>NC_045625.1:55501089-56145996 GCF_009829155.1 Mustela erminea
CTGGTCTCTTAGTGGTCACACTCTTATCTCCAGAAAGGAAGACCTACACAGGAGGACTTTCTCATTGATGCGATACAAATAGCAAAGGGGATGGCACATGTTTTCGTTTTAAAGAGGGGAGGGGTTTTTTCCCTTCTCAGAAAGAAACCCATATTAAAGGAAAACTTTTTCTCCCTTGGTAGTTTATGAGACTTGAGGACAAGTCACTTCCATTTGTTCTCAGCTCTTTCCCTTTCCTGATACAGGAACAGGGGGAGTTGTTTTGACAGTTTCCTGCATGTTTTATGCAGCTGAGTTAGAGCTTGCTTCTGCTAGACAGGAACCCTCAAGCTTTTCTGTCTGTGGCTGGCTAGGCAAATCTCGTTGACCCCAATCTGTAATTCCAGGTTTTCAGTTGTTAAAGAAGGGGACAGGGCACAAGAAGTTTCATCTTAATCCTGGTTTTAAATTGCATGTGATTACTTTTAATCAAGGAGTTGTTTTTCTTTCCAGGTGGTTACTGTGTCAGTTTCTCAGTCACTTCAGAGTAGTAAGGGGGGAAGGGTTGTAATTAAGTGATACCTTAAAGGAATGTACTTTAGATTTCATGTTGCATTACCAGTTGGAAAGCTTTATGTGAGGTAAACCTCTCTTCTGCATTTCTAACAGATTTCCCTTCCAGTGTATTGTAATCTCAGGGTTTCTTCCAGAGGCAACATGGCTACAAATTTGTTTTGTTTTGTTTTTGCTTGTATCTACTGGAAATCAAATAAGATACAAGGGTCACATTGATTTGCTTTCAGATGCATCTCTGAGCAGGGCATAAACTCTCCCCCTGTCCCCCACTTAGTAGTTTTTTTTAAAAAATTAAATTTAATTTTTTTTTCAGTTTTCCAAGATACATTGTTTATGCACCACACCCAGTGCTCCATCCAATACGTGCCCTCCTTAATACCCACCACCAGGCTCACCCAAACCCCCATCCCCCTCCCCTCCAAAACCCTCAGTTGTTTCTCAGAGTTCACAGTCTCAAGGACTGGAGGAGATTATGCTGAATGAAATAAGTCAAGCAGAGAGAGTAAATTTTAGTTTTTTAATTTGTGAAGAGGTGAAAGTGGTGCTTATGGTAGAAACTTTTAGTAGAATCACTTGGAACTGGAAGACTTAGAACACAATGGCAAAATTATGAAAAAAAGGAAGATAAAATATCGTTGTATGAAATGTACAGAGTATATATTCTCTTAGCATAATTGCATTATTTTCCCATATGCATCTAAGTTTCAGTAGAGAACATTTTAAGGAATATAACTTATGTCGAAACATTATACTACCAGATTGAAGGTTTTTTTTTTTTAAGATTTTATTTATTTATTTATTTGAGAGAGAGACAGAGATATCAACAGAAACAGTGAGAGAGAGAGCATAAGCAGGGAAGGGAGAAGTAAGCTCCTCGTTGAGTAGGGAACTTGATGCAGGGCTCGATCCTAGGACCCCAGGATCATGACCTGAGCCACCCTGGTACCCCCAGATTGCAGTTCTTGATAACAAATGACACCTACTATGTATGTTGAATAGAAATTGTACCTGGCTTTCAGTTCCTGATGATAATCATGGTAGTGCTTTTGTGTAGTCTGAGCATAAATACTTAATTAGGGCCACTATTAGCACCATGTAAGAGTCAATAATTGTGCAGTAGCTACAAAATACATATAGGTAAATGTTTTTTCTTATAAGTGGATTTTTTTAATAGAAAGATACCTGGATCCAAGGTTATATCAGCTGACCAAGTAAGCTTCAATATTTTTTTAATTAATTAAATTAATTATTTTGATGTAGTGTTCAACCATTCATTAGTTGCATATAACACCCAGTGCTCATCACAACATGTCCACTTCTATCTCATAAGCTTTAATATTTCTAAGCCTCTTGTAAGAATATGGTTTTGTAGCTGAAGATCTCTTCCAGAGAAGAGAAAACCTCTTCTAGATCTTCAGCTACAAAACCGTAGTCTAGTGTAACTTACTAGCTAGTGTCTACTTATAAGCATAGCTTCAATCTTGCCACATCTCAGTTTTTTCATCTATTAAATTAAGGTAGTAATACCTGCTGTGAGTAGGTGTTTATAGTTTTCATACTCAGTATCCATTTACTTGTTCTGATGCTGTCAGATTTCTCTTGAGATCCTCTGCTCTATTCTTAGAAAAGTTGTTTGGATAAAATGCATTCTAGTTTTAGTTGTGTGGCTAAATCAGACTACTTTTAACCAATCAGTCTATGCCAGTAATAGAAGGGTAAATGATTGTATTCGGCCAGTAAGATGTGAGAGGGCAGTGTCAGAGGATCTGGGAAAAAAGTCTCTTTTCTTTTCTGTAGATGTTTTGAAAAGAGATCTTCACTAGGCCTCTAGATAATGGGGGTGAGGATATGTTGCCTAGACATGAGGTCTAAGGAGGCCATGCTGGTGTTTGTTAAGCTGAGTAGGACCACTGTGTGAATGAAACCAACACATGAAAAAGTATAGAAATGAGAGAACCACAGAAACTACATTTGCTACCTTGATGACTACTAATCTTCAAATCATAACTTGTCGTACCTCTTTCTGGACTTTTGTTTCTGTAAACTATCTTATTATTTGTTTATTTAAAGATATCTAATATTTACTTTGTTGCTTTTAATTCAAGAGTCTAAACTGATAGGTTTGTCACAAGGGTAAAATAGCCACTTTACACACGAGAGCTATATTTCTTAATGTTGCAGCATCCCTCTATAATTACGGTGTAAAGGGAAAAGAACAAGACATAGAATATATCCTCATTAATAATCAGGTGTTTATGAAATGTAGTTTAGGGAGCATGTAGTTTAAGCAATGGTTTATTTGAGCCCACATAAAAATGAGACGGTTTGGGATGCCTGGGTGTCTCAGTAGATTAAGCAGCTGCCTTCAGCTCAAGTCATGATCCCAGTGTCCTGGGATCTAGCCCTGCATCGGGTTCCCTACTCAGCGGGGAGCCTGCTTCTCCTTCTGCCCCTCCCTTTGCTTGTGCTTTCTCTCTCCCTTAAATAAATAAATAAAATCTTTATTTTTTTAAAATTTTTGCCATTAAGTTAGAGAGCACACTCTAGCAAATATGTTGAATGAAATATTTAAAATGAACAAATTTATGTAACTGAGAAGTGAGAAAAGTAAACAGTTTTTGCCTTACACATTTAAATATCAGGATAAATTTTAACAAATAGAATTAGTGGCTTAAAGTGGACCCTCTTATTAATTAAATTTGATAGCATTTTGTATTTAATTCCCTAATACTTCCCTATCTTAAAATAATATCTAATTTACAGGTACTTTTAACACAGTGATATCAGTATTCTCAGATTATCACCCAAGTGGAAATCAAAACTTGAATTCATATGTTACACACTCATCAGTTGGATGTCTTTCAGTCAACTCCTGACTTTGTTTTCTATGTAATTTACATGAAGTGTGTGTAAATGTAAGGGGATGTCTTTGTTTATTAAACTGAATTTTTAGGCAGGCTTTACTTTTAAAAATATATATGCATTAGGTTTGCATGATTTCATGGCATCCACATAATTCATTGGTTTAATTAAGCCAGTGAGAAAGAAAGAACAAACCATTGGCTCTTTATCAGTTGATCCAAACAAATGGTTGATAAAAGTAAAATATAATAGTTAATAGAAATAATTTATAATTTTTAATGTGTTATGTCAAAAGAAACAGTATTCATTAGGTTTTAGCTATTAAAGTCAGCAGTTTCATTTGCCCCATTGAGTATCTTTTTCTGTTATAGCCAGAGGTCTGTTTCACTGCAGTAAATGGATATTGTGTTGTCTGTTGTATAGAAAGATATTTTCAAAAACTAAATCACCTGATAGGCATTAGAATTAAAAAAGAACTTTAGGAATGCCCTGGTGAGTCCTACAATTTGATGAGCTGGCCTATGATTGATCTGTTTTGGAGAATAGAGTTCTGTAAAGGAAGATACAATTATACATGCAAAACTGCTTTTGCTTTTTCTTCTAGGTACTTTCTAAGTTTGTGATGCTAGACACTAAAAATAGAAGAGTCAGAACTTTATCTCTCTGGATCTCATTTTAATCTACCATTCTTCCCCTTTCCATTGATAAGTATTTTAGAAAGTTTTATCAAGCCTTAGCATAACTGTCAAGGGTTAGGTTGTGTCTCCCCAAAATCCTTATGTTGAAATCCTATCCTAGTCTAGCACCTCAGAATGTGGCTTCCTTTAGAAATAGGGTCATTGCAGAGGTAGTAATTTAGGATGAGGGTATACTGGAGTAAGGTAGCTTTTAATCCAAAATGTAGAAGATGTGAAGTCCCATCAATACATCTACAGAGAGACAGACATATCTATACATCCACAGGAACAGAGTCTTCTCATATAGCTATCAGAGGATACCAACACTGCTGACACCTTGATTTGGGGTTCCCAGACACCAGAACTCTGAGACAATAAATTTTTGTTGTCTAAGACACCCAGTTTGAGGCATTTTATCATGACATCTCTACCAAACTAATACAATCACCAAAAGGGAAGCCTACAAAGAGAGATTCAACCAGAAACTGGCTCCTCATCCTTGGAAGAACATTGATGTTAAGATGGTGACTTCCATCTTGTACTGTCTGGAAATAAAAAGGGAATGATACAAATGATAAAG
The DNA here is from genome assembly GCF_009829155.1 of Mustela erminea. Lineage (NCBI taxonomy): Eukaryota > Metazoa > Chordata > Mammalia > Carnivora > Mustelidae > Mustela > Mustela erminea. The sequence continues at coordinate 55,505,764 of NC_045625.1, forward strand.
AGTCTTCCAGAAACATTTGTTTCTTTAAACACCAGTGATTTATCCCTAGGAGTTCTTTTTCACTATATATATTTTTTAAAAAAAGAATCAATGTTTATAAAGTATTTTGAGGCATTTAGAGGTGCAAGGTCAGATGAATTTATTTATAATCTATCACAATTAATGGCTCTGATTAGAATAGTTACTATAGCTCTGGGTGATTCAAATCCTTCTACTACAAATTGTCATTTTTCTTTTCTTCTTCTTCTTCTCCTCCTTTTTTTTTTTTTTTTTTGCCACCACACTACAAGAAAAAGATGAAATGTTTCCTTTACAACTTAAGATTTACTTCGGAGGAAATATTTAACAGTATATAACCAAGAGTGGGAAATCATTAGGAAATAACTGTGCAGTCCAGTGAGCTAAGGAAAAGAAGGAGCCGGGTGACCAGAGGTGTAACTTCATGGTTGCCTCGACCAAGCAACTTAAGGAGAAGCCTAGAGGCAAGGTTCTCTGGTGAAGTTAAGACTTTTTGACCTGATAAGAGCGAACAGGTGAGTATCATGGGACCTCATTGCCTAGCTCAATGGAGAGGGTTAGAGAATTGCTCCAGGGCTTGCTTCTAGGGGCTGGCAGCTAGTGATTATTTGCAACTTACATTTCTATGCATGTTTTCCTTCTATTATAACAAAATATGAAGGCAGTACAGATAAGTTTCTTAAATGTGAATGCATCCTCCAAGTGAGTGGGTGGCAAAGGTTAGCACTGGTGGTCTTCAGAGTGTTCCTGTGTTCATTCTTCTGTAACCTTTGCTCGCCTTTATTTTAACGTGTTCCAAAACTTGTTTCAGATACTGAGCTCTTCCCCTGACATATGCCCCCATTTTCTATAAGTGAACATTTGAGCAATAGCTTTCTTTGTTCCCATACCAAGACTGTAACTTTTATACTAAAGAAATGGTTTTCTGAACCACTGTGAATGTTCATGGTGAAAATAATATCCTAATTCATAGACAAGGTCACTGAGACCCAGAAAAATACAATTACTTGGCAATGGTGACATTTGAGCCGGTTTCTGAACTTCTTGTCAGACATTGCTCAGCCCCTGGTAGTCAGTAATGACTAGCGAAATTGGGAAGAAGATTGACATAGTTTGTCTTCAACATAACCCCATTTTCCTCCTTGAATTTCTGCTCCATTTTCCTTCTTGAGAATATTATCTTGTTCTCAGCTGGTGACATGCCAATCACTCCTAAGCTTTTACTATTAAGTGTGGTGCTTGCTGACTAGGACTTACTGAAGATGGCACACCACCTGGAGACACTGCATTGAAAAGACAACTTGATGCTGATAGTATTAAAGACCTACTGCTGGCATGGCAGGCAGTGGGATTGCTACTCCATGGGAGACACTGCTCAGAAATTCCTCCAGTTACATCCAGGCTTTCAACATTACTTGCTTAAAGACTCATCCCCAAATGTTATTCAACCCAGATAACCCTCTCCCATGTTTAAGGGCTCAGTTATTTCCTATCAAGTTCAATTAACAAGCCTGTAGAGGTTGGGTATTTGACTATCTCTGGAGCTCTGTTTACTACTATGATTAAGTTCCAGAGCTGACCCTCAAATTTCTTTGCCCTTTAGCTGTAGGAGTTATGATTTATATGCTACTAGGCAGGTCCACCAGCTCCCATATATATAGTCTTTAATAGACAGTTAATTATTTTCAGCCTTACATTGTTGTCTCTCTCTCTCAAGTACCAGTTTTCTCTAGCAACAACCATTCGTTTCCATTATTTTTATTACTGTATCTTCCATATTTTTCAAATGACTGATTTATAATTGTCTAGTATATTTCCTTCTATAAGTATACCTTCTAGTTCACCAGCAGTAAGTTTTTATAATTTTACAACCACTTGGTGCCTGCAGCTAACTTTATTTTACCCATACGCTTTAATAGAGTAACACATTGCCAGCTGTAATGTGGTTCCCCAAAATTGCCATCTCTGGTATTTATACTTGTATAATCTCCTTCCTGTGAGGGTGGGATAAACTTATTGATTGCTTCTAATAGAATATGGCAAGATGATGGGATGTCACTTCCATGATGGAGTTACAGAACACTGTGACTTTTGCTGGTATTCTTTCCTGGCTTCTCTTTCACTTGCTGCGATGCCAGCAGCTTGTCATAAGGTATCCTATGGAGAAGCCCTCATGGCACAGAAATGAGAAAGGATTCCAGCCAACAAATTATGAGGAACTAAGATCTTAGTTCAACAAGACATGAGTAACTAAGTCCTGCCAACCGCCATGTGAGTGATCTAGAAAACAAATCCTGTCCAGTAGAGCTTTCGGGTAACTGAACTTTTAGACTCCAAGGCTGAGGATCCAAATAAGCTGTGCCCAGATTCTTGACCAGAAACAGTAAGATAATAAATGTTGTTTAAGCCACTAAGTTTTGGGGTAATTTGTTGCACAACAATATATAAGTAATGCACCAGCCCTGTGGTGAGCAATTGTTATACTCAGCCTACAAGATGGCTCCAAATGACCCCTACCTTCTATTATTCACTCACTCCCTTGTGTGGTCTCCTCCATACTGTATGAGGATTGCCCTGAGATCCATATATGCTGTGGATCTATATATACTATGGCAACAATTTTGAATATGTCACTTCTGAGATTATGTTCTTAAAGGAGTGTGGCTTTGGTATTAAGCTCTCACCATCTCAGATCATTTTCTCAGAGGGAAACCAGGTGCCATTTCTTGAGGCAACTCTGTGGAGCAGCCCATGTGGTGAGGAACTGAGTTCTCCACCTAGTAGCCGATGAAGAACTGAAGCCGTCCAACAAGCATGTGACAAAACTTGGAAGCAGATCCATTAGCTTCTGTGCAGCCTTGAGCTGAATGAAGTCCTGCCTGAGAGCTCAGCCACAACCTTAGGAGATACTCTAATCTAGAACTACACAGCTAAGATTCCTGACACTAAGAATTCATGTGAAATGACAAACGTTTGTTATTGTTGTTGTTGTTATAAACTGCCAAGTTTTGAAGTAACTTTTAATGCAGAAATTGATGACTAATACAGGGATTCATCACAGCAATAAAATTGTAGTGTCTGTTTACTTTGGCCAGTCCTCACTGAACCTTACATAGGGATTAGAATATAGGAAGTTTATTAGAGAGTGCTATCAAGATACTGACTTATGGAAAGAAGGAAAAGAAACAGGATCAAACAAAGGGTGAATTTGTCCTGTGGTGCACTCATAAAAAAGCTTCAGATGAATCAGTAGAGTAATCTGAAATTGGGATAACCATTCAAAATTAATGGACAATTTGAGTGGGGATCAAACATATACCGGCATCCCCACGTAATTGGATGTAAGATACAAAGCAATGGGTGCATGAATCTTGGGTAAAGGACCACTTTTCTTTTTTCTTTTTTTTTAAAGATTTTATTTATTTATTTATTTGTCAGAGAGAGAGAGAGAGAGAGCGAGCACAGGCAGAGTGGCAGGCAGAGTCAGAGGGAAAGGCAGGCTCCCTGCGGGGCAAGGAGCCCCATGTGGGACTCGATCCCAGGACACTGGGATCATGATCCGAGCCGAAGGCAGCTGCCTAACCAACTGAGCCACCCTGGCGTCCCTAAAGGACCTCTTTTCAGCTGAGCAAATTCCCAGAGAAGACTGACTGCTGAGATCTATCAACTACTAACCTTCCTGAGAGACAGCACATTACCCCAAATGCAACAGTCAATATGGCATAATTTATCCCCTCAAAGGAGAATACTACAGTAGTCATATAAAGCAAAAATTAAATAATATGATTTAATGCAACTTTTTTGAACTAGAAGATGTGAAGCTACATTTCTAAAGGGCAAAAAAATAAGAAAATTAATCCAGGATAATGAAAGCTATGACATAGTGAAAGCTAAAGGCTAGTAAATTAAGAAAATAATGAGACCCTTTAAATCACTTCTATGTAAGTAAATTTGAAAACATCATTAAAAAGTTTAGTTACCTAGGAATATATAATTTATAAAAACCAGGACCAGAAATAGAATATCCAAACTCAATGACTTCAAAGAAAGTTTCAGAACAATTCTTTTACTTTAACCAAAGCAGAATACATTGGAGGGTCTCAGAGAAATTTTACCAACTTTTAAGGAAGAGATAATTCCAATGATTTAAAAATTCTCCTAACTCTGGTTTCTCTTCAGATCATATAAATCTTTCATTTTTTAAAAATTCTCCTAGAGTATCAAAAAAGAAAGAAAAGTTCTAATTCTTTCTATTATGTGGGTATAAAATTAATTTTTCACAGAAATTAAAACTACAGCTTATTTGTAAATATGAAGGCAAAAACACTAAATGAAATATTGGCCTCCATAGTGGATTAAAACAGTGATATATTTTTTAAACAATGGGTATTATTTCAGAAATGCAAGGGTTACATAAAATTAGGAAATGTTTTAATGTAATTTATTAATTTATCTAAGGAGAAAAATCATGTTTACCAACTCAAATGTTTAAAAAAATCAGTCATATCACCAAAATAATAGACAAGATTCTCTGATTTTAAAATTGAAATAAATGTGCATTGTATTTAATTAATCCAAAACTAATATTTATTAGTAATTTCTATATACTTTGCACTATATTAGATTACTCTTCCATATATGCTACTTAATATTTAAAACAAAAATGCTAATAATTACTTTCTATATGGCTTCAACAGTTAAAGACATTGTTCATTATGTTATAAATTGTATAGCAAAAATCAATAATGAGAAAAAATGCAGAAATCACATCAAATTTGGGAGCTATTTTTCATTATAAAATATATGACCAATATATTTATAGGAAAATATTTCACTTTGAAATTTTCTGCCACAATTACCTGCTCATCCTTTCCTGTAATGGATTTTGAGACATGTCTCCAGTCACAGAGTGAAGATGACCCAAGATGCTGGTGGTACAAGGTGTGAAGGGTTGCTTGAGGGATATTTCTTTCTGCGCATGCTCCTCCAACTGACAGACACCACTTTAAAGTCTACTCTGATACTCGCATACCCGTCCACAGAATTACACCCCAGAATGATGTGCCACAGCATCACAGAGCTGTTGAAAGAGCCCCTAAAGGTGTTTCATGTGCATTAACCTCTCAAATAGCATAGACTCTAACACCTCCTTTCCCATTACATGATCTTTCTTACTTCACATCTTTTCAATGATGCATAGCTGATTTCCTTTTGGAAATAAACAGTAATGGTAAAGAAAGAAAAAGAAAATATGTGGCTTCCCAAATTAGATAAGAATGTAACATTATATTTCATTCAGCAGCTTCCAATTTCTTTGGACATGTGAATATGAATGTATACAAAGATAAGCCATTTGCTCTCTACAATGTTTATTCCCTTTCAAGATATGTTAATTGGAATTTTGATAAATTTAACTTGAAAATATATTTACAAAATATCTTATATATTTTTTATTCTTTTTTATTGGAAAAGCAATAAAACAATGGAGTATTTGAGGAGAAAAACTTGAAATCATGGTTGTTTACAGCTTGCCATCCCACTGAAGTTTTATTAATAAAATTAAATGGACAAAACAGAAACCAAACTTTTTTTCTTTAGTTTGAAAAAATATGTATATAAGTTTTTATTTTTCTTTGAATAATAACTAGAAGCCATAAATTTTTACTGGCCCAAAAGTAATAAATTCTGGTTTAATTTGTGTCTTTTTGTCCTCTCTCTCCTATTGCTAGAGTTTCAATGAAGTATAGATGTACCCTGAGATTTAATCAAAGAACATTTTTTAAGTCTGTTCTATAGGTGGGAGTGTTAGATTTTTGCATGGTATATCTAAGGGTCCATGAGTGGGTAGTATTGCCTGGGACCACAGAAGTGGTCATAGCTTCTTAGAAAAAAAATATTTAAGGACAAACTAAATAGCTAATCTCTTCATTTTTTGAAGCCTTGTTTGTAACAAAAGATGTTTTCCAGTTGTTGTTTTTTTTTTAAAATGCAGTTATAGTCTAGGATGGTAGGTCATAGAAGGAGGCATATGGCTACAAAACTCTGTTCCTATCAGGGTATAGAAGTTGTCCATAAATAAAATAAAAAAGAACATAAGTGAGTAATAAGGGAAATCATTCTAACCTCTATAATTATTTTATAGACTGATACTTATACTTGCATCATGTGTAATTTAAGTTTCATGGTGATTAGTAGTTCCTTATTGTTTTTCCTTAGTTATATACTTCATATTTTAGTTACATAAATATTGTTTCGTTTCTAGCATTCATAGCTCCATTTGCCTCAGTGACAAATACACTTTTTAGCAAACATACCAGTTATTTTCCTTCCTTGGGTGAGAACAGAAATCTTCTTTGGACGGGGGGAACCTCATAAATGTGTGAAGAGATATTTGCTTTCTCTAAATATGTAGCCTTGACATACATATACTTTTCTTTATTTTCCAGAACACCTTCTCTATCTATACTATGAGGATACTTTATATTAGCATACTTTTATCCTAGTTCTTCTGCCTACAGATTAAATATTCATGCAATATAAACATTCTGAGAGAAATCCTAAGAAGATTTAGAAGTAGAAATAAGATTTAACATTTAAAAATTTTTTTTAAAGATTTTATTTATTTGACAGAAAGAGAAAGCCCGAGAGGGAACACAAGCAGAGGGAGTGGGAGAGGGAGAAGCAGGCTCCCCACTAAACAGAGAGCCTGATGAGGGACTCAATCCCAGGACCCCAGGATCATGACCTGAGCTGAAGGCAGACACTTAACAACTGAGCCACCCAGGCACCCAACATTTTAAAAGTATTTTTTAAAGTTGGAAACAAAAATAGACTCTCTAAAATACTCATTTAATTTTCTTTTTCCAAGATAAAACAGGATATTTTATGGTTTTTTTGTTTGTTTGTTTTTAAGATTATGTTGAAGAGGAGGGAGAAAAGCCAGAAAGACTTAAAAGATGAGGAACATGATGCTATGGAAAATTAGATTTCATTTAGGAGACTGTGTGTGCAATCGCATGACACATCTGGCTTCCAAGCATCTATTGGCATGAGGTGATATGCAGAAGGATTTTGATATTTCACTTATTAAGAAAGAATAGGGAGAATCAGAATGGTGAGAAAGTAGTTAGGGAGACCAATTTCGAAGGAAGGAGGAGAACATAGTTGCACAGATGCTTGGAAGAAGCAAGGGAGAAAGGAAAATGAAAGGACTGGTGTAACAGCTGTTCCTGCCTCCCACAAGAGACTGGTGCTGAGCACCTGTGGCGAGAGAAGTTGTACCTTGAAGCAACATGGCTCTCCTCTCAGAAATGTTGCAGACCTAGAAAAGAAGGTTGTGTTAGCCAAAAATTTTAAGAATATGTGTGCATTGTAGAAAACCTCTCTGAAATCCTCCAAACTGTTGAGGATACACTGAGAGATGTAGGTTGAGTTTAGACTGGGATAGCAAACTAGTGTGACTTAAATATGTTATTTGCACCTAAACTGATGAAGATAAAGACATGCATATTATTTTCACACAAAGCAAAATGAGTTCTAAAGTTTCCAAACCTAAAGAAAACTGATTGGCCTAAAATAAATCACATATATTTCTCATTAGTTTGCATTCTGTTACTAGGGCTTAGCACCTAACAACAAATGAGCATTATATGTTTTTAAATTTCTGGTTTGTTATGGTTTACCAAAACCTTTTATCTACCTTATCTTTTACTCTTTACCTACAAATATCTACTTTCAAATCACTTCTTCATACTCACACATAGATAAAATTGAGGGTAAGCTCCACGATGACAAAGCAGGACTTGGTCCACTTTGCATATAGCTCCATCCTTGGTCCCTGGAACAGAACATAGCATTTGGTAGTACTAAATGGATACTTGCTAGAGCACCTGGGTGATGTAGTTGGGTGAACGTCTGACTCTTGGTTTTGGCTCATGTTGTGATCTCAGGGTTCTGGAACTGAGCCCTGAATCCAGCTCCATGTTCAGCAGTGTCTACTTGGGATTCTCTCTCCCTCTGGTCCTCCTGCTTGTGCTCTCTCTCACTCTCTAAAATAAGTAAGTATTAAAACAAAAACAAACAAACAAAAAAAAACTTGCTGAGTGAATGAACTTTTTTAAAAAACGTTGTTTTAAAAAATTTTAGTGTATTATCTCTTACATTAAAAAAATGAATGCATTTCTCTTCATAAAATTTAGTGATTATATACTGCATCATCTTTAGTTGATATTTAATAGAATGGTAGACAGTTACATTCTTCACAGTACTTCTATGTTTCTTTTTTGGATAAAGACAGTATGATCAAGATAGAGTCAGTAATCAAAAGCTTTCCAACAAAGAGAAACTAGAACCAAATGACTTTACTGGTAAATTCTATCAAACATTTAAAGAATTAATATTAAAGCTTTTCAAACGCTTTTTAAAAAAATAGAAGGAACATGTCCATGCTCTTTCTATGAGGCCAGTATCACCCTGATATCAAAGCCTGATAAGGGCACCATAAGAAAAACAAACAAACAAACAAACAAAATATAGCTATATATACCTAATAAACATGGATGCAAAAATCCTCAATATTAGCAAACCAAATTCATTAACACATTAAAAGGGTCATACACCATGATCAAGTGGGATTTTTCCTGGGATGCAAGAATGGTCCAACACATCCTAATCAATTAATGTGATATAGGATATTAAGAGAATGAAGAATAAAATAATATTATTACCTCAAAAGACATAGAAAAATCATTTTACAAAATCCGATATCCTTTCATAATAAAGTTTTTCAAAAATGAGGATAGAAGGACCTTACTTTAATGTGATAGAGGTCATATATGAAAAGCCCACAGCTAACATTATACGCAAGGATGAAATACTGAATGTTTTTCCTTTAAGATCTGAAACAAGGCAAGGATGTTACTCTTTAAACTTTTATTCAAACATTGTACTGGAAGTCCTAGCCAGAGCAATTAGACAAGAAAAAGAATTAAAAGGCATCCAAACTAGAAAGGAGTAAAATTATCTGCTTGCAGATGACATGCTTCTAAATGCATCCATTAATACATCCCTATATACATATCCCTAGATACCCCCCCCAAAAAAAAAACTATTAGAAAAAATAAATGAGTTAAACAAGGTTGCCGGATACAAAATCAACATGCAATAAAAAGTTTAACTTGTATACACTAACAATTTATCTGGAAAATAAAGAAAACATTCAATTTATAATAGCATCAAAAAACATTTGAGAATAAATTTAGCCAATAAACTTGTATGCTGAAAACTATAAAAAAGTGATGAAGGGGGTGAAGGCAGACAAAAACAAAAAGAAGACGTTCTATGTTCATGCCTTGGAAGAATTAATATTGTTAAATGGTCCATACTACCCAAAGTGTTTTACAAATGCAATGCAATCCTTATCAAATTTGCTGTGACACTTTTAATATAAATAGAAAAAGAATTGCTAGAATATATGTGGAACCACAAAATATCCCAAAATTTAAAGCAGTTTTGAGAAAAAAGAACAAAGCTGAAGACATTACAGTTCCTTGTTTCAAAATATATTACAAAGGACAGGACTGGAAGAGATGATGCTAAGTGAAATAAGTCAACAGAGAGAATCAATTATATGGTTTCACTTATTTGTGGAGCATAACAAATAGCATGGAGGACAAGGGGAGTTAGAGAGGAGAAGGAAGTTGAGGGAAATTGGAAGGGGAGGTGAACCATGAGAGACTATGGACTCTGAAAATCAATCTGAAGGTTTTGAAGGGGCGGGGGATGGGAGGTTGGCAGAGCCAGGTGGTGGGTATTAGAGAGGGCATGGACTGCATGGAGCACTGGGGGTGGTGCAAAAACAATGAATTATTTATGCTGAAAAGAAATAAAAAATTTAAAAAAAAAGAAATTGATCTACAAAAAAATATATATTACAAAGGTATAATAATCAAAACACTATGGTATTGGCCTTAAAACAGATGTACAGACCAATGGAACAGAATAGAAAGCCCAGAAATTAATCCTGAAAATATGGTCAATTAATTTATGATGGAAGAGTCAAGAATATGCAGTGTAGACGGATAGTTTCTTTAATAAATGGTATTGGGAACACTGGATATTTACATACAAAAAAATGAAACTGGGGCACCTAGATGGCTTAGTGGGTTAAAGCCTCTGCCTTTGGCTCAGGTCATGGTCTCAGGGTCCTGGGATCAAGTCCCGAATAAGGCTCTCTGCTCAGTGGGGAGCCTGCTTCTTCCTCTCTCTGCGTGCCTCTCTGCCTACTTGTGATCTCTATCTGTTAAAAAAAAAAAAAAAGAATGAAATTGGACACATAAAAATTAAGTTACTGTGGATTAAAGATTTAAATGTAAGATAAGAAATCATAAAACTCCAGAGGAAATCAGAGAAAAAACTTCTTGACATTTTTCCTGTCAATGAGTTTTTGGATATGAAACCAAAAGCAAATATACCAAAAGCAAAAATGAACAAGTGGGACTGCCTCAAACCAAAAGACTTCTGTCTAGCTGAGGAAACAACCAACAAAATGAAAAGGCAATCTACAGAATAGGAGAAAATATTTGCAAACCGTATGTCTCATAATGATTTAGTGCCCAAAACATATAAGAATCTCATATAACTGAATATCAAAAACATAATGATCTGATTAAAAAATGAATGAAATAACTAAATATACATTTCTCCAAAGAGACACAAATATGCAATAGATATATGAAAAAGAACATAATAATCATCAGGAACAGGCAAATCAAAATCACAATGAGATATTAGCTCACACTTACTAGAATGGCTTTCATTAAAAAGAAAAAAAAGATTTAAAATGTTATAAAGAGGATGTGGAGAAATGGAACTTTTATATAGTGTTGGTGAGAATGTTGATTCAGCCACTATGGAAAAGGGTATGGAGATTCTTTTAAAAAAGTAAAAATAGAACTGTCATATGATCTTGCAATACCAATTTTTCATATAGATTCCAGAGGAATTTAAATTAATATCTTAAAGAGATGGCTGGATTTTCATATTTATTACAGCATTATTCACAATAGTCAAGACAGGGAAGGAAACTAAACATTAATCAATGGATGAATAGATTAAAAAATGTGGTATAAACATAAAGTAAAATATTATCAAGCTTTAAAAAAAGGGAATCCCTTTATTTGCTTTAATATGTTTGAACCTGGAGGACATGCTAAAATAAGCCAGACACAGAAGAGCAAATATGACCATTTATATGAGCAATCTCCAATGGTAAAACTCATGGAAGCAGAGGGGAATGGTGGTTGCCAGGGACGGGAGGGAGGAGGAGAAGCAGCTAGTCAAAGGATATCGTTATGGTTATTTATACAAGATAAGGAAGTTCTAGGGATCTATTTTGAATAATATAGTATCTATAATTGAGAATACTGTATTGTATACTAAATTTTTGCTATGAGAACAGATCTTATGTTAAATATTCTTATGACTACTACTGCTGTGGCTGACAAAATAAGGGAGCAGAAAGAAACTTTTGGATATAATGGACAGGTTTATAACATAGATTGTGGTGATCATTTCACAGACCTGTACTTATTTCCAAGGCCATCAAGTTGTATACATTATTTACAATATTCTGGATGCAAAAAAAAAAAAAACCAAAAACCAAAAAACAAAACAAAACCAAAACCCAAAACAATCATGGTAGGCTAGCATGGAAATAGCATGGAATTTTGAATCAAATAGAACTGAGTTCAAATATTTATGTGATCATAGGCAAATTACTAACTTTGTGAAGCTTGTGTTTTTCTTTTGCAAAAAAAAAAAAAGAAAAGAAAAGTATTTTTCTCATGGTGGCTATGTTAGAATTAAATTGTAATACATTTATATTGAATTATTGCATAGAACAGAACCTGACACAAATTAATATGAATGTCTGTTATTTCTATCTGCTACTAGTAAACATTGCTTCTGCCTATGGCCATATAAAGATGGGTAAGTCAAAGAGGGCACAGCAAGTTCTCCAATTTTCTTTAGAGGAAGCCTAAATTCAGCCTAGCCTATAACAAGCTAATGCACTCAAATTACCTTTTCATAAGGTAGTTCATGTCTTAGAGAGCATTGGGTTCATGCCTTAGAGAGCATTTAGCCAATGCTAAGTAAGGGTGTGGAGGTATGACTCTGCTAGATGAAACTGATGAGCAGACAATGACCTACGGGCTCAAAGATCCGAATTATGTATAAATCATTCACAGGATCATAAGATGATAAAATTTTCACACTCAATCCTATGAGTATTTTGGCTCTTGAGTAGTTTATCTTTCTAGACATGAAAATCATTCTATCCTGGGTTACCAGAAAGAACATTTTAACACGGAAACCCTCTTTCCTGGGGTGGGAGGAGGGTCTTTATGAAAGACACGAGCACGGTGTCTATGAACATTCTCTATGAAAGACACCAGCATGGTAACTCATTACTCTTGCTGTCTAGATATGATATACAGTCAGATTTGTCTCTGGAATTTTACTCACATTAGAGTTTGGTTCTGTGTTGATTAGAAGTTAAAATTTGATAACTACCAAAAAAAAAAAAAAATCTCTCATTTCTTGTGATCTTTTCTTAGTTCAGTACTTCCATTCACAAGGGACACTGTCTCTACCCATTGTATGATATGGTTAAATTACCTGGAAATACAGTTTTTCCCTCTTCATTTGCAAAAAAGGGTCATAGAGTCTATCAATGACTTCTGCCTTAGACCTGAACAGAAATAAACAAGAATTTATTCTTTACTGAGTTGTCCAAATTGGAGTACTTTACAAGAAGATGGACAAATATAAGTGGGAGAAGATTGAGATAGAATTTAAAATTGGATCTATATTGCCTAGAGAAGAACAAGGTGAGAAGAAATGACAGAAATGAATTAGGGATGATTCTGGGTCAAGCGAACACACAGAAAGTTCTCATCAGATGGCTTTTTAAAATTTCATTCCTGTCTCTCTCACTTTTTCCCCATACCCTCTTCCTTTCTCTTCACAATTATTTATTGACTATCTACAGTGAGTTAGGGGATTGGTATGCAAATAATATTCAAGTAAAATAATTTGCTTTAATTGAGAAAAACTTCATGCTCGGAATAATGTATTTTTATATTCATAAGTTCTCAATTATTTTTTTGTTTTTTCATCCCTTGTCCTTAGTCCCAGGTATCAATATTTTATTCCATAATAAGTATATAACCCCAAATATTCACTGGTTTTATCCAGTTTCTCAAACTTTTCAGAGTTGGCTTTCATGTTATATGTGTACTTTCAGTTCCTTGGATAATTTTTTTCTGATGTTCATCTTCTAGGAAAGAGACTAACCACTTCACTCTCAAAGATGTTCTTAAAGTTTACTTAGCCTGAGCAATCTTTTTTTAAAAAATATTTAATTAATTTATTTATTTGACAGAGAGATCACAAGTAGGCAGAGAGGCAGGCAGAGAGAGAGGAGGAAGCAGCCTCCCTGCTGAGCAGAGAGCCCAATGCGGGACTCAATCCCAGGACCCATGACCCAGATCATGACCTGAGCTGAAGGCAGAGGCTTTAACCCACTGAGCCACCCAAGCGCCCCCTGAGCCATCCTTTTAAAAAATATTTTATTCATTTATTTGTCAGAGAGAGAGAGACAGAGAGTACAAGCAGGGGGAGTAGCAGGCAAAGGAAGAAACAGGATCCCCATTGGCAAGGAGACCAATGTGGGGCTCAATCCCAGGACCCTGGGATCATGACATAAGCCAAAGACAGATGCTTAACCAACTAAGCCACACAGAGTCCCTATCCTGAGAAACTCTTACACTTAGTTTTGATGCCAATGCAAAAAAGAGAACAGAATTAATTTAGCTAAAGATATATTTAATTTAACAAATAAAACATTTCTACTTTCCATTAAAAAAAATCAAGCCAATATGTTGTATATTTGGAATAGGTGAAATGCTTTTATATAATTAAAACTGAGCACTCATTGTTTTAAAATATATAGCTATAACATCTATAATATTTTGGAGAAGAAAGGAAATAATGTTCTCTAATATTGGAGAAAATATAAAGAAAAAAGTCTGGATAAGGCCTAAGGAGGAAAAATGGTGTATTTATATTTACTCAACTTTTTTTTTTCAGAAATATAATATAGAGTTCCCATGGAGCTTTGGAAGTAGTTTGGAGCATTAAGGGAAACTTTAATCATTGCTATGGCACCCTCTGGAGAGGTCATTTCTCTTATGTGACTGCACGATAAATGAAGGTGCATATTCTGGACATCTGTGGCCAGCTTGACTTTTCTCTCTCTCTCTCCCTCTCTCCCTCTTCTTGCTTTTCTGACTTGCCTGAGAGGTTTCTGGACAGCATCAGCTCTTGTGGATAAAAGAATTCTCCAATTCTGTAATATAGAGATACTTTTTCTTATGACTCTAACCTCTTAGATCTCTCCTTATTGTTCCAAGTTAAAGCACAGATTTCGTCCTAAGGAAGCCTCCCATTCCTGGTATAAGTAACTATGGGATAAAGGACAGTGTGCTGCGAGTTCTTATTCTAACAGGCTACTATCTTCTCTGTACCATTGTAAATTTTTCTCTTCGGAAGCAGTGCAGCTCTGAAGGTCCCTAGATGTCCCAGCAAGCGTTTCCATTAACTGCAGCAATCAACAAATATTGCCACCTTAAAGAAGTAAGGTATCCATATACAGGAGAACATCCTTAGATTCTATTGCAAAATATATAATGAGAATTTTCTTGATTCAGTTAAAACATCTGTGGTTTCTGTATGCTGTCATATGAGATTCCCTGCTTTTCTCATACATGGTTCTCTCATTGGTAGGAAAAAAAAAAAACTTTAGAATTTAAAATAATCTAAATATTTTTTGCTTTGCTCATCTGCCTCTTTCATGTATCATGTTCACCATTCACTGCTCTCGGACAAGCCACAGAAACTGAGAGGCTCAGATACTCATTCAATATAGGGTGATAATACATTTGTTTCATATGAAATCAAGATGATCAGTTGATAAAACTTTATGTGAAAATTATAATGAGCTGAAACACTTAATGCAACTTTTTATTAACTTTATCAAGACGGGCTCAAACTTTCGATTTTATCTGCTGAGGATTGTTCCTCTTTATAGGGCTCTAAACAGACTATTAGGTTTGGTTAGCAATTGCTGGGTTTTATGCTTAAATTTCTTCCTCTCTTTTCTTCAAAAATTGGTGAAGCCTGTTTTCCTAACTTTACTCCACTTTAAACACAAAGCAAATAAGCAAAAAACCAGTGATAATTAAACCCATGGGATAAATGTCACAGTGGATAAGGAGAGAATAATAAACTTTTAAAAATACCCTGAAGTCTCAAAAGATTAAAATCATTATGAATCCAATATTCCCTTCCTTATTCTTGAGGTTAGGGGAAGAACTAAGAAAACAACAATGATGACATCAATGACAACAAAAAACAAAATAACAGTATCATATAGTCATCAAAGTCATATTTGAGAAAGTTGTATGCCACTTTCATGGGCTGTTTAAATTATTTGTGAATACAACAAGTGAAAATAATCTAACCTGTTCCTATCAGTGGGTTAAGCCGCTGCCTTCGGCTAGGGTCATGATCTCAGGGTCCTGGGATCGAGTCCCGCATCGGGTTCTCTGCTCCGCGGGGAGCCTGCTTCCTCCTCTCTCTCTCTCTCTGCCTGCCTCTCTGCCTACTTGTGATCTCTCTGTGTCAAATGAATAAATAAAATCTTTAAAAAAAACAAAACAAAACAAAAAAAAACTACAAAATTGGCTGGGGCGCCTGGGTGGTTCAGTGGGTTAAGCCGCTGCCTTACACTCAGGTCATGATCTCAGAGTCTTCGGATGGAGCCCGTATCCGGCTCTCTGCTCAGCAGGGAGCCTGCTTCCTCCTCTCTGCCTGCCTCCCTGCCTGCTTGTGATCTCTTTCTGTCAAATAAATAAATAAAATCTTGAAAAAAAAAAAAAAACCTACAAAATTGGGGCGCCTGGGTGGCTCAGTGGGTTAAGCCTCTGCCTTACACTCAGGTCATGATCTCAGGGTCCTGGGATGGAGCACCGCATTAGGCTCTCTGCTCCGCGGAGACCCTGCTTCCCCCCCACACCCCCCACCCACCTGCCTCTCTGCCTACTTGTGATCTCTGTCAAATAAATAAATAAAATCTTAAAAAAAAAAACCTACAAAATTGTCTCAGAAGAGGAGAGGATGGTATGACTTTTAGGAAAAAAAAGAAAGTATAACGTGTATTCAACAATACCAACATAGTGGAGAGGTAAAAAGAAGGAAGGAAAAGAGACCTATTAAGCTTGGTAAAAATTATTTTCCCCTTCTCCACCATGTGACAGCAGTCTTCTCCTTTACAATATTTGACACTTAAAATTACTGGGTCACTTGTAATTAATTGGAGTAATTTGTCCTTTGGCATCCCACCAAAGAGCAAACTTCATGAGAATATGGACTGTGTTTGCTTACACACGTACCATCTTTCTGCCAGAGTGTGAAATACACAGTTGGAGAATATCCAGTAAATATTTGTTGACTAAATCTCTGAATGATAGGGTTGTCTGGGAGATCAAAAGAAATATGCATAAGAAATTCCTTTGTAAATAATAAATTAATGATAGCTTGATAATTTTATTTGTATTGCACATGTGAGTAGGGCCAAATGAAAAAATGAACTAATGCTAATGCATTAAGAAAATGTTACTAAAATATATGCAAAACCCAGTGCAAACATGAGAGCATATATTGCAAGATTTGGAAATGCATTATGATTTCATTTTAACAATACCTTTCTCTTTAAAACTACTCATTCAAAATGTATATTGCCCAGTGATGTTATTTTAGTTATCTGCATGTTTTGCTTCTTCCCTCAATAAGTTTAGCTGTTTTCCTCTTTTACTTAGTCATCACACACATAGCTAAAGATGAACAAAAAACTTGCTGCTTGCCTGTGGAGACCAGGATTACTTTTAATGGATTGCTCCTTTTGAAAGGGGAAATAAAACATGAGTCAAAACAAGAAAAGAAATAACTTAGACCAAACTTAAAGCTTCCTTAATACACATTCCTCCTGTGCATATTCGTTAGAAAAGTGAGATAAATTTACTCTCTCACAGTCTGTCTTGTGACTATAATATTGGTCCAGAAATACTGTACTACAGGTTTTTCATAGTAGAAAACATTTTACTTGGCTGAATCTCATAGACCATTTGTTTACTGTATCAAAATTGTCATCAAAATCCCTGGGGCCTGGGGCACCTGATCGGCTCAGTGGGTTGTGTCAGACTCTTAATTTGGCTCAAGTCATGATCTTGGAGCTCTGAGACAAGCCCTGCTTTACAGTCTGCGCTGAGAACGGAGCCTGCTTAGGATTCTGCCTCTCCCTGTTCTTCTGCCCCACCCTCCTTCCTCCCACCCCACCCCCTGCTCCCCCAAATAAATAAATAAATCTTAAACAATAAAACACCTGGGACTTATCACTATGACGTGATAAGAGAGACTACGAAATCTGTTTTTAGTTTTTACCTCAACTTTTTATAAATAGTAAAATATTATTATGCCGATAATAGTGATTGCAATATTTCTCCTTTTTTTCTCAGATTAAAGTAGGAGATACTAGACATCAAAATAAAATGGACATTCATCCTTATGTAAGAACCTTGGTGAAGTTTTATGTTTTTTGTTACCAACCAAGCCAGCTTTGATTTTTGCCTTCCAGAGCTAGGAGACCTACTTCAAAGTTTGTTTCGAGGCTTATGTTCCATGGTGTTCATTCTTGCCAGTGAGTTGTACCAAAAGCCAGCTGGCCGCACAAGACCTTGAATATGGTTCTCATCCTCAAAGGATAACAAAAAGAGGAAAAGGACATTTGAGCCGTGCAAGCCAACTAGTATATGGAAGTAGACTATTCTCTGGCTTGGAAGATTAATGTAGAGAGAAAAAAAGACCAACATCCTCTCATCCAGTTGCCAAGGGCAACCACAGTCTTTTTTTCTATACTTAGGTTTCATTTACAAACTTATTTTACTAAGAAATAACATGTATTAGATAATTAGGCTTCCTAATTTTTATGCATATAACATCTCAGATGGATCACAAAAACATGAAAATTAAGTAAAGAAATCCACAAGAGATCAAATAAATTGTTATTAAATTCAGATAGAGAAAACAACAACAACAACAAAAACCTTAATACTTAACAATGCATACCTAGGTTGTAAACACAAAAGGAAGCAACAATTATCTTTAGTTGGGAGACATGTATCAGGACACACACAGGGCTCCTCAGACGCTGTCGATCTTCAATTTCTTGACCTGCACGTTGGTCACATGAACTTTGGTATATAATCGTGAATTAAACTATCCATTACATTCATGTTATGCATTTGTCTTATGTGTGCAACTTCCCATTAGAAAGTTTAATAATTGATTATTATATCATTGGAATTTTTATTTAATGAATTTTACAAAGTCACCAGTGTTGGGGTGCCTAGGTGGCACAGGTCATGATCCTGGGGTCCTGGAATTGAGCCCCCATTCGGCTCCCTACTTGGTGTTGGTAAGGATCTTGCTTCTCCCTCTTCCGCTGCCTGATGCTCCTTCTGTTTGTGTTCTCTCTCTCTGTGTCAAATAAATGAATAAAATCTTAAAAAAAAAAAAAGCACTCTTGAAAATTAAAAGAGTTGGGGCACCTGGCTGGATGGCTTAGTAGGTTAAAGCCTCTGCCTTCAGCTGAGGTTGAAACCTCAGTGGCAGTGGTCGGGTTCTGACTTTTACAGATAAGGAGAATGTACTCATGATTAATGGTGTGAGAGGGAGAGAAAATCTTTCTAAATTCAGTCTACCCTTACATTTTGGGTCTTGTGATCTGAGAATCAATCTGCCAACTTACATTTAGAAATACAGCATTGATATTGCAGTGACTATGCCTCATTCATCGATTGACCCCTGTCTCATATGCATGCGCATATAGAGACATGTGTATAATTAAGTTGTATATCATGTTCACTTATAGGACACCCAATGGGAAGGAGAAATGTACAATGATAATGTTGGTAAAGCCTGTGAAAAGCTAAAGTTTAACTGATTCCCAATGTGGAGGATCCTGATTGTGTAACTTAGAGCGATAACTATTCATGATTTATATTTACCAATTCATGTGTAAAAGTTTTATAGAGGATAAGTAATGCTTTATCTGTACCTTCCCAAAGCATGACTGATGTTACTCATTGACAGTCAGAGAAGTGAGCCAAACCACAGATGTTCTCCCCACCCAAGGACAAACTAAGGTTTGTTACAACCAAAAATATTGCTAAACAAAATTTCAAACGAACAGACTTGACAATTCACGTCTTCCTGGTTCCCTTCTGCTCCACTATGGCATACATCCACAGAATACCCAAACCCTTTGTTGTTCTCCGTTGCTCCTAGTTCCTTCAAAAGAATCCCGGAAATTTATTTTGAAACTTCCACGCTTTAAATTTTTATTCTTTTATTTGATTAGCAAAACTCACTGTCATGTGTAAGCAACCAATAATTCACTTTTTCACTGTTCTTGCCTGTTTCTTTAGTTTCTTAGTATCAGACACGCTATTTCCTGGCACTTACTCCACCTCTCTCACCTCTTACCTGTTCTTTTATCTCAGAACAATTCAAATGTGAGAAAAAGAACACAAAATTTGTTAAGCTGACCTTCTCTCAATATGATAGCAATCTTAAACTGTGTTCCACAGAACATTCATATCCCTTGATCTATTAATAAATACTCTCCAAAATGAAAAGTGTGTAAAGTCAAACAGGTCATATGCACAGTAACATATTTAAATAGATAAATAAAATTTTCTAGAAACACCAATTACTATTAAAATCAGTCAGGACTCCAGATTTAGGTGGACTACAGCTTGGAACATAATGGAAGATTTTGATTTATATTGCCTTTCATGATGATGCTTATATTGTTCTATTTCTGGCCATTGAGTTCACAATGGTGGGTGTCACCTGTCCTTGCTCCAACCCTGGATTGTTATTTACTCAGTGCTGGCCCCTGAGTTCTGTGTTGGACTCGGTGATGGCTAATGGCTGTGCAGGTCGTCTGTTGTTCTAGCTGAATGTAGTCCATGCCCAGCATACGACTGAATGCGCAGTACACCTCTGGGTTTCCTTGAGGGATCCATTATCCACTTTACAGTGATTTTTGCATCTGATTTTAGTGTCTACATTATACACACATACATTCACACATATTTACAAACATAATGAAATTCAAATGACATTCTGGACACATCTTTATTGACTATTCTTTTTATGTTTCCAAAAGGGCTTTGAAAGAATTACTGAAGTGATGTGATTGACAAGTGCTTTAAGAATCAGCTAATTAAGTAATATCTGAATATAGATGTTTCCGGGAGGTTCATAATATGTCTTCATTTTGGCTTTTAGATTTTTTTTCATTTAAAAGTCAACTATTTTAAATAATTTAGCTTCCATATTAGTGAAATATATAACTTTGCCTCAGAAAGCATATCAAAGAGAGTTTCATACAGGTTTAGAAGAAATTTCCTCTAGATACAATATAAAAGTACTAAAAAGTCAAAATTTCTTTTACAGATGTCTATAAAGTTTCCACAAATTTGGGCCAAGACACACTCTTTTTTTTTGTATTAGCTATAAATTTTAATACAATATAGTACAATATATTATAATATAGACTATAATGATTATATTGGCTTATAAACTGAGTATAGTTCTAAAAAGAAGTACCAGAAATACTTGGGTTATTAGCAGCATGGCTGAAATGATGAACATGTGGCTTCCTAAAGAGACACCTTGAAAAGGTAACACTAATTTACATGTATTTCCTTAGTATTACCATTTACTGGGCCTTCTACATCTTTGCACATAGAGAGTTAACAATTGTTCAGTTGAACTAATATGTCCCATTAATTACCTAGACATGAATGTGTGTGTGAGTGTGTATAGTTACAGTTACATATATATATGTAACTATATATACATATATTCATACATACATATATAGTTACAGTTATATATATATATATGTAGTCTCAGATATGATGAAGACAAACTATTTAGATGGACCTCTTGAAAAGCAAGGAAGGGTAATGCATAAAATATTAATAATTTCTATCTCTTTAACATTTAATACTAGTAATAAGGTTATTCATTTCCCTGGTGCTTTTTTAATTTTCAGGATGCTGTAAGTATATAAGGCAGAGATCTCTACTTTATAGATAAGAAATCTGAGAAAGGAACAATTAAGTAACTCAGTTAAGGTAACTCTCAGGTTGCCTCTGGGAGTTGAAATCAGCTACTCTAACACAAATCCTGAATTTTTACAAAATCTAAAACCGAGCTGGCAAAGCCTGAGAACATTACATATGCCTGTGATTTTTTAAAATTTGGAATTGAGAAGGTCAGTCTTTTTCAGGTGAGGATTGCTGTCCATATGAGGTTCAGGAGCAATTGGTGGTCATTGTTTCTCACTCTGTAAAAAAAAATCAGTTTTGTGATGAAATAATATACAAAGGTAGATCAATGTAGAAGGTCCCGACAGCATTGAATATTCTCGTTCCATAAGTTGCTGAGGTTGAGCTGCATGTCTGTGCTTTAACAAGTGGGCTGTTAATCTTTCTTGGATTCTAAGGGCCAATAAATCTCTCCCTTTCCATGAGATGGGTTTGTGTCCCTTGTGTAAAATCTGACTAATTCATACAGCTAGCCTGAAATGTTCAAGGATTTTGATACCATTCTCTTCTGTTCAAATTAGGAATCTATTCTCTTTTCTGAAAATAGAAACTATATTATTGATTTCTTTTTTTCTTTCTCTTTCTTTCTTTCTTTCTTTTTTTTTTTTTTTTTTTTAGATGGCTTGGTTGTTCAGCCCTACCCTGGGAGTTTTCAAAAGATGCATTTTCTAGTTTTCTGGCAACTTTCATCTATTGATACTACTCTTCACAGAAAAATTCAGGTTTCCAGTTTCAACTTAAAATATGACATTGATAGTTCACAAAAAGAATTTATTACCAATTTAAAAAATAGCTTTTTCCAAAGTAAAGATCTTTGAATTAAAAGCTAGATCACTTGGGAGGCTGATTTCCTTCAACAGTGATTTGTCCAAACCCTATCACATTTAGAGTATGGGAGTAAGGGTTGGGGTGAAGACTGTGGAGACTGAAAGGGGATTACAATACAAAGAAAGAGGGATTTATCTCTTCTTATCTTCAGCCTATGTCACAGTATTTATCCAGGGAAAGACATGACCATCCCAATCTTCTTCCCAGAATCATGACACTAATTTTAAAAGCTGTTAAGATTCTGTCATTCAAACTGGCTCATCATCTTTCAAAATTATCCCAGGAATTCAAAGGACCAGTTTGGAGAGGGGTCCTTGGTTGTAGTTAAAGATTATATATATAAATATCTTAATAATGATTTTCATTTGAAATATATATTGTTTAGACTGCATGTTTATACATAGAGAAGTTTGTTTCTTAGAAAGGATGCATTTGTGACCTTTTTGGTCTGCGTGCTATTAAAAATAGCTGCCCTAGTAGAAGGAAAACTTGAGAGTTTCCTTTACTGCCCACAGGATGGCATCAGAGTTCTCTTCATAAATCCAAAGGTTAGTGCTTTTCTCTGACATTTATGTGCTAGACTCTTAAAGTAGAAAGTTTCAGATCTGAAGATTTGAGTATTCATAACATCTTTATTATGGCTGGTCCTCATATCTCCATTTTGATGCTAATTCTGAGTGTAGTTACATGGGTGAATAATCAGCACAGCACTAAGAGGAAATATAAAACTTGGCCTGAGCAAGCTTGAATAAATGTGAGGTTTTAAAGCACATACTAAATGTAAGGAGAGGGAAATATACTTTTCTGATGGCAGGGGTAGCAGTAGCTGTCTTGATGATTGGATGTTTAACAGAGCATATAAATTCAGCTACAGATAGTTGCCAGGAGCAGTTGCATAATTCACATGAAGCAAGTTTGCATCAAAGGAAGTCAGTGCATCCACTGCTTGCATCAAACTATACTTTCTCTCAAAGAGGAGATACCTAGTTTCTTCAATATTCAAGGGCTGTACAAACAGAGTGGACAGTTGTTTTCTCAGAACAATCAAAAGTAAACTTAATCTTAACTCCTAAGATGTACTCCAGATGTAAGAAATAAGGGCAAAAAGATGTTTTCCAAATTTCAAGTGGAAGCAAAAATGTCTAAAGACCTGGATCCTGAGCCTCTCGTTGCTGTAGTGCAAATCAGATCTCTGACCAGGCATTCAGTTAGCTACTTTTATTTTTCAGAAATGCTACCTAATACTGAATGGAGCCCGATATGGGAATCTCTGGGAATAGACCTCTCATGGTGGGTATTTTGCTAATCTCATATATGATTTGAGGCAAGAATTTTAACTAATTTCTGTCTTAAGTTTTTGTTTGTTTTGGTTAAATTTAAACTTAATAGATGCAACCACATGGTCTCTAAGACACCTTTTGCCTCAGAATGATCTTTTTCCATGGATGTAATAATACATTTAAAGATTATTTTTCCTAACTAAACAGCAAGCACTACTCAATCTCATTTCATGATGAGATGATAGTTCATAATGACAACTATAGTTCAGTAAATAATGTAAAAACTGTTACTTAATATTATTCATTCACTCTTGTAAAAGAGACACAAAGAACAAAAGCTGGGGTTCATTATCAGGAAACTGGAATAACCTCTGACAAAGGGAATTTCAGCGAAGAATGAAGTCTAGAGACAGACTTCAACTATGAAGGATAAAACTGAGATGAGGTTTGGAGAAATTTCACTGATAAAGGCTCTAGAACATAAGCAGCATTTTCTGAGCAGGAACAGCTCTTGGAGTTCTGGTTTCCCAAGGAGGGAGAGATGAGGGGCACCTGGGTGGCTCAGTCATTAAGCATATGTCTTTGACTCAGGTCATGATCCAAGGTTCTTGGGATTGAGCCCCACATTGGGTACCCTGCTCAGCAAGAGGTCTGCTTCTCCTTCTCCCATTCCCCTTGCTTGTATTCCCTCTATTGCTGTCTCTCTCTCTCTGTGTCAAATAAATAAATAAAATCTTAAAAAAAAAAAAGGAGGGAGAGATGAATTGACACACATATATTAGATGTGACCACTCATATATATAACTGAACTCCTAAATCACATTGCATAAAAGTATTATATCACTATTTGACAACTAATCATATACTCATAAAATAAATTCTTATCCCACAGTAAGTAAATAATAAAAACTTATTAAATAAAATTGAATTCCAATTTATTTAAATTGCATTGCACATATATGTCAGATATTTTATAAGACTTGCAAAGATGGTTCTGGCTCATTTATAACATGTTAAAATATATTGTACACTGATCATGAAAATATTAACAACAAGTAATTTCAATGTAGATAAGACATTGGAAAATCACAGGATTTGCTTTTTAAGTGGGAAGTTGGTCATATGGTAAGGGGAGGAAAGTTTAGGAAGAGGATGGATGCAAAAAGCAGTGATATGGAAGAGCATTCAGTGTATTGGGAACTATGAATAATTTTCAAAAGGAGTGGTGGCAATAAAAGGAGTTGGAAAGGTTGTTTTGATTAAGAAGGGTCTTGTAAATAAGGTATGCATAGCATGACAAAGAGGAGACAATCTGTATGCTCTGGTAATTAGCAGAGAGTTTATAAGTATTTGGACTAAGGAAAGAAGAGATTCCAGAAATATTCAATTATAGGATTTAGTGGTATGATTTCAAGAAGTCTTATTTTTGAAAGAAAAATATACTTTTTGAGTGAACTAGGATGGGTTATGCATGTAGTTAACATAAATTGGGGTAAATGGTGACTTGGGCAGGAATTAGTTTGAATTCATTCGGTAAGCTGCTAAAACAATAAACAAGCAGTGCAAAGGATACCTTTGAGCTCAAAGACACCATGGGGTAGATGCAACTTTCCCCTGTTCTTTCATAAAGGTCAACCTAAAGTGCAGTAACCTCAATTTGTGGATCTAAAAACTCCAACAGTCTCAAAGGGATGTAAAAATCCAACACTCAGAAAACCCCAGACCCTCAAGCTTGATGACTCCTGTATGAGTGACTGGAGTGGGAGAACAGTGAATACTTAATAATACAACTTCTTAGCACAGAAGGAAAGCTTTGCTGAAATAGGGTTAAACACTTCTGTATTTGATTTCCCAAAGAATCATCAAGCCTATGGCAGGCCTAACTTGCCTACTTTGTGAAGAAAAATATAGCCGCATACAGGAAATATTTTATTAACTTTAGCTAGAGGCATTTTTTCCATTATCAGCCAGAGAAAAGATAAATATGAAGCTTCTCTATTCAATTTCTGTATAATCTTATATGTTCCACGTTGGAGCACATCTAGTAATTATATGCTTGTCGTATATTAAACTTCCTTCTTTCTATGAAATATTTTGTAGAGGCATTGCAGAACATCCGTTTGCCTCACATCACACAAAACTGAATTGGAATATTCAAAACGTGCATAAATTACCTAAAGAAGTTATTGTATAATAGGAAGAGATAGGAAAGTATCACAGGGAAGAATGCAAGTCACATCAGTGGTGGGTGACGGTAACACAGAATTTCAATTACTCCTATATTCATGGTAATAGGAATTGATAAATGACTTGGGAAGGCCAGCTATCTATGGAGATAATACAAGACTATTTCTTTACCTAGTTCAATAGAAAAACAGTAAGATCACTCTTACTTGCCAAGTCAGAGCAAACATGTTAACAGAAAGAGTAGTAAGAAATGTGTGGCTGTGAGAAGATAAAACCAGATATGAAATAGTCTTAATTTCAAAAAGAAACAGAACAAACTGACGTGCACTTGAGGACTGACATGAAGACTGACTTGGAAAAAGACTGCGTTGGAAGAATCAAGTTTTACAGTTACTCTCCATGAGGCATCTACAATGTGAACAGTACCTCGCAAGATAGTGGCATAGGAAGATCCCGAGCCACCTCATCCCAGGGACACACAAAATCTATAACTACATATGAATCATTTCCCTCTAAAAAAGATCTGAAAACTAAATGAATTCCTTCTCCACAACAAAAGATTAAAAGACCATATTAAGATGGGTGGGAGAGGCAGAGATACAGTCTCATCAAAAATCCCACTCTCAGTGCAGCAACACAGTAGGGAGGAAGCTCACTAGTCTGGCCCTTCTCCTGGAGGAGTAAGGTGTTGGTGCCCCACATCAGGCACACCAACCTCTGGGATATATACCAAAGAGGTGAGATCTCAAAATATCTAGCTTAGAAAAACAACAGGACTAACATCCAAAGGATGTTATAGGAAACTGAGATTCCCTCCTTAAAGGACTCATGTATAGTTTTACTCACTCTGAAATCCAGCAAAAAATTAACAGTGTGAAAAGCACCTGGGCTGTATGTGAAGGGGATTCATTTGCAAATCTAAAAGCAATTACTGGAGGGGCAGGAAACCATTGAAAGACAGAAGGGCTGGCAGATATCTTTTTTTTTTACTCAACTCTGGCTACATTGGCAAATTCTACCACTCAAAGATTTAATACATATCATCAAACTCCTCAAAAAAAAAAAAAAGAAGAGGAAGGAATGCTTCCAAACATGTTACAAGGCTAGCATTATCCTCATACCAAAACCAGATAGACACCACATAAAAAAGAAATATAGGCCAATCTTCTTGAAGAACATAGACATAAAAATCCTCAATAAAATGCTAGCAAACTGATTTTAAAAATATATTAAAAGGATTATACACCATGATCAAGTGGGATTTATTCCAGAGATGCAAGGATGGTTCAACATTTGCAATCAGTGTGACATACCACATCAACAAAAGGAAAGGCAAAAATCTTACGATCACTTCAAAAGATGCAGAAAAAACATTTGACAAAATTCAACATCCATTTAGGATAAAAATGATTAACAGAGAATGTATCTCAACATCATAAAGGCTGTAAATGATAAACCCACACCTAATATCATGCTCAATGATAAAAAGCTGAAAGCTTTTCTCTAAGATCAGGAGCAAGACAAGAATGCCTACTCTCCACACTATCATTCAACATAGTATTTGACTTCCTAGCCAGAGCAACTAGATAATAAAAAAAAATCCAAAATAAATAAAAGACATCCAAATTGGATAAAGAAATAACTATGACTATTTGCAGATGGCATGATACTATCTAGAAAAAACCTTAAAAACTCTACCAAAAAACTGTTAGAACTAACAAATGAATTCAGTAAAGTTGCAGGATACAAAATTAATATAGAAAAATCTTTTGCATTTCTGCACACTAATAACTATCAGAAAGAGAAATTAAGAAAAAATCCCATTTACAATCTTATCAAAAATAATACAAGTATGTAAGAATAAATTTAACAAAGGTGGTTAAAGACCAGTGCGCTGAACACTAAAACAGTGATGATAAAAACTGAGGAAGACACAGATAAGTGGCAAGATATTAGTTGCTCATGGATTGGAAGAAATAATATTGTTAAAGTGTCCACACCACCCAGTCTATGGATTCAATCTACAGATTCAATATTAATGGTATTTTTTTTTTTTACAGAACAAGAACAAATAATTTAAAAATTTATGTGGAATCACGAAAGATCCTGACTAGACAAAACAATTTTAAGGGAGAAGAACGTAGCTGGAGATATTATGTTCCCTAATTCCAATCTATACTACATAGTAATCAAAACAGGATAGTACTTGCATAAAAACAAACACATAGGTCAAAGGCTCAGAATAAAGAGCCAAGAAATAAACCCACACATATTTGGTCAATTAATTTATGATAAGTGAGCCAAGAATATACAATGAAGAAAGGACGGTCTCTTCTATAAATGATGTTGAGAAAACTAAACAGCTACATGCAAAAGAATGCAACTGGACCACCATCTTATATCCTATATAAAAATTAACTCAAAATAAATTAAAGACTTAAATATAAAACCTGAAACCATAAAACTCCTAGAAGGAAACATAGACAGTAAGCTCCTTGAGAGAGGTCTTAGCAATGTCTTTGTGGATCTGAATTCAAAGGTAAGAACAACAAAAGCAAAAATAAACTATTGGAATGACAACAAAGATCTTCTGCCCAGTGAAGGATACTATATACAAAATGAAGAGGCAACCTATTAAATGGGTGAAGATATTTGCAAATAATATATCCAATAAAGGGTTAATAACCAAAATATATAGAACACTCATACAACTCAATAACAACAAGAATAACAACAAAACCCCCCAAACAATCCAATTAAGAAATAAGCAGAGGATTTGAATAGATATTTTCCCCAAGAACATACACAGATGGCTATCATTATATGAAAAGAAAAGATGCTCAACATCACTAATCATCAGAGAAATGCAAATCAAAACCACAATGATAGGTCACCTCACATCTGTTAGGATGGCTGTTATCAAAAAGACAAGACAACCAATGTTGACAAGGATGTGGAAAAAAGGGAACTCTTGCGCACTGTTAGTGCTCATATAAATTGGTGCAGCCACTGTGGAAAACAGCAAAAAGATTTCTCAAAAAAAGTAAAAATAGAGCTACCATGTGATCCAGTGGTTTCACCACTGAGTATCTATGTGAAAACAAAACAAAACAAAACAAAGAAACAAATAAAACAACAAAAAAGCCTCACTAACTCAAAAAGATATATGCTCCCTATGTTTATTGCAGCATCATTTACAATAGCCAAATTATAGAAACAGTCTAAGTGTCCATCCATAGATGAATGGATAAGAAGATATGCTATATATACAATGGAATACTACTTGAGCATTAAAAAAAAAAAAAAATTGAGATCTTGTGATTTGCAACAACATGAATGGACCTTGAGTGTATCTGGCTAAGTGAAATAAGTCAGACAAAAAAAGATATATCACAGGATTTCACTTATATGTGTCATCTAAAACAAACAAAAAATAAAACCCAAATTCACAGATGCAGAGAAGGGACTGGTGCTCACCAGAGGAGAAAAGGTGAGGGGGGCAAAATGGGTGAAGGAGACCAAGAAGTATAATCTTCCAACTATAAAATAACTTATGGGCATATAAGGTACAGTATAGGGAAGATAGTCAATAATACGATATAAGGAGACAGATGATAATCAGGCTTATTATGGTGATCATTTTATAATGTATAGAAATATAGAATTACTATGTTGTATACCTGAAACTAATATAATTTTCATGTCAATTATACATCATCTTTTTAAAGGGCATGGTTTTCTTTTTTTATTGATGTATAGTTGACATATTAAGATATTTTTTATTATACATTTAATCATTATAAATGTGAAAATATGTTAAACCTTTAAATCCTAGTTTCCTAGGCTGTAAGCATGCTCATAACTTGACTTTTCAGGGTTCATAAATCTTTTCAGATTATCTAACCCAACAGACCATGCTGCTCATGGAGCTTTAACACCTCTGCTCATATTATCTCCAGATGTCATTAGCATATGAATGTCTTCAGCCAAGCCATTAATCAAAAATATCCACCAAGACACAGCCAAGAATATCAGTTCTGTAGCACGCCACTGGGAGCTCCTGATATATTAATACATGTATTATATACCCATTTCACGAACTTGTGATTTGTATATATTTGCTAATTTAATCCTCCACCTTACGGAAGCTGCTATTGTCACCCCCTATATAGGCTGAGAAGGCAGAAATACTGAGAAGCACAGCAGCCACAGTGAGAAAGCCAAGATATGGAGAAGGTGGGACTCAAACCAGCTGATCTGAAGTGTATACATGGCCTCATTAAGAAGAATGTTCAGCCTCATGATTCAGTTGCTGAAGAGAAGAATTCCTAAATTAGGAAACATGGTATGTGACAATGTGGAGATGCACTTTTTTGGAAAAATATTAAATTTAAAAAACAAACTAAACTGTGATATGTACAAAATGATTACAAGTTTATGTAAGAAGATACTGCAAAGTAGCAACAATATTACCAAATTATTAATACCAAAATATGCCAGATTATTATGGAGGGAGCTATGAAAAAGTAAAAATTGAACAGCAATTTTAGGGGCACATGCACCCGAATGTTTATAGCAGCAATGTCCACAATAACCAAACTATGGAAAGAACCTAGATGTCCATCAACAGATGAATGGATAAAGAAGATGTGGTACATACACACAATGGAATACTATGCAGCCATCAAAAGAAATGAAATCTTGCTATTTGCGACAATGTGGATGGAACTAGAGGGTATCATGCTTAGCGAAATAAGTCAATCGGAGAAAGGCAACTATCATATGATCTCCCTGATATGAGGAAGTGGAGATGCAATGTGGGGGTTTGGGAGTAGGAAAAGAAAAAATGAAGGAAGATGGGATTGGGAGGGAGATAAACCATAAAAGACTCAATCTCAAAAATCAGACTGAGAGTTGCTGGGGGGAGGGGGGACGGGAGAGGGTGGTGAGGATATGGACATTGGGAAGGGTATGTGCTAAGATGAGTGCTGTGAAATGTGTAAACCTGGCGATTCACAGACCTGTACCCCTGGAGATAAAAATACGTTATATGTTTATTTAAAAAATTAATTAATTAAAAAAAATTGAACAGCAATTTTAAAAGATAATAATATAATATGTGATAGTTTAAATCCAGTTGTCAAAAGGCACAATGCAAGTCTTTTATCACTTAAGATATGAACAGTATCAAAGATGTGAGGTGCATTTTTTCGTGGATTTTTTAAAAGCAGGACAGAAAATGCAAGACAAATTTGTTTAATTTGAAAGACAGTCAAATGGCACATAAATAAAAACAGGACAAATAAGTTACAAAAACGAGTTCAGCAAAAAGTTGGTTTTAGTATTTTCATATTGGACTTTTTAAAACAAACAGCATGATAGCACAACATCTTATTTTCTGATAAGTAGAAAAGAGCATTGACTTCAAAATTCTTCACACTGTGGAGCTTCTTGAGAATTTGTTTGTATTACAAATTTTAGATGGAATGCAGAACAATTTTGTAGTTCTTATTTCACAGACAGTTACTCCAAACTCCTTTTCTGAATACCAACTAGGGGCATCTACTGTGGAAGACTTTAATATAAACTACTGCACCTGCCCACAAATAAAAAAAAAAAAACCATAAATGTTATAAATGTTGTTTATGTTGTGAAGAAGTGTCCAAAGAGGTAGAAATCCAGTTATATTAAAGCACAAAGGAAGGACTCACACCCATCTGGATATAGGGGTGTCTTTCAATGGTACTTGCTACTTGAACAGTGAATAATGGGTGAAATTGTAATAGATTAAATGAGTTTTAGGGAAGCGTATTTTATTAGAACACACTACATGAATAAAAGACAGGAAAGATTACTAGAAGCATGCTTAAGGAGTTAAGTTTTTTTTTTTCCTTAAAGATTTTATTTATTTATTTGACAGAGATCACAAGTAGGCAGAGAGGCAGGCAGAGAGAGAGTGGGGGAAGCAGGCTCCCTGCAGGGAGCCCGATGTGGGACTCCACCCCAGGACCCTGGCCTCATGACCGAGCTGAAGGCAGAGGCTTAACCCCCTGAGCCACCCAGGCGCTCCAAGGAGTTAAGTTTGATTAAAGGATAGGTTATATGAGAAAGTGGGACTTGTAAATTAGAAACAATTTTGAAAAGGTAGTGAATGTACTAGTTAAGGATTTGGCAGTTTGGTTTTGTTCATGACAGAGAAAAGAGGATAGAAATGGACTATTCAGTAAGTATCAGGTAATTATGTGTTTTTATTATATCACCCTTTTGACTGCAATGGGATTACTGAACTTGAGGCTCATGTTAGTTGCGTAAGGTAGCATACTTTGCAAGAAGCAGAATTGGAGTCAGAACCCACATGAATAACTTCATATCACAAGCTCTTTCCATTGTATTATACCCTAACATTTTTAACTCCCTCTGACAGTTGGAGCTAAAATATTTCAGAGCAGTGGAAAAAAAGATGATATTCTGTGTGCAATTTTCAGTGACCCTATGAAAGGGAACAATAGCCACCTGGATTCTTTGAAAGGGGACCATAGTCCATTTAGACACTTATCTCCTGTTTTTTTGTTTGTATGTGTGTGTGAGTTTTGTTTGATTTTTGGTTTGTTTGCTTGTTTTTGTTTGGTTTTTGTCTTTTGTGGTCCATACAAATTTTAGGATAGTTTGTTCTAGCTCTGTGAAAAATGTTGGTGGTATTTTGATAGGGTTTTCATTAAATGTGTAGATAACTTTGGGTAGTATAGATATTTTAACGATATTTGTTCTTCCAATCCATGAGTAATGAATGTTTTTCCATTTCTTTGTGTCATCTTCAATTTCTTTTATCAGTGTTTTATAATTTTCAGAGTATGGGTCTCTCACCTCTTTGGTTAGGTTTATTCCTAGGTATCTTACTGTTTTAGGTGCAATTATACATGGGATTAATTCCTTAATTTCTCATCCTGCAGATTCATGATTGATGTGTAGAAATACAACAGATATCTGTATATTGATTTTGTATCCTGCAACTTTACCAAATTAGTTTATCTGTTCTAGCAGGTTTTTTTTTTCTCTTTGCCTCATGACTATTTTTAATTAAGTTATTATTTTAATTTCAGTATAGGTTACAAACAATGTTATGTTACTTTCAGGCATACAGTCTGGTGATCCAACAGTTCTATACATCATTACTAACTACTCATCATGATAGGTGTACTATTTTTTTTTTTAGTGTTCCAAAATTCATTGTTTATGCACCATACCCAGTGCTCCATGCAATACATGCCCTCCATAATACCCACCACCAGGCTCACTCAACCCTCACCCCTTGGCCCTCCAAAACCCTCAGTTTGTTTCTCAGAGTCCACAGTCTCTCATGGTTTGTCTTCCTCTCCAATTTCTCCCAACTCACTTCTCTTCTCCATCTCCCCAATGTCTACTGTGTTATTCCTTATGCTCCCCAAATAAGTGAAACCATATGATACTTGACTCTCTCTGCTTGAATATTTCAGCATAATCTCTTGCAGTCCCATCCATGTTGATACAAAATGTGGGTATTCATCCTTCTGATGGAGGCATAATATTCCATTGCATATACGGACCATATCTTCTTTTTTCACTCATCCGTTGAAGGGCTTCTTGGTTCTTTCCACAGTTTGGTGACTGTGGCCATTACTGCTATGAACATTGGGCATACAGATGGCCCTTATTTTCATTACATCTGTATCTTTGGGGTAAATACCCAGTAGTGCAATTTCAGGGTTATAGGGTAGCTCTATTTTTAATTTCTTAAGGAATCTCCATAATGTTTTCCAAAGTGGCTGCACCAATTAGCATTCCCGACAATAGTGTAAGAGGGTTCCCCTTTCTCCTCATCCTCTCCTACACTTGTTGTTTACTTGTTAATTTTTGCCATTCTAACTGGTGTAAGGAGATATCTCAATGTGGTTTTGATTTGAATCTCCCTGATGGCTAGTGATGATGAACATTTTTTCCTGTGTCTGTTGGCCATTTGTATGTCTTCTTTGGAGAAGTGTCTGTTCATATCTTCTGCCCATTTTTTGACATGACTTTCTGTTTTGTGTGTGTTGAGTTTGAGGAGTTCTTTATAGATCTTGGATATCAGCCCTTTGTCTGTACTGTCATTTGCAGATATCTTCTCCTATTCCATGGGTTGCCTCTTTGTTTTGATAACTGTTTCTTTTCCTGTGCAGAAGCTTTTGATATTGATGAAGTCCCAAAAGTTCATTTTCACTTTTGTTTCCTTTGCCTTTCAGACATATGTTGAAAGAAGTTGCCATGGCTAATGTAGAAGAGGTTACTGCCTATGTTCTCCTATAGGATTTTGATAGATTCCTGCCTCATGTTGAGGTCTTTTATCCATTTCAAGTTTATCTTTGTGTATGGTATAAGAGAATGATCGAATTTGATTCTTCTACACATAGTTGTCCAATTTTCCCAGCACCATTTATTGAAGAGACTGTCTTTTTTCCACTGTATATTTTTTCCTGCTTTGTTGAAGATTAGTTGATCATAGAGTTGAGGGTCCATATCTGGGCTCTCTACTCTGTTCCCCTGGTCTAT
The DNA here is from genome assembly GCF_009829155.1 of Mustela erminea. Taxonomy (NCBI): domain Eukaryota; kingdom Metazoa; phylum Chordata; class Mammalia; order Carnivora; family Mustelidae; genus Mustela; species Mustela erminea. The sequence goes on from NC_045625.1 coordinate 55,539,944, forward strand.
GTGTCTGTTTTGTGCCAGTACCATGTGGTCTTTGTGATCACAGCTTTGTAATAAAGCTTGAAATCAGGCAATGTGATACCTCCAGTTTTGTTTTTCTTTTTCAACATTTCCTTAGCAATGCGGGGTCTTTTCTGGTTCCATATAAATCTTAGGATTGTTTGTTCCAGCTTTTTGAAAAATTCCGGTGGAATTTTGATTGGGATGGCATTGAAAGTACAGATTGCTCTGGGCAGAATAGACATTTTAACCATGTTTATTCTTCTGACCCATGACCATGAATGCTCTTTTTGTGTCTTCTTCAATTTCTTTCATGAGTGTTCTGTAGTTTCTTGAGTACAGATCCTTTATCTCCCTGATTAGATTTATTCCCAGGTACCTTATGGATCTTGGAGCTAGAGCAAATGGAATTGATTCTCTAATTTCCCTTTCTATATTTTTATTGTTAGTGTATAAGAAAGCAACTGATTTCTGTACATTGTTTTTGTATCCTGCCACATTACTGAATTGCTGTATGAGTTCTAATAGTTTGGGGGTGTGGTCTTTTGGGTTTTCCATAAAAAGTTTCATGTCTTCTGTGAAAAGAGAGAGTTTGACTTCATCATTCCCAATTTAAATACCTTTTATTTTGTTGTGTTGTCGGTTTGCTGTTGCTAGGACTTCTAGTACTATGTTGAACAACAGTGATGAGAGTGGACATCCTTGTCATGTTCCTGATCTCAAAGGGAAGGCTGTCAGCTTTTCCCACTGATGATGATATTCACTGTGGGTTTTTCACAGATAGATTTTATGAAGTTGAGGAATGTTACCTTTATCCCTATATTTGAAGGGTTTTAGTCAGGAACTGATGCTGTATCTTGTCAAATGCTTTTTCTACATCAGTTGAGAGGACCATGTGGTTTTTCTCTTTTCTGTTACTGATTTGTTCTATTACATTGATTGATTTGTGAATGCTGAACCACCTCTGCATTCCATGGATAAATCCTACCTGGTCATGGTGGATAAACTTTTTAATGTCCTTTTGGATCCTATTAGCTAGGAACTTATTGAGAATCTTGTCATCCATATTCATCAGGGGTATTGGCCTGCAATTCTCCTTTTGGGCAGGGTCTTTGCCAGGTTTGGGTATCAGGGTAATGCTGGCTTCATAAGAAGAGTCTGAAAGCTTTCCATCTGCTTCAGTTTTTTGAAACAGCTTCAGGAGAATAGGTATTATTTCTTCTTTGAATGTTGGTTAGAATTCTCCAGGGAACATGTCAGGTCCTGGGCTCTTGTTTTTTGGGAGGTTTTGGTACTGCTTCAATCTCGTTCCTAGGAATTGGTCTATTCAGGTTGTCAATTTCTTCCTGATTCGGTTTTGGAAGTTTTTAGGTTTCCAGGAATGAATCCATTTCATCTAGGTTGCTTAACTTATTGACATATAACTGTTAATAATAATTTCTGGTGATTTTTTCTATTTCCTTGGTGTTAGTTGTGATCTCCCCTTTTCATTCATAATTTTATTAACTTGGGTCCTCTCTTGGATTACTTTGGCCAATGGTTTATCGATCTTATTCTTTCAAAAAGCCAGCTTCTAGTTTCATAGATGTGTTCTACTTTATCTTTAATTTCTATCTCATTGATCTCTGCTCTAATCTTGATTTTCTCTCTTCTTCTTCTGTGTGGTGGGCTTGATTTGTTGTTGATTCTCCAGTTCTTTAAGGTGTGAAGAGAGCTGGTATATTCTGGATTTTTCCATTTTTTTTTGAGGGAGGCTTGTATGGCTATGTACTTCCCCCTTAAGACTGCCTTGGCTGTATCCTATAGGTTTTCGACCAATGTGTCTTCATTCTAATTGGTTTCCATGAATTGTTTAAGTTCTTCTTTGATTTCCTGGTTGATCCAAATGTTCTTAAGCAAGGTGGTCTTTAGCTTCCAGGTTCCATCCAAACTTTTTCTTGTGGTTGAGTTCTAGCTTCAAAGCACTGTGGTTTGAGAATATGCAGGGAATAATCTCTATCTTTTGGTATTGGGTGAACCCTTATTTGTGACCCAATATGTGGTCTATTCTGGAGAATATTCCATGTGTGCTCAAAAAGTAGGAGTATTCTGTTGTTTTAGAATGGAATGCTCTGTATATATGAGGTCCATCTGGTCAAATGTGTCACTCAAGGCTCTTATTTCTTTATTGATTTTCTCCTTGGGTGATCTATCACTGAGAGTGGCATGTTAAGATTCCCTACTATTAGTGTATTCATATCAATATGACCCTTTAACTTGATTAACAGTTGTCTTATGTAGTTGCTGCTTCCATATTGAGGGCATCAATATTTACAAATCTTAGATCTTCATGGTGGATAGACCCTTTAGGAATGATGTAGTGTCCTTTATCTCTGACTACAGTCTTTGGTTTAAAATCTAATTATCTGATATGAGAATCACCACCCCAGCTTTCCTTTGAGGCCCACTGGTATGAAAGATGCTTCTCTATCCCTTCACTTTCAGTCTGAATGTATCCTTAGCTTTAAATGGGTCTCTTGTAGACAGTGTATGGACAGGTCCTTTTGTTTTATCCAATCTGCAGCCCTGTGCCATTTTATGGGAGCATTTAGGCCATCTACATTGAGAGTGATTATTGAGAGATACGTTTTTATTGACATCGTGGTGCTGTGAAGTCCTTGTTTCTAAAGATTGTCTCCATAAATTTCTGTTCTATGACACTCTTTGGTTCTTTCTTCCTTTATAGAACTCCCCTTAATATTTCTTATAGTGCCAGCTTGGTGTTCCCATACTCTTTTAAGCCTTGCCAGTCTTGGAAGCTCTTTATCTCTCCATCCATTTTGAATGTCAGCTTGGTTGCATGTTCTTCTCATTTAGTGCTCTGAATATGTCTTGCCTGCCCTTTCTGGCTTGCCAGGTTTCTGTGGACAGGTCTGACATTGTTCTGATGGACCTTCCTCTGTAGTAAGGAATCTCTTGCCCCAGCTGTTTCCAGGTTCCATCCTGGAACTCTTATCTAAAATTATGATTTGTCAGTCTTACAACCAAGTGCCTTGATGTCTCTCTAGATTTGTTGATCTTGGAGGGTGCTCTTTCTACATCTAGGACAGGAACGGTGCTTCCATTCCCCAGGTTGGAAAAAATTTCATCAAGAATTTGTTCAACTATATCTTCTAGTCTTCTTTCTCTGTCTTCCCCCTCAGGGATCCCAATAATTCTGACACTGGAACCTTTCATGGTGTCATTTATTTCCCTAATATTGTTTTCATGGATTCTAAGCTGTTTTTCCCATGCCTCCTCCTGATCCTTTTCCTCTATCAATTTGTCCTCTAGGTCACAAATTCTATCTTCTACCTTGGTTACCCTAGCTGTTAGAGTATTTAGATAAGATTGGATCTCATTCATAGCATTTTTAACTTCTTCCCAGGCAGCTTTCACTTCTGCCCTTAGCAATTCCATGTTGTCGCTAATGGTTTCCTCCAACCTAGCCATTGCCTGTATAATTGTTAACTTGAATTCCCTTTCTGACATATTGTTTATGTCCATATCCAATAGTTCTGATGAAGAAGGCACAGTCTCTGAATTTTTCCTCTGTTGGGTGTTTCTCCTCCTAGTCATTTTGGTGAGAGGTGATTGAGGGGATGTGTAACTGAATATATCAATCACAGTCTGGGCAAGGGGCACCCTGGAATGTTTCTGAGCAATCAGAAGTCACCACCAAAAAGAAAGAAAAAAAATAATGAAAGAGAGAGAGAAAGAGAAATTAAAAAAACAAAACAAAACAAAACAAAAAAACAGCCAGAATGGGCCCCAAAGGTAAGATTTATAAGGTATACAAAGGTATACAAACAAAAACAGACAAACAAAAAGACCGACAAATGTAAATGACAAGGAAAAAAAAAAAACCTCAGCCAAAATGAACCCCAAGGATAAGATTTATTTAATACCAGAACAAAAACAAATACACAGAAACACTGACACAAGAAAAATATTGGAGGGTGGTTATAAATCCTTTATGTGGGCAAGGAAGTTTATTTTGATTTGTCCTGGGTGTTATCTTGATATCTTTGTTAAAGGACAAAACTTTCCAGAGATAAAAGGAGATTAAAACTGGTCTATATATAGGGGTACTATTGATTAGGGAAAGAGGATTAACTTGTAGCTTATATCTGTAGGTATATTAAAGAAATAGAAGAGAAAAAATATGTATGTCTATTAAAGAAATAAAAAAGAAAAAGAAAAACACAGCTGTATGTATGAAAAAAGTTCAAGTTAAATGGTTATTATGGAATATGTTGTATTAAACATCTAGTTGTAATGGTAAGTAGGTTAAAATATTATAAACAACAAGAATAGTGAGAACAAATTAAAATTAAAAGTTGTTTCTATGAACTATACAGTTCTAATTCTATATAGGTTTTAGGGCAATACCGGGAACTTAATATCTTTTTTCCCCTGATATTGGGGTTTTACAGTTTTATGAGGACCCTGTGTTGGTTGTCTGCTCATTATTTTTGCTGGTTTTTGAGGGAGGGGCCTGCCATGTTGATTTTCAGTGAGCCTTGGTTGGGTTGAGTGCTCCTGGCCCCTATCAAATGGCTGGGCTCTGTGGAAACCGGTTTTTCAGTCTTTTATTCTCTGGAAGATTTTTTTCTTCCTTCTTTTGGTGGCTTTTTGTGGCTTTTCAGAGGTTTAGTGGAAAGCAAATTACAGATAGACCTCTGTCTCAGAGAGAAACCTCAGTCTCCTTTCCTCTGGGTGGTTCAGAACACACAGACTCCCTCTGCAAACTCCCACAGGAAAAGCATATCCCCAGCCAATGTCTCAGGGGTCACCCAAATCACCTGCTTGTCTCTGCACCCCTGTGATACTAAAACTGCAAGCAATATTGGTCCAGCGAGCCTACTTCCAGTGTCTGCCTTTGCTGGGGCTGCTGTGGGTCCAGACCTCAGATTGATACTTCAAGATATTGCACTGAGTTCCTTCTGGCCCCAGCTGGGAGAATCCAGACTCTTGACTGGTCCTAGAGACCACTGGCTAGCCTCTGCAGAGAGCTTTCTCAAGTGTGGGCAGGGAGTCGGTCAGACCCCAGCCACATAGTGTGCAAAAGTTCTAGGGAACACAGGCTGGTGCTGTCACCAGACTCCCTCACATGGGGGCTGAGCTGTGATGTAAGCCGTGCAACCCTGGAGGCTCCGCCTCACTCTCTCTGGCATGGGTGGTTAGAGAGGTGGCTCTTCTGGGACCGCGGGCTTAGAACTGTGCCCATGACTTTTTGAGTGCTTTTAACCAGACTCCAAGTTAATGCTGGTCACCAATCACAGGGCACTCTCATATTGGAGTATTACTTTCCAATGTGTCTCTTCTGGTGGCTCCCTCCCCCTTCTGTTTATCCTCCAATATCAGTCAGAGGGTTCCCACTGTGCTTTACCTCTCCATTGGTGTCTTCTGCCACCACAGAGATCCAGAATTATATAATTCTACATCTCAGGCTGATTTCATGGGTGTTCAGAGTGTTCAGGTAGATAATTAGCTTATTTTAGGGGACCAGTTGAAACAGGGTCTCCTACATCTCTGCCATCTTGTGCCTCCTTCTGCCAGCAGTTTTTTGGTAGGGTCTTTCAGGTATTCTATATAGAATATCATGTCATCTGCAAATAGTGAAAGTGTTATTTCTTCCTTACTGATTTGGATGGCTTTTATTACTTTTTGTTATGCATTTTTTCTTAACCAATCATATTTCTTTATACTCACATCTTATATTTAGCTAAAAAGACTTAAGTTGCTAAATAATATCTTCCTTCCAATGTTCTTATTTTGTCATCTACATACAAGCTCTGGATGTTTCATTTTATAACTAATTTTTCTTCTCAGTCAGTCTAGGGAAATTCCCTTTCTAGTGGTTTGATCTTTAGATCATTTCCTTAAGATCGTCCTTCCATGCCCTTCTTTAGATTTTCCCTTCCTCTGAGTGAGAAAAGAAAAAATTAAATTTATGGAGTCATATAGTTGTGAATGTGGGGTTTTTTTTCTAATAAAAAGAATGTAACTTCTGACTAGTCTATTAAAGAAAAGCATTTTTCTTTTTCTCAAAGTTTTCTTTTTTCTTTTTTTAATTTTTTATGTTATGTTAGTCTCCATACAGTAAATCATTAGTTTTTTATGTGTTACAAGATTCATTGTTTACCTATAACACGAAGTACTCCATTCAATACCTGCCCTCCTTAATACCCATCACCTGGCCAACACACCCTCCTCTCTGCTCCTCTCTAAAACCCTCTATTTGTTTCTCAGAGTCCACAGTCTCTCTCCCCCTCCAATTTCCCTGCCTTCACTTTTCGTTTCCTTCTCCTAATGTCCTCCATGCTATTCCTTTTGTTCCACAAGTAAGGGAAAGCATATGATAACTGACTTTGTCTGCTTGACTTATTTCACTCAGCATAATCTCTTCCAGTCCAATCCATGTTGATGCAAAAGTTAGGTATTCATCCTTTCTGATGGCTGAGTAATATTCCATTGTATATATGGATTGCATCTTCTTTATCCATTTGTCTGTTGAAGGGATCTCTGTTCTTTCTACAGTTTGGCTGTTGTGGACATTGCTTCTATGAACATCGTGGTGCATAAGGCTTTTCTTTTCACTACATCTGTATCTTCAGGGTAAATACCCAGTAGTACAACTGCTGGGTCATAGGGTAGCTCTATTTTTAATTTTTTGAGGAATCTCCACTCTATTTTCCAAAGTGGCTGCACCAACTTGCATTCCCACCAATAGTGTAAGAGGGTCCCCCCTTTCACCACATCCTCTCCAACATTTGTTGTTTCTTGCCTTTTTAATTTTGGCCATTGTAACTAGTGTAAGGTGATATTTCAATGTGATTTTGGTTTGAATTTCCTTGATTGCTAATGATAATGAACATTTTTTCGTGTGTCTGTTGGCCATTTGTATGTCTTCTTTGGAGAAATGTCTGTTTATATCTTCTGCGCACCTTTTTTTTTTTAACTTGATTATTTGTTTGTTGGGTGTTGCGTTTGAAAAGAACTTGGGTAGCAGCCCTTTGTCTGTAGTGTCACTTGCAAATATCTTCTCCCATTCCATGGGGTGCTCTTTGTTTTGTTGACTCTTTCCTTTGCCGTGCAGAAGATTTTGATCTTGATGAAGTCCCAAAAGTTCATTTTCACTTTTGTTTCCCTTGCCTTTGGAGACACGTCCTGAAAGAAGTTGCTGTGGCAGATGTCAAAGAAGTTACTGCCTATGTTTTCCTTTAGGATTTTGATGGATCCCTCTCACATTTAGGTCTTTCATCCATTTGGAGTTTATCTTTGTGTATGGTGTAAGAGAATGGTTGAGTTTCATTCTTCTGTATATAGCTGTTCAATTTTCCCAGCACAAGTTATTGAAGAGACTTTCTTTTTTCCACTGGACATTTTGTCCTGCTTTGTTGAAGATTATTTGACCATAGAATTGAGGGTTCATATCTGGGCTCTCTACTCTGTTGTATTGTTCTATGTGTCTGTTTTTGTGCCAGTACCATGCTGTCTTAGTGATCACAGCTTTGTAATAAAGCTTGAAATCAGGCAACATGATGCCCCCAGCTTTGTTTTTCTTTTTCAACATCTCCTTGGTGATTCAGAGCCTTTTCTGGTTCCATAGATATTTTAGGATTGTTTGTTCCAGCACTTTGAAAAATGCTGATGGTATTTTGACCAGGATGGTGTTGAAAGTATAGATTGCTCTGGGCAGCATAGACATTTTAACAATGTTTATTTAAAGAAGAAATAATACCTATTCCACTGAAGCTGTTTTAAAAAATAGAAACAGAAGGAAAACTTCCAGACTCTTTCTATGAAGCCAGTGCTAGCTGGTTTCTCAAACCAGGCAAAAACCTCATCAAAAAGGAGAATTTCAGACCAATATCCCTAATGAAAATGGATGTCAAGATTCTCAACAATAACCTAGCTAATAGGATCCAACAGTAGATTAAAAAGATTATCCACCATGACCAGGTGGGACTTGTCCATGGGATGTAAAGTTGGCTCAACATTCACAAATCAATCAATATGACAGAACAAATCAATAAGAGAAAAGAGAACCATATGGGTCAATTGGTGCAGAAAAAAACACTTGACAAAATACAGCATCCTTTCCTGATTGAAGCTCTTCAGAGTATAGGGATAGAGGGAACATTCCTCAATTTCATAAAATCCATCTATGAAAAACCCACAATGAATATCACTCTCAATGAAGAAAAGCTGAGAGCCTTCCTACTGAGATCAAGAACATGGCAAGGATGCCCACTCTCACCATTATTGTTCAACATAGCACTAGAAGTCCTAGCAACAGCAATCAGACAACAATTCAGTAATGTGTCAGGATACAAAATCAAAGCACAGAAATCAGTTGCTTTCTTATACACTAGCAATGAAATTATAAAAAGGGAAATTAGAGAATCAATTCCATTTACAATAGCACCAAAAAACATAAGATACCTGGGAATAAACCTAACCAAAGAAGTAAAGGATCTGTACTTGAGGAGCTACAGCACTCATGAGAGAAATTGAAGAAGGCACAAAAAGATGGACAAATATTCCATGCTCATGGATAAAACAGTTTTCTTTTCATTAGGAAATATATTTGTTCAGAGTCTTTCTTGCATTTCCTAAGCACCAGCTGCCACTTCATTTTCATAACCTGCCTATTTTAAATATCACGCTCACTGTCGAAAGAACAAGCATACATTGAATACAATGTAAACAATGGTATTAAAGGATTTATACATTTTCATAAAATTTATTAAAAGTTATCCTAGAGGAAACATTTAATTAATTAAAATTTCAATTTACTCAACATAATTATTGTTCATATACTCTTAATGATAATACAAAAATGAAAGTAGACATTCAGAGTTCCCTCTTTCATTTTAAGTGCAGTACCAACTTAGTTAACATGGATTTGGGAAATGCTTGCTCTGCTATATTGTTGACTTAAAATAAAATGAATTGTGTGATAGTCTTAAACTTTGATCTTTTTCCCTCAGCTTTACTGGCATATATGACATATAACATTGTGTAAACTTAAGGCTTACAATGTGATAATTTGGTACATTTATATATTGTAAAGTATTTACCACAATAAGGTTAGTTAACATAGCCTCTACCTTACATAACTGCCATTTTTGTTGTTGTCATTGTTGCTATGGTGAGAGCAGTAAAGCTCTGCTGTCATAGCAACGTTCAAGTATATAATATGATATAGTCACCATGCTTCACACTAGAGCTCTGGAAATTATTCCTCTTAAAGCTGAAAGTTTGTTACTTTTGACCGTTTCCTTTTTTCCTTCACTTTTCAGTCCCTGGCAACCACCATTCTATTCTCTGTTACTGTTGATGTCTTTTAGATTCCACGTGTGAGATCATACAGTATTTGTCTTTCCCCATCTGGCTTTTTCACTTAGCACAATACCATCAAGATCCATCTATGTTATCACAAATGGCAGGGTTTCCTTCTGTTTAGAGACTGAATAACATTCCACCATATATAAATAAATAAATACACACACCACACACACACACACACACACAAACACACAAACTTAATTATTAAAACTGAATTTGTTTTTTTAGTGGACTCTTTTGGATTTTCTATATGCAAGATTATGTCATAGGCAAACAGAGACAAATTTACTTCTTCCCTTCCAATCTGGATGCCTTTTGTTTCCTTTTCTTGACTAATTTCTCTGGCTAGGACTTTTACTACTATTTTAAAAAGGAGTGGTGATAGCAGGTACCCTCTTATTGTTCCTGATTTTAAAGGGACAGTTTTCAACCTTTCACTATTGAATATATTATTAATTGTGGGTCATATGTGGTATTTATTATGTTGAACTATGAACTTAAGTCTTTCTAAAGAGAGAAGTCTCATTCAATAATACTATATAACCCAGATTATGATGTGTACTTAGCAATACAAAACTTCTTACTAGATATCTTTATGTTCTTTATGAAGGCCAGGGCATGATAAAAAAAAAATGAGTAGTATTAAATCTCAGCTAATAATATGGTTTCTAAATTTATTTAAATGACAACTATCTAAAATTTCTCTGGAGATAAACATTCCTTGAATTTGGTAATAAAGATTATGAGGCAGTGTTTCATCAGGACATACATTTGGGAACTCTGAGGACATAAAGACATTTGTCAAGAGAAGATGGAATTTTCATACAACACAAAAACATATGTTTTGGCCAATATGAGGTAATGAACATTAGCAATAGAAAAGCAGAATGTTGAATAGTCAGAGAAGTTTGAACAGCTAACCAAACTTAAGGTGCTGTTCCATTATTGGTCTGAAAGCATAAACATACTGACTTGACCCTCTCAGATAGTCATAAATGATGGACATGTGCATGACCCATTTCAGGTATGCTGGGATATGGTAAAACCTATAGTAATGTGTTAAATGTTAAATGTGTTAAATTTCTTTTCCTGGCGATGCCATTTTAATTCATCTAAATTCTTCTACCTCAAAAGAAATATTATTCACATTTTGCATAAAAGAACATAATTATAAATTAAATGCACAGACAGGTGTTCAGTAAAGCACAAATTATTTTTTCATCATATTATGATCTAGCAAACCTCCAGTTTTTCAATTCATTAAGTAGAATCTATTATTTAAAAATATATCTCATTCTCATCCAGTTTTCCCAGTATGTCATGTTTGTCATTTTTATAGTCACCTATGGAAATTTTTATCACATACCAGAGGAAAAATGTTGTTTTCATTCATTACATGTGTTTGTAAAGCCATGTGAGAAAGTAATAACAATATTTTAAATGAAAAGTTCAGCAATTCATAACTTCATTTGGAAAGTCATGTATACTTTCAGGGCACCTCGGTAGCTCAGTTAATGGAGTGACCATCCAACTCTTGTCAGACTTGGCATGATCTCAGGGTCCTGGGACTGAGCCTTGTGTCTGGCTCCCTGCTCAGCAGGAAGTACGGCTGAAGGTTCTTTCTCTCCCTCTCCCTCTACCCCTCCCCCCACTCATATACACACACTGTCTAAATAAATAAATAAATAAATCTTAAAAAAGAGAAAAATCATTTATACTTCAAATCACATCCTATAATCAAGTTATAGTTTACATATTAAGTCCCTTGAAATTTAGCAAGTGCTTTACACCATTGTCTCATTAAAGATTAATACAAAACTATTATAGTAAACCATGGAAGAATTTCTTGGTATTTAGAAAGGCTGTTGTTCTGTTATAGTTGTACTATAAATAAACCTTAAAAATTAATAAATAAACCTCATTTCTCATATCAAGGTAACTTACCACACCATACTGTATCACTAGAAGTGCTAAAATATCTCATGTACACCTTGGTAGCATATACGCTCCTGACTAACAGTGAAAATAAATACCAGTAGATGTTAAATATGTATAGGTATTGATTTCAAATGTGCTTAGTGATTTCTTCTTTTAATCAATAACTTTGTTACAATTTGTATTAAAGTAAAACATCCTTTAAAACTTTAAAGTTAGATAAACATCATACCTAAAACAGTACAATGGAAAGCCAGAGTGGAGTTTGAATACCACACAAAGTATCAGGCCTAGGTAAGCAATCAGAAGGTCCAATAGCAAGGATTGGGGCACATCTGGAGGTCCACATGGGTGGATTAGACATTAGAAACAGTGGGCAGAGAGATAAGTGGAGAAATGTCAGTAAGATGTGTAGGGTAAAAAGTGGGCTCCATTCCTATAGGTCATTCAGATGCCGGAAAGCAGAACAAACAGGAGCCAGCATGAAAGTTGATATTACTACTTTAGTAGTTTAAGTCACATTATATGCTAAAAGAGTTACTCAAAATATAAAATGGGATTAACCAAGGGTAGATTGCTAAATAGGCTTGACTGTGAAAGTTAGAGAAATGCAGGTATTCGAAATAATTAGAGGGGCACCTGGGTATCTCAGTCGTTAAGCATCTGCCTTTGGCTCAGTTCATGATCTTAGTGTCCTGGGATTGAGACCCACACTGGGCTCCCTGCTTAGCGTGAAGCCTGTCTCCTTCTCTCACTTCCCCACTTGTGTTCCCACTCTCACTCTTTCTCTCTGTGTCAATTAAATAAATAAAATCTTAAAAAAAATTAGATAATTTGCTCAAGAGCACTTCTGTTGGACTTTCTCCAACACAGATAGTTCCTTTTTCTCAAGTATATTAGTGTGATGGCAAGTGTTTATAGAAGATTTTGTGTCATATATGAAGTAGTGTATAAAACCAAACTTATTTCAAAATGCCTGAAATAGTACTTTTAATGTAATGGGCATTAGGATATGTTCGTTCATTCATTCATTCAGTCAGTCAGTCTTCATTCATTGATTCATTCACCATTCATTATTTTTTAAATTCAATTTATATAGTGTTCAAGACACTCTTTCTGATCTGGAGACATTGTAGTGAGCAGAACAAATCCAGTCCTACTTTTCCTCTCATGAAATCTGTTTCTGTAAGAGTAAAGCAATAATTAAGATTATAGATAGAAAAGTAAAGAAGTCATATAACACAAACTATGAAGAAAAACCAAGCAGACTAGAGGATTAATAGTGAAGAGAGTAGTGTTGGTGGAGCATTTGTGCTATTTCATACTATTGTGTATAGATAGATAGACACGGAATGCATCCCAGAGAAGGATATATTTGAGCTGACATATGAATTAAGAGGAACAACATATGCATGGTGTGGGGAAGAAGGAATAGCAAACACAAGGGCTCTGGACTGAGACTGTTTGCCAGTATTTGGGGAAACACCAGTTGCCTGTCTGATTGCCTGAATCAGTGTGGGGAGTAGGTGAGTGATAAGACATGAAGTCACACAAGTTGTGCAGTCAGATTAAGGAAAACCTTGTCAGCTATGAGAAAACTTTGAGTTATATTTTGTGTGAAAAGGAAAGCCATTGCAGGTTTCAGAGAAAGTACTGGCATGACTTCACTTATACTTCTGGATAATTCTGGTTGATGGGTGGAAATAAACTTACAGAACAGTTAAAAGGGAAGCAAGAAGACCAGTTCAGAAGTTATCAATGTGTTGATTAAAGGCTATTATATTCAAGCGCCAGATAATTCCTCCATTTAACTGTAGTTTCAGGATAAAGAAGCAACATATTGATTAGCCTATTGTATTCCCTGATTATGTCACACTAATCATACTTAAAAATATGAATAATTCAAATCTATACAGCACCACTAAGAGTTGAAGGCATTTCAGGCTCCACATTATAAGTAAGAAAATGGAGTCTGAGAGGGGTTCCTGAAACTCGTGCGTGATTAAACTAGAATTGCTGGGCGCCTGGGTGGCTCAGTGGGTTAAGCCGCTGCCTTTGGCTCAGGTCATGATCTCAGGGTCCTGGGATCGAGTCCCACATCGGGCTCTCTGCTCAGCAGGGAGCCTGCTTCCCTCTCTCTCTCTCCCTGCCTGCCTCTCTATCTACTTGTGATCTCTCTCTGCCAAATAAATAAATAAATAATCTTCTTATAAATAAATAAATAAATAAATAAACTAGAATTGCTACAGAGAGGTAGTGATTGAAATATACATAAACTTTGGAGTTACACACATCTTGGTTCATCTTTATTACATCTGATACGTAGCAGCAGAATCAAGTCACATTGTCTTTATGCTTCAGTTTTCTTTACAATTTTCTGTAAAATGGACTTAAGTGAAATATTTACCCCAAATCAGGGGATGTTAAGGTTAAATGAGATGATTTAATGATTTATATTAAAATGCTTATTGTCATATCTTGAATATGAGTACTCAATTCAACTATTTTCCTTATTGTCAACCTCAAAAGTCATCTTCAAATATTCAAAGTTCCTAACAGTCTGACAGTTGATTCAAGATAAAGCTACACTATCAAATCATAGATCTGTCTCACAGCCATAGTCTAGCAGTCTAGTCTTATCTTGACAGAGGGACACTACCCTCTTTAAGCTGGGAACATTTTGTCTTCTGGACCCTAAATCCCTTTCTATAAACTGGCATCGTTCAAATTCTTTACACTAGAAAAATTCTTCCTTCTGGATTCCAAAAGCCCCTGCTTTAAAAAGTAAGGACTCAACAGGATACATTACATAAATGTAAGAAATCATGTTTTACATTCTCCCTGGAAAGATCAACACTGTTGCCATAGTCAAATACATTTCAAAATGTATTCTTATACCCAGAGCACCATTCTATAGACAGGATACCCACAACAAAGCAGTATATATTTAGACCCTATGCATTCTTTTTTCTTTGGATTTAGCAAGACATGCACTATAATCCAATTAGAAAGTAAAATAGGCTTAATTACTTAGCTCAGATCAAAGAACATAAGGAGGCAAAGAATCTAATTAAAATTAATAATATAACGGGCAGCTTTATCTAATGCCTAATCTAGGGCATTTCATCTTAATTTAAACTCAGCTCTCAAGTTCACAACAAGGTCCCATCATTGTCACTGATTGTTACGAAATCTGATAACCCTGTGACAAATCCTTCCTGTTATTTGTTGCCTGATTCTAAGTAATAGATTTAACTCTGTTCAACCAAGAGAGGTCAGAAAGTTCACTCTGCTACATGTTTATATTGAATTTCTTTAGCTTCCTACCTCTTATTTTAGTCTGATTAATATTCTTCAGATGTTATTGAGTAGTGCAAATGATCTGTGAAATGTACACAGCCACAGTCCATACTTACATTGAGTAGGAGCAGTGCCTAACTTAATCTAGAACTTTCATAGATGCCACTAAACCTCACTTAGAGTTACATTTACAAAGTACTATTATTTATTTTAATGTTTGTACTAAATTGTTCCCTCAGTAGAGTCCAGAGAATATATTAAAATAATTTTCTTGGCAATATGTGAAAAAAATAAATCTAGTTAAGTTATGGACGTACAATTTCTACTGTTAATTTGTGTGTGTGTGTGTGTGTGTGTGTGTGTGTGTGTGTGTGTACATGCAGGTTCAAACAGTCCCAACATGGGTATTACAAATCCAAAACCAAAGCAGACCAACATTTTATCTTGGTTTTTGAGGCAAGCCTGAATCAATCTTTCAGTTTTCAGGTATAAATGACCTATATTTCTGTCAATTGTTAGTTGTTTTAAATATCTTTCCAAAAAGAGAAATCAAAATATTTTACTATTAAGCATATATATTGATTGTAAGCCTCATTCTTATTTAAATTTTTTTGAGCATTTTGGTGTCTAAACACCAGAAATTGGGTCTACAGTCAAAATATAAAAGAATTCAGTAGGATTATAAAGCCCCTTAGAATGGCAAGGGCAGCTATGGGATAACAACCATAATCAGCTGTAGTTACCCAGGTAAGAAAAAAGTGATGACAAAGATCACACTAAGAGCCACAATAGAGGGCTTTGATCAGGATCAAAGTGGGAAGAAGTGTGAAAGGAAAATGAAGTTTAGGAAAAAGTTGCTAGTATGAGGCAGCTTGGGAGTTTTCTCTTACATGAATGTATGCACTAGCCCTCTTCTGGGAACTCTGCAGTTATGTGCTCATGGGCTTCCCTTTGTGCATCAGAAAGCCAAGGATATTAAATCTTAGCCTCTCAGTGAATAGAAGCCTTTCTGAAGAGGCCAGATCTCCAAGGCATGCCAGAGAAGAGAAAAATAGATCGCAGAACTATTCTTTGGTGAAGTATTTGCCTCCCACCCGCCGCCAAAACAAACAAACAAACAAACAAAAAAGCTATTTCCGGTGAAGGTCTGATTAAGCTCCTTTAAGAAGACAAACTTGCTTGAACTGATTGGCTAACAACTCAAAGTGATTGAAATATGTGGTTATAAAAAGCAGGGTAATTCTATTGCAAAGAAAATTTGTACACTCAATATCCCTCTTGTAGTGGCTCTTAAACTTCAGCACTCCCTGGTGTTTCACCTCGTTTATCCAACTCCCAAAGAGCCTACATAATCAAATACTCCCCCACTATCGAGGTTGGAGCCACAATATTTTCTTGTCCTTGGGAATGTTTCTCTTGATTGCAATGTGTTTCTGTAAGTGTTACCATAGTGGCTCTATGTCAATTCAGCAGGAGATATTTTTGGTACCTGTTGAATTAGGTGCCTTCTTGCTCACTGTGTATTAAATCAGATAAACTAAAAATCTTTAATTGAATTATGGATAATCACTTTAACTATAAAAGTTCATCAGTTTTGAGATCAAAAATAGAGCATACTGAACAGATTGAACAGGATGATCTGATTAAATTCCTCACACACTTTTTTTTTTTTTTTTAAACTGAATTACAAGACTGATGACCACTAAGGAAAATTCTGTACTTCCAAAGAATTAAATGTTAGGATATTTCAAATGCCAAGTGAGGAAATGTCATTGTTATCTTGACAAATTTGCTACAAGAATGAATTAGTTTGTAGTGCAGAGTACATAAAATGGAATTGTTTTATCAGGAAAATGAACATTTATTATATTTTTAATGGATATACTCTGACATCTTCATTTTTTTAAAAATGCATTTGGTTGCATATAGTTAATTAGGAAGAATGGAGAAAAAATAACTGAATAATTTCATAGCACAAAACATAAAATCTTGTCTTTCTGATTGGATCATGTCTGAATGTCAAGATCATTTTAGATTAATCAAATTATATTATAACCTTCAGCCTCCTGACTACTTCAACTTGGCCTCTGAGTCACCTTTGATAATACATTTGGATAATTGGAAATATTTTTGTCATTCATACTTTACCACATAAAATAATTTTAGACTTTATCTTGCAAAGATACTAAATCCCTAGAACATCAAAACATGTTAATATAAAAGATTCTTCATCAGGTTTCCATGAACAGTGATTCTTCATAATCATTTAGAATGTTTGCTATGCTGTAAAGGGCCATGGAATAATGAACCTAATTTAGCTTAAACCAGCAGTTTGTGAATGCTGATTTTATTCAAGGCTTTACGCCAGTCATTTTGGAGAGACAAAAAAAAAAAAAAGAAACCACAATGTTTCTTACTCTCAGGAAGCTTTGGTTATAACCTATTAAATGAATGCATGAGAGTTAATTAGGTGGTTTCTTGAGGAAAAAGAAAGAAAGGATTCTTTTCTGACTCATAAATAGGGCTGGCTCAGGTAGATCTCCATGGAAAAGACACCACTTAACTGACCTGACAATAATTGTCAGGATTTTGACAAACTAAAAGGAAGAAGAAACATGTACCAAATATAAGTGTTTTTAAAAAGACAGGTAGAAATGCAGAGTGTTTGCGAAATGATCACTTTTCTAGTTGGAGCCTAATTGGTATACAGAAAAGGGAAGGAAAGAGTATGTAGGCAACAAGAACTGGGGCCATGTCATGAAAGCTTTTGATAGTCATGCTTAAGAGATTAGGCTTTATACTCCAGGACCCACATGTTCATCACATGGCACAACACCTTAAGCAGGATTCTGGAGGCAGACTCTGGTCTTTCAAATTCCAGCCCCAACATGTACCCACTTAGGTAAGTATCAAGTATCTAGGTAGGTTTTTTTAAAAAAATGATTAACCCTTCTGTGCCTGTTTCTGCATCTAAAATATTGAAATAATAATAGTACCAGTGTGGGGGAGCCTGGGTGTCTCAGTGGGTTAAAGCCTCTACTTTTGGCTCAGGTCATGATCCCAGGGTCCTGGAATCGAGTCCTACGTCAGGCTCTCTGCTCAGTGGGGAAACTGTTGCCCTCCCTCTCTCTCTGCCTGCCTCTATGCCTACTTGTGATCTCTGTCTGTCAAATGAATAAATAAAATCTTAAAAAAAAAATAATAGTACCAGTGTGTTGCTTTAAAAACTAATGCAATTAAATCAGCTAAATAGCTTAGAATAGTGCCTGCGCATAACAGGTGTTCCATAATGTTAACTTTTTCTTAGCCTGGAACCAGAAAGTGATTCACAAGACTATATTTGACAAGGTGAAGTATGGGAAATTTCAAAGACATATTCTTGTTGGCTTACTCTCCTGGAAGATTCATTATGCGATTACAAATTATTTTCAACATTCCAACTCTGCAAGGCCACTTATAGTCACTAGCATGGATTGTGGCAACTGAAATCACTGATTTAAATAGTTATGCATATTGAAAGTTATAATTTCTAGCTCTTAATAAGAAGTATATATGTATTTCTTTTCAGACACATACTTCAAATAGGTTAGGGAATAAAGCCAGAAGTATATTCCACAATCATTGAGGGCTTAAAAAGAAACAAAACTTAAAAAAGAAGAAGAAGAAGAAGAAGAAGAAGAAACAAACAAAAACAAAATTAATTAAATTTAACAATGTATACATTTTGGAACACAAACAAGAGAAACTTAAAATGACTTTTTTTTTTTTAACCATTCTAAATAGAGGTAATTATATTTCTGCCTTTATACCTCCCAAATTACTTCATTTGGATTAAATATACTCTCTTTTTCTTAACAAATTTATCCAAAATTATATTTTCCTCAAATTAACATCTTATTCTCCTTTAGTTTTTTTTCTTTCATATTTTTATAAGAGGACATTTAAATGTAAGATGACTTTCATACTTTTATTCAAAATGCCTAACATCCTGTATCTTTTTTATCCTACATTAAAAAGATGTGCTGAAGAAAAGAGTAAATATTGCAAAATTATAAAGGGCAATTGGTTTTAGTTGTAGCCTGAAAAAATCTACTTAAGTCAAAGGAAATCAATATCACTTGAAAGGGATTGTTAGGCAGTGGAAATCGTTAAGAATGCTGGGAAGAATATGCCAAACTGTAAGTTAATAGAATTATTGGTAGAATGATAGGCAATCCCAAAGTATCAGAGTTAAATAAAAATAATGCATTTATTGAGCATTTATTATGTAGCTGGTACTATATAGAACGCTCAACATGAATGTTGTCATTTAACCATTATACTAACACCAGGGCATATTTACGATTATTTTCACAATTTTGCAGATGAATAAAATTACGTACAGCAATTAGCTCTCTTTTGTGTAGTTAGAAAGTGATAGTGGTGATTTGAACTACAGAAAGCTAATTTGGGGGACGCCGGGTGGCTCAGTTGGTTGGACGACTGCCTTCAGCTCAGGTCATGATCCCGGAGTCCCGGGATGGAGTCCCACATCAGGCTCCCAGCTCCATGGGGAGTCTGCTTCGCTCTCTGACCTTCTCCTCACTCATGCTCTCTCTCATTGTCTCTCTCTCAAATAAATAAATAAAATCTTTAAAAAAAAAAAAAAAAGAAAGCTAATTTGGGAAAAAACAAAAAACAACAACAACCAAACCCCCACTCACTTTACTAAATTTTACACTGAAGAAAGTCACTTAATAAAAAACAAAGAGCCAGGATATCTGCTCTGATTACCTATTGCTGTGCAAAAACTTTCTCTGAAACTTACAGGACTAAAACAACAGCAACATTTATTTTGCCGTAAATTTGCAATTTGGACAGTGCTCAGGAGAGATAACTTGGTTGTACTCATCTGTTAGAGCAACTTGAAATCTCAAGGCTACACTCATCTATAGGTTTGATCATTCACATATCTAGCAGTTGATGATAACTTCTATCTGAGACCTTAGCTGGGACTTTTAACTGGGACAATTAAATGTAGCTTTTCCATGTGGCCATGTCTTCCTCACAGCGTCATGTCTGGATGCCAGAGTGATCCTCTCAAGCAAAAGCTAGATGGAAGTTGTATTAGCTTCTACAGCCTTGGAAGTGAAGTAGCATCATTTCTACCACATTCTGCTTCTTGAGGTAACCAAACAGCTCTATTTCTAGGACAGAAATAGACTCAATTTTTTGATGGGGTAGCAGTAGTAAGGTTGTAGAAGAGCAGGAACTGGCATTGCTGCTCTGGTAACGTTTGGAAAATACAATCTGCTGTAAGGTTAGGGATGAATGGAGAGAGTGAGGCACTAAAGTTTCCAATGCAAGAGGAAGTAACTCTTAGGAGGGACCCTTCCATAGTAAGGGAAATCAGTGGTGATAATTGATAGGCAGTATTGACAAAGTCAGTTTTCTGAATACATGGAAGCCTGATTGCCATGCGCAGTGTGAATGGGAGAGGAGAATATGATCAACAGAGTCTTGCATATTGTTGGAAAAATATACTCCCTTAACCTTACTTCATATCCCCTAGTGGGCTGTGCTCCAGGCACAGTGACTTTTTACCAAGTCCTTGCATTGGTATGCTCCCTTCAACCATATCATCTTTGGATACAGTGTTTCTACTGTTTGGTTTACAATCAATCTCCACCTTTGTTTACTTGGTTTCCTACTCTTTCTACTGACTTCACTCATTTTCTCAAACTATTATACCTCCCTCATACTGAGCCAGGTGTTTCATATTACTTTTCTTTCAAAATATTTATCTAACAAATATTAATTTATTTCTGCCATTATTTGATTAACGTCTGCTTTCTTCACCAGTCAACAAGGACTGTGAGATAAAGGATATATCTGTTTTTGCTCATCCCCAGAGCCTAGCAGAATGTATGGATCCCATTGGTCTCTCTTTAAATAGTTACTATATATGTTTATATAACAAGCTTATTTTTTGAAAGCTTCCATGTAGTATTTAACGGAAATACAGGGTCAAGGAAATTCACTACACAAATGAGAAGATCATTTTAAACCATCAGTGAGAAAGAGTCAATTTGGTATTATTGTTTGTGTCAGGTAAGACAGACTACTCTTTGTAACAGATCACAATCTTGCCTGACTATTCAGAAACACCATGAGCTATTTACCAGTTCTATAAGAAAAAAGGAAAAAAAGAATGTGCAAATGATGATTTAATGATGCAGCTTCAAAGGGGGCTGCAGGGAAAGGGAAACCTAATGTCATTAGACTCCCAAGATCATAATTACAGACCTGATTTTTGAGCAGGGAATTGCCCAGACTTGAAAATTTTTAAAAATCTGAGTGTAAAAGAAACTGAATAAGAAAGGAAAATACTACTCATTCCTTTTTTTTTTACCTTATATATTCTTTTTATAGAATTAAGTCTTAAACATTATTAAAGTATATAAAATGTTCTATTAAACTTGACTACTTTATATATCTTTAGGGTATGACTATTTTAAATGAGAAATTGCATTTTTAAATCTTGACAGAAGGGATGTAATCTATTTCTACCAGTTCCTTCTTTCCTTTCTGTTCAGGGACCAATTATTTCTAAAAAGGTAGCTGAACACTTGCAGTAGACACTGCTTAGTTAAACTTGGTGCAGAGAGACTATATCAGTCAGGGTCCTATGAAAAACAGATGGCATGTACAAAAGGAGTATAGAGAATTTAATGATGGTATCATTTACTAAAGGGTATGTAAGACCAAGGAAGCCAAGAAGGGACTAGAAAAGACCAGAAGGGGAAAGGAGACTGTGGTTTTCATGAACTCCTCAGAGCTATTATAAAGAAAAAAGCTTCCCAACTAGAATAATGCAGCCTCTGCCTATCCTTTGCCTTATGAAAATTGGGCACAAATCCCCCTCTCTCCCTCTCTTCTCTCCCGTACTGGTTTCCTGCCAGGAAAGTCTTTCATTGGCCAAACAAACTAAAAAGAAGACAGGAAGTTTGACAAAATCCATAGAATTGAGCCTTCTGGACTGGTAGAGAATTGTGAAAAATAGATCTAAAAAGACAGAGTATTTATAATATACACAGGAATGTTTGTGAGAGAGATATTAATGGGGTATATAATAAGGCAAGTGCATATATTTATTCCTGAAATCTATATTTTGTTTAATGAGAACTGTGTGAATATTTGTTTTCTTTAAGCACAAATTTAGAAAATTTCAAAAAGGGAAGGTGGAATCTGTATAAGACCTCCTCATTAAAAATAAATAAGGGTTTTTGAAGTGTGTTTTTGAGCCATTGCCTGACCAAGTGATGCAATACAGCAGCATAGGAGATGCCAAGAGTAACAGCCAAGAGCCCTGATGAAACATGAGTCTATCTGTACTCCATGTTCACTGAGAGGAAAAGGGAAGAGGAAAGGAGTTAGAATGGGGGCCTAGAAGAGATAGGGTGTCCACGCTTTGCAATAAGTATTAACAGAATAATGATCAAGGTACTCAGATAATCAGAGTCCAGAATTTCAAATCCCACAACATTGTGACTTGAGACTTAATTGGCATCAGTATGGCTGAAAATGGCCATAACTCAGGATTATATACACCCATAGGTCCAGAGGAGAAAATTGGTGATGGATCAAGCAAAGAGGATAAGAAGGGATTTTGGCAGACAAGCAGGCAGGCAGGGCTCAGAGGAACTTGGCAATAGGCAGGGATGAAAGAAGTCTTATGAAATTTTGATTGACCATTAGAGAGGTCCATCATGATAACTTGATTAATATCATGCAGATGGTTGATAGATGAATAGAAATTCAATTCCAGGTCTTTTTGTCTCAAATAAAAATTCTTTCTGTTGTAACATATGGCCTACAGCAAAGAAGAAATAATGATATCATCAATTAAAATCATTCCTTACCAAGTCTGGAAGTTTTCCTAGCAACAGAATCTCTTTCAGCCAAGGCAATGATAGAGTTGAAATGTACAGTTATAAAACTAACGATACAGATGTAGTGGATCACAGTATACCTTGTTGAAAAGTTAAAACAGTGGGATAGACATTTGGTCTTTATGATGTCTATCTCAGATTAAATTTGCAAGCCAGATATTTTTATATTTTAAAGGAACAATTTTATACATTCTACAGAATTGTTTTATTACTATATCTGGGACTATGTTTTTCCTAATTAGTAACAAGTTTAAAATGAATTTATTGAATGTTATCTGAACTTAGTGTGGTGATCACTTCAAAATATATGCAAACCAAACCATCAGGCTCTAGTCCTTAAACTAATGCTGTGATATGTTAATTTTTTCAATAAAACTGGAAAAAATTGGCATAAAAAGTATAAACTTTAGCTGATCCAATTTAACACCTCTTGGTGTTGCTATTTCTTTTCATGAAACAAACTCTTCTACTCGACAAAAATAAACTAATTAGCTAATTAATTTACTGAGCCTACTCCTCAAGATATTTTTACATCATCAGGAAGTTTTTCAGGTTCATTGATTTTTACTATTGGGATGAAAAAGGATTTAAATTTCAAACCAAAATACTTTGGTTGAAATTTAAAAATTTAAAATTGTAGAGTTAAGTGATATTATTTAATTTGCAATTTATTTGAGCCTTCATTTTTCCTCCTGAAAAACTGGGATATTGTTATCTAATTTCACTTGGTTATTTCCTAATCCATAAAGAGTATGGAAGTGGTTTGAGATATATGGGATTTATAAGAAGCAAGTTTTTTTTTTTTGGTTTTTTTTTTTGTTTTTTTTTTTTTTTTCTAAATGTGTCATTTGCCAGCTGTGCCTCAAAGAACATAATAACATTCAGGGCCCTTTTCGGAATACTGTATATCCCAGGGCTTTGTCTGATGGTGTCACTGGAAAACTTGGATGCTTTGATAAACTTTAGTAATATGACTTATCTAAACTGAAGACTATTGCCTGATACATACCTGGAGACTCCACTAACCTCTTTCCTTTCCTAACATATGAGGTAATAATTGATCACAAAAATAGATATGCCAGAGTACAATAGATCCCTGGACAATGCCTCCTTCTCCCTAATAACCACTATCAGAACGGATTACATTAAATAACTTTAGAGAATCTGATCTTGGCTTTCCAAAAAAGCAAGACTGTTTCTTTGTTATCTGGTTCACCTGTGTATTCCAAATTTCTTTCACTTATCAATACTAAAAATAGTACAAAAATATAAAACATTAATATTTATAATACATTTAATATCCAATAATTCTTATGCTGTGCTTCTACTTGTGAGTTGGTGCTTATTCTCCCAAAAGTGATGGACCAGAGAAACAGCCTCTAGTAACTTTTACCTTCTGCCATGCCTACCCCTCTGAGACTGAAGCATGCTATGTGGCCAAGCCAGTTAATTAAGTAAACATACTAATGTGTCTCTTTCAAGTGATTTTAGCTTTAATAAGGTAGGAAAGAGCCTCTTCCTTGTCTTGATTAAGTTATAATATTATCAGTGTTTATTATATCATTGTAAATTTTCCGTTCTTCCCTATAAAGTTTTGTTTTTTTTTTTTAATTTTCAATGTGAAATATATTGAATTCAGAATATGAACCCATGACCCATCGCTTTTTTCTTATGGCTCACATATGTCCTGTTATGATGGATATCCTGATGTTTTGCTTTTTTTTTGCTTTTTCTTAAGAATGAACCTCATCTCATCAAAAATCCAAATTAAGTCAATAGAATGTACAATGTACATTTTAAAAATAATATTTTTATAGCAATGGAACTAACTTCCCTAGAAAATTGGATAAGGTCATATTTGTTATTTTTAGACATGTTAAGCACTTTATAATTATAGAATATGGGATTTAATCATTTTAGAAAAAGCTTTATTAATCCCATATCCTAGGAGTTATATTTATTTATTAATTTTACCCATTAGAAATTGTAGCCTAAGGAGATTAAGTGACTTCTTCTGGATCAAACATTAAGTCAAAAGAAGTGCCACAACTAAAATTGTGTCTTCTAGCTCTCATCCAATTCCTCTCCCTAATTCAGAGATATGTGACATTTTACTTTAACATATCATAGTAGATGATCATGGTGATAAACTCGCTGTTTATATGGAGTAACAGAGCCCTACAACATCAGTAGAATCCTTTGGGGTAGGGACCATATGTAGAATAGTAGTAAGTGGGTAGATTCTGGGGCCAGATTGCCGAATTCAAATTTCAGTTGTGCCTTCAGTACTGTAAGGTTCAAATCAGCTCCTCTTCAACTGTTATGTGACATTTTTTCCTAAAATTTAAAATGAAATAACAATAGTACTGACTTGAGAGGTTTTTTTTGTTGTTGTTGTTTGTTTGCTTGCTTGCTTGTTTTTTGGAAATTAAAGAAGTTAATGCAAGTGCCTGTCAAATAATAATAGAAAGCACTCTATTATAATAAGGGCAAATAAGCTGCTATTATTGCCAACAGATCTCATACATGGCCACAGCATTTAAGCTCCAGTTGAATGTTCTGGAGATAAAAGAAAATGAAATATAAGTTTTGGTTCTCAAAATGTCCTGTAAGACAAAAAATTAAGTTGCATGATTTAATTCTGAAGGACAAAATAACCTTAGCAGTATTTCACATTTGTTAACTGACAATGTGTTAAGAGTCAATACTTGAACTGATGCACAATCTTTTACTGATCATCATTTTTCTTTTCCCCTCTTATCACCCTTGTTGAAACCTGTAGATGAAAGTCTGCTTAGTGCTGTGTAATACGATTTAATTGAAATGAGGTTTGAATGTCAGAAATAAAGAAAATTAGAAAACATAACTCTAAATAGCTTTTCAACTTAGAAAACATGAGAATCGCATGAAATTGCACCTTCTGAAAATTTTGTCCAACAGGCAATCTTGCCTTCTCTAAAGGTACATGTAACACATTTCCAAGAAAATACATTTGTTTTTTACTGCTGGAATATTGAGTTTATGGGTCAAATGGAGTCATTCAGCAAAACTAAATAGCAGCATAACAATGTTTACAAACAGCATTATGTCTGTGTACCTCTGTTTTGCTGTAGTTCAAGGCCTTTCGCAGATTGTCTTTCCAGTCTCCTTAACATGTCTGAAACATAAAAGTAGATATGGACTCAAACACCACACTTTGTATGTGAAAAAAACCACTAACATATAGGGATGATTAAATTGTTTCAAGCTTCACCTTAGCACCAAAGCTCAAACAAAATCCTGACTTTCTGAATCTCAGTTTTATTTACTACCTTGAACACCAGGAAAATATTCTTCCTTTCTAGTTGTTTCTGAAGTTCAGCACTGTTGGGGGAGGGGGTGGTTGGTGGCTAGGACACATTACACAGCAGAGTGATGTCATGTATGATCAAATTCAAATCTACTCTCCTTTAAAACCACCCTAAAGCAAAGCTAAGGAACTGTTCATTTCTTCAGAGGGCACAGACTATCAAGCACATTTTCCCAAAATGGCTTACAGCAAATGATTCATTAGATTGAATAGCTTCATGAAATATATTCCCTGTAGCCTCTGGAAAAAAAAAAAAAAAAAAAAAGAATTCTGTTATGGAAGGGCACACAGTTAGAGATTACCACAGTTGAAAAGAACTTTTTAGACCTCTTATCCAACTCTGATTGTATAGATGAAGACCAGCTAGGAGATATCACTTGCTCAAGGTCACACGTTGGGTATTTTCTTTCCAGGACACTTTCAATCAAACAGAGCATTGTGGCTGGGTTTTCCCCAGCCTTTTCAGGAAGGGAAGACAAGTGTGCTTCTCTATATAGCTAACACTCTTGTCATTCTCTGTATCTATTCTTTGGCTTGTTGTGCTTATCATTTCTAGTTGTCTTTAAGTCCACTCAAGTGGTAACCTAGAATACATTTGGAAGGTTAAAAAAGAATTTGAAATTCCTCAAAACTACTTTTTGGTCACTTCTGTCCTGGACTTTTATCGGATCATCTTCCTG
The DNA here is from genome assembly GCF_009829155.1 of Mustela erminea. Classification (NCBI taxonomy): domain Eukaryota; kingdom Metazoa; phylum Chordata; class Mammalia; order Carnivora; family Mustelidae; genus Mustela; species Mustela erminea. Next base: position 55,566,511 of record NC_045625.1, read on the forward strand.
CAGATCTATGGAGCGAGGGGACACTTATTTATTTCTTAGGTTTTTAAAACTTCTGTTTTAATTCTGTAAAGTGTTGTTAATCTTCTTAAATATAAAATATTCCCAATTTTTTTATATCTTTACTACCCAAAACTTTCAAGCTAAAAATTAAGGCTCTCACCCCTAAATAATATTAAAACAGGAAATTATTCAGAAATTGAAGTAGTGAGGGTAACTCAAGGCCATGTAAATGTTACCTATGAACCTAGAGAAATTAAAGTAGGAAAAGATCCTTTTCACAGTTTCTGATTTTCATTAGAGTCCCACATATTTATTTTTTTAAAACCAATAATAATAAAACTTTATTTCTTATAGGCTATAAACTCATTAGTTCACATTCCAAATGTATTTAACTAAATAAGAGAATATATACATCAAATTAATAGCCTAGAAATAGATTGCAATTCTTACTGGATTACTTAGAATTATTTAGATTTTAGAATGTTACTCTAGAATTTAGAATTATTTAGAAATCAGAACGTTACTCTAAACAATTGTGGAAGGTGTGAGTAGTTAAATAGTAATTTGGTTGATGTCCCTTTGGAGCCAGAAGTAGATGTTCCTTATTCTTTGCCTTATGCAATTGTTTTTCACTTGTGAAATATCTCAGATTCATGTAGAAATATCACATTTTGCCAGCGCCACTTCTTTTTTTCCTTGTATAATAGACACATTCATTTATGTAAGAAATATACATACTGATTCTTTCCTTAGCAAAAGAGAAGACATATGACTTGAACCTGGCCCTCAGAGTACCTAAGACTTAATATTTTTCTCTGGTATCTAGAGGCAAAAACTATCTTCTTTTGAGGTTACTTGTGTTAGGTTGGATTCCCATAGCAGCAGACTCTTGGGCAAGGATTTGAAGGGAAGTAGTTTATTTGAGAAGTGATCCAAAGAAGCACTGCTATTGGAAGAGGAAAGTGTGCAGAGCAGGACAAGAAAACAGTTGAGAGAATGCTAATGAGATTACTGCTTCAGGAAACTGGAGTTGAGTCTCATGGGGGAATTTCTGGATGATGGTGCAGAACATACCTCAAAGCTGAGGGCTGTTCCAGGAGACATTAAATCCTTCACTCTCCCAGCTTCCTCTTGTTCCAGTAGCTACAGAAAGCCTCTAGACAGAGAAATTGCAGATGCTTGGGATAGAGAGCCACTGACACGTGTGGGAACTATGAATACCAAGGGAATATAGAGAGGATACCAAGCGCTTCCACCACATTGTTAAATTGGAAGGAGAGACTCTTGGGATGCTGGTGACTGTATGGATCTCTGTGAGTAGTGAACCTGCCTGAGGTTAAAGTCAATACTGAGAAAAGCAGAGCCAAAGAAAGGCAAAGAAGAAGATACAGGAAAAAAAAAAATCTATTCTGGTCCTCTGTGCATTTTTTAATCAGATTTATTTCGTATTGAATTGTATGAATTACACTTGTGAGCATAACATAATGTCTAAAAAATGTGTTGAATCACTATGCTGTACACCTGAAATTAATGTAACATTATGTGTCAACTATTGTCAAGTTAAAAAAAGAAAGATGAAGAAGAAGATTTAGAGAGAAAATGAGGTTGAAAATTGTTTGGCTTGGGGCACCTGGGTGGCTCAGTGGGTTAAAGCCTCTGCCTTTGGTTCAGATCATGATCCCAGAGTCCTAGGATCAAGCCCCACGTTGGGCTCTGTTCAGCAGAGAGCCTGCTTCCCCCTCTCTCTCTGCCTGCCTTTCTGCCTACTTGTGATCTCTGTTTGTCAAACGAATAAATAAAATCTTAAAAAAAGAAACGAAGAGAAAAGAAAAAATTGTTTGGCTCTTAGTTTTTCAAAGACATCCAGATGGCCAACAGATACTTGAAAAGATGCTCAATATTACTGATCATCTGGGAAATACAAATCAAAACTGCAATGAGATATCATAGCACACCTGTTAGAACATCTAAAATCAACAACACAAGAAACAACAGGTATTGGCAAGGATGTGGGGAGAAGGGAGCCCTCCTGCCCTATTGGTGGGAAGGCAAACTCGTACAGCCACTCTTGGAAACAGTATGGAGATTCCTCAAAAATTTAAAAAATAGAACTACCCTGTGATCCAGCAATTGCACTACTAAGTGTTTACCCAAAGAATAAAAAAAATACTAATTCAGAGGGATACATGCACCTCAATGTTTATAGCAGCATTATCTACAGTAGTCAAATTATACAAACAGCCCAAATGTCTATCAACTGAAGAATGGATAAAGAAGAAGTGGTATATATATATATATATATATATATATATGGAAATGTTTTATATATATATATATAAAATATAATTAGTATATATGGAAATGTTTTATATATATATAATATAATTAGTATATATGGAAATGTTATATATATAATATAATTAGTATATATGGAAATGTTATATATATAACATATATGTGTGTGTATATATGTGTGTATATGTATGTATGTGTGTGTGTATATATATATATATATATATACATATAAATATGTATACTGTTCATTTCTTCAGAGGGCACAGACTATCAAGAACATTTTTCCAAAATGGCTTACAGCAAATGATTCATTAGATTGAATAGCTTCATGAAATATATTCCCTGTAGCCTCTGAGAAAAAAAAAAGAATTGTTATGGAAGGGCACACAGTTAGAGATTACTACAGTTGAAAAGAACTTTTTAGACCTCCTATCCAATTCTCTGATTTTACACACGGAGACCAGCTAGGAGATATCACTTAACAGATAATGTGTTAAGATATATACGACAATGTGTTAATATATATATAAAACTCCTCCATGAAAAAGAATGAAACCTTGTCATTTGCAGTGACATGGCTGGAGCGATGGAGTATTATGCCTAGTGAAACAATACAGTCCGAGAAAGACAAACATGATCTGATTTCACTCATATATGGAACTTAAGAAACCAAACAAATAAATATAGGGGAAAAGACAGAAAGAAGCAAACCAAGAAACAGACTCTTACCTATAGAGAATATACTGATGGTTATCAAAGGGAGGGCATGTGTGATAATCCTGTGTGTTCTAGTCAAGTGTTGAATCACTAAATTGTACACTTGAAACTAATATTGCTGTATGGTAACTAACTGAAATTTAAATATAAACTTAAAAAAAAAAAAGGAAAATCATTTGGGTCCTTTGACCCAGCAGTCTCTAGAAATCTGAGTCTCCAGAAATCTTAGAAAGCTGATATATTACTTTTTTTCCCCTCATCTTAATGGGAGTTTCTATAACTGGCAACCAAAATAAGTCCTCATTTGTATACCTATCCTTATGATTTTTAGGCTTAGGTCCTCCTAAAATCTTAATAGTATATTGATAGACCAGATATTGCAGGAAGTGCTTCCTGATGCTAAACAAATGGTGCTGTCTCTTTTATTTTTATTGCATGAATCTTATTTCTCTTGCTAGTTCTTAATTCTATGAATGCGCTCAGCTTTTATTGCTATATTTGCTGCAATTGCCACTCTTAAAGAATGTGGAAATGCATGGCCAGAGGCTCTTGTGACAATATTGAATATAAAATAAATTTTTTAGAAAAAAAATATTTTGATATTATTAACATTTTTGTAATTGCTGTAATATATGCTAAAATTGCCTTTACTCTACACCCTTTTAATTATTCAACCATAATCCTCTTCAAAGAAAAACTTGAATCATTAAAGTTTTCTCTCTAAGGAAGGAAACTACTCCTTGTAAAAGGCCTATGCAATTAACTACGTCTGCTTCACCTGGGTCTTTAACACTCTACTCCATTGCTGTATAGTACTCATAACCTGGGAGTAACATGATACATGAAGCTTCCACTTTAAATTTCTATATCCCATTTGTGACCTTACCTTCTGGTAAAATAGAACCCTCGATCAGAGGCACCAAAGACTTCATTGGCCCATAACTCTTATTCTAGTTGCTTAGTGGAATGATGATAAATACAAAGCAAAATGCCAAGTAAGGACCACTCTCTAAGTGCTACTAGCTATTGTAGACACCTTCTAGTTCTCTTGGAATTTTTTGATTTAAGACAGTGTCTGTGTATTGCTTGAACTAGAGTCATTGATATCCGTGGAAAATGTCATTTATGTTTAGTTGCTTTTAATAATATTGTACCCACACATACTCTCTATTGTATTCCCCATCTCTTCTTCTTTTATAAACATACTGCTTAAGAGCGAATAAGTGTGATTCAGATCTTTTGGTCAAAAGTCCATGTTCAGGGGCATCTGGGTGGCTCAGTGGGTTAAAGCCTCTGCCTTCGGCTTAGGTCATGATCTAAGGGTCCTTGGATTGAGCTCTGCATTGGGCTCTCTGCTTGGCAGGGACCCTCCTTCCCTCTCTCTCTCTGCCTACTTGTGATCCCTGTCTGTCAAATAAATAAATAAAATCTAAAAAAAAAAAAAAAAAAAGAGCCCATGTTCACTTTCACATCCCCAGGTATTTAAATCAGGCATTGGTTTACCATTATTTAGCACTGGGTGCTGAATCCAACATCTTATTCTCCATGAGTCAGATTTGACATGAGGAAGGCACCTGGGCGGCTCAGTTGGTTAAGCATCAGCTCTCAGCTCAGGTCATGATCCCAAAACCCGGGACGAGTCCCATGTCAGGTCCCTGCTTGGCTGGGATTCTGTTTCTTTTTTGCCCTCTGCCCCTCTCTCCTATTCACACTCCTTCTATTTCTCAAATAAATAAATAAAATCTTTAAAAAAAATAAGAAAGATTTGATATGAAGACTCTTTTCTCCTGATCTGTTTCAGTAAAATTCCTGTATTTCGAGTTCTGGATAAAAACCAACCAACTTCAGCCTATTTTTACATAAGATAATTGGTTTATTGAACCAAGAATTATACAGTGCAATGTCATACAAGCAACCATCAAGGCTAGATTGAACGCCAGTCTGATGAATCCTTATGAAACACTACCTGAAAGATTCCAAGATGATAGTCGATTTTTGGTTTGCACCCTAGACTTCTGTTACCAGATGTCCTGCTTATGCTTATGCCACAGAAATGGCAAGCCCAGATCTTTTTCCTCACTTATAGGGGTTTTCCTGGCCAACTGGACTAAACAGGAGATCTGACATAGAAAGAACAAGTAAGTTTGCCTTAATAATGAGTGGATTTCTGTTCGATGAAGTAGTCACAGGACAAACTTTTCATTCATCACTTGTCTAATCTTAATCCAATATAGTAAAAAAACAAAACCTTTTAATAATTATTAATAATTATTGTAACCAGAATCCAAGAAAAAGAAAACCTTAGAAACTGGCAGCTAAATGTTTTCAATTTAGCTGTTGTGTTTCCAACTAAACGTGTAAACATTCGTAGACAATAAACAAAACTCCAAAAAGGTCACTGCAAAGGGCAGAACAAGCCAGGGACAAGCACACCAGGCAACCAAAACAAAGAACAATAACAACTAGTCATTCTCCACCTCTGGCTAACTTCAGTGATTATTGCTTCCGTGACACTCATAAATCTATTCCTAATTTCATTTTCAAGTCTCCTCAATAAAAAATACCAAGATATCCAAAGACCAAACTGACCTCACTTCACAAGGCTGACCAACCCAAAACTGACAACCACTTCCCTAAACTTGCTGTAAAATCAACCAGAACGAGCATAAAGACTGTAAGATACCCCTTCAAACTTCCTTGGGCTGACTCCCATGGTTCCTTTGGTACATGCTCTATTTTATCACTGAAAGCTGAATAACATAGCTCTATGTGATTACAAACATGTTTCTAGTACTCCTGGCTGGCCTACTTCAATGCTGGAAATACGGCAAAAATGGACCATCTAAACCATCTATGTAAAGTACAGCTCAGAGCATAGACAGAGCGTAGACAGGTAAGACAAGGTTATGATTTGATTCCAAGTTGCTTATTAAAAATGAAATTGGGATGGTAGGAGGTGCTTCAGGGGTGTTGATTAAAGTTTTTATCCTCCCAGTTTTCTCTAATTAACACCAGTAATGGTGTCAATTTTGCTATAATGAAAATATTTTCTCACTTTTTCTACAAATCTGAGCATTGTTTTGTTTTTTTTTTTTAATCAGTGTGAAAACATGAAACCACTAGAGCAGCAAGAATGATAAAGGCTGGTCTTTCTAACTTTCCTCTTCCGGGAATGCCACACCCTATTAATTTACTTTCATTTTAATCATGTCAGGCAATTCAAGTCAGCAAATGCATAGCAAATGGCTACTATGTGTCAGGTGCTATACTAGGGGCTGAAGGGTGTTATGAGCAAACACCACTTCCTGGCTTCAGAGTTTACAGGTTAATGGGAGGAAAGAGAGGACTAAATTAAATGTAGATGATTTTGTACATAGATTCAGTGAAATTTTAAACCCTGAGCTAGTTTAGTTTTCACAGAGCATATAAGTATTGGCACTTGGCAAAATAATTATATAATTGCAGCTTTCACATTTTTCTCTTAAATGTCATTTTTGTGAAATGAATAACACAATTACACATAATGAAAGGAAATAATTATTAAACACTGTCAGGTGTTTTATATTTTACATGCCAAGAGCCTAGATTGTTTCTAAAGAGAACAAAAAGAGAAAATCAGTGTTTTGACCATTATCCACAATTCAGGAGTATAATTATAGAAGATTATAGGGTATTTTATTCTAAGATTCGCCTGAAGACAGTTGTTTGCAAAACTGTATTTGAATGTTTTCCCTTGCAGCCTTACAACATGATGCTCCCCCCTCCAAAAAAAAGAGTTTGTAGGCTTGATTTCTTTAGAGGAAAATCAAAAAATCTATTAGCTCTGTCAATATATTAAGATTGCATGCTAGGAAACACTGAATGCTATGTCCTCCAAAGCCATCTCACGCTGACATCTACTAAATGCAAACTCCTGGGGAGGAGATTTGTCTGGTTCCTTCATGGGAAGAAGTAGCACACGATCCAAGATGGAGATTTATAAAGTGGGTCATCCTCACATGTTAATTTCTTTGAAATGAGTACACAAAATATACAGTGGATGCATACTGTTCATGTTATAGAAATACATTTTAACTTCATCCCTTGGCAGGTCTTTTAGAAAATGCCCATTATAGTTTCAAACTATTACATGTGAGATTTTCATTTAATCACCTTTTAATAGAATTGACATTATCATCTAATACAGCAAGGCATAAATACTCACATATATTTGTCAAATGTTTAGTGGGAAACCTGGACCATTACAAACATATTCCTCACAAAAAAGTAATTTTCATTTTCTTCTCAAATGACAGTGCATTATTAGACTTTGTCTCTAAAATGCCTATAAGCAAATTTAATTAGTCAGTTAAATGAAACTGTCAGAAATTTAAGAAACATTTTTGTAGTAAATTATAGCCCTAGGTATTTCTTAATTTGCTTTGTGTAACTTCAACTAGAAAGGGTGTTTATAATATTCTATTTGTTCAGCATGGATGAAGGTCACTTCACATTTACTTTCATCTTCAAATCGCCTGGCCATTTCACAGCTGTTTGAATTTTAATAAGAAGGAATCAGTTTGGAGCATTCAGAGAAAGGAAAAAGGAAAAATAATAATAACATTTGGCATTTATGAGATTTATAATAATTCTGCTCTTGGAAACCATGGAACAAGACTGATGTTTTTGTTTCAAGTCATAAGTTATGGAAATTAATTCTACAGACAAAATTAATAGGTGTAAAATTATGGTAATTACAGTCATGGTAACCAGATATCTTTATGCATTAAAAGCCAGGTCCTGTACAGTAGGTCAAGAACAGTATCGCAAAACCATAGCTCATGATCAAATAAACATTTTTATGTAGTATATTTAAGTGTTATACTAAAATTATTCAGAATGTCATTCTATTAAATAATGATACTTTCCCTCCACCCAGAGAAAAACCAGAAATAAAATAAATGAAAAGCTAGGAGTCCGGTAGGCAGTCATACACACAATTATAAACACTTATTCATCTACATGGCTTTTTATCACTTTTAATCTTTTTGTTTCTTTTTCTTTTTAATACAATTAGGAACCTGAAAATCTTCCATCATTTCCTTTGAAGTTGTATTTTAAGATAATAAATATAGAATTCACTTGAATATTTCTCAGTGAGAAACCTTGCTTTGACATCAGATCTCTTTGTGTCTTTTATCATCCTCTTTTAAATAAAATCCCTAATTTAAAAATTTGAGATTGAAGAATAAACTGTGAGAAAACAATATATGTATGAACGTGCAGTGATAAAAATTAATTATTCCCACAGAGAAAATAGTAGTTGATATAGAAGTCAACACATGAACATCTGAGTTTCAATAGGAATAACATATGTTTTTAAGCAGCAGATATGTCACATAAACAAGACATTAGAGTAAAATATAAAATGTGATTAATCTTTTTACTGTTTTATTTAAGTAGGCTGAAGTTAAAACTACATGTTCCTCATTGAACAGTGAGATTCTTGCTATTTTTTTCTTTCTTAAAAGTTTATGGAATTTATTTGGATTTTAGGGGTACAGCAAGATAACCCATATAGCAAGATGTAGTTTTTGTGAATGACCTTGCAATCTAGTAAAAAGATGTATGTTATAGTATCCCCCCCTCATTTCTTGTTTTACTCACAAAGGAACTCTGACAACTTAAAACTAATTATGAGAAGTTCTAAAGTTTAGGAAAAAAGCAAAAGCAAAAGAAAAAAAAATCTCTGGATTTGGATTTTTTAAGACCTAGTTTCAAGAATCAAATTCCTTATATCTTAATTGTGGCACAACTCCACGTCTATCTCTTGGCTTCTTTGATTTTTAGTTTTCTCATTTATGGAAAGTGTATGCTAATACTTATGTTACAGACTTATGAAGTTTAGATCAAGTAAACAGTGAATGTGTAGCAGTGAAAATAGTCAGGACTGATTTTATGTTTATAATTTCTAGTATTATTTGTCTAATGGAAGACGTGGGGTAAGACTGCACCTTAAAAATGAAAGAAAGTAGTCACCCTTGAAAGGCTGTTATTACTACCAATGTTACTCTTAGGGATTAATGAATAAGATTTCTGGAATTTGGGAAACTGTTGACCTTACTGTCTATGATCTGGACTTTGAGGGATCCATCTTTGCTTGAGTATAATCTAGAGTTAGAGTAGACAGTTCTGGCACATGGTGAATTGTCAGCAACTAGGCAGAGAAACATCTCTGTCAAGATAATGTTGATAACATTAATAATTACTATGATAGTTAATCTTTATTAAACACTACCTACTGGATGCTATTAAGCATATATTAAATTAAATTAAATTAATTATATTTAAATTATTAAATTATTTAAATTATTAAATTATATTATATATTAAATTAAATCCTCACACTACTATGTGGTGGACACTATTGTTATCCCCATTTTACTGATGAGGAAACTGAGGAATAGGAGGTTAAAAAATTGTTAGAGGTCTCATACTTAAAAGTTACAGGGCTGAGATACACAACAAGGCATTCTTGGTTTGCTTTTATTTTTTAATCCCTATCTTAATTTCCTCATTTCGAAAAACAGATTATCTAATCATATGTTCCTTTTTGTAGCAGATGTATTTCTTTTGTTTGCTTGTTTGCTTTGTTATATTTCTGATTTCCCAAGATTTCTAAATTCTTAATTGAACAGCTCATTCTGTCCTTAAAAAAAGTAATTTTACATTCAATTTTAACATAGCACAATAAATAGAAACAAACATCCCCTGAAAACTGGTCTGATGTTAGGCAAATTTAAATCCTAAGAGGTCATTAAAATGAAAAATCATGGTAATATGCCAATAAAGTATGTGGTAGTTTTGAGTCAGAAATAGTCTATCGCAAAAAACAAAACTACTGGCACTAAAAATCTAAATATCCACCCCATATAAATATTTTTTTCTTCATTGTGGAATTTGAAGAATCAAGATACGACTTTTGTCGTATCTTGATTTGACAATTTGAGTCGTGCTTGTGTTGGGAAAGCTGAATATCTACATGCAAAAGCATAAAATTGAAACTTTGATGCTATACACAAAAATAAATTAAAACGGATTAAAGAGTTAAACAAAATACCTGAACCTATAAAACCTCTTGAAAAAACATGAGGGAAAACTTCTGACATTGGTCTTGGCAATGATTTCTTGGATTTGACACCAAAAGCACAGGCAGCAAAACCAAAAATAGACAAGTAGAATTGTAACAGACTAAAAAGCTTCTGAACAGCAAAGGAAACAATCAACAGAATGAAAAGGCGACATGTGAAATGCGAGAAAATATTTGCAAACCATCTACTGACAAGGAATTATTATCTAAAAATATAAGGTATCCCTACAAGTCAATAGCAAAAAAACAACATGATTTTTAAAATGCACAGAGGAACTGAATAGACATTTCTCCAGAGAAGACAAACAAATGGCCAACTGGTATATGAAAAAATGCCCAAGATCACTAATTTTCAAAGAAATGTAGGTCTAAACCACAAAGAAATATCAATTACACCTGTTAGAATGGCGATTATCAAAAAGTCAAAAGTGTTGATGAGGATGTGGAAAAATTGGAATCGCTATAAACTCTTGGTAGGATAGTAGAGTAGCAAGGCCATGATGGAAAACAGCATGGAGGTTAATCAAAAAAAAAAAAAAAAAAAAAAAAATTATGTATATATCTACCATAGGATCTAACAATTCTACTTCTGGGGTATATATCCAAAAGAATTGAAATTGGGATAGCAAAGAGACATCTGTGCTGCCATGTACATTGTAGCAGTATTCAGTATATCCAAGATATGTAAGGAACCCAAATGTCTATTGACAGATGAATGAATAAAGAAAATATGGTATTGTACAATACAATATTATTCAGCCTTAAAAAAGAAATCCTACCATTTGCTACAAAATAAATGAATGTAGAGGAAATTGTGCTGAATGAAATAAGTCAGTCACAGAAGGCCACATATTGAACGATTCCACTCATATATGGTATCTAAAATAATCGAACTCACAGGATCAGAGAAAGAAAATGGGCTGCCAGGGCTGGGGGTGGCTGGGTGGTTGGTGGAGAGAAGTGGAGAGTTGTTGATCAAATCGTATAGGTTTTAGTTAGGTGAGGGGAACAGAGAATAAAGGAAAGAAAAGGCAGTGAGTCTTCCATCTGGCCCCAATGTCTGGCAGTACCCTGCAGGGATTAATGCAGAGCAAATCATCAACCTTATAACCTCCCTTGCTAAAATGTAACACAGAGGCTGTTGCGGGGGAGGGAGGGTTTCAGAGAAGGGAGAAGGTATTTGGAATCAGAGGCCTGCATGACCACATAGTCTTGCAAAGCCTTGAGGAGTTGCCTTCCTGGAAGCTTTCTTAGGCCAAACAGCCACCCTGTGGTTTAAGAGATGTATGCATTATCCCTTAGGCTATGTTTACCAGCACTCTTAGAAAGGGCACACATTAGCTTATTTTATCTTTCCCTTAAACAGATCCTCCTAGTTTTAGGAAGACCGCTTGTCACACAGAGTCCTGAGAAACAGTGATAAGGATTTGTGATTACCCTGAAGGACCAATACAAGCAGGAGCAAAGGAGAGCAAAGGGTCTTCCTCTCTGAGTGTTGACCCCCTTTCCTTCTCCTCTCTTTCCCAGCAAAATTTGAAGTACTCTTTCATCTGTCAGTATAGGGATTGCTGGCCATTCTTGGAAGTACCTAAATAAGTTTACTCCAGTTTTCACAGGCTATTTTTCTTAAGAAAGTATTAGTTGCATGTCTGTCATCTAAAACCAAAACATCCTGATTTTAAAGCTAAATATGCTCTTAGATGTCATCTAAATGTGCTTATCTTTTTTTTTTTCTTTTTTTCCTGTTAAGGAATATCCACTGGACTATGAGGCAATACACACCATTTAGGTTCTTGGAAGTGTTGGTCAAAGCAAACAAGCATAAGTACAAATTTCTTTGAAGTTTTATGATTTGCTTTAATATAGCATAAACATTCCACTCCATAATGTTGTTTGGTATATTTGTTCGTTTGGTAATATGAATAGTTCTACAGGGGCTTAACAATCAAATAAAAATTGAAGTAACATTATATTGGAATAAAGGGTTTGAATGTGTGAGTATAACAAGATAATACAATATGTGGGTACGACAAGAAGACCTCTCTATAGACTTCAGGTATTACCGCTCCTTTACTGACGCCATCCTTATTGTATAAAGTGGGTTTAGGCATTTATCAGTAACATTTGAAGATTATGGACTCAAGGTAAACAGCAACCCAATTATGAATATATATGTGCATATTAGGTCTCTTAGAACTGTTGTTAGTAAATTTTATTTATTTATGTTACTACTTTTATTCTGATTCTCATTAAGCCATCTGCTGATTATGTACTTGGCTATCCTTGTCACAGTACTTGCAGGAAGAGAATGTGCTGGTTCTATGAATGCAAATATTCTGATTCCCAAGATAATTCTGTTGCCTGTACAAATCTATGCATTTTAATACTGCTTTTAGTTATGAGTGTTGGAAACTTCTTAGTTGATCCTCAAAGGAATAATTGAGATTGTGCTTACCCAATCAAGTTTATAAGCATGAGAAGATGGGCCGAATACTTGGCTATGCTTAATTTACCAAGGTAAATCCTTTTAAACTATATTGGGAAAGGTTTCTGCTAGTGGTTCCCTAGCCTTGCTGATTGCTGTCCCTTAAATTCATATATTAAAAATGGGGAAAAAACAAAACAAAACAAAACACTAGACTCAGAGGAGTAAGATAGTTTATTATCATTGGCCAAAAACTGCTTTAATAAATATATAAATTTATAATACCAGGAGAACAGTACTCCCTCAGATGTGGTATCAATGTACAAAGTGCAAATTCAAAATTATTTATAGTAGTCATATGAATATCTCATTGCTGTCCTTCTTGCTGGATGGTGAGTTTCTAGGTATAAGGAAGTTAAACTGGTCTGTTGTATGCTAGCAGCAATTAGCAGGTTGGTTACATATAGTGTTATTTAATATATAAATGGTAAATTTATTAAGGCAAACTGAAAGTGAAAAGCACTATGGGTATGTGAATTCAAGCAGAAAACCTAACTTCAAAGGTAAACATTTCTTTCATGTACTTTGATCCACACTAAAGAACATCTGTAATGGATGACCCTGTTTTTAACTTACTAGTATCCCCTTTAAACTACGAGATGGTTTTGTTTCAGTGAAGACTATTCTTTATTTCTTTCATGATATGCCTCCAACATTTCCTTTTATCCTGGTCTCCCCTTTTCCCATAACTTCAAACTGGTAGTGATGGAGGAAGTTAACTAATTAATTCCCTTTAGACTCAGCAGTAAACTGGACAACTTTAGTCGGTATTGAAAGGTAGACATTTGTTTTGCATTTTTCAGTTATTGTACATAAGGTTATCCTATGTTTGCTAAGGTACAACTGAAAAATACCTTTTGAAATTATTTTGGGGTACTGATGTAATACAAATCATAAGCAATTGTGCCTTCTGTGATTCCTAATGGATTGTTTTGAAGTTTTCTCTTCTTTTGAAATAGCCATGAAAATCTTTATTCTTCTTAATACCTGTGTCTTAAAAGTTTTCTTTATGCATTTTGATAATTATCTAAATCCTCTAAAAATACATTAGCAATTTTAAAAAAAAATCTGGTTTGAAAAGAAAGCTTTGATTGTAATGTCTTAATGAGGACATTTAGTAATGCTTTAGTTTTTACCAAAGGCTATTTTCAATGTCCTTGACATTGAAAATTTCTTTAGGTTTTCAGGATGATACAAAGTAATGCATTATTTCTATGCTTAAGTTTTTATAAGAGCAAGATTTAACTACATCATTCAAAGGAAGTGTTCATTCTTATTCTGGGGCAAAAACTGACTCTGGATACTAGTGATGTCTCACCAATGTAGTCACAACTCATTCACACAAATGCTGTGGTATGTAGTTCCCTTTCTATTTTTGGCTTGTGGAATATCAGTTTCTTTTTCTTATAAGGTTAGTCTTGTCAAGAAAAGTTGATTTAATTTGTATCTACTTAAAATTTATTTTTATTTAAATTTTCTGAATTAATAACATTGAATTATATTTGCCTTATAGATTCATGTATTTGGAAATGCTATTGTGGCATATGTTAGATACAAATCATACTATGAGGGAAACAGAGAAATTGAAACTTTAGAATATTAAAATCAGATATAAGGTTAGTCTTCTAGGAGAAGGGGGAATCTAATAGTCTAATATGAAGCAAGCAAAGCTATGGCCTTGGCTTCTAGTTCAGCTCTTCCTGATGACCTCAGGCTTCCCAGCAAAAGAGAAGAATGGTATTTGTCTGAAGTAATGAAAATGATACAAGCTGGATGTAAACTGGTGTCATATTTCCAAATGAGCTGTTTGCTCTAAACAATTCTTGCATATAAAGAATAGTCTTGAAGCAAGGGAGGAAAGGGATAAAAAAAATACAAATAAGTCTTTAAATATTTTTTTTTGTCCTTACAGGGAGAGTCTTGCCCTTTTTCTAGGGGCTTTACATGTGCTTTGTATAACTTTGTATAACTATTATAAAATTGTAACACTAGGGGCGCCTGGGTGGCTCAGTGGGTTAAGCCGCTGCCTTCGGCTCAGGTCATGATCTCAGGGTCCTGGGATCGAGTCCCGCATCGGCCTCTCTGCCCAGCAGGGAGCCTGCTTCCTCCTCTCTCTCTCTCTGCCTGCCTCTCTGCCTACTTGTGATCTCTCTCTGTCAAATGGATGAATAAAAAATCTTTAAAAAAAAAATTGTAACACCAAAAAAGTTAGTTAAGCTCATGAATGAATGTATATAGATAATCCTTTCAGAACTATGTATTTTTGCCAGGTTCTGTCACAAATCTATGACACTAGTCAAAAGAAAGATTGAAGTCACAGAAATTTTAGTCCCAGTGATAAAGAGTACCTTTGAAGGGCTCATATTTAGCCCCCAAAATATTAGCCCCCAAAATAGTTTCCTTGCTTTAGCTCCTATAATGAAGACTATTTATGGCACCACAACAACCGGTTTTCATTGCACAGCCCATGATTCCCAAGGTCTAATCAGGTAAAATTTATTGATATTTCTTTAAGACTTCACATATGGACAGACTTCTAAACTTTCATTCATGCTACAACGTTTGTGTGGATTATCTTACAAATCTTTCCTTTCTCACATGGTAAAATGCTAGTCATTCTTCAAGATATATGTTAAAATGGACTAATTCATATGTAAAGATTGAATCTGTACTTTCCAAGTTTGAATTTTACAGTCTTGAATTTAATTTATCTACCATGTGTGTTTATACATTTTAATATAAATACTTGATGATTTATGTTAAAAACTGTTCAGTCAATTTGGGATACTTTTCACACGTTTAGTTTAGTCCAGCAAGATGTAAGGAAAGCACCTGCTAATGCTTATCTTAAAATCACATAATTTGGAGTTTAGCTTGCAACCAGGATCAGTAACTGACACTAGGACTCCCAAAATAAAAACAAAACAAACAATGACAACAACAACAAAACCCTTTAAAACTATATGAGATATATGAAATTTCTGTTTTCAGATACAAAGAAAGTGGATAAGTGTGATTCCTAAGAGAAGAGAAATAAATGAGGTGAACTCCACAATTTTATATGCTTTCAAACTCTAGAGTCTTTTTGGACCTCTATAAGGGAACCTAAAAATGTACGTCAAATAACTGAGGAGACAGAGATGCACGATTGGGGCTGCTGTGGTAGCTGACATTTGGAGGGAAAAGTACCACTAAGAAGAAAGCTGTAAAGATAAAGAACTCCATAAATCTACATAGTAATACCCTTAAATTAATGGTTGAATACCAAGTTGAACAAGCACAGTGAGAGAACTCTACGAAGTCAGACAAGAGATATCTACTGGGAAAGAATAATTGCCAAGAATTTGTAATTCAGAAAAGTACAAAAAATCATGTAAAGATAAGAAAAGTTTGAATTCTGACCCTCCAGAGTAGAGAGACCTCACTGTCTACATAGGTGTATTCAGTAGAAACCACCCAAAAGTGATGCCATTGGAAAAATGACTAATTTAGTTCTAGAATAAAACCTACTCTGATAAATTGTGACACTGCTTAAAAACAAGCATCAAAGGGCACCTGGGTGGCTCAGTGGGTTAAGCCTCTGCCTTCGGCTCAGGTCATGGTCCTGGGGTCCTGGGATGGAGCCCCGCATCAGGCTCTCTGCTCAGCAGGGAGCCTGCTTCCTTTGCTCTCTTTCTGCCTGCCTCTGGGCCTACTTGTGATCTCTCTCTGTCAAATAAATAAATAAAATTTCAAAAAACAAACAAGCATCAAAAGATCAAGCTTAACTGCAAGTAAATTAACTGCTGTAGAAAGAAAAAAAACCTATTAAAAATTAGAAAAAAATTCACCTAATCAAGAACATAACATTTGTAATAACAAGAATACAAAAAATATACCAAATATGTGAAAAAACAAAACAAAACAGAAAAGATCAGTAATAACTAGGAAAAAAAAAAACTCAGGAAATAGATTGAAAACTAACAAAGAATGGAATAAGCAGAAAAGAATGTTTTTCTTAAGCAGAAAAGAATTTTAACACAATTATTAAAATTAACTATATTTAAAAACAAAAACAGAAACAAAATAAAAAAACTAAGAACTTAGCTGTGTAACTAAGAGAGTCCTTAGGAACACCATGGCATATACCTTAGTGTGTAGTAGTCACCGCCTGTTGTTCTTCTCAGATATGCAACATATAAACATGAATTGTAGGAAAGGTGGAGTGGTTCTATAAATATAGAAGAAAGTAGACATTAAGATAAGAAAATATTACTAGATTTGATAATGATAATGAAGTCAATCCATAATGCAGAAATAGAAACTTTAAAGGTTATATAATACAGATTAAAATTACATCAAGCAAAAACTGACAAGGAGAAAAATAAATAAAACCACAATTATAGAGATGTCAACCCTCCTCATTCTACAATTGTTAAAACAATTCGTAGGTAGGAGAGTACTTGAAAACACTGTCA
Organism: Mustela erminea; assembly: GCF_009829155.1. Classification (NCBI taxonomy): domain Eukaryota; kingdom Metazoa; phylum Chordata; class Mammalia; order Carnivora; family Mustelidae; genus Mustela; species Mustela erminea. The sequence continues at coordinate 55,583,594 of NC_045625.1, forward strand.
ACTAGTGTACCTAATCGACATCCATAAAACACTGTAACAGAAAATACCCGTTCTTTTCAAGTTCACAGAAATGGATTATATGTTAGGCCATAAAACAAGATTTAATTCATTTAAAAGAATTGAAATTATTTACAATACATTCTCTTGTCATTACAGAATTAAATTAGTTGTCAATTTATTTATTTTTTTAAAAGATTTTCTTTTAAAGATTTTATTTATTTATTTATTTGACAGGCAGAGATCACAAGTAGGCAGAGAAGCAGGCAGAGAGAGAGAGAGAGAGGGAAGCAGGCTCCCTGCTGAGCAGAGAACCCGATGTGGGACTCGATCCCAGGACCCCGAGATCATGACCTGAGCCGAAGGCAGCGGCTTAACCCACTGAGCCACCTAGGCGCCCTATTTTTTAAAAGATTTTTATTTGATCATTTCAGAGGAAGAGAGAGCACAAGCAGGGGAAGCAGTAGAGGGAGAAGGTGAAGCAGGTTCCACGCTGAACAGGGAGCCAGATGAGGGGCTTGGGATCATGACCTCAACTGAAGGCAGATGCTTAACTGACTGAGTCACCCAGGCACCCCAATAAGTTGTCAATTCAAACATATAGACCTCGGGCTCCTGGGATGCTCATTCGCTTAAGTGTCCAACTAGGTTTCAGCTCAGGTTTTGGTCTCCAGCTCAGGGTGGTGGGATTGAGCCCTGCATCAGGCTCCATGCTCAGCACAGAGTCTGCTTGAAATTCTCTCTTACTCTCCCTCTGGCCCCTTTCCCCATGTTCTTGCATGTTCTCTCTCACTCTACAAACAAAAACAAAGCAAAAAAACCTTTTAAAGTAGAGACCTGAAAAATTCCTAACTACTTGAACATTAAGTAACATGATTCCAAATGACTGAAGAGAGAAATCAAAAAATAATTTCAATATTGGTGATAATGCAAACATAAGATATCAATCAATACTAGAAAAAATTGATCAATTTAAACCCGAAATAAGTACAAAGAAAGAAATAATACAGAAATAAATGAAATGAAAAAAAGAATCAGAAAGCAACAGAGATAGCAAAATCAGAAGGTATGTTTTTAAAAATAGTGAAGTTGATAAACCTGTAACAATGCAGTTAAGAAAAGAAAGAAAACAACCAGTACAAGGAAATCAGAGGAATGAAATGGCAAAGCCATCAATCAGTAAACAACATATAAAACAAAACTAGGTGGAGAGTCCTAATGAGCTCTAACATATGAGCCAGATGAGAACAAACCACTAAAAACCAAAGTGGTTTCTTTTGGTGTTTGTTTCCTTTGGTGTGCAGAAGCTTTTTATTTTGACATAGTCCCAATAGTTTATTTTTGCTTTTGTTTCTCTTGCATCAGAAGACATATCTAGAAAAAAAGTTGTTGTGGCCAATGTCAAAAAGGTTGCTGTCTGTGTTCTCTTCTAGAATTTTTATGATTTCAAATCACACAGTTAGTTCTGTGTGATTCTCCATTTTTAATTTATTTTTTTATTGTGTATGGAAGTGGTCTAGTTTCCTTTCTCATGTTGCTGTCCAGTTTTTCCAGCACCATTTGCTGAAGAACTGCCCTTTTCTCATTGGTTATTTTTTCCTTCTTTGTTGAATATTAATTGACAATATAGTTGTGGGTTTATGCTTGGGTTTTCCATTCTGCTCCATTGATCAAACTCTGTTTTGGTGCCAGTATAATACTATTTTGATTACTACAGCTTTGTAATACAACTTGGAGTCCAGAATTGTGGTGTCTCCAGCTCTGCTTTTCTTTTACAAAATTGCTTGGCTATTCAGGGTCTTTGTGGTTCCATACAAATTTTAGGATTGTTTCTCTAGTTCTGTGAAAATGCTGGTGGTATTTTGATAGGGATTGCATTAATGTGTAAATTTCTTTGGGTAGTATAAACACTTCAGCAATATTTGTTCTTCCAATCCATGAGTACGGAATGTCTTTTCATTTCTTTGCATCATCTCCAATTTCCTTCATCAGTGTTTTATACTGATCAGAGTACAGATCTTTCACATCTTTGGTTACATTTATTCCTAGGTGTTTTATTATTTTTGGTGCAATTGTAAATTGGACTGTTTTCTTAATTTCTCTTTCTGTTGCTTCATTATTGGTGTATAGAAATGCAACAGATTTCTATAGATTAATTTTTTATTCTGTGACTTTACTGAATTTGCGTATCAGTTCTAGCATTTTTATTTTTATTTTTTTGGTAATTGTGTGTGTGTGTGTGTGTGTGTGTGTGTGTGTGAAGTCTTTGGGTTTTCTACTTAGAGTATCATGTCATCTGCAAATAGTGAAAGTTTGATGTCTTCCTAGACAATTTGGATGCTTTTTGTTTCTTTGTTATCTGATGCTGTGGCTGGGACTTCCAGCACTGTTTGGAATAAAAGTGGTGAGAGTGGACATCCTTGTGTTATTCCTGACCTTAGAGGCGAAAAAAGTCTCAGTTTTTCTCCACTAAAAATGATGTTAGATGCGGATTTTTGATATATGAACTTTATTATGTTGAGGTATGTTCCTTATAACCCGACTTTGTTGAGGGTTTTTATCATGAATGAATGTTGTACTTTGCCAAATGCTTTTTTGCATCTATTGAATACTTATATGGTTCTTATTTTTTTCTCTTATCTATATAATATATCACATTGATTGATTTGTGAATATTGAACCACCCTTGCAATCCAGGAATAAATCCCACTCGAGTGTGGTGAATGATTTTTTTTTTTTAATGTATTGTTTAATTTGGCTTGCTAGTATTTTGTTGTGGGTTTCTGCATATATTCATCAGGGATATTGCTCTGCAGTCCTCATTTTTTAGTCATATCTTTATCTGGTTTTTGTATGAGGTAATACTGTCCTCATAAAATGAATTTGAAAAAATTTCTTCTCTTTTCTATTTTTTTGGAGTAGTTTCAGAAGACTAGGTATCAAGTCTTCTTTAAATATTTGGTACAATTCAACTGTGAAGCCATCTGGTCCTGGAACTTTGTTGGAAGTTTTTTGATTACTAATTAAATTCATTGCTGGTAATCAATCTGTTCAAATTTTCTGTTTCTTCCTATTTCTGTTTTGGTAGTTTATATGTTTCTAAGGACTTATCCATTTCTTCTAGGCTGGCATATATTTTTTCATAATATTTTCTTACAATTGTTTGTGTTTCTATGGTGTTGGTTGTTATTTCTCCTCTTCCACTTGTGATTTGATTTATTTGAGTCATATCTACTTTTTGTTTTTGATGAGACTGGAAAGAAGTTTATCAATTTTGTTGATCTTTTCCACGAACCAGCTCTTGGTCCTCTCATTGATATGTGCTATTACTTTTTGTTTCTATACCATTTATTTCTGCTATAATCTTTGTTATATCATTCTTTCTTCTGGCTTAGTGTTTTGTTTGTTCCACTTTTTCTAATTATTTTAGGTGTAAGGTTTACAGTACATAATCCTTAAAAAATAGTTATTTGTATTTTTCACATGAAAAAATTAAGGTAGAAAGACCATATAATGTAATCCTTAAAGGCAAAATCTCTAAAGTGTAGCTGCCTGAATTGGAACCCAACCTCCTCTAAAAATGAACTAACAAAAATATTAAAAATGATAATCATATGTCACATCTATGTGATTGAGTTGATGAGAACATTAAATACATCAAAAACTAATGATGTACTGTATGGTGACTAACATAAAATGACTTTAAAAAAAAAGATTTTATACCTAAAATATTTTCAAAGCAAAAATAGCACCTGAAAAAATTAAACAGGCAAGGAAGACTTGGTTTGAGGCCTCTTCAAGATGGAATAGACACCACAAATGCAGTCTGAACTCCACTTTACTGAAATAAAGGGTAGGTGTGTTTTTATATACCTGAGTGATTGAAGATCTTAAGCTATCTGTGTTTATTAGTTGGCCTTACTGAAAACAAAAATTTTATTTTCAGTGAGTTTAAAAAAAAACACTTTTATAAGTTCTAAAAGTAATTTTTCTTTTATTTTCATAATAGGAGGTAATTGGAGCTAGGTACCCACCCAAATTAGACTCCTACCCTTCCACAGAGCCTGGCATATAAGGGCATTATCTACTTTGATTATTACATTTCAAAGGGAATGGCTTCTAGTTCCAGGAGAAAGAGAGTCTTGGGTTATAAAATTGGAAAAGGCTTTTTTATCATGTAAAAATACCTATAGGAACTAATTAACAAATTCATTAAAATTGTAGGGTATATAATTAACATACAGAAATCAGTTGCATTCTTATACACTAACAATTCATATCTTACAAAAATAATAAAACTATGCCATTCATAATAGCATCAAAAAAACCCCAAAATACCTAGGAATAAATATAACTAAGGAAATTAAAGATCTGATCTGTACAGTGAAAACTATAAAAACTTGATAAAATAAATGAAGATACAAACAAATGGAAATATATTTTATGTTCGCTGGTCTGAAGATTGAATTATTAAAATGTTCATACTACTCAAAGCCACCTATAGATTCAACACAATCCCTATCAAAATTCTAATGGTATTTTCACAATAGTAAATATATATATATATGTTTATATATATATACACATTATACATATTAACATATATATTACATATATGTATATATTTACCTATGTATCTAAAGATATATGTATTTTTATCTATATATAGATATAAATATATTTATATAAAAATATAAGAGAAAAGAGAGACCAGAAATAAGTCCTTGCATATATGTTCAAGTAATATTTGACAAGAAAGTCAAGAACACTTGATGAGTAAATGATAGTATCTTCACTAAATTCTCTTGGGAAAACTGGATAGTCAGTCAAACTCCAAAAAAGTGAAATCAAACCCCTGTGTTATACCATTAAAAGAAAAAAAAAGACTCAAAATGGATCATAGACTTAAACATAAAGCCTGCACATAAAGCCTGCTACCATAAAACTCACAGAAGAAAACATAGGAAAGAAGGTCCTCTCCACTGGCCTTGGCAATGATTTTTTTTAATATGACACTAAAAACACAAACATCTAAACAAAAATCAAGTAAAGCTACACCAAATTCAAGATTCTCCTCACCAAAAGAGATAATCAGCAAAATGAAAAGGCAACCTATGAAATATGAGAAAATATTTGCAAATGATACACTATTCAGTATATCCAAGACTAATATCCAGCACACATAAAGAACTCCTAGAATTTCATAGCAAAAAAGGAAAACAAAAACAAAAACAAAAACAAGCAATCTGGTTAAAAAACAGGTAGAGGAAGTAGATAGACATTTTTCCAAAGAAGACATGCTGATGCTCAGCAGATATATAAAAAGATACTCAACATCACTAATCATCAGGGAAATGCAAATTAAAACCACAATGTCAGCATGGCCATTATCAAAAAGATAAGAAATAATAAATGTTGATAAGGGTGGGGGAAAAGGAAACCCTGGTACACCGTTAGTGGAAATGTAAGTTGGTACAACCACTATGGGAAATAGTATGGAGTTTCCTCAGAAAACTAAAAATGGAAACTTGATTCAACAGTTCCACCAGTGTCTATCTGTTTGAAGAAAGAGAAAACACGAAGTTGAAAAAATATATTCAACCCCTATTCATTGGGGCACTATTTATACTAGCCAAAATGTTAAAACAAACTAAGTGCCCATATATGGATGGAAAGAAATAATGTTTATTTATAATTATATTATTTTAATTTATATTTATATATTTATTTATTCCAACCATTAAAGAGGATGAGATATTGCCATTTGTGATAACATAGATAGACCTCAAAGACATGCTGAATGAAATAAGTCAGAGAAAGACATTTATTATACAGTCTCCCTCATATATGTATCCCTCATATTTGTATCTAAACAAACAAACAAACAAAAAACAAAACAGTTAATAGATACAAAGAACAGATTGGTGGTTACCACTGACAGTGGGTAGGGGTATGAGAAATGGCTGAAGTGACTCAAAAGTAAAAAGAAAAAATCCTGTGGAAGTTTCCTTTCACATTAGGATGAAATCCCAACTGCTCAGTGGGAAGCTATAATCTCTGCCCCATCTGCTACATCTTCCACCTTCCCCTTGCCAACCCAGCCTCACGGGGGCGGGGGGGGGAGGGGGAGGAAAAAGAAAAAAGAAAGAAGAAAGAAAGAAAGAAAAGAAAGAAAGAAAGAAAGAAGAGAAAAGATAATAGGTGAAGTGGTATATGCAACATCTGTAGAAGTCAGAATTCTAAGTTACTTCTCAACATTTGTCTTCTATTGTATATACTAAAATTCCCTCCCCTTGAGTGTGGGTGGGACTTGTGAACATATTCACAGGCACAACTCAGAGATACTGTAGGTTCATTTCCAGAGCATTATAATAAAATGGACATTGCAGTAAAGTAATTCAAATGAATTTTTCAGTTTCCCACTGCATATAAAAGTCATGTTTACACTATAATCTAGTCTATTAAGTGTTCAATAGCATTATGTCCAAAAAAATGTAAGTACCTTACTTTAAATATTACTAAAGCATGCTAATTGTCATCCAGGATTTCAACAAGCCATAACCACTGATTACAGATCACTGTGACAAATACAATAATAATGAAAAAGTTTGAAATAGTTTGGGAATTACCAAATATGATAAAGAGATAGGAAGTGAGCAAATGCTGTTGAAAAGATAGTACAAATTGATTTGTTTGCTGCAGGGTTGCCAAAAACTTCAATTTGTAGAACAAAACAAAACAAAAAACAAAACAAAAACCACGCAAGTATTTATGAAGTGCAACAAAATGAGATATGCCTGTACATCACATCGCAAAAGAGAAATAACTTTGTAAACAGAATCAAGCTCCCTATCAGTAACTTCTAAATTAATCAAAAGGGAGAGATTATCCTGGTGAGCCTGATCTACTCATATGATCTGCCTAAAAGAGGTTCTGGGCTCTCCCTGAATTTAGACTCTAGGAAGCAAATGTTCTCTCTTTGCTGTTGTCTGTAAGAAGCAAGGTGTTTTGAATCTAAAGCCTATTGGTAACAATTTTTGCCACCAGCCTGATAGAATTTAGACTTGAATGTTTCTCTAATCGGGCTTCCAGATTAAAATGCAATCTGGCAGCACCAGCTTGCATTCCCACCAACAGTGTAGGAGGGTTTCCTTTCCCTGAATCTTTGCCAACATCTGTCATTTTCTGATTTGTTAATCTTAGCCATCCTGACTGTTGTGAGGTGGTATCTCATTATAGTTTTGTTTTGTATTTGCCTGATTCCAAGTGATGCTGAGCACTTTTTCATGCGTCTGTTGGCCATGTGGATGTCTTTTTTGCAGAAATGTCTGTTCATGTCTTCTGCCCATTTCTTGATTGGATTATTCTTTGGGTGTTGAGTTTGATAAGTGCTATATAGAGTTTGGATACTAGCCTTTTATCTGAATATCGTTTGCATGTAACTTCTTTCTGTCCATTGTCCTTTGATTTTGTTGACTGTTTCCTTTGCTGTGTAAAAGCTTTTATCTTGGTGAAGTCCCAATAGTTTATTTTTGCCTTTGTTTCCCTTGCCTTTGTAGATGGGTCTAGCAAGAAGTTGCTGTGGCTGATGTCGAAGAGGTTGTGGCTTGTGTTCTTCTTGAAGATTTTGACAGATCCCTGTCTCACATTTAGTTACTTCATCAATTTTGAGACTGTTTTTGTGTATGGTATAAGAAAATGGTCCAGTTTCATTCTTCTGCATGTGGCTGTCCAGCTTTCCAAACATTATTTGTTGAAGAGACTGTCTTTTTTCCCACTGGATTCTCTTTCTTGCTTTGTTGAAGATTAGTTGACCATAAAGTTGAGGGTCCATTTCTGGGCTCTGTATTCTGTTCCATTGATCTATGTGTCTGTTTTTATGTTGGTACCATACTGTCTTGATGATTACAGTTTTGTAATAGAGCTTGAAGTCCAGAATTGTGATGCTACCAGCTTTGGTTTTCTTTTCCAACATTCCTGTGGCTATTTGAGGTCTTTTCTTTTCTGGTTCCATTCAAATTTTGGAATTATTTGTTCCAGTTCTGTGAAAAAAGTTGATGATATTTTGATAGGGATTGCATTGTATGTGTAGATTGCTCTAGATAGCATAGACACTGGAGGTTTCTCAAAAAGTTAAAAATAGAGCTACCCTATGACCAAGCAATTGCACTCCTGGACATTTACCCCACAAAGATACAAATGTAGTAATCTGAAGGGGCACACGTACTCCAATGTTTATAGCAGCAATGTCCACAATAGCCAAATTATGGAAAGAGTCCAAATGTCCATCAACAAGTGAATGGATAAAAAAGATGTGGGGGAGATTATCTATATCTATATCTATATAATATTACACAACCATAAAAAATGAAATCTTGCCATTGCAATCATGTGGATGGTACTAGAGAATATTATGCTAAGCAAAAGAAGTCAATCAGACAAAGACAATTGTCATATGATTGCACCAATATGTGGAATTTAAGAAACAAGGTAGAGGATCATAGGGGAAGAGAGGAAAAAATGAAACAAGACAATACCAGAGAGGGAGGTAAATCATAAGAGACTCAATCTTAGGAATCAAACTGAGGTTTGCTGGATGGGAGGAGGGAGGAGGTATAGGGTAATGGGTGATTGGATGATGGGTATTAGGAAGGGTATGTGTTGTAATGAACACTGGGCATTATATAAAACTGATGAATGACAGACCTGTTCCCCTGAAACAAATAACATTATATGTTAATTAATTGAATTTAAATTAAAAAAAGAAATACAAAAAATAATAATAATGCAATCTGGCTAACATGTTGGTTTCATCCTCCTGGGAACCCAAACAGAGAACCCAACTAAGCAATGGCTACATCTCTGACCTACAGAAGCTGTAACATAATAAATCAGTGTTGTTCTCAGTCACTAGGAGCAATCTGTTACAAATAAACAAAACAGCAATTTCTTACTAATGTAAATTAGTTGTGCATATGTGGAGAAACTTTGCCAGCTAAATTCAAAATTGACTTCCAAAACTTTGTAGATAATTTATACATGTACAGTTATTATTTAGTATTGCTATTTTACTTAACTTTAACTTTTTTGGTTACATAAATTTATTAATATTTCAGCTGATTTTTATAAAAGAGTAATAGTTAAAGGAAAGAAAACAAAGTCAGTGCTGGGCATTTCTCGCCTGGAGAAATAAAGCACTTTTTAGTTGACCATTATTTAAACAATTAATATTGCCATGTGATAAGATCTCAGAATATAGACACAGGATTCCCTAAAGCCTTTGCAAAGCATATGGTATATTATTTAGATAGTATCAAAATTTCATATGATTTTCAGATATTTTCACATCTGTTTAATGGTGTATATGTGATAATGCATATAATTAATTATACAAATTAAAAATAGTCCTCATGTGTTATCAAGCCCTCATATCAATTTTGAAAATCTTTGTGAATCCTTGCTAATTTTTCATAGCAAAATTTGATTTAATTTTTATGTATTTTAATTTATGTGATTTTTCTGAAGAACTATGTATATAGAATTATGCATATAAATTTTCAGAAATTAGACATATTATCTAAAAATAAAAATTTTGTTCATGAATATCTACTTGATACCAACACACAGGTATGAGCCATGCTTTGGCATTGTGCCTTTTTCTTTTTCTTATTATCTTCCTGTACTAAATAACTTGTAAATGTATTTAAAGTCATAATTTTCATTTTCATTCTTTTTCATATATTATGTAAATTAAAATAGGAGACATTATTTATGGGAAGGAATCCAAACTTACCGAACCCTCCTCATGTGATTACAGAAGAGATTTTAAGGCAGCAAAAATCCCACAACATTTCCTTAACACGATAGCCTAATTTATTGGTTGGCCTCCTATATTAATTACCTCTTTTTTCATTTATGCCAGAATTGTATTGATCTAATCTTCGATTCTCTCTCAGGGGCTCCTGAACTCATTCTTGATTCTGTCAAGCCATCTTCAATCTGTATAATTGGTCCCTGTGTGGTTGTAGGGGGATAAACCCACTGAAGGAAGTTCCAGGTACTTTTCCACTCTTCTTCAGGGATTTGTAGTTGTATAAGCCTTTCTTACACTCTGTCGTTTTCATGCTGCATGAGATCACTAAATATTTTTTCAGGTCAATTTTGAAAAGAAACACTTTATTATTGAAGCAAATGAAAATATTCACCTGCATTATTGTTGTTACCACTTTACAGAGAAAGCCAGAGACTAAGAGGGAGAATGTGGAAGCTACTGACATTTGAAATATGTAATTAAAACCCAATAATAAACAAAAACACTTGGAAATCTGAGTAGAATATATCTGGTAAATTATATAGTTCACTTTATTTATTAGAAGTTTAATCAATATGATTTTATAACATAGTCATGTGGTTACAATTTACTTGACAAGCTATGTTAGAATCTGACTTTTGCTACTGACTTCAAATGACTAATATTTTTGGACAGATTAATTTCTCTCACGGAGACTATCTGAACCAGGTCATCTACTTGTATGAGGGGCAGCTAAACCTGAGAGTCAAAATAAGGACACACTTTCTGTTTTGAAATTCAATTAATCATTTTATTTTAATTTTTTTAAAGATTTTATTTATTTATTTGACAGACAGAGATCACAAGTAGTCAGAGAGGCAGGCAGAGAGAGAGAAAGGGAGAAGCAGGCTACCTGGCGAGCAGAGAGCCCGAAGCAGGGCTCGATCCCAGGTCCCTGAGACCATGACCCGAGCCAAAGGCAGAGGCTTAACCCACTGAGCCACCCAGGCACCCCATCAATTAATCATTTTAGTCACAAAAATACCAGTCGGCCAAATAACATTTGTTGGCTGGTAAGCCACAGTGCTCAATGAAGAAGAGCTTTGTTGCTTCTGCTGCTGTTGCTGTATCTTACTAAGGTTCTCTGCCCCTGAACTCCAGAACCAAAAATTATGTAATAAGGTGCAAAGAATTTGAGCATACATAGAACACTTGTGGAAAATAATTGTCAATACGGAGATGTGCAACTGCCCCTCAGAACAATGTATTACTTAAACTATAACCCCTGGATGATTTTACTAATTACAAAGCACATTTAGATACAGCCTTAAGAAAAACACATACTGGCAACAGGTCTTTGGGGGAAAGGACCTTGAAGCTGAGCAGCTGGGGATGCCAGGCTAGCTCAGGGCGGAATGCTGCCTGCTTGCCTTTTCTGTTATCTCCACTTTCTCCTCCCAAAAGCGCCTGTTGTTAGTTAGATGAGTCCTTTGAATGTGCTTATTTAACTATAAACTTTACACTCCTTCTTGTCCACAAGACATGTGATGAATGTTTGACCTTCATCGGCTCTTCTGTTGGTTACTGTTTCTACTTAATAAAAGTGAGACTGTGGAGTTGCCTGGTGCAGTAGTCTTTTTGACTGTTGTCCCCTGCTTACTTTCTCTTGCAGCTGACTTGTTTGTGCCTAATTCTTCTCCCATTCGCTGACTGGAAGTGGCAGAGATGGTTCAAAAATCAACTTGGTGTGAAGAAGTACTTAGGTAAATTACATGTTGGCTTGAACGTACCTCACCTTATAGCAGGGGGAAAAGAACACTTATTTTATTCATAAGGGTTCACATTCAAAACTCTAATCTTTTGCACTAAATTCTGTCTTGAGACATCAACTTAGTGCCCACAAGGGCCCCTATAAGCTCAAAATACTTTTAAATATAATTTCTTGAGAAGAGTAAAACACTGTATATATTATATATACATGCTCAGATGATACACAGGTACCATCGAGAGCTTGACATAATGGCTTTCTTTTTTACTCCCTGCACAAATCACTTATAAATATATTTAGAGACACAATCTTAATTTTCATCCTCTTGATTATATCTGGCTAGATCACTTTGTAAATCGAGTAAAGAAACAACTTATTAATGCAAACCTAAAGATTTTCATCCTACTTAGAAGTGACCTATTCTTGTCTTAGTGAAACCGAAGACTTAGATTTGGAAAACTTCCCACAAAATTTTATTGTCAGAATAATTTAATATAAAGCCCAAGAACCCTCTTTAGACCTTTTGCTGACGTGAGTACTCTCAATTAGAATCTTCAGGGACTAGCTAGGCTTGATCTTGGCTGCAATAATGCTGATCTGTGTGGGAATGTTCGTTCATGTGTATGTGTGGTGCAGGAAAGTGTGTGTAAATTATTATGGTTTGGTTCTGCTTGATGGGGGGCTGGTGGTGTGGTTATGGCAGTGAGCAGGCTGTAAGCCATTCATTCTGTCTTTTTTATTTTTTTTCTTGTATACCCAAATTTTAAAAAAAGGTTTTTTTCCACATTTTTCTGAAAAAAAATTTATAATTATTTTGGAGCTTTGAAAAACTGTTATAAATGATGTTATATATCAATTAATAATATCTTGATAAGAGATTGTGGTATCCTTGTTGACTTTCTTATTACTTAAAAACATCTAATTAAGGGCGCCTGGGTCATGATCTCAGAGTCCTGGGATCAGCTCGGCAGGGAGCCTGCTTCCCTTCCTCTCTCTCTGCCTGCCTTTTGGTCTACTTGTGATCTCTCTCTGTCAAATAAATAAATAAAAATCTTTAAAAAAACAAACAAAAAACCAAACATCTAATTAGTCAATAACTTACTAAATTTGTTCTTCTACTTTGTATAAAGTAAAATGGTCACTGGCTATAGAGTATAAACAAATAAAAATGCATTCACTCTAGCAGTTTGTCTCAGAGGGTGGATACACTATAAGGAAAATGGCAAGATTTGCAGTAAGCCAAACCTGGACTACATCAATATTCCCACAAATAATAATTACATAGCTTTGGAAAATTTATTTAATTCTGTGATTAATTCTTTGAAAATTTGGCATAACAGTAATAGGATCACATAAATCCTTACAATAAAGTATTTTAAACATAACAGGTAGGTGGAAGCTATTACTTTGGATTTGGATCTGCAAATGAATTGCCTTTTTCCTCTTTCTAATATTTGTTTGCATTGATAGTACATAGGTACATATGACTGAATAAACTATGTAATTGTCATATGTTGATATAGCCTACTGGGAAAAAATAGAAGAGTGTTCTCAAAAGACCAACACTCTTTTAGGAAAGAGGAGTGTCAAAATATAGAAAGGAAATCTTCCAACAATGTTATCTATAGTACAATTTTTATATTTTCAAGTTGTTAACCAAATTAAATCAAATTCTTTCAGAGCGCAAGTATGAAAATCTTGTAGGCATTTGTGTTTACTTAGGTCACTTCAGTTAGCATTCTTATTTGTAAAATGTGTGTGCTGAAGGCATCTTCTTTGGTTTTACAGATAAGAAAATATTATATTAATTAAATTGTTTCACCCCCAAAGTCATACGGATGATAATTTACATCCACCAATTATTGTAAGTTGGAAGAAACCTCACCCATTTCTCTCTAGTTTAACCCCTTGTAGTTATTTCATCTGAACTCCAAACGTCCTTAAGTGCTAAATTTATTCATAATTGGTTTTGAAATTGCTTAACAATTGATATTAAACAAGAAGGCCTTATCCATTTCTTCAGCTTGAGAAACCTTAGACAGGCTGGTTCTTACCTCTAGGCTGCCCTCCCTCTCACACTGATCCTTAAAGAACCCGGATGGCTTAACCACAGAGGTTCCTCTTCCTCCTTTTGCCTAGAACATTTACTTTTAAGAAAACGTGGCTTGTTACATCTTTCTACAACTCTTGCCAGTTTTATCACCTAGGCCTCACTTTCTCAAGAACCCAGGATCAATTTCTTTGGAAAGAAATCAAAGACAATAAAGACTGGGAGACAGTTTATGTGGGAGAGTAGGCGCCTAAGGGAGATGGGTTCCTTGCTCCAAGTTGTACACAATGTCCTATCTTGAAGGAATGAGAAAATGTATTTTTCTCTGGCTTTGGTCGGTTGGCAAACACAGGACACCTACAATGCTCCTCACCCCAGCACTGTGCAGCCATCAAAAAACCCTGAAATCCTTGGGGTGCCTGGGTGGTTCAGTGGGTTAAGCCTTCTGCCTTCAGCTCAGGTCATGATCTCAGGGTCCTGGGATCGAGCCCCTCATCAGGCTCTCTGGTTGGGGGAGAGCTCACTTCCACCTCTCTCTCTGCCTACTTGTGATCTCTCTCTCTCTCTTAAAAAAACAAAAACAAAAACAAAAAACCCTGAAATCCTGCCATTTGCAACCACGTGGATGGAACTAGAGGGTATTGTGCTGAGTGGAAATAAGTCAATCAGAGAAAGACAATGATCATATGATCTCTCTGATCTGAAGAATTTGGGAGGCAGGAAGGACAGAGAGAAAAAAATGAAACAAGATGGGACTGGGAGGGATACAAGCCATAAGAGATTCTTAATCTCAGGAAACAAACTAAGGGTTGCTGGGTGGCATGGGTGGGGTGGGGAGGAATGGGGTGGCTAGTTTATGGACATTGGGAGGGTACTTGCTGTGGTGAGTGCTGTGAACTGTGTGAGACTGATGATTCACACACCTGTATCCCTGAAGCAAATAATACCTTATATGTTAATAAAAAATTTTTTAAAAAATAGTTAATTAATTGTAAAAAATTCTCTTTTGTTTCAATGCACTGAGTTTTGAGTTCATTCTGGTCTTTCTTCCTTGTTGTGTTGAATAGTGTTTGTCTCTGAACATTACTCAGTGTAATTTTTGCTTTGGAAATGTCTATTACATTTAGCTTTAAATATCATATTATAGGATGTGTGAAAAGTGCTAGAACTGTCTTCAGTGAAGACCACTTAAATAAATTTGCATAAATACTTTTATTTATGTTAGTGTGCCTTTAATGAAAAATAGGACAAAAAGGATGGTGAGTAAAAAAGTGCAAGATATTTCCAAAAGTGGTTGAAAGTAAATCATACATTAACAAAGAACTAAGAGTTAAAATGTTTATAAAATACAAATTTTGTACAAATGTTCACAAGACTGTTTTTTATATAATAAGTAAAATTTAGAAATGACTTTAGTATCAAGTATTGAGCTATCATCTATACATATTAGCTATTATCATTTTATAGAAAGTGACATCAGACTTTAAATGGAGTACAACTTCTGTTTTTTAAAGTGGGCATCTTATGAAAGGATTATAATTTTGTTTGCAGACCAAGAGCAGGACTGTAATGAGGATCTGATGAGGCTGTGAGAAATTGGTCATTTCTCTCTATCATGGCTCTGAGTGACCCTGAGGCCTGAATTTTAGACTATATAAAATAAACAGCTATATTGTGAATCTGCCTCATTCTTCACTTATGTGGTACGGAAAAATGAGTCCCCTTTTCTTGTCAATCTTGGGAATTGCTGAGCAGGCAATCTGGGCTACATTAGAACATAATTTATACAAAAATATGCAAATAATAATTTTATAGATAATACAATCAAAAGACATTAACTGTTATTTAATACATTTGATGTACATACCATTCAACAAAATTTAATTTTTAGATATTTGAGGATTTCCTGTGATATTGTTTTCTCTTTAAAAGCTTTTGTCTAATTGTCATTTACTTTATTTTATTTTTTCCAACTTTATTGACGCATAATTGATGTGTAGCATTGCATATATTCAATGGGTACAAGATATTGATATGATACATTCATAAATTACAAAATTATTACTATCATCTCTGTTAGCTCACACTTCTATCCTGTTACATAATTATCATTTCTCTTTGAGGGTGAGAGGATTTAAGACATACTCTCGGCAAATTTCAAGTATATCATAAAGTGTTATCAACTGGAAACACTCTGCTATACATTAAGTCCCAGAGTTTGTTAATACTATGTGAAGTTTGTACATTTTGACCATTATCGCCCTGTTTCCCCAGCCCCTTGAAGCTTTCTAATTTAACTCTGACATGGAACATACTTTATAATTTTAAATCCATTTATATTATATTAAGACTTGTTTTATGACCCTGCATGTGGTCTGTCCTATTGACTGTATGTAGTATGCACAATTGAAAATAATGTATGTTCTGCAGTTCTAGGTTATAGTGTTCTATAAATGTCAATTAAATTCAGCTGGTTGGTTCAGAGCTTCTGCGTCTTTACTGATATTTTTATCTAAGGGTTATATCAACTACCGAAGCAGAGATGTTAACTAATAGTATATTTGTGGAATCTATTTCTCCCCTAATGCTCTTAATTTCTTCATGTATTTTCAGGCAGTCATTAGTTGTGTATACATTTATAATTGTCATGTCTTCCAGATGAATTGTTTCTTTAATCACCATGTGAGATCTTCTTTTTTTCCCTCTGGCAATCATATTTGTCATGAAGTCAACCGATAATGAAACCATTAGCTCAAGTTTTATGTTTACTTTTTTCATGGGGTATATTTGTCCATCCAATTGTTTTCAGCCTATTTGTGTCTTATTACAATTTTTCTTCTAAAAGCAGCAAATGGTAGGTATGATTTTTAGACATACTATCAGTACACTTTTTAAACTGGCATGCCCAGGGTATTAACATTTGGTATAATGATTAATATGGTTGTAATGTATCAATTTATTATTTGCTATTTGTTCCCTTCCCTGTTACTCATCTGTTCCCCTGTGCATGACCTCTTTTGGATGACTATTTGTTTTTTTAATTCCATTTTAATTTATCTTTATTTTTTTGGCTATATTTCAGGTGTGTTTGCTTGCTCTAGGTGATGAAGTCCCAGAACCTAAGTCAGGTTCAGTGGGGTGAGGAGGTTCGGAGCCGACGACTAAAGAAAGAATTCTTAAGACGTCATTGGTGCAAAATGGTGGTTTATTAAAGCACGGGGACAGGACCCGTGGGCAGGAAGAGCTGCTGCCCCGGGTTGTGAAGGTGGGCATGTTATATACCCCACGGTTGGGGGGAGGTGGTGAAGAAACGGGAGATTTCAACAGAGTTCTCACATGTTAGGGAGGGACTACAAGGTGCCGGGGGGAGTCCTTGCCCTTATGGCCTGATCAATGTAGTCTTTAGGTCAGGCATTAACATCAAGATAATGGGGGATTCTTGGTGGGGCATTATGATCTGGCTATCATTTACATTCCTTTCTACTCCAGTCTCCTCCAGTTTATGGTGGGAGGGGGACATTAGGGCTTCAGTAACCAAGAGTTATTTGCCTCTGGAAATTTGTGCTATTGATAAGGTAACCTCCCAGTTTAGGTCTCTAGGACATCTTGTAGAGCAAGGGAGATTCCTGTTCTGCAGGATTGCGATCCCTGCAAGTTAACTATTTATCGTTTTATGGCGATCAGGGGTGCCTGAGGAATGCTACACATATGGAGGGGAGCGGGTGAAGAGGGGGTGCAAGGCGCCAGCTTTTGCTTTGTCCTCAGCCAGCCTCCTGCTCCCTCATCATAGGGATTATATTATAACACAAACCTTCACAATTAACTTAGAACTAACATTGCAAGAACTAATATTGAAAGACTTAAAATGTAAAAACTTTTACATTTATAGATAGCCTTATTATCCTTTCCAATAACCTTTATGCTAGTGGAATGATATATATTACACCCCATATATTTAGAGTCATACCAGACAATGTTATAATATTTTCTGTAAGCAGTCACATATATTTTAAAGAATTTAAGAGCAATACTTTTTTGAAAAATGTCTCCCTCAAGTATTTACCATTCCTCTTATTATACTGCTTCATCCTCACAGATCCATATTTCCATTTGTTGTCATTTCTCTTGTCTGAAGGACTTACCATTTCCTGTAGAGCAGTTCTGCTCTTGCCAAATTCTCTGTTTCCCCTCACATTAGAATGCTCTATTCTTGAAAGATATTTTTACTGGTAATTTTTCTCTACCTCAATTCTTTCTCCTTTTGTTCTAGTGATGAAGTTCTAGAACCTAGGTGAGGTTCAGTGGGCTGAGGTCCGGAGCCAATGACCAAGAAAGAATTCTTGAGACATCTTTGTTGCAAAATGGTGGTTTATTAAAGCACAGGGACAGGACCTGTGGGTAGGAAGAGCTGCTGCTGCCCTGGGTTGTGAGAGATAACAGGTTGTGTACCCTACAGTTGGGGGAAGGTGAGGGGAAGGGAGGAACTTTCATATGGAGCTTTCATATGCTAAAGAGGGCCTATAAGGTGCCCTGATACCAGAGGCCTTGGGGCTTGATCTTTTGGCCAGCCATTAACATCAAGATAGTTGGGAGATTTCTGGTGGGATATCACAATCCTGTTATTAAGTGTCTTTGTTAGTGAGATTTAGGTTCAGAAGAGATTTAACTATATTTACATTCCCTTCCACCTCAGCCTCCTTCAGTTTTGTTTTTGGTGGCGAGGGAGACATTAGTGCTTGAGGAACTGAGTTATTTGCCTCTGGAAATTGTGCTATTGATAAGGTAACTTCTTTGTTTGTAATTTCTAAACCAAGGGAGACTCCTGTCTTGTAGGATTGTGATCTCTGCAAGTTAACTATTTGTTTATCATTTATGGTATTCAGGGGTGCCTGGGGAATACTACACACATTACTGAGGGGGAGCAGGTGGAGAGGGGGTGCAAGGTGCCAGCTTTTGCTTTGTCCTCAGTCAGCCTCCTGCTCCCTCATCACTAGTACTCCAAGAACACATCTGACAGATCTTCAGGTAATATTTTACTCCAGCTCCCTGCATCTGACTTAATTTTATTGGAATTGTTTTTTTCTCTTTTCTTCAGATTATATCATTTCTTTGGGCTAATCTTCAAGTTTGCTGTACATGTGTTCTGATATCTGTATCTGCTATTGAACATCAAGCATCCTAGATAGATAGATAGGTAGATAGATACATAGATGATAGATAATAGACAAATTTTTTTTAACTTCAGAAATTGTTAACTTTTTGTTCTAAATTTTCCTTCTGGTGCCTTAAAAATTTCTATTTCTCTACCGTACTGAGTAATCCAGTAGTTTCAAGTGTGTCTTTCTTTGCTTTATGTAGTTGAATTATAATAACTAATTTGAAATATTATTTGATAATTCCATATTTGGGTCATCTGTCATAGTCATTTTGGGCTGCTATAGGATAGAGTCATCAACTGAGTCATCTAAGCAAACATTTGTTTCTCATAGTTCTGGAGGATGAGAATTGCAAAGATTCAGGTGCCAGCATATTTGGAGCCTGGTGAGAGCCTGCTTCCTGGTTTATGGAAGGTCATCTTTTCCTGTGGTCTAATATGGTGGAGAGAGGGAACATAAGCAGGCTCCTTTAGCAATCTTTTAAAGGCACTAATCCAATTAATGAAGGTGATACCTTTGCAACCTTATTTAATTCTAATTACCTTCAAAAGACACCACCTTCTAAAATCATCATACTGGGAATAGGAATTAAGATAAGAATTTTGAAGGGACACATTTAGCCAACAGCACAATCTGGTAGTTGTCTTTTTCTTGAGAATGGGTCACATTTTCTTAAATTATTGTTTGTTGAGTATTTCCTGGATATTTTGAATATTATGTTGTGTAGACTCTGGGTCCAGTTATCATTATTATTATTATTATTATTATTATTATTAAGATTTTATTTATTTATTTGACAGAGAGAGAAAGAGAGAGGGTGTATAAGCAGGCCCACTGAGCAGATTGCTGGACATGGGGTTCCATCCCAGGACCCTTGGATCATGACCTGAAGTGAAGGCAGATGCTTTACCAACTGAGCCACCCAGGCATTCCCTGTTATAATCTTCTAATGAATTTTGGTTTTGTTTTGGTAAGCTCTCCAATTAGTTTCAGACTGTAAGTTTTGTCCTGTGTGCAGCCATTCAAATTGTACACTGTTCCTTATTGTCTTTGCTACAGTGTTAGAAAACTGTTTTTCTTTTTTTTAAAACATCTTCATTTTGTTTTATTTTTTTCATGTTCCAAGATCCATTGTTTATGCACCACACCCAGTGCTCCATGCAATGTGTGTCCTCCTTAATACCCACCACCAGGCTCGCCCATCCCCCAACTCCCTCTCCTCCATAACTCTCAGTTAGTTTCTCAGAATCCACAGTCTCTCATCTGTTATCTCCCCATCAGATTTACCCCAGATTCACTTTACTTTCCTTCTCCTAATGTCCTTTACTTGTGAAGCATAAGGAATAACATGAAGATTTTCTGAACATGTATTATTCACAGGTTAGTCTGAACAGTGCTTCAATTCTCAGTTCAGTTCTGAGTGCTTCTGCTATGATGATTTGGGTTTGTTCCCGCTGTGTGTAGTTCAGGGTGAATAAAGTGTCATAACCATTTTTGTGCAGGTTTTTGTGTGGGTGTACATTTAAACACATTCGGGTAAGTAACAAGGAGAGTGATTATTGGATCACGTGGAAAGAATATGTCCAGTTTTCTAAGATACTGCCAAATATATCCCAAAGTGGCTGTACCATTTTGAATTTCCTCCAGCAAATATAATGGAAGTTCCTGTTGCTCCACATCTTTGCCAGCATTTGGTATTGTCAGTGTTTTGGTTTTAGTCATTCTTTTTTTTTTTTTTTTTTAATCTTTCTTTTTAAATTATGTTCAATTAGCCAACATGTAATAACATTGCTTTTCTAATTTTCACTTCCTCAATGGCATATGATGAGTATCTTTTCATATGCTTACTTGCCATTTGCCTACCTTCCCTGGTAAGATGTCTGTTCAGGAATTTTGCCCATTTTTTTCTTTCTTTTGTTTTTTCTATTATGTTAGTCACCACATATCATTAATTTTTGATGTACTCTTCCATGATTCATTATTTGCATATAATACCCAGCGCTAATTACAACACCTGCCCTCCTTAATACCCATTACTGGGCTACCCGATCCTCCCACTCCCTTTCCCTTTGAAACCCTCAGATTGTTTCCTAGAGTCCAGAATATCTCATGGTTCATCCCCCCACTGACTCCCCCCTTTTCAGTTTTCCCTTCCTTCCCCTAATGTCCTCTGTGCTATTCCTTATGTTCCACATATGAATGAAACCATATGATAACTGTCTTTCTCTGCTTGACTTATTTCACTGAGATTAAACCCCTCCAGTTCTATCCATGTCGAATGGATAGAATGGTGGGTATTCATCCTTTCTGATGGCTGAGTAAAATTCCACTGTTTAGATGGACCATAACTTCTTTATCCAGTCATCTATTGAAGGGCATCTCAGCTCCTTCCACAGTTTGGCTATTGTGGACATTGCTGCTATGAACATTGTGGTGCATGTACCCCTTCTTTTCACTACATCTGTATCATTGGGGTAAATACCTAGTAGCACAATTGCTGGGTTCTAGGGTAGCTCTATTTTTAACTTTTTGAGGAACCTCCATACTGTTTTCTAAAGTGGCTCTACCAGCTTGGATTCCCACCAACAGTGTAAGAGAGTTCCCTTTCTTCACATCCTCACCAATATTTATAGTTTCCTGCCTTGTTATTTTTCACCATCCTAACAATGTGATTTTGACTTGAATTTCCCTGATGGTTAATGATATTGAACATTTTTTTTCGTGTGCCTGTTGGCCATTTGTATGTCTTCTTTGGTGACATATCTGTTCATGTCTTCTGCCCATTTTTTGACTTGACTATTATTATTATTATTTTTAGATGTTGAGTTTGAGAAGTTCTTTATAGACTTGGATACACCCCATTATCCATAATGCCATTTGCAAATATCTTCTCCTATTCCATGGGTTTCTTCTTAGTTTTATTGACTGTTTCCTTTGCTGTGCAGAAACTTTTTATCTTGATGAAGTCCCAAAAGTTCATTTTTGCTTTTGTTCCCCTTGCCTTTGGAGATGTGCCATGAGAGAAGTTGCTGTGGCCAATGTTGAGGATATTAATGCCTATGTTCTCCTCTAGGATGTTGATGGATTCCTGTCTCACGTTTAGGTCTTTCATCCATTTTGAGTTTATCTTAGTGCATGGTGAAAGAGAATGATCGAGTTTCATTCCTCTGTATATAGCTGTCCAATTTTCCCAGCACCACTTATTGAAGAGACTATCTTTTCCTTTGGATTTTTTCCCCCTGATTTGTCAAAGATGAGTTGAATATAGAGTTGAGGGTCAATTTCTGGATAATCTATTCTGTTCAATTGATCTCTATGTCTGTTTTTGTGCCAGTGCTGTGCTGTTTTGGTGATCACAGCTTTGTAATATAGCATGAAATTAGGCAATGTGATGCCCCAGCTTTGTTTTTCTTTTTCAGGGTCTTTTCTGGTTCCATACAAATTTTAAGATTGTTTGATCCAGCTCTTTGAAAAATGTCAATGGTATTTTAATAGCAATGGTGTAGAAAGTATAGATTACTCTGCTTTGCCCATTTTTTTTTTTTAAGATTTCATTTATTTATTTGACAGACAGAGATCACAAACAGGCAGAGAGAGAGAGGGAAGCAGGCTCCCTGCTGAGCAGAGAGCCTAATGTGGGACTCAATCCCAGGACCCTGAGATCATGACCTGAGCCGAAGGCAGCAGCTTAACTCACTGAGCCACCCAGGCACCCTGCTTTGCCCATTTTTATTTGGGTTTAATATTCTTCTTGATGAGTTTCCTTTTTTTTTTTTTTTTTTTTTTTTAAGATTCCATCCACTTATTTGACAGAGAGGGATCACAAGTAAGCTAAAGGCAAACAGAGAGAGAGAGAGGAGGAAGCAGGCTCCTTGCTGAGCAGAGAGACGGATGTGAGACTCGGTCCCAGGACCCTGAGATCATGACCTGAGCTGAAGGCAGAGGCTTAACCCACTGAGCCACCCAGGCGCTCTCTATTTTTTTATTATATATTTTTTTCCAAACCCACTCCCTCTCCCCTTAAAAATGGAAGAAAACCTTATATTTTACAATCATTTCAGAAAACTACTTTATTGATGTACTGAAATTAGTAGCATAAGTGTTCAAAACCAGAAGAAAAATAGAGTCTTCGAGTCATCATAATTATCCAACCACTTGATTCATGCAACCTTGAAGTAAGTGCAAAAATGACATTTCAATTAAGAGGTACTACAAGGAAATCCTAGAGTATTTATTGTTTTAAAAAAGATGAAAGCAAGCATAATGAATTTTGTTTATTTCCTTTTCTATCCTATTTTTCCCAAATAGATTTATTTTCTTAAAATTTTTTAGTTTTTTTTTTAAGTTTCTGTTTCCAGTTAGTTAACATACAATGTTATATTGGTTTCATGTATACAATATGGTGATTCAACAATTCCACACATCACCTGATGCTCATCACAACGAATGCCCTCCTTAGTCTCCCTTCACCTATCTAACCCAATAACACTCCCTTCTGATAACCATCATTTTTTTTCTCTATAATTAAGAGACTATTTCTTCATTTCTCTCTCTCTCTTTTACCCTTTTGCTCATTTGTTTTGTTTCTTAAATTCCACATATGAGTGAATTCATATGTTATTTTTTCTTCTCTGGTTATTTCCCTTAGCATTAAACTCTTCAGCTCCATCTATGTCATTGCAAATGGAAAGATTTCGTAATTTTTGTGGCTGAATAATATTCCATTATGCACACACACACACACACACTCACACACCCCACATTCTCTTTATCTATTCATCAATCAGTCAATACTTGGCTGCTTCTGTATCTTGGCTAGTGTAAATAATGCTTCTACAAACATAGGGGTGCGTCTATCCCTTTGAATTAATATTTTTGTATTCTTTTGGTAAACACCTGGTAGTGTTATTGTTGAATTTTAGGGTAGTTATATTTTTAACATCTTGAGGAATTTTCAAGTGTTTTCCAGAATGGTTACACCTGTTTGCAGTCCCACTAATAATGTATGAATGGTCCTTTTTCTCCACAGCTTTTTTAATTTTTTTTTTTTTTTTAATTTTAGCTATTCTGACGGGTGTGAGTTGATATCTCATTGTAGTTCTGATTTGCATTTCCCTGAGGGTAAGTGATCATGAACATATTTTCACATGCCATTGGCCATCTGGATGTCTTCTGTATACTTAAAACTATAAAATGCTGATGAGAGAAATTGAAGACAACACAAAGAAATTGAAAGTTATTCCATACTCATGTGTGGAAGAACAAATATATTAAAATGTCTATGCTACCAAAAGCAATTTACATATGAATGTAATCCTTATCAAAATAACCACCAGCATTTTTTATAGAACTAGAACAGTTTAAAAATTTTTATGGAACCACAAATGACTCTGAGTGGCCAAAGCAAAGTTGAAAAAGAAAAGCCCGGTTACCTGGGTGGCTCAGTGGGTTAAGCCTCTGCTTTCGGCTCAGGTCATGATCTCAGGGTCCTGGGATCAAGCCCCACATTGGGCTCTCTGCTCAGCAGGGATCCTGCTTCCCTTCCTCTCTCTCTGCCTTCCTCTCTCCTACTTGAGATCTCTCTCTCTGCCAAATAAATAAATAAAATCTTAAAAAAAAAAGATAAAGAAAAGCAAAGCTGGTGGCATCAGAATTCCAGGCTACAAGTTTTGTAACAACACTGTAGTAATCAAAATAGTATGATACTGCCACCAAAAACAGGCAATTAGATCAATGACAGAATGGAAAACCCAGATATAAACCCAAAACTATGTAGTCTGTTAATCTTCAACAAAGCAGAAAAGAATAGCTAATGAGAAAAGGGCAGTTTTTCAACAAATGGAGTTGGAAAAACTGGACAGCAACCTGCAAAAATGAGAAACTGGACCATTTTCTTACAGTATACACAAAAATAAATTCAACATGGATAAAAGACCTAAATGTGAGACCTGAAACCATAAAAATCCTAGACGAGAATACAGCCAATAACCTCTTTAACCTTGGCCATAACAAAGTTTTTCCAGTTATATCTCCTGAGAAAAGGGAAACAAAAATAAAAATAAACTATTAGGGTTATGGAAAAACAAAAAGCTTCTGTACAGTGAAGGAGACAATAAAAAGAACTAAGCAATGTACAGAATAGAAGATATCTGTAAATGACATATCTGATAAAGGGTTAGTATACAAAATATATAAAGAACCTATAAAACTCAACACCAGAAAAACAAATAACCCAATTAAAAAATGAGCAGAAGACATGAACAGACATTTCTTTAAAGAAGACATCCAGATGCACAAATAGATTTCCTTTTGAGTAATGCAGTAAAACAATAAGAAAGAAAACAATTCATTTGTTTATTTATGACAAAATTTTAATCCTGTTTCTGTTGCTCAAAATCTCTAAGCCTCAGTTTGCTCATTTTCAAGACAGGAGACAAATAAGTTTGTCTCCTGTTAGATTCAAGTGTAGATCAAAATGGGACAACATTTTAATGGTCTGTCCACCACTTAGTAAATATATAACAAATGTTAACTGGTATAGTCATTAGAATAGTTGTAAATGTGATTGGAATAAACCTTACAAAACAGATTCCACTATGGTTGATCCACTTCCACATGCTTAAGCTTTGTTTTCTGTTACAGCACTGACTAAAAGGACACCGTCACTAACTCTGAAACACTGGTTTCTTTTTTTTTAAATTTTAAATATTTTTATTTTTTAATAAACATATAATATATTTTTATCCCCAGGGGTACAGGTCTGTGAATCGACAGGTTTACACACTCACCATAGCACATACCCTCCCCAACGTCCATAACCCCACCCCCCTTCTCCCCTCCCCCCCCAGCAACCCTTAGTTTGTTTTCTGAGATTAGGAGTCACTTATAGTTTGTCTCCCTCCCAGATGAAACATTTGTTTCTAAGGTTCTTTTCCTCAGGTGGAAATGACATTTGTTTGACGTGTTCAGAGCATCTCTGAATATATTTGAGGCTCCAACTGCCTTTACATTTTCCTTCCCTTTATTTCTCTTTGGGAGGATATAAATTGATCATGTTGCCTTGAACAAATTGGACTGGGGACACTTTCATTTGGTTCAGAGATTACATTATATTTTGGAATTGGAGAGGACCCAGAGGTTTTCCTTCTTGTTATTTTTGGCATGTATTATATTATGCTCGTCAGATCTCTCTGAGCACATGTGCACATTGATTAAAACAGCAAAATGATTAAAGCAATATATCAAGCGACAATCTCCAAACAACTTGAAAACCCCAAAGAACTTCCTTTCCTTAGCTAGACAAGTGCAGACATTTAGTATTCATTTTACAGTGATAGCAAGAAAATTTTAAAATGTTAACTATAGTTTCACATGGCCAAGGTTGATAGTGAGCTATTTCAGAAATAGCTAATTTGTCTCTTTTTCTTAACAGTGATGTTCACATAAATTGGGTACAAGTCTGCAACATAATTCCTAAAATTTTCATTACTAGACTTATTCAATGATTCTATATAGTAATAAATGCACTGTATAATATAGGACTCATTAGGATTAAAAAAAACCCCACAATTTCTTATCAAAATGCTCAATAGTTATAACAACATATATAAATTTTTTTAAAAGATTTTATTTATTTATTTGACAGACAGAGATCACAAGTAGACCGAGAGGCAGTCAGAGAGAGAGAGAGAGGAAGCAGGCTTCCTGCTGAGCAGAGAGCCCGATGAGGGACTCAATCCCAGGACCCTGAGATCATGACCTGAGATGAATACAGAGGCTTTAACCCCCTGAGCCACAGGCGCCCAACAACATATATAAATTTTGTACATTATAATTGTCTTCATATTTAGAGAAACAAAAATAAAGAACATTTTAAAAATAGTTTTATATTTATAGTGATATTCTACAATATATATTTTAAAAAATATAAAATACCACAGGATAAAAGGAAAATAAATGAAAACAAAACATCAAGCTACTGATAAATGTTACTAATAATCAAATTAAAATGAAGTTATATGGAAGCAAGCCCAATTTTGAACACAAAATAAAAGGTAGGTTTTGATGGAAAACCTCATTCTATAATCATTTCTCAAGGAAAAAAAAATCCTTAAAACAAGCATCATCTAAGTTGATGTATCAAACTGCTTTGAGGAGAATATTTAATGAGCTCAAGAAATCTTTGATAATCTGATTACTTTGATGATCTATGATCTGGAATGTGCAGCTGGATGGGATGATAGGTATTGGTTACTGGGCGTCTGGGGACAGAAAAAGTATTTAGTGACGGGAAGAATTTCAGTAATGCTTCAGCATATGTGAACAAAAGTAAAATAATACTTTTAAAACTTTATGCATACACTCCTCAGCAAATAAGAAAAAGAAATGAAGAAGTATCACATAATCTTGCATAGGAAGCTAAAGGTGGTGTTAATTTTGATAACGGGCTGAAGGTAGCTATCATCAGGGTCAAAATCACTTAGCCTTCTTTTATGACAAATACCTCCTGACCATAGGCTCCTTCCGTTCTGCTTGTAGTATGCTAAGGCTCTACCTGGCTGCATCTTGTCTATCTCAGCATCTCATTTTATTTTCATCATCAGCTTTTATTACTAATCTTTTCTTTTTTTACAGATCTGTTTATTTTTTATCTCCCTCCCCTAGAATATAAGGTCACTGAAAAAAATGTCTTAAGGCAATCACTCTCTCACCAGTGCCTAGGACAGTGTTAAGCACAAAGTAAGTGATTAGTATGCTTTCTTTTAACTTTTTTTGTGTGTGTGGAACACATTTTTTGTTTTTTGTATGGAACAAATTTTATCACTGAAAATACCTGGCCCTCTTGGGGGCAGTGTTGATTAAAAAGCTAATTGAACAACATGTTCATGTAAATAAATGATAAGATTTCTTCTTCGAGCTGGAAGAATTTAAGTGCATCTTCCACAAAACACCCCAAATCCATAAAAAGAGAACAGATATTCTTACAATCCCAGTTTATTTTCAGAAAACATTATGCACTTGTTTGTGTTCATGAATTACTTTGTCATGTCCCCTGGCTCAGGAACGTCCTTCAGCCTTCTCTACCTCTATCCAAATGCTCTCTCTCATTTAGGTCTCAACTCTAAAGGCAGCTCTACATGGAGGCTTCTGTAACCACTTCAATCAAAATTAACGACATGATTTTCTCTTTACCCTTCTGCAGTATAATAATGCACTACTTGAATTATAGCTAGCAAGGCCTTTATTCTGCCTTATGCTTCAACTTTTTACATGGAAAACTTCCCTCTTATGTAGCAAGCTAATTAAGAAAAGGAACAACATTATTTATCTTTGCATCATTGACTATACTTAGCAAAGTAGCTTATACCTACTATGTCTTGATTTAATAAAATAAATGAAAGTAAACTAAGTAAATTTAGGAGTTCTTTTCAAAGTCCTGTGAAAAATAACTGGAAAATGAACAAGTATTTCTAAATAGTATCTTCTGAAAAATAAGGAAAAAGTCTAATGCAATTTATATTTATAGTAGATACTGTCTTGGTCTGAATTTTTAGGTACGGTAGTGATAGGGGTGGAGTAGAAAACAATCTATTATGAGAAAGCAGAAGTGAAGGTCTTCTTTTACAGTATAAGTGGACTAAAACTGGTAGAGTGTATATTTGACAATATACATCAAAGTTTTTAAAATGGTCATTCTCTATGTCTAAACTGTCCTATTCTAGAAATTTAACCTAAATTGACAAGTAGAAAAATATGCACAAAAATGTAGCTATGATAAGTTTATCATTAAATTGTATATATTACTGAAAACCCTTTGGCAAGCCAAATTTCTCTAAATAAGGACTTCATTATAAACATTATGTTGTATCAGAGCATTGGTGAAGGAGCCAAACTGCCTAATTAAATTAGGCTTCATTGCTTACTCTCTGTGATCTTGGGCAAGTCATGTAACAAAGTTTTCTATGTTTGTTTCCTTGATTGTAAAATATGGATAAGAACAGTGCTCATCTTACAGGGCTGCTGTGAGAATTAAATGTATAATATTGATATAGTATAGCAATGCTTGTTTTATTGTACAATTAAACATTAAGCTAGGCTAAATAGTCTATATATACATTGAAGTAAATTTCACAAAAATGTTAATAGTGGCTATCACTAAATTTGGGTCAATAGATAATTTTAGATTCCTACTCCTTATTTATACGTTTTAAATTTTCTGCTATATATCGACATTTATTTTGCAGGAAGTATAACAAACGTTTTAAAAGAGCATTTAAATGTCAGTTTCTCAAACACTGAGTGTTTGGGAAGCAAGAAATAATTATATGCATGAATATTTATAGTGAGAAGATTCTTCATAGTCAGCCTTATTGCAAACTGCAGTAACTTTGTAGCATGACTTAAAAGTAACTACCTTTTCCAGAGGTTATTAATTCTTGGCACCCTCTATATAATCCTTCAGTTTGCTTGACTTTGCTGAGAATAGGTAGCTGAGTTCAGGGACCATCATGGTGTTAATTTATCACTGGAAAAATGAAAGAGCCTTCCAATTCTTCACACATTATTTTCAGTGTGTTTTGACAAAAGGAATGATGATTCTGCCTGGGTGAGACAGCAAGGCACAATAACACTCAGGAGGGTGGCTATATTTTTTGACATTTGTACAATTTGGGGAGAATACTATCTCCTTTTCATTATTTATTTTTCTAAATATGTCTGGGAAAAAATATGACCATTGGAACATTGAGCATGTCTGTTTTCGGTCTGAGCCTCTTAGCAAAAAATTGTAGTATCCTGAGGTACAATAATTTCTGAAAGTGCTTTCACCTCTCCATCTCTGTAACTTCATGGGTAACAGCCAGAGTTTAATAAAAATATTTTTCAACTAGCTTCTACTTACTTTTAAGGCTCTTACTTGATTCCTCCACTGCATACTTTATCCTTCTGCCTCTTTTCCTTATACATATTAAAACATTGCAGAAAGGATAAATTTTGGTAATGAATTTTAGTTGGCACTGTCAAAGCAAATACTACACCAAAGTCAAACAGGAAAGGAAAACTTTATTCAAAGCTGTTGCGATAGAAGAAGCGAGAACTCAACCTGGACTTACCTCTACTGAACAAAAGTGGGAAGTTTTTTAAACACTGGCAAGAAAGAGGCAGATCAAGAGCTATCTGTGTTTGCTAATTAGCATTAGGCAAAACAAAAGTAAACTTTCTCATTTGTTCATGACAAGATATAGTTTTACAACTTGGAGCAAGGAATACATCTCAGTTGCCCTCCAGTCCTCCCACAGAGACTGGGAGACAGGTGCCCTACTTCCTTTATGATTACATTTCAAAGAAACGGCAGCCAGGTCCTTGAGAGGTAGTTCTGGGTTATAAAACTGGCAAGAGAATTTTTGAAAGATTTACATCTCAAAGAGGAAGAGAAAGAATTTACAAGTTTTTCTAAAGTAAATGCTCTAAGAAAAGAGAGGGGAGGGACCTAGGATCATGAAGAAGCCTATCTAAAATTCAGTCAAGCTGAAGGGAATGTTAAGGCTCTTATAGTGATCACTTAACAGACAATGTAGCATTTTAGTCTATGCCACATAAGACAAACATGAATCTAAAATATATATTTTTATTTATTATTTGTATTAATTTTTGTACACACTGCCTCGCTGAAGTCTCATCACACATGTTGTGATATATCTGCCATTACCTTCAGCCTTACTTTACATTTAACCATTCTGGTTTTTTAAAAGATTTTATTTATTTATTTGACAGACAGAGATCACAAGTAGGCAGAGAGGCAGGCAGAGAGAGAGGGGGAAGAGGGCTCCCTGCTGAACAGAGAGCCAGATGCAGGACTTGATCCCAGGACCCTGGGGCCATGACCTGAGTCGAAGGCAGAGGCTTTAACCCACTGAGCCACTCAGGCGCCCCACATTTAACCATTCTTAAGAGCAGAAAGTTTAAGAGAAATTTCTACAACACATAGGTATGACAGAACTAGCAATTAAGTTCAGGTATCATTATTCCAAGTGTGTCATTACTCATTTTTGCATGAAAAAGCAGCTTTCAATGGCCTGTGATCTTCCAGGCACTAGGCTAACTCTTGGGATTGCAATAATAAACAATACCAGTGCCAATCATGGTCTCAAGCATAAGAAATTTTTAATAAACCTCTGTAAGAGGAGAGATAAATGATACAATCCCTTCATTTAAAAAAGTTAAAGTAATTTTGGTATAGCGAGTCAATATCCTGACAATTTATAAAAATGTTATTATGTATAAGATGTCTCATCGATTATTGCCCTATGAATGCTTAATGTGTTTTTTTTTTTCTCAATAAAGTTTAGACAGTTGATTTTGTATTTTTCTTAGATTTCCTGGATAAATCAATCTATAAACCTATAACCAACTTTCACAAAAAAATTCTTCTTTATGACTGGGGAAGACAATTGACATTCTTAATTTTCTTGCTACTTAAAAAGAGTCAATAGTAACTAAAATGATTTTTTATCTTAAATTTTGAAAACACATCTCTCCACTGTTTGAAGTGAAGAAATATCCTCTTATTTTGTTTGATTACTTAATATTTTGGACAGTGCTAAAAAGAGTAGCTAATACTCTTGTATGTTGGATACTTCTAGTATGCTCTTGGGAAGGTAAAGGGGGAACCAGATTGGGCAAAGAGAGAAGCTGGCTTGAGATGCAGGGGCTGTCAAGTTGGGCTGTTTCCTGAAAGTTGTCTTGCACTGTGGTGACAGAAATGGGTTTGTATATTAGAGTTGATTTGTCATTGGATAATTCCGGGGGACATAGGGTATAACATAGAGCTAGACAGCTCTCTCAATTGATTTTGTAAAGGGGTAACTGCTGAAAGCTGTTATTTGGAAGCACTGTTGGGCATTTGCAGAATACATATTTCAGTCATAAATAGGGATTGGCTTGGAAGTTTAAGTAACATTATCAGTATTATATAGCAAATACTTGGTGGATCCAACCTACAGTTGGGGCAGTTTATTTTCATAGCTTGTTAACCATTTTATTTATTTTCATAGCCTTTTAACCATTCTCTCAGGGTATATGACCCAACAACAATAATAGTGAGAATAAAAATAAATTTTATTTTTATTAACACAAATTTTAAATTGTTAATATTAATTTTAAATGACCTAAATAAAGTGGGAAGGATATTTAGGAGACAGACCAATCTGCTTTGAGATAAACTATTCTGGTGTAAGGGCCTATTCAGCCAGAGCGGCCCACCCTGGTTGAACTGCCTGCCATTTTGTTGTAAAACTTAAATTGATTCCCCCCATCCCCCCAGGGGAACTTACTTAAAAGCAAGTCCGGGAAACCAGTCCCAGGTAACAAAGTCCAAGTCCAAGGGTGGGTCCGGCCAGAAGGAGGTATTCAATCATTGGGGGTGCTTACTGTCTCCTAGCTACCAAGGAGTATGGGCCCCCGCCCTTTGGTAGCATTTTGGCGCCAATCCTAACCAAGATGTGATAGGCTAAATCAAATGTCCACTAGGGTAAATTGTAATTCAATTGGTTGCCTAGCATCACTGTGGAGTTTCCTGTGTGTGTTACAATCTCATTGGCCACCTGTGTGTGGCCAGGCCCAACCACATGGCCTTTGCTCTATAAAAG
Organism: Mustela erminea; assembly: GCF_009829155.1. NCBI lineage: Eukaryota > Metazoa > Chordata > Mammalia > Carnivora > Mustelidae > Mustela > Mustela erminea. The sequence goes on from NC_045625.1 coordinate 55,616,001, forward strand.
TTAGTCTGGAAAGCAGGGAGGGGTCACCCTCTCTGAAAGAGGTGCGGCCCTGGTCGGCCTGTCTGATTCCTGATGCTTGGCACGAAATAAAGCTTTGCTTGACCTCTGCTTTGTATCAATCTTGCTCCTTTAATCACGGACCCATTATTGGGGTACCCAATTTTGGGCAGACCCAATATTGGAGGCTCATCCGGGATTAAATGACAAGAACTGAGCCAGCATCAGAATTTCTGGGTCTGAATCTGTCTGTCCGTGGAGCTCCAGGTAGGGTCCACCGGGGAGAAGCTGGATGCAGCCATGCTCCCCAGGGCTGGAGTGGATGCGGGGACGCCCCATTGCTCTTCTGGTAGATCGTATAGGGGTCCAAGACCCCCGGAGTGGTCATCTGGGTCTGTAGGGGGCCTGGAAACCCCCGCCAGCGGCAGCCTCTGGGTGAGGACCACTGGGTCTGGTTCTGGTCTGTGGCTCATCTTGGCGAGTGTCTCAAGGGGACTGAGAAATCCCCATTGGCGAGCCGTCTGTAGGGGGCCAAAAAAAACCCCCACCCATGGCTGGCTCTGAGTAAGGGCCGCTGGGTTTGCAGTTGTCTTTGTCTTGTCTCTTTGTAATCTGTTGTGGTGTTTGTTGTGTTTGAAGGAATGGGGCAAGCAGAATAAGGGGACTCTGACTTTCGTCTCTCTTCCTCCTAATAGATGTGGGGCTTCTGCCTCACTCATTTCCTGTGTTTAGGGCTATAACTGGAGCCAACTGGGGTTAGTCGAACTCGAGACAGAGACTTTAATAAGGAATATTCCAAGCAGCTGCTGAAACAAACTTTGTTTTAGGGACATTCCTTGCCCTCTCTGGCCTGACGGAGACTGCCCAGCCCCTCCCCCTTGCTGGTGGGAAAGCATGGCCTTTCCTCCTCCCTTGGAGCTGATGAGCTCTAGAACTGGGAGCCTTTTCTCTAGCTTCTGGTGGCACCTTGTTCTGTTCTTCACTGTCGGGAAACAAGAAGAGCGCCCCCTGGACCTAACATTCCCCCACTGCGGATCTTCCCACCTGGGTCTCAGGTAAACATTCGAAACGGAGTGGGCCCAGGTGGAATGTAAATCAGTATTTGAACTGAGTTAATGTTTGTTGGGTTAATTAGGATAAACATGTCTTTTGAGTTAACAGTAAATGTGAAACTTCAGAGTTTTTACTTCAGGTCAAATAAGCTCATGTTATTTGTTAAAACCTGTGTTAAAATCTGTTGAAATCTGTTAGCAAAGAGATGACTAAACTGATGGTTAATTGTCTGTCTCAAAGTTTTAATGGGTAATTGTTAAAGTAGCTTCCAAAGTCTTTGCTAACCTGAAACTTTAAACCAAATGGGATAAAATGCTAGAGCGCTGGTTGCTGGAACTAAGTTGTGCTTTTGAAATCTGTTGGTAAACATCTTTTGTGCTTAACTGAATTCTGTTAAAACAGCCCCGAAGCCACTGTCTGAGCTAGATCCATTCATAAAGAATGGAAGGGGAGACTCATCATCTCCCATTAGCCAGGGATACCCAAAGGGGACGGTGTCCAACCTGTTTGAATCTGAAGGGTGCCTGACTGTGAATGTGTCTGTGTGGCTCCACTGCTTTGGCTATGGAGTCTGAGTGGGCTGCAACCTGAGTCTCGCGGGGCGTCATATGGCATAACGGTCATCTACTCCACGGAGTAGCCTGGTCTGAGGTTTATACGGACACACCTTAGCGAGGGATTCGAGCAGGACAGCATCTCAAAGATCCCCCCCCCTTTGTCTGCGACATCATTTAGGACGGGAGGGAAACCCTGAAAACTCACTATCTTAGGAGGAAGAAAAAAGAGGAAAGGCACTGGATAGAAATGCTGGTTTTCTCTCTGTTTAAAAGGGTAACGTTTTCTTAGGTTAGTTGATCTGTAAATGGTTTTCTCTTTGCTTGCTCAGAGTTGTAAATGAGGTCTCTTTGACTCAAGGTTTTTCCTTGATATGCTAAGTTACTTAGTACTGCTAAACCAAGGATAATCACCTTGCCCTTGTGTTACATTTGGGTAACCGCCCTAAAGGAAAGTTAAATGGGAGACGTTCTGGACAAATACAGGCCTTTGATACATTAAAATCCTGGGAACTGAAATGGGTAAAAATTTCAAGTAGTAAAAGCTGCATTCAGACTAAACCAGAATTAGTAACATGGGACTAGATGAACTGAAGGAAGTTGTAATGTTGTGTCTCTTAATGTGCTGTCTTATTTTAAACATGACTGGTTCTGTAATGTTTGCTCTTCCAGACTAGGGAAACATTTTCTTAAATTATCTGTAACTTACAGAGATGTAAGAGTCCTCATTTGTAAATGAATCAAGGCATTCAACTTTTCTATCTGAACCCTCTGAAACTAAAAGGTCTTAGTAAGTATTCTTTCATGGCAATCAGTCATTTGCATAAGTTCAATAAGAATCTGTTCTCCTTGTAACAGGACACCAGTGGAAACTGCTTATTTTACCAAGGCTTTGACTGGGGTGTCATATTATTTGAAAAGACTCAGATATGACCAGACAGTTTAAAGGAACTAAGGTTGACTTTATGAATCCTGGAGCCGTAAAGCCCTTTGGAACTGTTAGCCTGATATCTTGCTTACAGAGTTCTCAGCAGCCTTAACAGGAGAGTAAAGAATGTCACTCCCTGGCAGGGGCAGGACCTCAGGAAGAGTAATTCGCCCAAATTGACAGGTCTGCAGGCATGTCTGATGGCAAGTATGTGGCTTGGCTTCTGGCCCGGAGAGGCTACTAAAAGTTCAACCTAGAGATTCCTTATAAGAAGTTCCAGCAAAGCAGATTCTAAAAGATCTATATGATGACACTCACTGTTCTTGCTGAGCGTATGTAAATAATCAGGCCAAGTTTGTTAAAACTGGACTTGTTTCTCAAGTGAATTAGTCCTGATTTGGCTATCTCTGGAAATGAGGGTTATTTTAGAGAGAAAAATTAGTTTTAATAACACCTTTATGGGTGTTAAATTCTAGATTTGGTTGTCTTTAAATGTTTGTTTACCTAAGGTAGATAACTTGAGGTAAACTTCGGAGAAGTTGCATGATAACTCGTGTAGACGATCTTGCATTTGACAATCAGTCAGCCCCAGAGATAAGGAGGAAACCTCAGAAAATTGAAGAATTTGAAAGGAAGAATCTGACTTAGTGGGAATAGTGGGAATAGCCACTGAGGATTGTGCCTATGGGCCCCAGAGTTCTGGGCAAGGGGAGAGAATGAACCGGACTCTCAAAGAGACCTTGGCAGAGCTAATTCTTGAGGCTGGCAGTAGATGGGTGGATGTCCTTCCTTTTGCCCTCCTCATGGCACGATGTACACCCTGGTTAAACGAGATGACCCCATTTGAAATAAGGTTGGCGAGACCTCCCCTGCTCTGTCCTCGGCTACAAGAGGTTGGCCTAGCAGAAATGACTGATCAGTCTGTACTCCAGTCACTGCAGGCATGGCAGTCTGTTTTGGAGCCACATCCTCACCAGCCCAAGGACTCGGTTTGGATGTGCTGCCGCCAAGTGGGAAACTTGGAGCCTTGTTGGAAGGGACTATTTGCTGTCATCCCGACCACCCCCATGGTGGTGGAAGTAGATGGCGTCAGGGCCTGAATTCACATGGGGTACATCAAACAAGCCAAGGATGAGGATGCCCCCCAGAGGTGGATGCTGCTGCTGATGGACCCTGCAGATCATGGACTAAAGCTAAGACTTGGAAACAATGAGTTCATTGCGTTCATTGCTGCTCTTATTGTTAAAATATAGGTGGGAAAAAAAGATAATAAGGGCTTGATACATTATTTCTAGAAAAGAGGGGGCTCTGCCCAGCCCTAGGAGAGAAATGCTGTTTCTGGGTAAATCACTCTGGAATCATTAAAACAGTCTGGCAGCTGTTAAAGGGACATAGAACTGGTTGAAAAGTCAAAGATTTGACATCTCCAAAGAAAAGGGGGGAATGTAAAGGCCTATTTAGTCAGAGAGGCCCCACCCTGGTTGAACTGCCATTTTGTTGTAAAACTTAAATTGACTACCCCCCCCCCCACCAGGGGAATGTAAAAGCAAGTCTGGGAAACCAGTCCCAGGTAACAAAGTCCAAGTCCAAAGGTGGGTCAGGCCAGGAGAAGGTATTCAATCAGTGGGGGCACATACTGTCTTCTAGCTACCAAGGAGTATGGGCCCCCACCCTTTGGGAGCCTTTTGGCGCCAATCCTAACCAAGATGTGATAGGCTTAATCAAATGTCCACTAGGGTAAATTGTAATTCAGTTGGTCGCTTAGCATCACTGTGGAGTTTCCTGTGTGTGTTACAATCTCATTGGCCACCTGTGTGTGGCCAGGCCCAACCACATGGCCTTTGCTCTATAAAAGTTAGTCTTGAAAGCAGGGAGGGGTTGCCCTCTCTGAAAGAGGTGTGGCCCTGGTCAGCCAGTCTGATTCCTGATGCTGGGCATGAAATAAAGCTTTGCTTGACCTCTGCTTTGTATCAGTCTCGCTCCTTTAATCACGGACCCATTATTGGGGTACCCAATTTTGGGGGGACCCAACACTGGAAGTATAAGAAATGCAGGTACAAAGAGAGGCTTCTGGTACATGAGTGACAGGTATGTGGGAAATCACCAAAGTCCACAGAAGCCTTGTTTGAAGATATAATATCCAAGAAGATCAGACTGAGTGGTGGAAGGAACAATTGTAGTAATGTGAGTTTCTATGCTGCTAAAGAGGTAACAAAGTTAACTGACAATAGTCTTAGTCTTATAGGAAGTTGGGTGTCATTATCTCTGTAGAATAAGAGTTGTCCCCTGGGAAGGCACAACCTGCCTTCTCCAGTCTTAACAGAGATCTACTTTAAAACTAAACATGATGAAATATAAAATTTTCTGTTCATAACTCAAGGATCTTGTTTTAGGGTTTAGGTTGTAATTTATTTCAGGATGTGAGCTGGAAACACATTGCCAAACTCACTCAAAGAGCAAAGCTGGAAAAATAGAGCTGCTTTAAAATCAGAAAAACACAAGAGCCCTAGTTGGTTGTCTGTCTTTTCCCAAGGTATTTGTTTAGATATATTGTGAGCAATACTGTAAAATAATTCAGAGCTTGCTGAAGAGGATTGATTAAACTATACATGATTTTTAATGAAAATATACCTATCTAAATGGAAACACAATATGATAACATTAAAATTATAAAGATATTTCAAATATAAAGAATAAAAGTTCAATTCCATGTAGTAAATTAAAACACAACAGTGAATGTTGTCTGTAAGATGTCACCCAGGTTTTTCAATAAGGAGTCTATAGTAGTTAATAACCCACAGTTATTTTTGGCTCATTGGACACTGCTCTGCACTTACAAAATGTAAACTTAGGAGTCCAAAGTTCTTTGCACTTAGAAATTCAACAATGGAATCAAGCAATTTGCAGCAACACATTTTTATTTTTCCTTACAACTAATGAACCAAAAGGTCAAGTGACTTGCCAGAAGTCACATGGAGGGCCTTTGTTTTAGAAGAAAGGCAACTTTACAGAAGAGTTCCAAGTAGGAAGCTAAAAACTGTGATCAAATACTAGATAATTATTTAAGGTTATATTATGAAAGGTTCTAAATGGCAATCTAATTTGGACAGACTTCAGTAGTCAACAGGAAATCTTTGAAAATTGAGTAGTAGTGAGAAGGACATGTTTAAAATGGTGCTTTATGAAGAGTGTAATATCAGAAATGTATGACGGGGCACCTGGATGGCTCAGTGCATTAAGCGTCTGGCTTTGGCTCAGGTCATGTTCTCAGGGTCCTGAGAGCAAGCCCCACATTGGGCTCTCTGCTCAGCGGGGAGTCTGCTTCCCGCTCTGCCTGACTCCTTGCCTACTTGTGATCTCTGTCTGTCAAATAAATAAATAAAATCTTAAGAAAAAATAAAAAAGAAAATGAAATTCATGACAGTGCCTTTCTGTGCACTAACATACACACTACAAAAAGACCAATCAAGAAAATAGTAGGGATGCCTGGGTGACTCAGTCATTAAACATCTGCCTTCTGCTCAGGTCATGATCCCAGGGTCCAGGGATTAAGCCCTGCATTGGACTCCCTGCTCAGCAGGGAGCCTGTTTCTCCTTCTGCCTGTTGCTCCCCTTTTGTGTGCTTTCTCTCTCTCTCTCTCACTGTTAAATAAATAAATAAAATCTTAAAAAAAGAAGAATAATATACAGTATTCCTGATAAGAGTTATGGAACATGGAGTAGGATAATAGGAATGGAATAAAAGCAGTGTATTAATAATTATATATATATAATTATTCTACAACATACAGAATATAATTTTATATACAACGTATATATGGTATGTATTTTGAAGAATGCATATATTCATCAAAACTTATAAATTAAGAGCTCAGGCATCATGATTATTTTAGAGATATGCATGTGAATAAAAGGTCAATAAGACCCTTAAGGAAATTTGGTGGAGTAATAGGGAGAGAGACTCCTTTGTTCTGGAATTGCTATGTGGATAAAACAGAAGCATGGAGCTGCTGCTGGACAATTTTCCACCACAAGAAAAGATCGCACTTGAATGGAACCAACATAAAAAGTGAGAGGAAGACATTTGCAGCAACATGGACGGAGCAAAGTACTGTAAAATAAGCCAGTCAGAGAAAGACAAATACAATATGATTTCACTCATAAGTGGAATTTAAGAAACAAAATAAGCAAGCAAAGGGGAGGAAAAAAGGTGAGAGAGAGAGAAATCAAGAAACAGAGTCTTAACTAGAGAGAGCAAACAGACGGTGCCCAGAGGAGAGGTGGGCGGAGGGACTGGTGAAAGGTGATGGGGATCAAGGAGTCACTTGTCCTGAAGAGTAGAGGGTGACGTGTGGAATTGTGGGATCGTTATATTGTACTCTTGAAACTAATATAACACTGTAGGTTAGCTAACTGGAATTAAAAAACAACTGAGAGGAAGAATCAATCACTTGAGCTCTGTGCTCAATGATACCTGAAGCTGTAAAATCTAAATGTTTAAGTCATATGCACATGTCGCTTTTTAGTCAAACAATTTCAATAGATTTCAATCACTGAGAAGTTAAAGAAAAAATTAAGAAAGTCAAATCCTAGGGAACAGAATTTCTAGAGACAGGTGGTAGGGTTTTAAGCAGCAATTTTATGTGCTACACAGTTGAGAATGCCATCAGTTTTATATTTGTGATTTTGACGGCACAGTTTTACTGCACTAGCACTGCTCATAGTAAGGTCTCCCGAGTCTATGTAAGACTCTGTGAAGTAGGTGAGTGATGTCAATAAGCAGCATGTGTTGGCAATTGTTTTGAGATATTAAGTGAAGACCAGTGAGGAGAAAGAGTAGCCTAGAAAAGTTGAAAGAGGGTTTATTTAGGAATGAGGGCACTGGAATATATTTGGAGTAAGAGGCATTGCTGACATCAGAGCCAGCCAAAGTAGAAAAAAGGAGTTTGACCAAAAACAGAAGGGATGTACATGAATCAAAAAGGCACTTAACACAGTATTATTTGCAATAGAAAAGCTCTCAAAAAAAAGATAGGTAATATCAAGTAATTATCACAAAATAAGTTTAAATTTAATATATGAAAATGTAATAAAATGTTATGTGAAAAGGCATGATGGATCACATTCTATATGGAATTCGTTAGTTTTGTAAAAATAAGTGCATTTTCTCAATTTTCTATAATACTTATATAGTAAAATATTTTTTAGTAAAGTATTTTTAAATAAATGATACATAAAAGGCAAAACAGGTAGATGAGGTAAAAATTTATAAGAAATGTAACAGTCAAGAGGGAAAACACGAAAATTAAAAAGGATGTCAAGTCATCTATACCTATCATTTTACTGAACTGCCCATTGTTTAACATGAGCCAGATACTATTCTATTTTACAAATATTAGCTTTTTCAATCTTTGTATCAACTTAGTAAGGTAGACAAATTTATTATCTACTTAAAGATGACGAAAAAGATTCAACAGAAAGAGTAATTTACTTAGTTAACATCACTCAGCAAGTGGAGGCACAGGATTTGAATTCAGACAAATCTGGCCTCAGAGTTCATGAACTTAAAAACTATTCTAGGTGGCCTGCAAGGTTTTTGTTTGTTTGTTTTTGTTTTTTGAATGATTCCAGCTATCTATCTATCCATCTAGTATTTATTTCTCACTTAAATTCTTTCATCAAAAAAAAAATCATATGGACTTATCTAACTCATTATTATTTTTTTTTATATAGAGGCCATCATTTCCCCACCTAGACTCTTTTATATTTAAATTAGGAAGAATTGAGTAACAAATACCCAGAGATTAAATCTCATTCATATGAAGGATAATTTGATGTGACACAGCATCGATATTAAGGAATAATGATATGATGCGATGGAAATTGTCTGGACTAGTAGACATGTTTCTAGATTTCATCTTTAATCTCCCAGTGGCTATCTAGGGATGTTAAGAGAAGAATCTCTCAACAGCTCCAGACCTTTAAAATAAGGGGGCTGGATCTGTGAGTTTATATTTTTCCTCAGATTTGGAAAAATGCTGGCTCTTATTCTTTCAAAATTTGTTCTGACTCCCTTCACCTTTTTCCAGCTTCTTTTCACTATCAATTATAGTGTGGGGCTTCTTTATGGTTTTCCTACAGGATTCTGATGATCTGTTTTTTGTTCTTGTTTTTTGTTTTTTTCCTTTCTGTATTTACTTTGGCTACTTTCTTTTTTTTTTTTTTAATTTACTAATCTATAAAATTACAGTTTCTAGCTCTAAAAATTCAATGTAAATATTTGTTCTATTCCATGTCTATCCCTATTTAATATGTAACCTTTTTTCTAGCATTTTGAACATAACAGAATACATACTGAAGTCTGGTGTAATGATAGTTTAAATGAACTTTTCTGCTAATTCTAAAACTGGAATCCGTTCTGAGTCAGTTTTGTTTGCTGATTTTTCTCTTCAGTGTAGGTTACAACTTCTTGCTTTTTTGAATGTTTATTAAATCTTAGTTTAAGTCTTGACATTGTGATTTGTGTGGTAACTATTATAAATTTTTTTTTTGTTGTTTATCTTAATCTGGGTTACTTGTAATTAGGTTACTTAAAAATAGTTTCATTCTTTCTGGTCTTGCTTTTAAGTTTCATTAGGTGGTAGCAGAGCACTGCTTAATTTGATACTAACTCTATCCAACGATTGGGCAAAACCCTTGTTAATATTCAATAAAATACCCTGAGAATAATGAGATTTTTCCATTATTATGGGTAGGAGCAGGAACTACTTATATGTGAATATGAAGATTTTTGGAGGATGGAGATGTTTTCCTTTAAGGCAGGTTTTTCTTTTTTTCCCTTCCTTGTCATCCACTTCTCATTTACTAGGAAACTAGGTAGTTTCCTCCTCTGCATGATTTGATTAGTACTCAGCTAAAAACATGAGGGGTGTCCTCTCCAGATTTTTGATTTTTTTTTTTTTTTAATGTATCCCTCCTCTCTGCTGCTTTGCCCTATAAATTCTAGACTCTTTTCCCTCCCTTGGAAACCTAGCCATATCTTCAGCTCAAGAAACTACTAGGTTTAGTTTGCTCCTCTCAGCTCCCAGTGTTTGCCCCTGTTGCCTGGAAGTTCTTTGTAGGCAGAAAGCCAGGGCAATGATAGAAATGACTTTGATTTATTTCCCACATCTCAGAGTCACTCTCCATTGTTAGTCCATGTTCAGCATCTTATAAGAACATTGTTTCCTATATTTTGTCTGGTTATTAATTTTCTCAGGTGATGATGGTTAATATGGTTTATGATGCTTCATTTTAATCCCAGAAATAAGTCTAAAATGAGCATTTGGGATAGAAAATCCCCAAATTACCTTTCATCTTAACATGCTATTATTTTGTGAGTGTTAAGAACACCAACAAAACTTGGAAACTTTTGGTTACCTCAAAATTCCTGAAATTTCCAGAGAGGGGCTAGATAAAAGAATGAATATTTATGTTTGGGGAAATGTAATGTTTTGGTAAAGCTAGAAAATAAAACTTGAGGGGCGCCTGGGTGGCTCAGTCATTAACCTTCTGCCTTGGGCTCAGGTCATGATCCCAGAGTTCTGGGATCGAGCCCTACATCAGGCTCCCTGCTCATCGGGAAGCCTGCTCCTCCCTCTCTCACTCCTCCTGCTTGCGTTCCCTCTCTTGCTGTGTCTCTTTCTGTCAAATAAATAAGTAAATAAAATTTTTTTAAAAAAAGAAAACATGTTTTCCTAAGATTTTTTTTCTAAGATCTTAGTTTTAAAATTATAACAATAATGTTAATAAAAGGGCAACAGGAAATGGCAAAATAGAAGCAGAAATAGGACATTTTCAGATTTTATCTAAAATCATGATTCCTATAATAATTATATTTTGTCAATTTTAGCAATGTCTGTTTTGGATGTATTTTGATATATTTTTTTAAAGATTTTATTTATTTATTTGACAAGACAGAGATCACAAGTAGGCAGAGAGGCAGACAGAGAGAGGAGGAAGCAGGCTCCCTGCTGAGCAGAGAGCCCAATGTGGGGCTGGATCCCAGGACCCTGAGATCATGACCTGAGCCGAATACAGAGGCTTTAACCCCCTGAGCCACCCACGCACCCCAGAAATGTAACTTTAATGCAGCTTTGGATTTCTTTTAAAAATAGGATTTTTATATGCCTTTAATGAAGACCCAGGGATGTATGTTTGTAACAAATGTCTAAATGACTTTAATGCAAGTAGTTAACCACACATTGAGAAACACTGACTTTCTGGAGTTGTATAATGATAGGGCAGATTTGGATTATAGAAGTATATTGCTCAATAAGAATAAGCATTAGTCAAAATTTTCAGTCTCTATGCCTTTCTGTTTTATTATTAATTATTATTACTATTATGTGGATTAATGTGTGAGAGAGAAAGCATCCAGACAATTTATGTTTATCCAACATTTTAAACTCATTTTATACACGGAATAACATGGATTAATATATCAAGATATTATCACAAAGATCCATGCAAATTCCATCATAAAATTCCATCCTTGAACTCAGTAATTATATCCTTTCTATCATAGTCAGTGTTTTAAAAATAATATCTGCTTTCACTATTTGCTTTTATGTTCTTTACCTTCCTATTATACATCATTAATGTATTGTGTGATTTCACTTTTCAGAGAAATCACTCTTGAGGTAAACTAAAAACAATATCTATTAGTCATTATTCATTACATTATATTGTATGTGGCATAAAGTCTTAGTTGACTTTTCTGGCATTGAACATTATTTAAAACATTTTAAAATTATCCTTCTTCTTCCCTGGCTTTCCAAACCATATTATTTTCCCATTTCTATTTATATGTTATTGGCATTTTCTATATAGTCCTTAAATGTACATTTCCATTACTTAATCTCTATTCAGTTTGGCGTAGTTATTCTTATCCATAAATATGATAGCCCATTCTCCAGTGCACACAACTTTCTTGAATTGCCAGCTGAATTCTTCTGTCTGGTTATATCAAAATTACCCAGATCTTCTAAATTCATTCATCATATTTCCACCTCTGCTAAAGACTACTTCTGTTACCACCATTGTCTATTTTGGTGAATAACTAAAATTATAAGAGTCTATTTATCTAACACAGAAATTTTGGAATTTCTTTTTTAATTCAAATCACAACACTCACACATTCAGTTTCTGTTGGACACTACAGCAACATTTAAAATTTGCTCCACTCAACTATTTGGACATTTCTTTATTTTTCTATCATACAAATAACAGCAAAGATGCTGAAAATCTTAATTAAACTTGGTTGTAATCATATTTATTCAAAGTTATGATTCAAAAACAAAACATTATATGATTATAAAACTTTATTTTATAAACAAGTAGAATTCTTTTGCAATAGTACAATTATCACGTATCTCTTCAGTAGCGCATAACTAGCTTTTCACATCTACACATTGAATTCATTTTGATTTCCTTACTGAATTGTGTTCTTTACACCTTGTACAGAGATTTTGACAGATTTTTATTTCAAAACATGTATATGCTTGTTTAGTTGGACTAAAATTCTAGCTTCACTTTATATTGAAATAAACTTTTAAAACAGAAACCTGCCATATTAACTTCTGTCAGTCTTTCTAGGATGGAATTTAGAATTCTTTGATGTCTCACACTGTGCTTTTCTTTCTTTATCATCTTCTGGTGAGTTTCTGTATTTCCTGTCTTGTTATATAACCTATTCATGTACACTTGTCAGATTTTTTTTTCCTGAATGTTTATCAGTAAAAGGACACAGCAAAGTGAACTAAAGACATATAGGTGTATTATCAAAACCCAAAATTTTATGGCATTTAAAAAGTAACTATTAAAAATTTGTATTTCTTAAATATGTCCTTCACTTCACTATTACATTTATTTTTCTTTCAAATGAAAAGAAAAAGTGCATTGTGTATAGGAAAAGAAGACATGAAAAACTGTATACTTTTTTTTAAACTACTCTTAATTCAAGAAACTTAGTAGCATGAGTCCCAGAGTGTTTTAACAGAATGTTGAACTCTGTTCAGAAATGGAAACACACGTAATGAATGAACACTTTATGTCTAAAGGGAAAAAGGATACTCTAAACAACTTCTGACAGGAAACAATTCAACAACAATTGTAGATGTTTATGTTGCTAAATAGTCTATTGAGAGTAAATTACAGACTGTTGAAGGTCAGTGTTCCTCCTCTGAGAACGATTGGAAGGAGGAAAAATATCTACTCTATCTCTATTCATAGAATAAAGTTATTCAGTGTTTTATTATACTTTTCTCTAACATAGCCTTAAGCTTGAAAAAATATTTTCACCTATTCAGCTATAAAAAAAGTTTATAAATTAATTTCAAGCATGGTGTTTTTGAAATGACAAAAATACAAGGTAGGAAAGATTAAACATAATTGTCATTGCTTGTGAGCTACTTGTGTTTTAGAGCTGCTTTAAAACAAAACAGAACAACACAAAGCAAAATGGTAAAATACTAGTGTAAATACTAAGAATCATAACTGCACTCCTGATTCTGGCGTTTTTTAAGAGAAATACAACTCACTGTGTAGAGAACTGTAGAGAACATTTAGAAAAAACAACCAGAATAGGAAAGAAAAAAAAAATCTCAAAGCCATAGTTTTCAGAAATGGATTAATATATTACTTGTCAAAATTCACTAACATGTGTGTATTCATCCATATTAAAGAGAAAAAGTAATCTCACAAACCCCGGGAATTAAACTTTGGTTTCTATTATGTTACCTGAGTAAAATATTAAAGTATGCTTATCATTTTTATATAGCTGAATCCTCAAACTTGGCAGAAAAATAATATACTTTTATTGTCCTGAAACAATTTTTTTTTTTACCTCAAGATATTATTTCTGAGAAATAGCTGAAAGCCTATCCAGCCAGTTCAAGAATAACTTGGTCAAATTAATTATTATCTAACAATTTCATGTTGAAATGCAATCAAAACCTACATTTCTTTCTCCCTTGTTCCCTGTATTCCAAATGAGGGTCTCTCTTTGAAGATTCTGTCAGTTAAATAATTTCTGCTTTATTGTATGTTGTTCCAATATTCTAAGGACCATCAATGAGGGAAAGTATAGAATTCAGGCTGGGAAAAGAAGCATGTAAAAAATATTAGCCACATTTCTATGTTGTAGGAATAGTAGTCACTCCACTGCACACAAATTTCAGAAAATATTCTATCCGTCTATATCATTTATGTATCTATTTCAGTATTACTAAGTGTATTTCAGAGAAATCCGATCTTTCAAAAGATATTTTTGATATTTATTTATTTATTATTTTAAAAAAGATTTTATTTATTTATTTGACAGACAGAGATCACAAGCAGGCAGAGAAGCAGGTAGAGAGAGAGAGGAGGAAGCAGGCTCCCCGCTGAGCAGAGAGCCCGATGTGAGGCTCGATCCCAGGGCCCTGGAATCACGACCAGATCCGAAGGCAGAGGCTTTAACCCACTGAGCCACCCAGGTGCCCTATTTTTGATATTTTAAATTTTACTAAATGGATCCTTTAAATTTTAAAAGCATGCTTAAGGTCTTTATTTTCATCCACTATTTTTAAAAATGTATTATTAATTAATTAATTAATTAATTAATTTTAAATTTATAGAGACAGAGATCACAAGCAGGGGGTAGAGACAAAGGGAGAGGGAAAGAGAATCATAAGCAGAGTCCACACCTAGTGCAGAACCTGACGCAGAGCTCAATCTCATGACCCTGAGATCATGACCTGAACCCAAATCAAGAGTCAGACACTTAACTGACTAAGCCACGCAGGAGTTCTTCATCCATTTTTTTTTTTTTTTTTGTAGTTCAATAATTTGCATTAATAAATGGTCATAATACTATTATGTATATGTATAATACCACATCATCGTTGCGGTAGTACATATTTCACTAGAAAATTCTATTTTTATTTGATATTCAAATTTTAACAATATTAACACCATTTATATTAAATTCAGATGTCTAACTGAAATATCACCAACCCATAAGTTCATTCAGTTGACTCCTGTGTCTTCTTGACATCCCCCTTTTATAAACACTGCTTTAGTTTCTGGCACTACAAAGTGCACCAGGCTCATTTCACTTATTTACTGCCTCTGTCCTAGAATCCGTCATTTCTCCAAAAAGCCCTAGTTTCTTTTATTGAAGAATAGTATTAGAAAACAAGATGTGGGTATTAGGATGCTGCTCATTATTCCTGGAGTATTGTTGCTTATAGATAATCTCAGCTTCTGGAAGTACATGTATGTATGCTAACCTGTGTATATACAATCTCTATCAATACTTTTATATGTATCCATCTATAACTATATTAAGTTAATCATGAGATCATACCGACTTATCTGAATCTAATCCATTATCACGTGGATAATTTTTAGCCTTGTCTGCTTGCTATGACCTCCCAGTTCAACAGTAAGAAACGTGGCTGATCTGTTTACTTAACTGTTCAATTCCATGATGTATATCTAGTTATTTCAGAATTGTTCATGCTAACCTCCTTGAAAAGTAACTTTATCAACTCAAGTACAATGCTTATATACCATTCCTTTTGCATTTAATCTTATAGACTCCACTTATTTCCAAAGTTACTTAGGTCAGCTTCTTTCCCCCTACCTCCTTCAGTGAGGTTGTTTCATATACTTCTAATAGAGTTAAATCTTCTGCCACATCCTATACTCCATCCTGCGACCCCCCCTCACCTTCAAAATGATTTTTTAAAGATTTTTATTTAATTATTTGACAGACAGAGATCACAAACAGGCAGAGAGGCAGGCAGAGAGAGAGGGGGAAGCAGGCTCCCTGCTGAGCAAAGAGCCCGGTGCGGGGCTCTATCCCAGGACCCTGAGATCATGACCTGAGCTGAAGGCAGAGGCTCTGAACCACTTTGAGCCATCTAGGTGCCCCCCAAATGATTTTTTTTTAATTTGCATACATTAAGGCCTAATCTTTATGCTATAAAGTTCTATGACTTTTAATAAATATATGATGTCATGTGTACCACCATTAGAGTATCAATGAAAATAATTTCAATGCCATAAAATTATAGTATGTAATAATATTACAGTATGTTTTATGTAGTCAAACCAATTCCAAATCCTGGGCAAGCATTGATATATTTACCATCTCAATAGTTTTGACTTTTTCAGAATGATATATAAAGGGACTCGTACGTTAAGTAGCCTTTCCTGATTAGCTTCTTTCACTGAGCAATATACATTGAAAATTCATTCATCTTTCATGGCATATTAGGTCATTCCTTTTTTTATGTTGAATAATATTCTTTTTTTTTTAAGATTATTTATTTATTTATTTGACAGAGATAACAAATAGGCAGAGAGGCAGGCAGAGAGAGAGGGTGAAGCAGGCTCCCCGTGGAGCAGAGAGCCCCATGTGGGGCTCCATCCCAGGACCCTGGGATCATGACCTGAGCTGAAGGCAGAGGCTTTAACCCACTGAGCCACCCAGGTGCCCCTGTTGAATAATATTCTATTGTATGAATATACCATACTTGTTTATCCATTCACCTATTAAAGGAAATATTAGTTGTTTCAATTTTTTGGCAACTTTGAATAAAGCTGCTTATTAGCCTGCATGTTTTATTGTATATTTAAGTATTCTGTAGGGGCTTTTACTGTAGGTATTTTTTATGAAGTTAAGAAAGTTCTACATTCCTAGTTTGCTGAAATTTTTATCACAACGAATGTTTGTTTTTGTCAAGTGTTTACTGGATTGGTTATTATGATCATATGATTTTTTTCTTCTTTAGCTTGATAATGTGGTTTACATTGAGTGATTTTCAAATGTGAAGCCAGGTTTGTATACCTGTAATACATGTTTGCTTGTGGTACGTCATTCTTCCCATACATTGTTGGATTAAATTTGCTGCTACTCTGTTGAGGACTTTTCTATGCAATATCCATAATAGATATTGGGCTGTGGTTTCTTTTGTAATACGTTTAACTGGTTTTAATTTTAGGGTAATGCTGCCTTAGAATATCTTCTTGGAGAATTGATTCATTTATCATTATGCAATGCTTTTTTACTGCTGGTAATCTTAGTTCTGAAGCCAGTTTTGTGTGAGCTTAATAAAGCTACTTCAGCTTTCTTTGAGTAAGGAAGTGTTTCCTCTGTTTCTAATTTCTGAAAAAAATCAGAAAATTGCTATAATTTTTTCCTTAAATATTTGACAGCCTTCATCAGTGAAACCATTGATTTTGTTGCTTTCTTATTTGGAAGGTGATTGTTAATTCAATTTTTTTAATAAATATAATAAGTCTGTTAAGATTATTCATTTCTCTTTGTGTTTTGGTCGTTTTGTCTTTCTAGCAATTGGTCCATTTCAAACAAATTATCAAATTTGTAGGCATTTATTTTTCATAGTTTTTTTAATAACCCTCTTAATGTCCATGGCATCACAAGTAGTGATACTTTTTTCTTTTCTGATTGTTAATTTTTGCTGTCTCTTTCTTCTTGCTTAGACTGGGTAGACACATTTTGAATTTAGTGAATTTTTTTTTTTTTTTTTACTGTATTGATTTTATGAGACAGCTTTGGGTTTCTTCAATTTTTTTCATTTTACTGAACACCGCTCTAATTCTTATTATTTTCTTTTGCTTGATTCAGGTTTAAATTGCTCTTTCTTCTCTAGATTTTTTTTTAATTAATTAATTTATTTGATAGACAGAAATCACAAGGAGGCAGAGAGGCAGGCAGAGAGAGAGGAGGAAGCAGGCTCCCAGCTGAGCAGAGAGCCCGATGCAGGGTTCGATCCCAGGACCCTCGGATCATGACCTGAGCCGAAGGCAGAGGCTTTAACCCACTGAGCCACCTAGGTGCCCCATTCCTTCTCTAGTTTTTTAAGTGGAAGCTTAAGTTATTTATATTAGATCTAGTGTAGATTCTTTCAAGGCTATGAATTTCCTTCTAAGCATTTCTTTCACTATATCCCACAGACTTTAATAAGTTGCATGCTTATTGATTCAAAACTTTAGAAAAACTTTCTCTTGACACCTTTCTCTGACTTGTGTTTTTTATAAGATTTTTATTTAATTTTTTTGTTTGTTTGTTTAAATTGTTTAAATAGTTAAATTCTGTTGTGGCCAAGAATTGGCTTACCTTGGTGAATGTTCCAAGGAAATGTGGGAAGATTGTATATTCTGCTATTGTTGGGTGGATTATTCTGTAAATTTCAGTTCAACCATTATTGCTAGAACTGTTCAGTTTATCTATATACTTACATATTTTCTTCCTATTTGATTTATCAATTGTGGAAGGGTGTTGCTATATTCCAGTATAATAGTGAATTTTTCTTTTTAGTTTTTTGAAGTTCTATAAGTTTTTGTCTCATATTTTTATCCTCTGTCATTAGGTACATATACATGTAGAATTGTTTTTTCTGGGGAATGATACATTCATTATTTAATGCTCCTTTTATTTCTGCATCTTCCTTATTTTCAAGCCTGCTTTGTGTGGATGTAATATAGTCACTCCCACTTTCTTTTTTTTTTTTAATTTTATTGAAGTATAATTGGCATACAATGTTGTATTCATTGTAAGTGTACAACATAGTGATTCAACAACTCTATACATTACACTATGCCCAGCCCAATAAATGTAGTTACTACCATCTGTCACTGTATAATAGTATTGAAATATTATTATACTCCCAGCTTTCTTTTGGCTACTGTTAGCATGATATATCTTTCTCCATTCCTTTGAACTTTTTTGAGCATTTATATTTGCAATTACTGACTTAAATGTGAATGATCCAAAGACAACAACTAAAGTGATTATTAGTTTAGTTAGGTTACTTTCCACAATGTCTGTAACTGTTTCCTACTTGTTGCATTTGTTTTCCTGGTATCTTTTTAAACATCCTTTCTGTCAGATCTCATTTCTTAAAAATTTTTAATATTTTTAGAGAGTGTCTTAAATTTTAAAATATATTTATTAAACAATTGGAACTTAGAGTGGAGAAGGGAGTTGGGGGAAATTGGAAGGGGAGGTGAACCATGAGAGACTATGGACTCTGAAAAACAATCTGAGGGTTTTGAAGGGACGGGGGGTGGGAGGTTGGGGTACCAGGTGGTGGGTATTATAGAGGGCACGGATTGCATGGAGCACGGGGTGTGGTGCAAAAATAATGAATACTGTTATGCTGGAAATAAAAAAAAAATAAAAAAATAAAAAAATAAATAAATAAATAAATAAATAAATAAATAGTAGCCAGTCATCCTGCAATTCAGCTACCTATTTAAAGAGTAATAATTTTAAACTGTTAGAATCTTTCAAGTTTTAAAGATTATCATCAGAAGCGGAGCTTGGGTGGCTCAGTTGGTTGAGCAACTGTCTTGATTTCAGCTTGGATCATGATCTCAGGGTTGTGGGACTGATCTTCACGTCAGGCTCCACACTCAATGTGAAGTTCACTTATCCCTTTCCCTCTGCTCCTCCCCCACTCCCTGCTCTCTCATTCTCTCTCTCTTTCTCAGTTAATTAATTAAAATCTTTTTAAAAATAGAGATTAACAGGAAAGTATTAGAAGAGCAAGCATAAATGAAATGTTTGAGTTATCTTCCTCTGTGTTTTGAACAATTTCTTGAAGATCTCCAGTTTTTCTTAGATTTGAAAGAAAAAGTAGAATAGTGGAAGTTCAAGTATAATATGGCCCAAGGGAATATGGATATGAAATAATTTGAAATGGTAAACTCATCTCTTTCCCAACTCCTAAGGAGATGTTTAAGGGATTTTCAGTGGAAGCTTCATAACACTGCACAGTGGGGAATCAGTTTTTGTGTGAATTCAAAGGAGAAAATGGATCTTTGATCCCAAAGAGGTTAAAATGCTCTTCCTTTTACTAACATAGAGAGAAAAAATATACTGCTAATAAGGAAAAGAGATTATAGGAGAGAAAATAAAGTTGTAAAACCACATAGAAATGTAAGGCAAATCATGCAGTTGAGAGAGAGAAAGGGAGAGAGTGAGAGATAATGATAATGTGAAAAGTGAAAAAGAAACATTTTACATAACATTTTGAAAGGAAACAAGCCTTTCTTATAGTTCAGTAAATAATATCACTAAAAAGACTGCACTTTTAAGTTTTTTTTATGTAAAGTGTTTTTTTATGTAAAAATGAAGAACATTTTTCATTAAGTATGTGTATAGAGTACAAAGGTAAAGGGGAAAAGCAATATGGAAATCCTGCTAGATTTTGGGAATATTCTGGGGGGAAAAATGGCCAACAGAAATATACTCTTTCCCATACTCTTTATAATTCACCTTCCTGTGTACAGTGAAGAAAAATAAGTTTGATATTAGAACTCACTTCAAAGCATTGACACTTATAGTCCCTAGGTATGTTTAGTAAAAATATATGTTCTTGTTTGAGAGTAAGCTTTCAATCATTTTCTAAAAATGATTTCACTTTAAAATTTTATTTAATTTCTATCAACATGTTTTGACTTACACAAATAATTTGATTCTGTGAAAATCTCATGATATTGAGTCACAATTTTGGTATTTGATATTAAGTAGAATATGCATTTCAGCAAGATTTATTTTCTCCTGTATATTGTAAATTTCATTATGAATACAGAAGTCAATAGAAATATAAAGAACCACAAAACACCACCAAATTTTAAATGGTGTAGCAGCAAATTCACTAGAAAACAAATATAATAATAGACCTGTTAAGTACATGATTTGGCAAACTTTTCATATTATCTGGATAATAATTTCCACCATGCTTTTATATCACTAAATTGTTCCTTTCGTAATTCTAGGCATTGGAATAAAAGAGAATAGAACCCATCAGTAACTTCAGAGATGACTTCTTCATTTTATAACTAAAATAAATATTTTTAAAGCCATGTTGTTTATGTTGACAATCATCCCATCATTCCATACTTACACATTTATTTTAGATTAAAATTCACAAATTCACAATCTTCTTATTTCTCACATGTAAGAATTTATTGTTTGTTTACTATATGTGATCTAATTACCATTATTATAGAAGTAACTGCAGTTGACTTGACTATATTATGACAACTATATTAAACAAACAAGCCAAGTAAAGATATAAACTTGTTAGCAAATATTCCTGTAATCTATTTGTTTATGAGAAAAATGTGTCCCTTGGAAGCTGGATGCCCATTCTTTTAAAACTTTACTTCTTAAGTAATCAAGAAGTCCATTTCCCACATACACAGCTACAATCAACAAAGCTAAAATTATCTTGTCTAAGTTTACCATACAGATGAATTATCAAACAGATCATAGATGCGGAAAGAGTAGAAATAGGTCAAAGTAGAGAAAGTGTTCTCTAAAATAAATTCAAACATTTAACCTTTACCAGTATTTGAGGAGAGAAGACAATGTGTCATCTCGATAGTTATCATGTCCCTATTTTCTCTGATATACACAATTTGAGAAAAACTTAGAGGAAAAGACACAGCCCATTAGCCATATTCATTTTAAATTTAAAATCATTTTGCACAAAAATTCTTAAATATTTCAATTCTATTCAAGACCTATCTGTAAGTATCCATAGAATTAATCAATAGTTCTAAGTAAGTTGTACTCATATGTCTGATTTTAGTGTGTGCTGTATCTTGTCAGTATTAAACTCTGACACTTTAAACCACTTTCTCAAAATAAGCATTTTATGTACAAATGGCAACAAATATTATGTATTTGAAAACAGTCATTTGCTATACATATTCAACTACCCTTTTTGTATTAACGTTTTTTAAGAAATTGAGTAAGTTTCTATGATACTGATTTAATGTTTATCATTATCCAGCCATAGATATAATATCGGTAAAACTAAAACATATTTGAAAGTAAACATACTCAGACTAACTAACAACTAATCAGATTATAACCTGTAATGCTTTTTAAGTTGGTATTTAGTTTACGTAGAGATTTTCTGGTTAAATCCAAAAATAGCCAATAAACAGTTTAACAATTTTTTTTTTTTTTTTTGCTTACATGTGAAAATTTAGTTAGATAAGTAATAGGATCATGGGGAGACCAGAAATTTCCATTGTGGATCCTCACAAATTAACATTTGACTTTATTCATTAGTATTAATAAACTTTCCTAGACTAATTCACCATACACTTGTGTTAGATTAGACCACTGAATGAGGGTTAAGATGGAAAAAGAGAGGAAACTAGAGTATGATCAGTACTCTCTTGATCATTAGCTATTTTCAAGTAAGTTAAAATGTAGTGTACACACTTCTTTTTTTTTTTTTTTTAAAGATTTTTTAATTTATTTGTCAGAGAGAGAGAGAGAGCGTGAACACAGGCAGACAGAATGGCAGGCAGAGGCAGAGGGAGAAGCAGACTCCCTGCCGAGCAAGGAGCCGGATGTGGGACTTGATCCCAGGACGCTAGGATCATGACCTGAGCCAAAGGCAGCTGCTTAACCAACTGAGCCACCCAGGTGTCCCTAGTGTACACACTTCTAACCTTACTTTGGGCCCTGTAGGTACCAAGATTCCTTTACAAAGTTTTTGTACTTTTGTTTCCATAGTGTATCCATTAAGTAGTTACTCCCCAATCTCTTCTCCCCTTGGGTCCTGGCACCCACCAATCTGCTTTCTGTCTCTGGGGATTTACCTATTCTGGATATTTCATAAATAAGGAATCATGCAATAAATGTTTTTTTATGTTTGTCTTCTTTAATTTATCAATAATGTTGAGGTTTATTAAAGTTGTAATATGTATCAGGAATTTATTCCTTTTATGGCTGATTGATATTATATTATATGCATATTCCATAAGTTGCTTATCTGTTGATTAGTTAGATTTGGATTGTTTCCACCTTTTGACTCTTGGTTGAGTACTTGTTTTCAATTCTTTTGGATATATATGTAGAACTAGAATTGCTGGATTGGAATTGGTAGCTACTCTAGCAATTCTATGTTTAACTTTTGAGGAAGTACTAAACTGGTTTCCATAGTAGTTGGGACTATTTTACATTCCCACTAACAATGTATGGTCACTCACATTCTTAAAATCATGCCAAAAATATCATGGAAAGTTTTGAAAAAAAAAAAACCTGGAATAATAAGATCTTCAAATGTTTCTTAAAATAATTGTTTACTGAAAATTCAGAGTTATAATCACCATCAGGAATACTAGCCATGTTTTCAGATGTGTCATTAGAGGCAACTACATCATGACTACCAGCTGATCATCAATTGAGGAATGTTAAATTGAGTGCCAAAATGTGTCTCAGAATTAATGATATAAGAAGTTCTAAACATCATCCTTTATTTAAATGTATTTAAGATAGTTTTTAGTTTTTTTATTAAGAATTTGAAAATAACCAATGCTTAATAATTATTATTGTGAAAACATAAAAAAAAAAAAACAAGCATTTACAAAAATTTATCCTAATCAAGCTACGATGCACTCTAAACCGTTATCACTTAATGCAAAAATGTTTCAGTTGTATCAGATTATAATTCTGGCTAAAAGAAGACCAAAATGCAGGTTTTGCCTAGTTTCAATATAGTTATCTTTCTACTTTGAAAAAAAAAAATAAAGAAAAGCAAAAAGAAAAAAAGAATACTCCTGGGGCACCTGGGTGGCTCAGTTGGTTAAGCAACTGCATTAGGCTCAAGTCATGATCTCAGGATCCTGGGACTGAGTCCTGTGCAGGCTCTTTGCTGAGTGGGGAGCCTGCTTCTCTTTCTTCCTCTGCCTGCCTCTTTGCCTACTTGTGCTCTCTCTCTCTGTCAAATAAATAAAATCTTTAAAAAAAAACAAACAAAAAATACTTCAGAATTATTTTAACTCTTAGCACTACCAAATCATGCAAACTGTTCCAGTTAAGAAAAAGAGTTAGGGACGGTGAGAGGAAAACAATGAAAACTAGGCTAATGGACACTGACTACATGGACACTGTTCTTTATAATATAGTCTTACCTTTAATAACCACAGCATTATTGTCCTCATTTTATATTTAAGGACACTAAAAACCTCAAAGAGGGTATCTGACTTGATTTAGTTTTCTTTCTACTGCCAGTTGCCTCATGAAAACAAGGAGCCCTGGACACTGCTGCATACACATATTTTTTCCAATTATGCCTCTGCATGCATTCTTGAGCTTCCATATGTCTTATTCATCTGACTAATTATTAATTTCCCTTTGAACACAAGATTACTGTCAACATTCTTCCCAAACATACCAGGAAGATGTGTCAGTGCATTCATGCACAAAAAGCTGCAGCAAAAGATACTGTGTGACAAGTATTACATCAGTGGTAATACAAAGTGGCTTAAGGGATCATCAAAGAGGTAAGTCTTTCTAGGATGGTGTGACCTCTGAATGAGCATCTAAGAAGACATTGATCTGCATTCTGAGTAACTGATGATAAAAGACATACTATTCCAAGTAAACCATGTGAAGTTTGAAAAGCATATTCCAGCTTGGCTAAAGTAAAAGTTTTTAGTTTTAAACTGATGCAGAAGAATGCCAGTGAACTGGTGAGGATTCGTCTAATGAGGGTTCTTGCTTGTTAATGCAAGTAGATGGGGGTTTCAGTTAATAGCTAACTAGGAATGTGCTAGATATTTTTATTATGGTGATGTTAACAAAGAAGTAACTTTCAAAAGATTACTTTATCTATGATGTAGAGGATGAATATGACAAGAAAAAAAAATGAATGACAGGAAGACCAGCAAAGGAGTTACCAAAAGCAAGATGTGAATGAAAATGAAGTATATCCTATCTATAATATCAGTATGGTCTTTTCTGAAGGCAGAAACGTGGTTCTTTCTTCATGTTACCTAGTCTACATTTTGTCTCAATTCTACAATACAGAAGCAGCTCCATTAGAATATATAAGGGACTGTTTATTTTCCAGAGTCTCTTGCTTCTCCCTCTCCTCTGATCTGACCTCTGGTCCCCCCATCAATAGACCAAGAGACAGTGACATCATCTTTTGATTCCTTAATCAATAAGTAGGTGGCTTAGGAAAGATTAACACTGATGATCCTCATCCTTAAAAGACTAACATTGTCATTCAGACAGATGAGAAGATGGATAGTTAGATCACAGCTACATTTAAAGTAGTGAAACGAGAGTTTCATGAAAATGGTAAAATAGAACTTTTAAATTACATTCCAATATTTGTATTTTATTCTATAGAAAATGCAACTTGTTAGCTATGAATCCAGTTGCATTTTTCTCCCTTTATTTACTTAACAGCTAAACCAAAATACGACAAATGTAGTATTCTTCAGATACCATGTTAATTAGAAATAGTTGATTGGTGATTTGCATTTTGTCACATTATGGACATTTATAGGATTTAAACCCATTTTACAATGATTGAAATAATTAAAGTTATCTATGATTCTATAATAGTTGGATTGATAAATGTTAAGCTTCTCTAAAATACGAGCCATTTAGAGAGAAATCTTTCAGAGAGATCATGAATAGAAATGTTATTCAGCCATATCCTGCAATTTTAGGAGCCAGTTAGGTGCAGTAAGTGGATTAAGTTAAAGCTGGAATAAAATAATATATTTGGTATCCTAATATAGATTTTTAGTTCTCTGAGATTGGGTCTGTGGGTGTTAAAGATCTGGACTGTAACACCTGCTAAGTTGAGTGGTTTTCTATCTTCGGATCCTATTTGCTGCAAGAGGTAGTTGGAGAGGGCAATGCAGATGCTTACAGAAGCAGCATGTCTCAGAGTTTTATGAAAAGAAACTAACTTTAGAAGTTAGTCAGAAGGTTCTAAACGATATATTTCTAAACTTCAAGCACAAACCCATTGAATTAGAATTCCCAGTAGCAGAATGGCAAATCTTCATTTTTAACAATGATTTTTATGCACTTGCCTGCTTAAACAATGGTCTCCAAACTTTGGTTCATGTTACTCTTAAAAGAAATTTAAAAACCTATATTCTTACAGACAATGTTTTCTTCAGAAAATTTAACAATTTTTTTTTGTGATGAAAATGCTGAAGGCTTACTCAGAAAATATCAAGAGTACACTAGTGTACAAGAGTACACTCACTTAACTATAGTGAGATGATTGATGTGTCAATTAACTTAATTGTTGTAACTATTTTACAATATATCTATCAAATCATCATATGCATACCTTAAGTATGTATAATCTTATCAAATATACCTCAATAAAACTGGAAAATAACATTTTAAAACTTTAATAGGTAATAAAGTGATTAACACATTTTAGAAATTTTAAATATTGTTGCTTCTGGTGTATTGTTTACACTAGCATATTAGGTAAAAGAGTAATAAGTCTTATAAATATATCCAGAGTGTTTAAATAACTTGTGACTTGACATCCACTATCATCATTTAAAAACTTCACTAATATAGTTGTAAATTACTGCATTTTTCTCACTAAGTGCACATTTATAATCTACTTAATTTAGTCCTAATGTTATCATACTTATTTATTTACTTTTAAAGATTTTATTTATTTATTTATTTGACAGAAAGAGCACACATACACGGAGCTGCAGGCAGAGGGAAAAGGAGAAGCCTGAGCTCAATTCCAGGATCCTGCAATCATGACCTGGGCAGAAGGCAGGCACTTAATGACTGAGCCACCCAGGCACCCCTGTAATAGTATTTAAAACAATAGTATTTAAAACAACAAGTTTTATGGAGAATTTAAGACAATGTAAAAAGAAATAATAATGTAATCCTCATTTCACAATATCTAGTTTCAATAATTATCAGTACGTGAGCAAACATGTTTCATATATAACCCCATTCAGTTTTTTCTTATTGTATTAATTTTAAAGCAAACTCTAGATACAATGCTATTTTATATATAAATATATATATAGATATATATATATTTCTGAAAAAATAAAGGCTGCTTTTTAAATATACCATAGTCCTTTCCAAAGCATTAAAAATAAGAATAATTCCTTAATATAATAAAATATCAGGTCATTGTTAAAATTTTCTTGCTTTTCTCATAAATGTATGTGTATATTTTAAGTTTGTTGAAATAAAATCCACATATTATATTTGGTTGAAAAAACTCAATTTTATTTTAATTTGTAGCATTGTTGTTTAATAGAACTTGCTGTAAACATGAAATCTTCTGTATGTATGGTCTCTATCTGTGACAATTGTGCCCTTGAAGTGTATTAGATAAACTGAATTTTTAACCTAGTTTTTATTGATTTAAAATTTAAATAGCCATATGCGGCAAATGGCTACAGTATTGGAAAGTAAAGATCAAAGAAATGACTCTGTCTTTTGTGTTTTATTTACAATTTATTGTTTAAAAATAGCAGATTTTTTTTGTTGTTTATTCAGTATCCCATAATCTAGATTCTGTTAGTTTTATTTTTAAGATGGCATTTGATATCTTCCTCTGTCTCATATATCGTCTGTAAACTGATACACAGATCTAGAAGTCTGATCAATTTAAGATTGATTTTCAGCAAGAATATGGCATAGATAGTTGCTATTGTATTATTGTTTTCTTCCATTAGGAGGCCTCTTGTCTAATTGCTTCCTTATAATGATCATTGCCTAGATCCATAACTTCACTTATGGTTACAAATTCTTATGGTTCTAATTCTTTCTTTCTTTTCATTAAGACAGGAACACTTTTATAAAGAGAAATACCTTTCTTAATTATTTAGTTATCCAGAAACATAGTTTGAACAGAAAAGTACAATAAATTCTTGATTCTTACTTTTCAAAATAAACAAAAACCACAAATGCCATATGATTCCACTCATGGGGAATTTAAGAAATGACTTGTTTCTTTAGAATTTTTATGATAGTAATCAATTATTATTATTTTTAATGCCATTATGGTCTCATAGATTTAAATAAATGTGTTGTCTTTCAATCTATTGAAATTATATTTCTTCTTGATGATAAAGCTTTTCTATTACTGAATCAATGAGAGTGTCTTCAAGTTGGATCCTGTGATCATTTACATGATATCAGGGAGTCTGTGGAAAAATTCTTGCTTTATTATCTAAGATGCTCCAGGTTGATGTAGTGTATTTCTTGTTCTAGATCTGCAGTCAGCTAACTCTGAGACACTGTGGTTTTTACTTTAGTTGAAGAGTTTCAGAGAACACAATTTGGTCACTGAGTTGGCCATTTTCTTTCTTGATACTTTCAAGGGACAAAGATAACAACAACAAAAACAAAAAATTAAAAAATGACATTGTGACTTCATACTAATACTTTCGAAAGAAATTCAGTATTTCAGGGTTGTTACTGAAGCTTATTGAGTTTATATTTCTTTACCTTTTGTCCATTTCAGAAAATCTATTTTTTAAAAGATGTCAATATAAATTTGTCCTGTTCTTTATCCCACAATACATACAAAATATTCTCTGGATGAAAAAATAAAATCATATATAAAGCACTGAATTTTCAATAATATAAAGAGATCTTCCACAGAATAGTATTAACTATAAAAAAAATCAACTGAGTAAATTTTAAAGATCTTACTGGTTTTATTCAATGTTGTATGAATTGGGCAGCATCCAGTCTAGCAGACAGAAAAGCTCCAGGGAGCTGTACAAAATGAAAGACTTTTATTAGCAGAAGGGGACAGGGACAAAGAAATTATAGTAGGCAAAAAACAGATTGGTTATAGCAAAGTCACTTTCCTTTAGGGGATCATAGGAGTGTATCAGGGAGATTACCTAACTAGTGCTGATCAGATATATGATTGTTGCTCTGAAGAACAGATTCATGGCAACCATCCTCTCAGTTTCAAAGGGGAAAAACCCTTTATTGATATTATAAAAATCTAATAGAAACAGAAAGAAAAGGGAAATCTATGCATTGACCTGGAGGCCAGCTAATGTCAACTAACCAGTTTCCTGAGGACACACATGCATCACCCTTTCAGGTTGGGGTGGTCAGTTAGGACAAATCACAAAAACCTCCATCCCTACAATACAACTGTGAAGGAGTCTGGGTTAGCCACCCCCTCCCTTCACTGCCAGCAAATGTGCCACTTTAGCATGCAGACTATTTTGAGCAAAAGGCAGTCAAGGCCCTATGAGCTCAAGAAACACTCTTGCCTTTGTATCCTGCCACATCGCTGAACTGCTGTATGAGTTCTAGTAGTTTGGGGGTGGAGTCATTTGGGTTTTCCATATAAAGAATTATGTCATCTGCGAAGAGAGTTTGACTTCTTCATTGCCAATTTGGATAACTTTTATTTCTCTTTGTTGTCTGATTGCTATTGCTAGGACTTCTAATACTATGTTAAACAAGAGTGGTGAGAGTGGGTATCTTTGTTGTGCTCCTGATCTCAACAGGAATGCTGCAAGCTTTTCCCCATGTTGTTAAAATGTCCATACTGCCTAGAGCAATCTATACTTTTAATGCCATTCCGATCAAAATTCCACTGGTATTTTTCAAAGAGCTGGAGCAAATAATCCTAAAATTTGTATGGAATCAGAAGAGACCCTGAATCACTAAGGAAATGTTGAAAAACAAAAGTAAAACTGGGGGCATCACGTTACCTGATTTCAAGCTTTACTACAAAGCTGTGATCACCAAGTCAGCATGGTACTGGCATAAAAACACACATAGACCAGTGGAACAGAGTAGAGAGCCCAGATATGGACCCTCAGCTCTATGGTCAAATAATCTTTGACAGAACAGGAAAAAATATACAGTGGAAAAAAGACAGTCTCTTCAATAAATGGTGCTGGGAGAACTGGACAGCTATATGTAGAAGAATGAAACTCGACCATTCTCTTACACCGTATACAAAGAAAAACTCAAAATGGATAAAAGACCTCAATGTGAGGCAGGAATCCATCAGAATCCTGTAGGAAAACATAGGCAGTAACCTCTTCGATATCAGCCACAGCAACTTCTTTCAAGATATGTCTCCAAAGGAAAAGGAAACAAAAGCGAAGGTCAACTTTTGGGACTTCATCAAGATCAAAAGCTTCTGCACAGCAAAGGAAACAGTCAACAAAACAAAGAGGCAGCCCACGGAATGGGAGAAGACATTTGCAAATGACAGTACAGATAAAAGGTTGATATCCAGGATCTATAAGGAACCCCTCAACACACACAAAACAGACAATCATGTAAAAAAAATGGGCAGAAGACATGAACAGACACTTCTCCAAAGAAGATAAACAAATGGCTATCAGACACATAAAAAAATGTTCATCATCACTAGCCATCAGGGAGATTCAAATTAAAACCACATTGAGATACCACCTTACACCAGTTAGAATGGCCAAAATTAGCAAGACAGGAAACAACATGTGTTGGAGAGGATGTGGAGAAAGGGGAACCCTCTAAAACTGTTGGTGGGAATGCAAGTTGGTGCAGCCACTTTGGAGAACAGTGTGGAGATTACTCAAGAAATTAAAAATAGAGCTTCCCTATGACCCTGCAATTGCACTACTGGGTATTTACCCCAAAGATACAGATGTAGCGAAAAGAAGGGCAATCTGTACCCCAATGTTTATAGCAGCAATGGCCACAGTTACCAAACTGTGGAAAGAACCAAGATGCCCTTCAATGGACAAATGGATAAGGAAGATGTGGTCCATATACACTATGGAGTATTATGCCTCCATCAGAAAGGATGAATACCCAACTTTTGTAGCAACATGGACGGGACTGGGAGAGATTTTGCAGAGTAAAATAAGTCAAGCAGAGAGAGTGAATTATCATATGGTTTCACTTATTTGTGGAGCATAACAAATAGCAGGGAGGACATAGGGAGATGAAGAGGAGAAGGGAGTTGAGGGAAATTGGAAGGGAAGGTGAAGCATGAGAGACTATGGACTCTGAAAAACAATCTGAAGGTTTTGAAGGGGCTGGGGTTAGGAGGTTGGGGGAACCAGGTGGTGGGTATTAGGGAGGGCACAGATTGCATGGAGCACTGGGTGTGGTGCAAAAACAATGAATACTGTTACACTGAAAAGAAATAAAAAAATTAAAAAAAAAAAAGAAGCACTTTTGCCCCTCACTTAACACATAGAAGAATCCTAACTGGGGAGTCCTTCCCAAAAGAAGGATTATTACCAAAGACAAATTTTATACGAGAGACCTATCTGTATGGCAAGACAAACATATTATTACCAAATGTCTACAGTTCTTCTTACTTCCCTGTGAATTACATTCCTTCCCTTTGAAGTACTAGTCTTATCTTTAGCTTTTGATGATTATCCATCTATCATCTATCTTAGTTATCTATAGTTTATGATGACATTTATTATCTTCATATAATGTTATCTGTTATCCTTAGTTTATGATACAATCTATCATCTATCTATCATCATCTATCTATGTATCTCATTTTCCTTGACTGTCCATCCTTGGAGTTTCATGTGTGTGTGAATTTCCTGTATGTATGAAATTAAATTTTATTTTCTCCTGTTTGTTAATCTGTTGTATTGTCAGTTTATTAGTCCACCTATTGACACCTTGAAGGGATGAGGAAATTTTCCCTCCCCTTAAACCAGAGATGGTTTAAGATACCATCTCTGGGAAAACTGAAACTGCTTAAGTTTTGTTTTGGTGATATGGGGCTTAGCATAAGTGACTCCATTTTGGCCTTGTCTTGTTTATAACAGCTGAAATAAATATTATATTGTAATTCTACTTTTTAATAAATTGTAATAAAGTCCACACTTTTTTTTTAAGTCCACATTGAAGTCCACACTTTTCTTGGTAATCTAGATATATATCTGTACTTAACCTATTGGAATAATCTACGCCTTAACAGTGGAAAATAATATCAGAGATGTTTCCCATCTTCCTTTCTAGGTTCTTCAGCTGACCTAATAATTACATTGATATAAGGCTGATTAAGAGGGGAAAAAAAATAATTACCTACTTGTAGGAACCCCACAAACACATGGGACTCCAAAACAGTCAGGCCAATGAGGCTTATATACCAACCTAAGTGAAGGAGAGAGTGGTAGGTTTCTGGGATTTTAAAGGAGAGGAAAATCACAGAAAGATGAGAAGAGCAAATGTTTTGTTAACAATTGTTTATGCCATGCAGGTAAAATTTTCTGATATAAAAACTTATGTCTGATAATAGCTCTCTTTCTGGTACAGAACTCCTATATAAATTATTTTAGACAGTTAAGGGAGAGACACAGAGTTTTTCCCGAATCTAGTGGTTCTTAATTATTTTTATCTCAAAACAATCCTCATGACAAAGTAGTACGTTTTGGAATGGCCTATTCAGTTCCTTTTCAAAGGACATAAATCTATTAGGATAAAACATGTCTTTGATGTTGGAATTTAATTCTTAAGATTCCTTAAGAAATTAAAAATAGAGCTTCCTATGACCCTGCAATTGCACTATGGGGTATTTACCCCAAAGATACAGATGTAGTGAAAAAAAGGGCCATCTGTATCCCAATGTTCATAACAGTCCACAGTCACCAAACTGTGGAAAGAGCCGAGATGCCCTTCAATGGATGAATGAATAAAGAAGATATGGCCCATATATACAATGGAGTATTATGCCTCCATCAGAAAGGATGAATACCCAACTTTTTATCAACATGGATGGGACTGGAAGAGATTATGTTGAGTGAAATAAATCAAGCAGCGTCAGTCAGTTATCATATAGTTTTCTTATTTGTGGAGCATAAGGAATATCACAGAGGATGTGGGAAGAAGGAGAGGAGAAGGGAGTTGGGGAAATTGGAGGAGGATACAAGCCATTGAGTGACTGTGGACTCTGAGAAACAAAGTGAGGGTTTTGGAGGGGAAGAGGTGGAGGGTTAGGTGAGCCTGGTGTTGGGTATTAAAGAGAGCATGTATTGCATGGAGCACTGGGTGTGGTGCATAAAAAATGAATTCTCTAACACTAAAAAGAAGTAAAATAAAATGAAAATAATATAAATAAAAAATATAAAATTAAAATCATTCTCCTTCTAGGGAAAAAAAAGAAATAAAAAAAAGTCATATATTCACCTAGATTTAATATGGATCAATGGCTGTTTTTTGAGCTGAGACATTTAAAATATGCTTTTCAGATGAATAGTATGAATATTTATAAAATGAACTGTGAGGTTTAGGTTACTTATTTGGAAATAGTATTTGTAAACAATAAATTAGAATTTCAGGTTTTTGAATGTTTCTTTCATTGTTTAAAAATGAGAGAACTATTAATACATAAAAAAGCAATCCTCAATCTCATTTATAATAAAGGTAGGATTAATAAGATTAAAGGTGAGTTGGTCATGTTCTATTATATCTATATTTTGTGTTCAAATCACATTATATTTCTGAATGAGACTTTAAAAACAATATTAGATTTTAAAATTGTGTTTCTATAAGCAGGAAGAATTAGGGGTCCCCATAAAAAGAATGATGAGACATAGCTTTTGTGACATAGAAGTCATTTTAAGCCTCCAGCTGTTTTCTATTTTCTATGTTCTATGTCCTATGGTCTCTACTTGCCTAAGCACAGTTCTAACAGAACTTCCTAGGAAGTGTCAGAATTATAAAGAAATGTAAAAACCTCACTAGTTAAGGATTTTAAGGGAACTCAAGAAATACAAAAACTGACTGTCTCTACCAGGACACTAAATAGCCTAACCATGTCAAATATTTTAAATGAGTGCTGTTTCAAAAGCAAGCAAGGTCTTGCATTGCTCATTTGCAATAACAAGCCAAGTATCCTGACTGGTTTAAACCAGCTCTCAGAAACATGCTTATAGCCCCTTCTCTTTGTCCAGTTACGTTTGATTCATTATAATATTAAAGACTCTACCCTATGAGGAGCATAAGCTTTATTAACCTAACATGGGATGCCTAAAAAGGTATGTTTTCTAAGTACACCTGCACAAACTTACCCTCCTTTATATACCATGCCAAAGCTTCCCTCTCTGAATATTTATTCAAAACTTAAATAAAGAACCCATTCACCCCTGTTCAGAGAGACATGTCTTTGGAAGTTATTCCCCATGGTTCTCTTATTTGTTGTAAATAATTTTTTGGTTGTTGTTTTCTTTTGCTTTGGTGACAATTCCACCTAGTGTAATCTCTGTAACTCACTAAGGAACAAATTTCTGTTATTTTGATTACATTTTTAGGTATCAGTGGTTTTTGATCCTCATAAAGGTGATCAACATCACTTATGGAGGTGTAGAGGAAGAAAAATAATTTTCCTTTACCCTTCTAGGTTCTTGGCTGACACCTGCAAGGAAAGACAGACTTTCGGCAGGAAGAAAGCCAACCTTAAAGTGGTTTAGTAAATGCTTTATTTATTTTCTTACTGAGGATTATAGCTGGGAGGCAGTTTTTCAGATTGCTCTGAAGAACTACTCTGAAGCTTATTAGCTATAGGGGATTAGATATACAAAAGGGGAAAAGGGTTTTCCAGATACTTGAATAACACAAGGTATAATTTTCTGATTTCCACTTAGACATGAGAAAAACCTTTAGGTCATCCTAATACATTATGTTTCTATTATATCTGATTTATTAAAAAAAAGTATTACCTGCATGCATCTGCTTACCGGGTTTTCCAGTTCTTCCATGTTTTTGATATCTCCTTGAGGTCACTTGAGAGGATCACAGAAGTCTGATTCTGTCACCTATTGCAGTTTTAGTGTGCTAGATTAACAGGAGCAAGCAAACAGAGGTTAAATAATGTACATACCTCCTGTGTATATGAGAGATACCCAGGAAAGTTCCCTGAAATGGCCCAAGCCATCACCTTAAATACCCTTTCAAGTAAAGACAAAAGATGTTGGAGGGTGAAGAGTCAATTATAGGAAGTTATCAGGCAAAGCACAGTAAAATGTATGATTATCGTGAAGATTTAAGTCCATGCCTTCTCCATTGATAAGGATTTCTGTTACAGAACCTGGACTGGATCCTGATGGAAAAAACCAAGCAGCACTCGGAGACTTTGGAGGATTGGAGGTTTATGTAACATGGGTGGGCTCAGAGGAGACTAATCTCCAAGGGTCTGAGCCCCGAGCACAAACAGGGAGGGTAATTTATACCCTTCTACTTACATAGTTAGTACTTTTGGCACGTGTGCGTGTGAGGAAACAGGGTAAGGAAAGAAGAACCTGGAAAGGCTTTGGGACAGGGACTGGAATTCCCTTGGTTTGGTCAGCTACTTTAAAGTACAGTTTTCCCCTTATCATTCCCCCTCTTTGATGTCCCTTCAAATACCTAGTTTAGAAGGCATCATCATCATCTACTATGAGTTGGTAGTTTTGCAAGGCCAATATCTGGGCAGTGGTGCGCCGGGTGACAGTGTTCTCTGTAAACTTAGTGAAGGTCTTTATTATACAGGGGCCGACTGAGATGAGAAGGAGGATAGAGATCATGGGTCCAGCCAAAGGGAACGATCAAATAGTCCATTGGCTCAAACCACTGATTCCCCATGTTTTTGATTCCTCTTTTCTGGTTAATATTTTTTCCTTTAATTTTTTGATTTTTGTGGTCACCACCCCTCTCATTTACATAATAACAACATTCTTCTCCCAGGAATACACACGTCACCTCTTTTTTAAACTGTGAGTAGATGTAGGGCCTGTCGGTTTTGTAGAGCCACTGCAGCTAGGGAATTTATTTGGCTCTGCAGTGAGAGGAGAGAGTCTGCAACCCTGTCCATATCCTCATTTAGTTCCTGGGAAAGTTTGTAATAGAACTGAAATGATGTATTTACGCCTGCTGTGCCCACTCCCAAGCCTGAAAATACCCCTGTGCCTAACAGTATCATGGCCAGTGCTGTCCTTTTTGGTCTGTTTGGGTAGGGGCTGAGAGGTCGCTCGACCTCTTGATCAGATTGGACAGAGATGTCAGAGGTAAGGACAGGCATACTTAGGTCTACCGAATTTTTCTGGAGGCACCTGTAAGCTGAATTTCCACATAAGAGAAATACTCTGCACAGGGTCCAGTAAATCTGCTACAAATGTGGGTTCATTGTCACTATGGATTGTTAATGGCAGACCAAACTTGGGCACAATCTCACAGGAGGGTTCTAGTTACTTCCTGGCTCCATTCTATTCTGGTCAGGAAGGCCTCAACCCAACCAGAGTATGTACACACCATCACTAGGAGATATTTGTACCACCTACTTGGCTGTACATCTGTGAAGTCTATTTCTAGGTCTTCAAAGTGAGTTGCTCCTATCCTCCGGACACCTGATTGGGGCTGTGGTGCAGAGCAAGCATTATTCTTAGCACACGTTAAGCACCATTCACTGGTTGCTTGGCATAGTGCTGGCAGCTGGCTGACGTAGTGGTGCTTCTTGAGGAGGGCCTCTAATGCAGTTTTTCCTAGATGAGTGAGTTGATGTTACTCCTTAACTAGATGCCCTCCTGTTGCTGTTGGAATGAAGGCGTATCCCTTTGGCATCACCTACCATTCCTTTTTAGTCATGGTGGCCCCCTCAGCCATAGCCCATTTTCTTTCTTTTTCAGTGTAACTGGAAGGAGGGGCTTCTTCTAGAGGCATCCAGGCCATGTTGAGGGGAAGGAGTTTGTTCATGTCCTTATGGGCTGCAATCTTAGCTGCCTCATTTTCTAGATGATTTCCTCACACTGTGGAGTCATCTCCTTTCTGGTGTTCCTTACAGTGCAGGATTGCTACTTCCTTTGGAAGCCAGACAGCTTCAGGAAGTTTTAGCATCTCCTCCTTGTTTTTGATAGCTTTCCCTGCAGCTGTAAGGAGGCCCCTTTCCTTATAAATGGCCCCATGTATGTGCAAAAGTATACCGGGAGTCGATGAAAATGTTGACTCGCTTGCTTTCATTGAGGGTGAGGGCTCGGACTAAGGCATATAGTTCAGCCTGTTGTACTGACCATCCAGCTGGTAATGCCTTAGCTTCTAGGACTTTAGTGGTTGTGGTCACTGCATAACCTGCTTTCTTTGTGAGCTATTCAGTGTGAGCTCTGGATTCTTTTTGGCTTGATCCTGTAGATCTGGATGGCTCATATAAACTTCATCAGTTACCTCGGAGCAGTCATGGTCTGGTTCCCCTTCCTCCATGGGGAGAAATGTCACTGGGTTTAATGTCCTTATTGTCTCAAGGTTGATCCGTGGGTTTTTGAAGAGGAGCCCTTGGTTTTGTGCTAACGGGTACTTGGAAAGGAAGCAGTGTCCCTGAATATTCATGAGGGTCACAACTACATGAGGGACTTTGACATTAAGTTCTTGTTCCAGGGTGAGCTTGTCTGCCTCCTTGATGAGTTGGACTGTGGCTGCCAGTGCCCTGAGACACAGTGGTCATCCTGCTGCCATGGAGTCCAGTTTCTTTGGCAGATATGCAGTTGACCATTGCCAGGGCCCAGCAGTCTGGGTGAGTATGCTGAGTGCTATCTTTTCTTTCTCATGTACAAAGAGATTGAAAGGTTTTTCTATATCTGGCAGGCCCAGAGCTGGAGCCTGCCCCAGAGCAGTCTTTATCTTTATGACTGTGGCTTCTACTTCCTCAGTCCATGTGGGGGGAGGGGAGTTCTTGATCTGGACCTCCTAAGAGATCATAGAGGGGTTTTGCTATTCCTGAGAACCCAGGGATCCAGATGCAGCAGAATCCTGCCACCCCCAGGAATTCCCATAGGCCTTTTTTTGTCCAAGGCCGAGGAAAAGAGATGATGACTTTCTTTCTTTCCAGCCCTAATTCTCTCTTTCCCTGGGTGAGAAGGAAACTGAGGTATTGGACCTGTCATTGGCATATCTGTGCTTTCTCCCATGAGACCCTGCATCCCAAGTCTGTCAGAAGCTGTAGGAGGGCCTTAGTACTTTTAGTACAGTCTTCTTGTGTGTCACTGGCAAGAAGGACGTCATCCACATATTGGAGCAGCGTACATCATGTGACCTCTCTTGGGAACCTGGTGAAGTCTTTGGCTCATGCTTCCCTAAAGAGGGTTGGTGCATTCTTGAATCCCTGAGGGAGGTGCATCCAGGCTAGTTGCTTCTGACACCCTGTGTCGGGTTCAGTCCATTTGAAGGCAAATAGTGGCTGGCTCTGGGGAGCTAAGCAGAGATAGAAGGCATCCTTTAGGTCCAGGCAAGTGAACCATCTGGCCAATGCTGGGATTTGGCTGAGAATGGTGTATGGGTTTGGGACTACAGGGTGTAGAGAGATGGTCACCTTACTGATGGCCCACAAGTCCTGAACTGGTTAGTGTCCCCCTCCCAGTTTCTTGACTGGCAAGAGTGGGGCATTCCAGGTGATTGACACTCAACCAGAATGCTTCTTTGAGCTTGGTCAGGTGTCCTTGAATGCCGATCTTAGCTTCTTGAGAAAAGCGATATTGCCTTTGTCTTTGGGGTTGGGTTCAGTTCAACAGTGTTAGGAGCCTGATTCTGGGTTAGTCTGGATGGATTGTCTTCATCCCATACTGTAGGGAAGGCAAGTCTGAATTCTGGTGGGCTGTTCAGCTGGGCTTTAGCACAAAATAGCCTCCATTCTTCTCTCGGCCTGGTGATCCCTAGTACCAAAAACCCTGCTTCTTCTTGTCTTGGGTATAATTGGAGGCTAGTTTGCCTGGTGGATTCAAGTTATTTGAGTCTCAAGCTTGGAGAGTATGCCTCAGCCCAGGAGGGGAATGGGGCAATCAGGCAAATAAGGGAACTCATACTGGACCTTGTGATCCCTGGGTTCACATTGTCGTGACTGGCAGAAGGGTTGCTATATTATTTTCATCCCAGTAACCCCAAGAATGGTCACAGTTCTTGTTCTTGTGCTGAAGGGGCCCACTGGAAGGTGACAACAGAGTGCTCTGCCCCAGTGTCAACCACAAAACGAAAACTTTCATTTTGACCATGGGCTCATGGGGGCCAAGGAGGAGTGAGCCCCATCCCCTTCTGTCAGAATCTATTTCTGCCAGGCCTGTGAGGTCCTTTCCTTGTGGTTCTTCCTTCCCACTCAACCCCCACAAGGCCCTGACCTATGGAATTCCTTTCCTTTTTGAAATTCCTTCCTGTCCCCCCTCTTTTGGGGGTTCCTGACCTGAGGGACCCCCCCAACCCAGGAGTCCCTACCTGTGAGACCTCTGAGAGGTTTCTGGGAAGTGATCTATTTCCCCTTTCACCCCAACTGGTAGGCCTGACTGGATCCTGGGGCCCCAGGCCTTACTGGAATCCAACCTTGGGACCAGGCCCTCACTGGCCAAATCTCTTTTGAGTCCAGGTGGGAGCTGCAGAATGGGGCTGGTCTGAGGGGACCAGGTGGGAGACTGCTGAAGATTAGGAAGGGCTGCCTTCTCCCTTAGGATCTCTCATTCGGGCCCCACCCCACCAGTTGCCCCAAACTGCTGGCAACAATGGGCCAAATGTTATGGAACCTGGATGAGATCCTGACAGAGGAACCAAGTGGCACTCCAAGACTTTGGAGAATCAGAGGTTTATGTAACATGGGCAGGCTCAGAGGAGACTGTTCTCCAGGAGTCCACGCTCTGAGCACAAGCAGGGAGGGTAATTTATACCCTTCTAGTTCTGCATAGTTAGTATTTTTGGCATGCTTGGGAAGCGGGGTAAGGAAAGAAGAACCTGGAAGTGCTTTGAGACATGGACAATTTGGTCAGCCACCTTAGAGTAAAGTTTTCCCTTATCATATCAAGAGATCTAGTCCTCCCCTTTTTCCTTGTACAGAGGCAGACTGTAAATGTTTCTTATAAAAGGTTAACATTTATTAGATTTCTAATTTATCCCAAGTTTGCTATTTCTTAAAAATAACATGCTCATGATAATCTGGATTCCAAAGAGGCATATTTTGGGGTACCAAATTCTGCTCCCCTTAAGAGGTCCCACATGTGACAATTCTGATTACTCTGATTATATAAATTTGCAGTCCTACTCACCATTTTAGGCTACAGGCAGTCTGATGGCTAGCTTGAACAAAGAATTCCAGAAGAATTTAAACTGCTTTGGAACATGAGGTTTTTCTTGTTATTGTATTTTTTAAAAGAAAAAAAAAGTGGATTATAGAATGACTTAGAGCCAAACAAAACAAAACAAAACAACACAACAATAACAACAAAAAACAACTTGTCTTAATGGACTACTTCTAGTCTGTATGCTGAAAAAACTTAATGCATGGCTGTTCTGAATACTCTAAAATTAAAATACTGAATGAAAGAAGAACTAAACTCTTCTTAAGAAACTGGATTTTGTGTTACCTGTAGGGTAAATATACACAAATTTTAGTGGAAGTGAGTAGCAGATAATTTTCACCGGCACTCTAAAATGATTCAGGAACAAATGGAATTCAGATTATCTATTTTGCTTTTTATGGAGAGACAGAGAGAGAGAGAGAGATGATGGAGTGAGACTGAAGGTTGGAGGGTATATATGGTTTTTCATATATTTTGCACTTTTGCATTTTTATTCTTAGATATAGGCACTTATCACTTTTTCATATGTTCATAATTGACCTTTTTATCATTATGAAATTTGTTTTTATTACTGGTTGTGATATGTGATTTATAGTAAGTGTTGAGGGGACAGAAGACAAGCTGAAGACAAAGCAGAAGTTGACACCCCACACCACCCCACCTCCGTGGGATATATGTGACATTCCTCATGTACTTCTGGCTGCCCCAAAGCTAAGGAAAACAAGTAGTTAACTTATAGAAATCACAATCCTCAAGACATGAGTCTCTCTCAGTTTATAATGTCTTAGCATTTACAGGAATAAATAATTTCTATCAATAA
Organism: Mustela erminea; assembly: GCF_009829155.1. Taxonomy (NCBI): domain Eukaryota; kingdom Metazoa; phylum Chordata; class Mammalia; order Carnivora; family Mustelidae; genus Mustela; species Mustela erminea. Next base: position 55,656,256 of record NC_045625.1, read on the forward strand.
CCTAGCTTCCAGAAGGAAACTTATAGATGTCCTTATAACCTGCAGCCCAGCAACAGATACTTGAAACAGGCAGAATGTAAGGTTCCTATAGGAATCTCCCATCTATCTTCATGGTAATGCCTTGCTAGAGGGAAAAACAACATTAACTTGACAATGTCAAGGCCTCTGGCATCCTGTGAGTCTTCTTTAACATATGAAAATCCTTTTGAAACTTCCTTTTTCCACTACCCCATGGTATATAATCAGCCACCCCTCACAACCCTGGTGCAGCAGCTCTTTCTGCCCAAGGGTCCTGTGCCCTGTGCTTTAATAAAGACTAGTTTGCAGGGTGCCTAGGTGGCTCAGTGGGTTAAGCCGCTGCCTTCGGCTCAGGTCGTGATCTCAGGGTCCTGGGATCGAGTCCCACATCGGGCTCTCTGCTCTCTGCTAGGTGGGGAACCTGCTTCCCTTCCCCTCTCTCTCTGCCTGCCTCTCTGTCTACTTGTGATCTCTCTCTGTCAAATAAATAAATAAAAATCTTTAAAAAAAAAAAAGGACTAGTTTGCATTAAAGAAGTCTCAAGAATTCTTTCTTGGTCATCAGCTCCGGACTTCACCCGACAGAACTTCACTTAGTACGTCTTTATAGTAACAAAATCATCTTTAATTAAGAAATGTACTTATTTTACACAGATTTAAAATACACTAAAATACTATTTACTATAACAAGTGTAAAGGGATTGTTAGTTTGTTCTAACACATTACATTTTATCTAACGGAATTCACCTGTCTGATGATATAATTTTATATGGGTAAAATTTTAAACAATCCAGTATTATATGACTGTAGATATCATAAAAACTTGTAGTGAAAGCCATATGCTACTTCAAGTAGAGAACACCAAAGTATGTGGTAGTAAAATATTAAACCTAGTGGTTTTAAAAATTCACAAAGAATAATGTATTAAAACAAGATAATCATCAGGGTGCCTAGGTGGCTCAGTGGGTTAAAGCCTCTGCCTTCTGCTCAGGTCATTATAATGAAGTTCTAGAACATAGGTGAGGTTCGGTGGGGTGAGGTCCAGAGTTGATGATCAAGAAAGAATTCTTGAGACATCTGTGGTGCAAAATGGTGGTTTATTAAAGAACAGGCACAGGGCCCGTGGGCAGGAAGAGCTACTGCCCCGGGGATGTGAGGAGTGGTCTATTATATACTTGTAAGTTGGGAGGGGGTTAGGGATGGTGTAAGTCTCTAAGGAATTTTGGTAGCAAGGTTTCTAGTACCTTGAGTGGCTAGCTATTGTCTGGGGAATAGGTTATTCATTACCAGTAATAAAACCTTCTCCTGAGACCCTTTAGATGTATATCAGTGGACCATATGCTTGGGAATGATTGTTGACACTATCTTGGAGGTAGAGATAAAATTTCTGAAGGAATTGTTAAAGGAGACTTACAGGATCCTGGTTGGGAGTAGGGATCAGTCAGGCTAGGATTGTCCTTCGCCCTTAGCAAGCCTCAAGGTGAGGATAGTTAAGTCCCTAAAGAAGGGTTTCGCTGCCTGTTTAAAGGGCTTGTCAGTAGGTAAGGAAATCTAATAATTTTCTGCTGCCTCTGTTTCCCACATCAATTATCCCAGGGTCCTGGGATCAAGCCCCCACATTGGGCTCTCTGCTCAGCAGGGAGACTGTTTCCCTTCCCCTCTCTCTGCCTGCCTCTCTGCTTACTTGTGATCTCTGTCAAATAAATAAATAAAGCCCTTAAAAATAAATAAATAAATAAATAAATAAATAAATAAATAAATAAATAAAACAAGATAATCATGAGGATAATTCTGGTTGAAAAGAAATATGAGTACATTGGAGAAAAAATAATAAATTCGGTCATGGAATGGTTATGGCGAGGTATGTTGAAGGTTAGGGAGGCACCTGGATTGATGGCCACATTATCTCAGACAGTTATTTAATACTTTTAGGATATCTGGGACTTTATATCATTGCTTAATTTCAGATAAGAAAATCAAAGCCTGCACAAATAATAAAGCAGGGACAATAAATATCTCAACTCAATTCTAATTCCAAATGATGTGTTCCTAATATTGTCATGTCTGTTGGCTGCATGTGTTGGAAGAAGAGAGGTGAATGGAAAGAAGCTATTTTGCAGTTTTGGTATTTTAATTTTAGAAAAGAGATGTTAAAAAAAGAAAAAAAAAGAAAAGAGATGTTATGCTATCTTATTAAATGATATTTTTAAATGACATCAATATTGTGGATATGTCTATAATAATTATATCAATAAATGACAGCCTAAAAAGTTAAAGTAATAATTTGAGTAATAATCCCAAGGGGGAAAATTAGATAAAATTTTCTTTAATGTTAAATGGCAATTAGCTGTTACATAAGAATGCAGGTTTCTGAACTAATAATATCAAAAGAATGACCTTTCTAATAGCCAATAAAGGTAAGTTATGGATACTGGCCTTCAGTAGAGTCCGTTGTCTGCTTATTACTAAACTGTACCCTTTACAGAAAACAAACTGGGGCCTGGGTGGCTCAGTTGGTTAAGTGTCTGCCTTTGGTTCAAGTCATGATCTCAGGATCCTGGGATTAAGCCCTGCATCAGGTTCCCTGCTCAGGGGGAGTCTGTTTCTCTCTCTTCCTCTGCCCTGCCTCCTGCTCATGTTCTCTCTCTCTCTCACAAGCTGGTGCAGCCAATCTGGAAAACAGTATGGAGTTCCTCAAAAGGTTGAAAATAGAACTACCCTATGATCCAGCAATTGCACTGCTGGGTATTTACCCCAAAGATGTGCTGATCCAAAGGGGCATGTGCACTTGAGTGTTTATAGTAGCAATGTCCACAATACCCAAACTAAGGAAAGAACCTATATGTCCATCAACAGATGAATGGATAAAGAATATATATATATATATATATGTGTGTGTGTGTGTGTGTGTACATATATATATATATAGAGAGAGAGAGAGGGAGAGAGAGAATATTATGCAGTCATCAAAAAATGAAATCTTGCTATTTGCAATGACATGGATGGAACTAGAGGGTATTATGTTAAATGAAATAAGTCAATCAGAGAAAGACAATTATCATATATCTCACTGATATGAGGAATTTGAGAAACAAGACAGAGGATCATAAGGAAAGGGAGGGAAAAATGAAACAAAATGAAACCAGAGAGGGAGACAAACCATAAGAGACTTTTAATCTTAGGAAAGAACTGAGGGTTACCAGAGGGGAGGGGTTTGGGAGGGATGGGGAGGCTGGGTAATGGACACTGGGGAGGGTATGTGCTTGGTGAGTGCTGTGAATTGTGTAAGACTGATGAATCACAGACCTATACCCCTGAAACAAATAATACATTATATGTTAATAAAATTTAAAAAAATTTTTAAAAAGACTGATTATCATCTTCAGAAGATGATTGATTGACTAAAGATTTTATTTATTTATTTGAGAAAGAAAGACAGATAGTGACAGAGATAGAGAGCATAAGAGGAGAGGAGATACAGGCTCCCACCAAGCAGGGAGCCAGACATGGGGCTTGATCCCTGGACCCTGGGATCATGACCTGACCTGAAGGCAGACCTGAGCCACCCAGCCGCCCCCAGAAGATGATTTAGTCATTACTTTAATACCGACTTATGTAAGCCGTATCTGTGTAATTAGTGAAGGCTCAGAAACTTCAGAAATCTTCACTGAATCTGTTATGAAATTCAAGAATTGAAACTAGAGAAAAAAAATTAAACGTTTCTTCATTCTATTCCATTTCACGTAACTTGCAAGAATTTTGAGAAATTTCAAGAATTTAGATAAACTTATTAGAAATTTATGTCTCACATATTTCCATGTGTATATATTATGTATATATGTATATTTTATGAGTATTGGCACATATATGCATATACTGAACTACTCATGGATATAGAACATGTATAAGGTGTCTACATATCCACATACATACATACACAAACTCTTTGTATATGTGTATTAAATAATTGTGTGATTTGTCTAAGGCCTTCGTTTTAATAAACTTTTAATTTTATGTTTTTATATTTGAAAGAACATTGCAAAGATAGTTTGGAGAGTTTCATATACTTTCCTTTATTTTTAACACCTTAAATTACTATGGTACATTTGTTGCAATTCATGAAACAATACTGATACATCATTATTAACTAAAGTCCATTCTCTATTTAGATTTCCTTAACATTAACCTAATGTCTTTTTGCTGTTTCAGGGTTCCATGTAGGATGTTACCTTATATTATGTTGCCATGTCTGTATAAGTTCCTCTTGGCTTTCATAGTTAATAGGCGCTCTTCTATGGCTTAAACTTCAAGCAAACACACAGGTTTGAGACCCATTTTACAGATGAGGAAAGCCATGACTTTCAGGCACTTGAAGTAAGAAAACATGGGAATTGAACTCAGGTCTATCATGTTTTGATATCAATTATTATTTTTTTAAGATTTTATTTATTTATTTGACAGAGAGCGATCAAGTAGACAGAGAGGCAGTCAGAGAAAGAGGAGGAAGCAGGCTCCCACCGAGCAGAGGGCCTGATGCAGGTCTCAATCCCAGGACCCTGGCAGAGGCTTAACTCAATGAGCCACCCAGGTGCCCCGATATCAATTATTTTTATACCATAACTTCAGTCACTATTATTTACTTAATTTTACCAAAACTAGCTAAGAGTTAATACAATGAAAGGATATTGAACTACATACAACTTTTCAAAAAAGCACAGTATAAAGATATACACAAAAAATATGGGCACCTGGGGGGCTCAGTGGGTTAAGCCTCTGCTGTCGGCTCAGGTCATGATCTTGGGGTCCTGGGATCAAGCCCCGCATTGGGCTCTCTGCTCAGCAGGGAGCCTGCTTCCCCTCTCTCTCTGCCTGCCTCTCTGCCTACTTGTTATCTCTCTCTTTGTGTCAAATGAATAAATAAAATATTAAAAAAAATATGGTGGATTGCCACTTTTTTGTAACATTTTAAATTTGATTATATATTTAACATAATATACATATTATGCATTCAAGATTGTGAGGGTTGTTCCATAAATTACTGAGATTTCCAGTCTCTCTTGTCAAGGGGACTACAGGCCCAGAACTGTGGCCCTAACTGCTGAAACTGAAGATCCCCTGTCTATTAGTCTGGAGGTAACAGGGTTGCTCATATTAAGAAGATCTACAGCATTTGGAGCTATGAACACTGTAAGGGTGTTTCTAATACTGGTGACTAGCATTCTTTCCTTGCTTTCTTCTGAATTTCTCGATGCACATAGCATTACTGTTCATGTGCCCCCAAATTCATACATTGAAATTCAGATCATCAAAGATGATGGTATTTGGAGATGAAGACTTCGGGATGTGTTTATCATGAAAGCGGAGCCCTCGTGAATGGAATTAGTGCTGTAGGAAAAAGAACCCACAGAGATCCCTTGCTCTTCCTGCCAGGAAAGGACATAAAGAGGAGTTACTGGCTATGAACCAGGGAGAGAGTTTTCACCAGAACAAGACCACGCTGGCACCCTGATCTTGGACTTCCTTGCATTTAGAATATTGAGAAACAAATTTCTCTTGTTCACAAGCTACCTAGCAGCCCGAATGAACTATGACACTGGGCCTCCAAAGAGTCTGACATAATTATAGACAGGATTAAGACCTCCAGCATATGAATGAGAAACAATCTCTTCCATCTCTATGAGTCAGTTATAAATCAGATTTAGCTGATTCAAACAATAGAGATATGAAGTTGTCTTTGCATCATTTTGTTGGGTACTATTTTTTTTATTTTGATAGCAACATAAGACTGAATGATTTAAAAGAATAGTTATTTCAGTGTTTTTCAGAGTCTGTTATGAAAAAATAATAACATGCAAAAATTAATGTTTAGGGTCATAACACTAGTTTTTTAAATATGTATAATTAGTATCAGAATACATCATAGGTATCAATGATAAATATTATTTTATAAATCCTACATGTGTCTATTAAGGGCAGTGCTAAAGGTATTTTATAATATGAAGCATAGTCAAAACAAGATTGAAAACTGCTGTTTTAATCCCATATGTTTTGTTTAAGTATCCAGAGATAGAAAATTCACTGCCTGCTCCAATCAACCAACTCGATGCTGAATGAATTCTAAATAAACATAAGAGCATGCTTCTTTTGTTGAGTTGAAATACACAATTTTTTAAATTAAAAAAAATTTTATTAGAGATGAGTGAAATAGCAAGTCCCAGATGAACAAAACCAGACACTGGAGGCCCACAAGACAAACCTGTTCCTGTGGGATCCCAGACAGATCAGGTCTCCAGGTAAACAGCCCACCCTCCTGGGCCAGACAGCTTCATTGGCCATGGGCACACAGTGGCCTCTCCTGTCTGGCCTGGCCCATATCAGCCAGGGCCCAGTGCCTGGTGCTCATCAAACTGTATTAGAGATTGATGATGGCTTAACTGTACCTCTTTTCTAACATGGGCCTGAAAGTCACAGTGTCACTTCTGGAACTGGGAAAGAGTCATCATTTCTATCCCTCTTTCACTGCCTTTTTAAGCATTAAACAATTTGCCTAGGAGTGCCTGGGTGGCTCAGTGGGTTAAGCCTCTGCCTTCGGCTCAGGTCATGATCCCAGGGTCCTGGAATCGAGCCCTGCATCAGGCTCTCTGCTCAACAGGGAGCCTGCTTCCACCTCTCTCTCTGCCTGCCTCTCTGCCTACTTGTGATCTCTGTCTGTCAAATAAATAAAATTAAAACAAACAAACAAACAAAAAAACCCAGAAAAAACAATGTGCCTAATCTTTATGCTCCCCCTTGGCTAAGTGTTTGCATTTCATTTGACCATTTAAAATAACAAAATATTCCCATCTCTTGTATCCTTAGCTTGTATTGCTTTTCTGTATTCCATAAATATAAATATATTATAAATATATAATTGTAGAGCAAGTTATAATGATTTATAAAGGCTTTGTGATATTTATCAAAATCTTTTATAATTGCAGATACATGCACACAGTACTATAAGGAGCTATTATCAAATTATTTGTAGCTCTTAGTCAGTCCTGACAATTGATGGAGAAATATACATAGTCTGGAAAGTGGTCTACATGCAACATCCTATGGATCACATTTGTCAACATTTTCATTTGTTGTCTGGGCCAGGCGTTTGATCCTACAGAATTTGAAGCTTAGAGTACTTTTAATGGATATACTGTATATAGCTAAAGGCTGAGTAAAAAGAGAAGCAGGAGCAAATAGAAAATTACCATATAAAACCTGACTGTCAGTTCCAATTTAGATCTTTCTATTCTTATTACTCAAGGTTAAGCAGGTACACCTTAGAGCTGCTGCTATAGGCAAGCAATTCCAGGAGGGATAAGTAGCTTGGTCACTTGATTTCCCAAGTATCTTTCTTTTGCTGCAGATGGGGCATGGTCTGCTTTCCGCAGCCAAGTTTATCTCTGTGGTAAGACATCAATACAATTTAGTGTCATGGGTAATTTGTATTGGATCAGTTACATGCTGGCTTAATAGAGCAGAAGTTTTGACATTATTATGAAACATTTACATCATAAAAGTTATGAAAAATCCTGTCCGTTGGCCTAAAATAATTTGACATTTTACTTTGCTCACTAGAAGAGGCCAAATTATAGATTTTCTTTTTAATGTCGAAGGGTTGATTCACTTCTCATTAATTAAATCTCCAAAGTATTTGGAATTAAGCTGTCAGGTTCTATAAATGAAGCAAAAGGCATTCTAATTCGTCATTCTGAGTATCTCAGAATTTAAATTACACCTCTAGCAGAAGGAAAGAACAGTACAATTGTGGTTGCTATTTGGATATCGTTTTAGAAAGGAGAGAAGAATGTATTCTATTACTTTGAGATAACTAATAATGAAGTGGGTACTGGCAGCAAAGCACCTTTCAGCTAAAGTGGTGCACTGAACCGTATGCGGTACCTCGTCAGAGTATGTTGCAGGGAGAATATGGGCATGTCCATGAGAAGATTTATGTTGTGAATTCTCCCCAAACACAGGATATTCATAAATTGCTTTTAGAACTGAGACCTCCTTGATTTTTAAAACTTCATGGTAAAACACTTCAGACAGGAGCTCTTGGGTAGCTCAACCCATAAAGTGTCTGCCTTTGGCTCAGGTCAGGATCTCAGGGTCCTGGGATCGGCCCACATCCCAACATCAGACTTCCTGCTCAGTGGGGAGCCTGCTTCTTCCTTTCCCATCCCCTTGATGGTGCTGTCTTTCACATAAATAAAATATTTAACCACCACCACCACCACCACCACAACAACAAAACACTTCAGATATACTAGAACTGCATCCTCAAGTTGAATCAAGCTGGCATACATGTATCCACAGAAAGCAAAACAGACAGAAGAAATAGACATGTGCCACTACCCAAAAGTTTAAAATCTACAAGTCTCCAGAAATGTGATATATATTAAAGCCAATTCAAGACACCACAAGGGGCCCCTGGGTGGCTCAGTCCTTAAGTGTCTGCCCTCAGCTCACGTCATGATTGGGGTCCAGGGATCAAGCCCCAGGTCGGGCTCCCTGCTCCATGGGAAGGCTGCTTCTTCCTCTCCCACTCCCCCTGCTTGTATTCCTTCTCTCACTGTCTCTCTCTGTCAAATAAATAAATAAAATCTTTAAAAAAGAAATAAAGACACCACAAAAATTTTTAAAAAAAAGAAGATATAATTGTACCTCGTGTATGGAAAACATAACATTTTAAATGGGCCTTGAGGAAAATACAGGGCTCGAATTTTTCGAAAAAAGAAAGAAGAACTTTAGAACAGGATTATTAAATATTAGTGACTTCTTCAAATTTCCTTAATTCTAAGAAATATTTAGGGAGTATCTTAGTTCTTTAGTGTGTTATGTCAGAATATAACAAAGTAGGTGGCTTATAAGACAAATTTATTTCTCACACTCATGGAGGGTGGTGAGTTCCAGATCAAGATGCCATCAGATGAGGTGTCTGGGGAGGCCCTGATTCCTTATTAATAGAGGGCCCTCTTTTTGCTGTGTCCTCACAAGGAGGAAAGGGGATTTCTTTCATAATTGCATTCATCCCAATCTTGAGGTCTCTATCCTTATAATCTAACCAAATTTCGAAAGGCACCACTTCCAAATACATCGCATTGGCATTAGAATTTAACATGTGAATTTTGGAGGGACACAAATATTAAGTCTAAAACAGAAGGGATGGTAAAAGGTAGTATATATGCCATACTCATAAATTAAGAAAATCATTGAGTGGAGGGAGTGGGATGAGGATCAATACTTTTTTTTTTTTTTTTAAGATTTTATTTGTTTACTTGACAGACAGAGATCCCAAGTAGGCAGAGAGGCAGGCAGAGAGAGAGGAGGAAGCTGAGCAGAGAGCCTGATGCAGGGCTCAATCCCAGGACCCCGGGATCATGACCCGAGTCGAAGGCAGCAGCCCAACCCACTAAGCCACCCAGGTGCCCCTCAATGCTTTTAATAAAAACAAAGAAACAAACTGAAAACCCTTGAGCTACTTTCCGATTTTCTGTTCTCTTTATAGAAAAACTCTGAAAGACTGTTTAGTCTTCATGAACCTAATTTCAGTATTTCCTCCCATATTCTCTTGAATACATAAGAAAATCAGGCTTTTCTGCACCATTTCACTCATAGTCTTAGGAAGGTCAAAAAAGGCTTCTGTGTTGTCGATTCCAGAGTCAGTTTTCAGCCTTTATTGGTGAGTGACCAAATGTCTCAGTGCCAGTGGTAAAACCAGGAGATTTCTGAGTAAAATGGGACAATTGGTCACCTCCTCCTTTTTGTACTGTTTTCTTGACTTGACATGAGGAACCAGACTCTTGTTCCTTGTCCTGCTGCTGTCACAGGCCACTACTTGGCTGGATTCTGTCTCTCTGACCTCGTTTTCATCCTGCATCTCTGTCAGTCAGCTCATAGCACTCTGGTGTCCATGCTATTCCTGGGCCTCCTGAACTAATACCATCAGGATATTTGCATTTTTTTTGTACTTTGTCTCTAATGCTGTAACGCTGTACCTATAAATATCTGCTTGATCATCTCTGTCATTTCATTCAGGTCTGTGCATTAACATCACCTTCCCAGAGGTGCCACCCATGACCGTGTACTTGCATATATCACACACGTTCTCTGCTGCTTGCAGCTTATTTTTCTTCATGAACTTTATCCACCATCTGATCTTATTATATTTAGATCTTATTATATATATATATAAATATATATATAATATTTTAACATTAACACATTTAATGTAATAAAACAAATGTAATAACATTAAAATATATGTGTTTTTACCAGTAGAAGGCGAACTGTGAGAGTGAGCGTTTTTTCTTTGTTTATTCTGTCATTATACCTCTAAGATTTAAGATAATGTGAGACGAATAACTGAAGTTCGAAAGTACTTGCTGAATGGGTAAGTAAGTCACTGCTGTCTTTCAGGCAGTGTTCTAGATGTTTATACAAATTAACTATTGGTCCTCATAGCAACCCACTGAAGATGGCAATATTGCTGACATTTTATGGAGGTCAACACTAAGTAAAATGGTATTCAGAGTCAAACCTATATGTTCCAGATTTTATAGTTTTGATATTTAATTTGTTGTTTATGTTTTATTTATTTATTTATTTTGAGAGAAAGAGAGCATGCACAAGTGCTGGGGGAGGAGTGGCAAAGGGAGAGGGAGAAACAAAATCTTAAGCAGTCTCCGCCCCCAGCATGGAGCCCAACTCAGGGCTCAGTCTCATGACCCTGAGATCACAACCTAAGCCAAAATCAAGAGTCAATCCCTTAACCAACTGAGCCACTCAGGCTCCCCGAGAGTTTTAGTATTTAAATACTATACTACAATGCCTGGGGCTTATAGAATAACTGCAAATAAGGGAGTGGCTGGTTACTATGGTTAGGTTGGTTATTTGGAAATTGAATTATAAAAAGGAAAAAAAATTCTAGATCATATAGTAACTCTAAATTTTTGAGGAATCACATGCCAATAGCATTTTACATTTCTATCATTAAAAGCATGAAGGTTCGAGTTTTTCTATATCCTGATAACTTTTGTTTATGTTAAACAAGATCAGGTCATGATCTCACAGCCATGAGATAGATCAAATCACATCATTTGATTTTGTAAATTATACTCTGTCCCTAAGCTGCTGAGAGTTTATTTTTTATTATGAGTTTATGACTTAATATCAGATGTGTATTTTTGTATCCAAATAAAATTTTACATGCAGTAACTTCTTTAATGTTAATATGGTAAAATGTATTAAATAATTTTCTAATAGTAAAATATTTTTGCATCCCTTGAACAATCCCATAAAGGATTAGGATATACTTTTAAAACATTGCTTGATGGTATCTCCTATATCTTGTTTATGATTTTCTTTTAATATCCATTTAAACATAAACTTGTGTATAGTTTTCTTTTGTATTGTCCTTGTCTAGTTTCCATCTGGATAAGATTACTTGATTAAATGAACTTAAATACTTTCTCCATTTTATTAATTTCTGGAAGTTTATGTAAGAAAGAGTTTTTTATTTCTTTCTCTTTTTTTTACATTTATTATTACTATTATTATTAGTACTTTGGTTCTTGAAGTTTATTTAGCTTATTAACTCTGGCTTAATTACCGATATTGATTTTTTTTAGTTTGATTTTATACTATGGATTAAATTTCTTAAACAGTAATAAGTTGAATCAGATTTTTAAATTTTATTTTGTTTAAGTATATTTTTCTAGATAATTTTCTATAAGTATTAATTTTTTTTAACATTCTTCACCTTTAATTAGTGTCTTCTTTTGTCTAACATTGGCAATCTATGCCTTATTTTGCTTTCTTTCAAAGATCCAGCTTCTGTTTTTTCAAATTTTTTATTTTTAATGGAAAATGGCTTTCATCCTTCTTAATGGTTCCTGCCATTTCTTTGTTTACCATTTTGCAAATCTCTGCCTTTAAGTATATTTATTCCTTCCATCCACTTTCTCTAAGATTATATTATTACTCTTTTTCTAACTTCCAGATTTGGAAGGCAACTTATTACTTTTAAAGTTTTTTTTTCCCCTGTGGAGATATCTACAACTATAAATTTTAATGTAGCTATCATTGTCACATCCCTCAAGTTTACATGTATTTTAATTACCTTCTTTCTCAGTTCTAAGAATATTTGGTAATTTCAATAATAATTGTTCTTTTGCCTGTAGACTATATAGTAGTTTGTGGTTTTAAAAAATACTCTTTTTTACTCATTTCTAAGTTTATTACTTTATGGGAAGAAACTATGGACTGTACATTATCAGATATTTAGTGTTTGTTGATAACAACTTAATGAGGTAAATATCATAATTATCCCACTCTGTAGATGATAAACTGAAGCACATAGCAGGTAAGAAGAACATCTATCATTACACAAAGAGCGAAATTGGGAATTAAACCCAGGCAATCAATCTGTAGATACTTCTTAGTGGGTATTATTTTAACATGGTTTTTATTTCTTCTTTCATCTTTCTAGGCATTTTCATTACTTTTTTTTTTTTTTTAGATTTTATAGAACATTTTATTACCTCCACTTCTTGTAGAATTGTATCTCCTTTTTGTTGGGTCTGACACCTCCATTATTAATCCTCTCATAAGATTCTTAATTTCATTATTGTGATAATTTTATGTTAATTTGTAGCTTTTTATTTATTTATTTATTTTTGGGTAGTGGGGAAATGTCAGTTGTTTTCTACACTCAGATCATAGAAAGAAGACATGATTTCCTGCACTAGTATAGAAATGAATGGTGTACTGAGATTTTCCAATCTTCTTTAATGGAAGGACAGCTCTTCCTGTGCCTAGTTTTCCAGAGGGTTCTCATCTCTAGCGAGTTCCCTGCCTTATACTGGCTCATGACCATATTTATTGTCTCTATTAGAGTTTTGGAACTCACACTGCAAAAAGGAGGGGGAAGATATACCTTTATGTTTTGAATTAAATTATTTATTCATATAGTCAATGGATTAGGCATTATTGTTATATTTAATGTATCTCTGAAGGTTTTTTAAAAATTTCTGTGATGAAATTAAAATAGGTCTTTGTGTTTCAGCTTATATAATATTACCCATAGAAGGATTAACTGAAAGATGGTAATGGAATCTTATTCAATAAGACATCTATCCTAAAACTTTGTTCTTTGCACATGATTAAATGAAGATGAGGTTAGTAGAGTGGGACTTATCCAAAATAACTGTGTGTCTATAAAAAGGGAAGATTCAGACATAAAGCCAAACACAGAGACAAAGTTATGAGATGATGAAAGAAACGATTAATGTGATATAACTGAAAGCCAAAAAGCCCCAAAGACTACCAGTGAGCCCCCAGATGCGAGGAGAGAGGCATGGAACAGATTCTCCCTCACAGCCCTAAGAAGTAACTAACCATACTGGCACCTTGAGTCCAGACTTCTAGCCTCCAGAACTGTGAACTAATAAATTTCTGTTATTTTAAGTTATCTAGTTTGTGATACTTTAATAAGGCAGCCCTAGGAAACTGACACAGGTGTTGTTTGGCCAAAGAGCATCACAAATACCTGTCTTATCAAAGCGTTAGCCCTTTCTTTCATGTGTCTGAGAGAAGTATACAGAGATAAGATGATAATTTGTAAAAGTACTTGGTTTTTATTAATAAATGTTGACCTCAAAGCTTAGGGTAAAATCCAGTAAAGCAAAATGGATCATGAGGACAACTTCTTTAGCTTAGGCTAAAAAGAAATCAAAGTAGATAAAAGTACTTGCCTTTTTCAGTGAGCTCTTAAGTGATTACCACATTTTACAAAGGATGGCAAATAAAACTTTTTCAAGACAATCTAGGTCACCTCACACACTTTGTAGAAAACAGACATTTTGGGGGAGGGTATGAGAGATTTCTAAATTTATTTATAAATCTAGCTTCATGGAAGCAAAAGTATGTCCTCTGGATTTAGATTATTTGGAATAGCAGGGGAAATGCGCACTGTCCTTGCTTCATGAAATATTATTGACTTGATGAGCCAAAACAGGAATTTTTCTTGGTACTGAAAAGAAATAAATTTTTACTGACTTGTCACTGGAAGAAGAGGGAGGGAGAAATATATCAGTACAGAAAGAAACAGTACTATTTTTTTTTTTTAAATCTAAAGGCCAACACCATGTAATGTAAAATATTTATAGCTCTTTTTTAAAGAATATAAGCTCAGTTATTCTGAGCAAATCTTTGTTATCTTTATAAAGTTCTGACTTCCAGAAGAATTCATGTGCTGTTAAATAAAGTTATTTGAACTAAATGGGCCCAATCTGCTTACTAGAGCCAAGGTTCTATTTTGTAGAGTAGGCACATCTGAGGTTTTCTTGAAGATGATGATAGACATACTATTAAGATGTATCAATATACAAGGCAGGATACTAAAGAAATGAAGAAATCTGTCCCATGTGACATGAATTAATAATGAATAATTCAAGAAAATCCACTATTTTTTTTTTAACTTCTAAACACAGTATTATACTTCAACAGTATCTTCATGCCTTCAGAATCTTCCTTAACCAAGATTTATATTTGTTAGGAGATGTTAAAACGTATACTATTTATTTTCAAACCTACACTTAGGTTGCGTGATGAAAAGAAAATGATCTAGGCTTCCAGTGAGGGGAAAAGAAGAGAAACAAAAGCAAACAATATAATGATAAGATGTATCTAGATACTTTATTTGGCACAGTTTCCTTCCAACATTCTAAAATTCCCTCTGTGTCAAAAGATTTGAAAGACTGGAAATTACTTTTTCTAGCTTTTCTGCCAGTAGGGTTTCAGTTAGAGTTAGCTGATGAAAAGAACTTCTGTGAGATGGAAAGTGAAGTAAGAAAAAGAAGCTATTATTCTTTGGTGAAAGCATAAAACAGGCATGTGGCATATATATGTAATAAATGTGGGTTTTTTTGCCAGGGCTGTTCAAGCATCTCCCTAAGAATCATATCCTCTGGTGCTTAGAATCTGCCATCACCTAGGGTGCCTCTCTTGAGATTTTTGAACTTTTTTTTCTCTATTTTCTGAGAAATAGATACATTCTCATTAACCTTTAGTCTGTCAACCCTTCTAATTGTAGTTTAAGCTTCAAATTCTTACTTAAAGTACATAGAGTAGTTCATGTCTAAATGATAAATCATGAGACAGAGAAAAATCAAAATAATATATTAAAAATCCAGCATTGAATTAAAAGTAACTTGAGGTCAGGGACAAACCCATCAGTGCTATGTATAAGCCAGAGTTTCCTATAGCAGCAGCAGTTGGGGATTTCACATGGGATCATACCCTTTGCTTGGCCTCTTTCCCTTTCTTAGTCCACACTCATGTTCTTCCCTGTTCCTCCTTGACTAACTTTCTTGATAATCCAAGTGTATGTGTACCTGAAAACTTCAGAAAGTGAGGCATCTAATAGATTGGATTTAATTATCTGTTTTTTGTTTGTTTTTGTTTGTTTTAACCTTTTAGTTATGATCATTTATTCCTCTCTTATTATAAATTATAATTTTTAAATGAATCCTGAACATTGTTTGACAAAAAAAATGTACTACCCAGTAAAATATTCATGAACTACATGTGACTACTTAAACTTAAATTTAAGTAATTAAAGTGAAATGGAATTTAAAATTAAGTTCCTAAGACACAGTAGCTAACTTTCAAGTGTTTAATAGCCATATGTGATTAGTGGCTACAATTTTGGGCAGGGCAGCTTCCACAGTGACAGAAAATTTTATTCAAAAGGGCTATTCTAGAGACTTTGGTTGATAGCATCTTCCTACAGTGAGGGTTTATTTGTGGTCTGATCATTATTCCAATTGGGGATAGCAATAATTAGACATTGCATTTAATTTTCTTAAGGTATATCATTCTTGGTTTGCCATACGAGGTCTCAAATAATAACCTGGTGGTCTTTTAACTCTGATCTTGGTATTCCCAGCACAGTGGAATTCTTGAAGGTCTTTACTTGTTATATTGCTTTTTAGCTAGTATATTTTACTTGTGTACCAAAGCCTCATATACAGTCTGAGAAAACTGAAAATGCTTTGGGGAGGTGGGGTGGTGAGGAGGACTAGGACAGATTTGGCCTCATTTCTCTTTCGTTTTTTTTTTTTTTTCTGTAGGATCTTGTCCCTTCAAGTTTGGACTGCCTTAGTTGCCCTGAACTTTTGCTTCATCTCCCCAGTCCCCTTGACTCTTCTAGAGACTCTGGGCTTAAGAGCTCTGTTTGGTTGCTCAGCCCATTCTTAAGAAGTGAAGACTTGAAAGAAAGCTTCACAAAATGCTAAGCTTACTTCAGAAAAGCTTTCTTTGCTCTGGTACCTTGGCCTTTCAATTCCAGGCTGCCCTGCATGCCCTTATTTTGTAGCTCAACTGTGATAAAACTATCTTTGTTTCTCCCCTAATTATTTTTGTTTTTATTTTAATTCCAGTTAATTAACACACATTGTTTTCTTAATTTGAGGTGTACAATATAGTGATTCAACAATTCTATACATCGCAAGTGCTCATCATGACAAGTGTGCTCTGTAATGCCCAGCACCTATTTCCTGCATCCTACTACCCACCTCTCCTCTAGTAACTATCAGATTATTCTTTATGGTTAAGATTCTGTTTCTATTTGTTTTTTCTCTATTTTTTTTTTTCCCTTTGCTCATTTGTTTGTTTTTTAAGTTCCACGTGTGAATGAAAGCATATGCTGGGCACCTGGGTGGCTCAATTGTTAAGCATCTGCCTTCAGCACAGGTCATGATCCCAGGGTCTTGGGATCAAGTCCTGCACTGGGCTCCCTGCTTAGCAGGAAACCTGCTTCTCCCTCTCCCACTCCCCCTGCTGTGTTCCCTCTCTCAACTCTCTCACTGTGTCTCTTTCAGTCAAATAAAAAATCTTAAAAAAACAAAACAAAACATGCTATTTGTCTTTCTCTGACTGACTTATTTCACTTAGCATTATATTCTTTAGCTCCATCCTTGTTTTACAAATGACAAGATTCCATTCTTTTCATGATTGAATAATAGTCCATTATATATGTGTATACACACAATGAAATATATTATATTTGCATATATTATATATATATGTGTGTATCTTCACTATTATCCTATATATAAGTATATTTATGTGTATATAGAATATCCATTCACCAATTGATGACACTTGTGTTGCTTCCATACCTTGGCTAGTATAATAATGCTGCTATAAAAACAGTGGTATATCCCTTTGAATTAGTGTTTTTTTTTTTAATATTTTATTTATCTATTTGACAGAGATCACAAGTAGGCAGAGAGGCAGGCAGAGAGAGAGAGAGGGAGAAGCAGGACTCCCGCTGAGCAGAAAGCCCAATGCAGGGCTAGATTCCAGGACCCTGGGATCATGACCTGAGCCAAAGGCAGAGGCTTTAACCCACTGAGACAACCAGGCACTGTGAATTCGTGTTTTTGTATTCTTTGGATAAATACCCTGTAGTATGATTGGTGAATCATAGGGTAGTTCTATTTCTAACTTTTTGAAGAAACTTCATACTGTTTTCTACAGTAGCTGTACCAGTTTGCACTCCCACCAACAGTGGAAGAAGTTTCCTTTTTCTTCACATCCTCAAGAATACCTGTTGGTTTTGGTGTTCTTGATTTTAGCCATTCTGACAGGGTCAAATTGATACCTCATTGTAGTTTTGATATGGATTTCCCTGATGGTAAGTGATGATGAACATCTTTTCATGTGTCTTTTGGACATTTGGATGTCTTTTTTGGAGAAAATTCTGTTCATATCTTTTGCCCATATCTTTTGTCTTATTTATTTTGGGGGTTTTAAGTCGTGTCAGTTCTTTATATTTTGGATACTAACCCTTTAATTGAATATGTCATTTGCAAATGTCTTCTCCCATTCTGTAGGTTGCCTTTTAATTTTGTTGGTTATTTCCTTTGCTGTGCAGAACCTTTTTATTTTGATGTAGTCCCAGTACTTTATTTTTGCTTTGGTTTCCCTTTCCTCAAGAGAGATATCTAGGAAAATTTGCTACAGCTGATGTCAAAAAAGTTACTGTCTGTGTTCTCTTCTAGGATTTTTTTCAAGCTCATTGAATTCCTAAATCTGCAGTTGGGTATCATTAATCAGTTTTGAAAAATTCTCAGGCATTAAAGCTGCAAATATTGCTTCAGGTTTATTTTATTTTTCCTATCTTTCTGAGTTTCCAATTATACAAATTAAATTACATTATTTGCTATTTTTGTTTCCTGCCTTCAGTCTGAATGTTTTCTTCAAACCTATCTCCCTGCTCATTATTTCTCTTTAGTTTTATCTGTTCTCCTGTTAAAACCATTAATTTTTATTGATCTTTTACTTTCCACTTCTCTGCCAAATTTTCTATCTTGTATTTTATATACTTAAATATATTGAACAATATCTGGATAATTACATCAAATTGATCTCTTTTGGATCTGTTTTTGTTGTTTATTATGTTCTCGCTTTGTATTAATAGTATATTTTGTTTTCTTTGTCAGTTAAGGGGTAAAATAGTACTGAATATAATATGTAAATGTTGTAGAAATAATTAAAATACTGCAATTAGTTTACATCCTTCTAATGAGGGTTTGCATTTACTCTTTTCAGGTGTCAACGTCAATAGCAAGCCCAGATAACCTTAATCTTTTCATAGGCACTTAGAATATTTGAAGTAGGGTTGAAGTTCTTAAAAAGGCGAGTGTATTTCCAGTTCGCTCTTACTTCTAGAGATTAACATTTTGTGGTCTTAAGACAAAGCAAAGCAGGTTTAAAAGCTTCCACAACTAGGACATGTGGATGGCTCAGTCATTTAAGCGTCTGACTCTTGGTTTCAGCACAAGTCATCATCTTGAGTTCCTGGAATCAAACCCAGGTGGGGCTCTGCACTCAGTGCAGAGTCTGCTTGCCCCTCTCTATCCTCGACTTGTTCTCTCTCTCTCTCAAATAAATAAAACCTTCAAAAAAATTTTTTTGAAATTAAAAAATCTTCCACAATTTACCTACACCTAGATTTTATTTTGTTGTTGTGCTTGCTTCTTATCCTCAAAAAATGTAAAAACTTGTTTAACTTTTCAGTATCTCATCTGCCTTATCTAGAACTACCAGATGTTTGTCAGAGAAAAGCAGCTAAAAATACCAACATTATCTCCTTTTGATTCCTAATTATCTAGCATCTTGGCCTCATAATTCTTTACTACCTATTTTTCCCATTAGTGGGAAAAACAAGCAAACAAAGAAGCAAAAATTTCCTGTCTAGTCATTCTCAATGAGAGCGTTGATTCAAATTATTTAGGTTACTATTACTATGTATTTTGAGTATCTGTTAGTATTACTTTAATGCAGACTCTCTTTATCCAAACAAAAGAATAAATACACCCTATTTTTAACTTACTCACATTCTATAAATAACTTAGTGCTTTAATACATACACAGATACACACATACTGAATTGTCTATGGTAAATGGCCTATGAAAAAATGTCTTTCGCCTAAGTAAACTATCTTCAATATCTGGATTATCACTTATCTTCTGAACTTTTTTCCTTGCTGGAGACTGATGATACAGTCATGTCAGCATCTATCACAGGGCTTATATAAAATATCTGGCCAGATACGTTAATGATAATATAGGCAACTTTTCTATATTTGTTCAAAGGTCAGACTCAAAATTATTATCTTTCTTAGATGTTTCTATAGCCATGTTTGTTCAGTTCTGTATGGTTAAGTATATTGTGTGGCATATTATAGTTTTGTTGGCTAGGAGTCTAGTATTCGTTAACCAAAAAACCAAAGTTTTAGTGGCTTGACACTATTTAAGTTCAAAATTTTCTCAGGCAATTGTACTACGTATCAGTTTCTTTAAGTGTTCATTCAGATACCTCAACACCTTACCTCTACCACTCAACCAATTCCTAGCACCTTGCCATTATAGAGTGCTTGCATCAAGAGAAATTTGGAAAATATGTTGGAGGAATTTATAGTCCAGGCAAGGCTGTAAACAAAAACAACAACAACAAAAAAATCACCTACCGCTTAGATGATATCATTACTTTAATTATAACTCAGACTTCTATATCCCCAGGGATATGGAAAATGCAGTCTAGCTGCATTTCCAGAGAGATGGGGAAACAGGTTTCAGTAAATATCTGACCATCTCTGCCCCAATAGTGGAGACATTTTCATCTCTATTGTCTGTAAATAAGCATGCTATGGTCTCACAGGAACAAATTCTGTCTTGTTGCTTGCCCCAGAAAGAAGATGAATAAAGGGGAAAATATCAGATAATGACAAACTGAGTTACCTTCATTTCTGTCGAAAATAATTTCTAGGTTGTACCTCTGCAATAGATGCACACATACACACCCATATATCAACAAAACAAAAAAACAGGAGCACAACGGTTTTCCTATATATATTTTTTCTCTTCTCTGCATTGTGCTTTTACAGGTTTTCACTGCGAATAGTATTACTGAAGTTCAGTAACTTAATGTTTTGTTTTTCCATTATTTACTGTGTGAGCTACATGTATTATAAACATAATTAATGTAAATGAAGAACAATGTAGGTAGCATCACGTAAAACATTGAGAAAGCAACACTGTTAAAGTTTTTGGTTGATTATTTAAATAAATTATAGTATTTTTAAGATTGTTCTACTTATTTAATCAGTGTTTAAAACCAAAGTTAGCCAAAGTTTCAAGTGTGCAACCAGAATTCAGCAAAATGGGATATGTTTTTGGCTCTATAATACATTTCCAATGCATTATTTAAGTTGACCAATTTACCCTAATATGTCTGTATCTTTTAAAACTTTTTAAAAGGGATTGATTGATACTGAAATCTGCTAAAGCTCATAATAAAAAGTATATAAAATAGTTTCATTCCTAGGGTTCTCCTCTTGTATCTTCAGCTCCATAGTAAACTTATTTATACAAAAAATTTTCCTAAGAGAGGTCAGTTACATATGCATTCAGCCTTTCTCACTGGTAGGAGTGGAAAATTAACTTCAGTTGGCATTGCTAAAAATATGTTATACTTGTATATATCTAAAAACATTTTCTGCATTCACAGGTATAAAGGCTTAATTAGAAATAATATAACAAGTATTTCTGGTATTAGACATATTTTAGAAGAAAGGAGCTTAAACATTTGGAAATTATACATGGAATATCTGCCAACATATTAAGTTGCGCAGTTCACCATTTATTATTTATTTCTCTAAAATAAGTAATTAACTCCCAGAGAAGAGATGCGATGGGTAGAAGGATATGATATTCATGTCTAGGGTGCTTTGAGGATAAAATAACCTTGTTGAAAAATATTTTAATATTTAAAAGTGTATGTAGCTAACTCTGCACTTTGTGGCAATTTTCCATGGTACTTTATATTTCAAATATATTTCAGTGGAAGTTCTATACAAGCACATATTGAGAGAATAATTTTTATTTTTCGATTGCTCACTGTGGAGGCTGGAATTTCGAAAAATGGTAGTGAATACCTCTGAGCCACAGAGTTACATCTGAATAAATTACAATTCTTGTTTTCTGGATGCTGTCTTTTATGCATACATATGCATTAATCTTCGAACAGTTTTTTCTTGGCATGCTTCTTTCAACATAATGCTGATGTATTGTTCTTAAATTCTTGTTTCAAAGCCTTACTCATTTTCTTGGTTGTACAATAAACATTTCAGCTCTTTTCTAGCTCTCCATATATATTTTTCCCTTCACCAATGGAATTATGCAATGATTGCTTTTGATTCACTAGAAAAATATTCTTCAATATGAAACTAGATTTTCTTCTTTAGTAAACTTACAGTTAAAAAAATTCCTAATAAATATCACCTGATTAGAGAATCTAAGACTTTAAAATACTATAAAGTTATCTTTATTCATTATATTGAAGCACTGCTCCATTGTCTTTTAGTCTTGAAGATTCGTGCCTAGAAGCCTGATATCAACCTGACTCTTATAATTTAAGAATCTTTCTTTCTGTCTCTATTCTCTTACTTTAAAGACTTTGACAACATTTTCCTGAAACTTGAAATGTTATTAAGATATTGCTCAGTATGGATTTATTTTTATTCATTGTTGCATTTAGAAAGTTGGAGATTTTCTTTAGATAATCTGTGTCATTTCTGGGGAGTGACTTTTGGGGTAGTGATGGAAATAAGGATTTCAATTTCTGCTTTTATTATTGCTGGTTGTGTCCATAACTCAATAAAAAAAAATGTAATTGCATATCTAGTTCTTTGTTTGTTGGTTATAAACAAAATTTGCTCATTTATTGCTATGAAACTAGAAAGTAATGATCACTGGTAGTTTCCTTAGTGTGATATGATATTACATAGTTATCCCCCCGTGTCTTGACCTGTTAATTTTAGACAGCACCCCACTGGGTACTTCAGCATATCTTTCTCCAAGCATTATTTCACCACTTTTTATTCTATATGTCTCTCCATTGTATTATTGCAAAATTCATAGAATTTGTACTCTGGTAAATAAAATAAAATTTTTCAGGATGTGCTCATAGGTTAATACCAATGTTTAAAGCCAAATTTATGGTTATAAATATTATATACTCCAGAAGTTCAATAATGAGTTTGGGCTTATAGAGATGTATGTATAATTCTGTGTCATTTTAAATCTGCTTTTGAAAGGAGAAAAATATCTAATGAAAATTTGGAGAGGAGCATGGGAAGAAATCATAAAAAGCATTTTGAAAAGTTTAATTTCATTAAATAGCTAACTTCTCACTGACATCATCTTGCATTTTTATCATATCACAAATAGCTGATATTTAAGTTTCTTTCTAAATCATTACATTTGAAAAAAGTAAATCATTATATTTGAAATAGTTTCCTTTTTAATTCTATTTTAGAGTGAGTTCTTTCTAAGTTTGATATGTGACTCACATCTTAGAGTCTTGGCAATAATTTTGTATTTTACTTCATTTTGATCAGAGTTTATGTTGAATTTCTAATTTCTAGAAAGTGGCTTTCCCTTTCCTTTAGTATGAACTGAATTACATAAATCATTCCAGGGAGATTGAATAGAAAGTTACACTGTATATGTAATCATTTTTGTTCTAAAGTATTTCAGCCTATTTAAAAAAATATTTCATTGGAGACTTTTCCTAGTCAGGAAAGAATAATATATTTCAGATTGACTCACTTTCTGTAAACAATTTTTAACTGGATAAAATATATATGAATTAACTGTTTCACAATACATAACATGGATCCCTGGTTCTTGAAAGAAAGGAAACACTCAAAGTCAGCTCTATCTATATTTATTCCAACTTTCTCTCTAAAGGCATTTTAAAAAACACAGAGAAGTAGTCCCCAGACAAAGAGCAATATGGATTACCTGGGCAGAGAAAACTGATCAGAATGTGGGGTAACTAAAATAGAATTCATATGTAAGTTAGCAGAAATAAGAGACGCACACAGAAAGGAAACTCCATGAATGTACAAATAGCTCTCCTTGGAATTTCTGCAGAAAAAATTAGTTAAATATGTTCAGGGTAGAGGTTCTGGGATCAAATAGAAATAAGGCTTTGGATTTCTGGTTACACAGAGTGAGGAAATCCTACTGAATAACATGTACATTTAGCTAAGCCTTAGGCATAATCTCAAAAGTAGAGAAACTGTGTAGTCTTTCTTACAGACATAACTAAGGTTTCTAAGAAAACTTGAAAACAAATACTGGAAAGCTGAGTCTACCAGTAAATAATCTGTTAACAGAACAAACTTAAAACTGTTGAAAGGCAGATAGGAATATTATTTTAACAGTAGCATCCATAATGTCTGTCATATAATAAAAATTACTAGGCATGTACAGAAACAAGAAAATTTTACTCGACTCATTCTGAATCTTAGTCTACCCATATATTGTTATTTTTGTGAAACTGAAAGTCATTTGTGTTTAATATAAATAAAAAAGCAATATAATATATTGTGTATTAATTCACATCCTAAGCATTATTAATGGTCTTTTTTTTTTTTTTTAATAGCTCCCAATTTCTTTCTGGTCATATTTTCCTCCAACAACAAGAAAAAAGTCTTAAAGATCACTTCTGAAGCTGAAAAATTCTTTCAGCTTTCATTTAACTAAAATGCTTTTATGTTATCTTCATTTTAAAATTGTTATTAAATTAGAGGATAGTTTTTTTTTTTTTACTTTTTTCTTTTAGCACATTAATGATGTTCACCTTTTACTTTTTTCCTTTTATTGTTTCTCACAAGAATTTAGTACTGACTCATCATTTTATCATGAATGTATTATTTTTCTGAACCCAAGTAAATTTTTTCCTACAATTTGACTCTGGTTTATATGCTGTATATTATTATATGATTTTTACCCTATATATAAAATTGCATAATCATAATGTAAGAGATGCTATGATAAATTTAGAGTAGATATTATAATCTCAGTGGAAACAATTAAAAAATAAGTACATATGTAAAATGTAAAATAGACTAAAACAATAACTAAAGCTAAAAAGATAAAAGTAGATAGGAAGGGAATCCAAACTATACTTTTTTTTTTTTTTTCCAAAAAAAGAGGTAGAAATCAAGAAAGAAGAAATAAAGAACAGGTAAAACAAGTAGAAAACAAACAGCTAGTTAGTGGACTTAAAAATTAAGCACATCAGTAATTACAATAAAAATGGTCAGTATAATCTAATTTAAAAACAGTTATTGTCAGACTGAGTAAAGAAGAAAGATGAAAAAATATTCTGCCTATAAGAAGTGCACTACCAACATAAAGACACAACTAATTTAAAAGAAAAGAAATAAGAAAATAAGTACATTCAACACTCAGCATTAGAGTGTGAGAATGTCTATATCAATGTTAGAAAAAGTAGATTTCATGAAAAAAAATCAGAATTACAAAAAGTCATTCCTTACTGATAAAATAACCAATTTAACAAAGAATTTGAAATAGTCCCAAATGTTTATGCACCTAATAACAGTGTCAAAATATATAAGACAAAAACTGCCAGATCTAAAGAAGAGAAAGAAGAAAACTTGTAATTAGACTTTTATCAGTCTTTTTTTCTTTTATTATTTGGAAACATTCATTAAATCTCATAAGATTTGAATATTATCACAAAATTTAACTTCATTAGTATTCTGTGATGACCAAAAACCACAGAGTGCTAAATTTTCAGATTGCTTGAGATTTTGATCAACATATAAAACATGTCTGAATAAAATACAAGGTCACAGCAGTATTTTCTCTGACTACAGTGGAATTAAATCAGAAATCAGTAACAAATAACTTTTAGAAATTAAACAGCACATTTATAAATAAATAATATGTTGAAGAAATCAAAAATGGAAAACAAAATTATTTTAAAGTAACTGACAATAAAAAAGGTAGCAATTTACCTTTTTGGAGCTAACAAGTGGAGCTAACACAATACTTAGAAATTTTAAATATTTAAATTTTAAATAATTTTACATTAGAAGAGAAGCTAACATTTATTATGTGTGTTTTTACTTTAAGAAGTTATCAGAAATAAAGTAAGTAGAAGAAAGAAATTAAAGTTAATTGCAAAAATCAATGAAGCCAAAACTATTTTAAAAGTTAATGAAAATAATAAGCATCTAAATGGAATGAGCAAGAGAGAGAAAGAGGAAGAGAGAACACAGATACACAAATTACAATATTGGGAATTAAAGGAGGAATATTATCTACAATTTAGCTTGTCCATTATATGAAAAATAAAAATCTCAGAATCAAGGAATTCCTATCAAAATTCCAATGGGAATTTTCATAAAAGTAGAAAAAAAAGACACAAAGATACTAAAATTTGTGACCCGCAAAAGAGCCCAAATAGCCAAAACAATCTTGAAAGAGAAAAGCAAAGCTGGAAACATCACACTTCCTAATTTCAAATTTTTTTTTTTTTAAAGATATTATTTATTTATTTGACAGACAGATCACAAGTAGGCAGAGAGGCAGGCAGAGAGAGACAGGAGGAGGAAGCAGGCTCCCTGCTGAGCAGAGAGCCCGATGCGGGACTCGATCCCAGGACTCTGAGATCATGACCTGAGCCGAAGGCAGTGGCTTAACCCACTGAGCCACCCAGGCGCCCAACACACTTCCTAATTTCAAACTATTCTACAAAGCTATAGTAATCTGAACAGTATGGTACTGACATGAAAAGACACATTAATTAATTGAACAGAATAGAGAGCCCAGAAATAAACCTATATGTACATGGGCAATTAATTCTAAACAGAGGGGTCAAGAATATAAAATGGGTAAAACTGGGAAAGCTGGGAAAACTGCATATCCACTTGCAAAAGAATAAAACTGGACCTTATCTTATATCAGATACACAAAAATAGCTAAAAATGATTTAAATTTTAAATGTAAGACCTGAAACCATAAATCTCCTGGAAAATAACACAAGAGGCAAACCCCTTGACATTGATATTGATCTTAGAAATAATTTATTTGATCTGACACAAAAATGGAAACAAAAGCAAAAATAAACAATTGGGACTGAAACTAAAAATCTTCTGCACAACAAAGAAAACCATCAACAAAATGAAAAGACAACTTATGGAATGTGAGAAAGTATTTACAAACTTCATAGCCAACTATTGTTAATATCCAAATTATACAAAGAATCATGTAACTCAATAGAAAAAATGTAACTCAAAAATCCATAAAGGATATGAATACAGCATTTTCCAAACAAACAAACAAACAAACAAATAAACAAAACCATACAAATGGCCAACAGGTACATGAAAAGGTATTCAACATCTGTCCTCATCAGGGAAATGCACATCAAAATCATGATGAGATAATATCTCACATCTGTTAGGATGTCTATTGTCAAAAATAGAAGACATAAGAAATGCTAATAAGAATGTGAAATGAAGAGAACCCTGTGCCCTTACTGGGAATGTGAACTGGTATAATCACTATGAAAAACAATATATGTAGGTTTCTCAATAAATTAAAGATAGAATTGCCATATGATCTAAAAATTCCATTTCTGGGTCTATATCCAAAGAATTGAAAACAGGATCTTGAAGTGGTATTTGCTCTACCATGTTCTTTGCAGAATTATTGACAATACACAAGCTTTGGAAACAGCTTTTGTCTACGACTTTAAAAGAAGGAAGTCCTATCATTTGCAACATGGATAAATCTGGAGGCCATTATGCTAAGGAAAATAAGCCAGACAGAGAAAGATAAATACTTCATTATATCAGTTGTGTGTGTAATCTAAAAAGGAAAAAAAGCAAACAGAGAGAAAGAGAATGGTGGTTTTCTGGGACTATTGGGTTGGGGATATAGGCAGAAGCTAGTAAAAGGGTACAACCTTTCAGCTATAAGATGAACAACTCTGAGAATTCAATGTATAACATGGTGTCTATAGTTGATAATATTGTATGATTTGATTGAAATTTGCTGAAAATAGAATATATGTGTTCTCACAATAAATAAATAGATAAATTTTTTAAAAGGTATATAAACAACAGCAGCAACAACGGGGGTTTTCCACAGTGGGGAAGAAGTCTATCTGCATATCCATCAGTAACCTGAAATTTACGGGGAAGTATGAAATAGCACAAAGATAATGAACAGGATTAGAATCTATCTGATGATCTAGAAGAATGTGTTACAGTATTTTTGTTGAAAAAAAAAATCTCCTTATAGATTCACCTCCTTTTCATCAAAGATAATTTTAAAGAAATATTTCTCTTGATCATGAAATAAAGCTAATTTCATCAGTTTTGGTCTGATTACTTATATAAGTGAAACAGACATGATGATTTACCATGTAGGCCTTTCTAAGTTTGCTTTGCTATGAGTTTTCATAAGAAATCGCAGATTGGACTTTCAAAATTTCTTGAGGCTAGGAAGCTAATCCTAGGACTATCTCTATTTCACTTTTAATACTAGAGATTGGGTGAATTTCTGTTTTCAACGCTCCAAATATCCTAAATTTCCTGAGCCTGCCAAGAAAAATCTTCCTTGCTCACTTATAAGGCTAGAACTCTGGTACTTAGGAATCCATGATAGTTTTCCCAGCAGGGCTTTATAAGCTTTACCTCCATAATTAATCATAGCTCCTGTCAAAGCAAAAGTCACACCACATTTAAACCAGCAACAATGACTATTTTTTTAAAGATTTTATTTATTCATTTGATAGACAGAGATCACAAGTAGGCAGAAAGGAAGGCAGAGAGAGAGTAAGGGAAGCAGGTTCCCTGCTGAGCAGAGAGCCGGACACGGGGCTCAATCCCAGGACCCTGATATCACAACCTGAGACGAAGGCAGAGAATTTAACCCACTGAGCGACACAGGTACCCCACGCATGACTTTATTTAAGGCTAAAAGAAAGAGGCCAACAGTACTTGGCATAGCCTTTTGCTGTGTGAGTCTCTATCACAGAGTAGCAAACACCTTCAGGGAGGCATCAGAATAAATAAAAATCTATTTGTAGATGACAAAAGGCTTAAAATGCCTGTGGTCAACTTATTAATAATTTTCAAAAGTGAAATATCTGATACAAGTTCATTACACACATAATTCAGCTGGCAAGGAAATTAAGTCTTTTATATAACATGAAAAACAAAATAGTCAATGCAAAGAAATTTAGACAAAATAGCTATAAACATAATGGTGAAGTCTATTTTGGAAGAACAGTGATTGCATCAATCGTATGGAAATGGATAAAAATAATCTTTACAGAGAAAACAATCTTCAGCTATAATATCTAATAGTCCTGAATCATAATATGCCATGGATATTATAACATTTATAGTTAGAATATATCAAGATTATCAAGTGAAGATATTAAGTAAGTCTGGAGAGGGTCCTAAACAACTATATTTCAATAAGAATTCATAGGTAAGTGATGGGAATCCTTAATTTGAAAACCATTGCCCTGGAACATACTGTATTCAAATTAAAAACAAAACAAAACAAAACAAAACAATCACAACCAAGTTAATATTTTAAAGAATAACTGAAACTGTTTCTGAAAATACTATATTTTTGTATAAAATCCAGCAAAGCAACACCAGGATTCTCACAAATAGAAACATCATGGACAGCAAAGGCATTGATAATTCTATATAACATATAATTTCTGCACTTTTCACATTCATAGAATTTTACCCATAAAGATTTAACATGAGGAAAGCTAAGCATTTCTTCTGATTTGGCAATGCTTCCTATGCAACTCACAACATCGGAAATATAATTATTTTTTGGCATTTCTATTTTTTTTTTTTAACAAGGTAAGAGAGCATAGGCTACAGGAGATCTCAAAGACAATTTTAAGTGCAAAATATACCTTTTGGGATGGGAAAATATCGACAGTTGTTAGGAAGTTTGAACATTTAATTAAAAGCATCCTGGATTAGTGAGTAACAATACTCCGATACCTATTTTACTAAGATGATGATAAAATATTAAAAAAAAAAATAGAAAGTAACATGATTGTAAAGAAGTATATCTTTCGGGGGAGGAGTCAAGATGGCGGAGAAGTAGCAGGCTGAGACTACTTCAGCTAGCCAGAGATCAGCTAGATAGCTTATCTAAAGATTGCAAACACCTGAAAATCCATCGGCAGATCGAAGAGAAGAAGAACAGCAATTCTGGAAACAGAAAAACAACCACTTTCTGAAAGGTAGGACCAGCGGAGAAGTGAATCCAAAGCGACGGGAAGATAGACCCCGGGGGGAGGGGCCGGCTCCCGGCAAGCGGCGGAGCAATGGCACACAAAATCAGGACTTTTAAAAGTGTGTTCCGCTGAGGGACATCGCTCCAGAGGCTAAACCGGGGCAAAGCCCACGCGGGGTCAGCGTGGCCTCAGGTCCCGCAGGGTCACAGAAGGATCGGGGGTGTCTGAGTGTCGCAGAGCTTGCGGGTATTGGAACGGGAAAGCTGGCTACAGAGACAGAGCTGACAGTAAGCTCGCAGCTCGGGGTTATCTTGAACCGGTCACAGGCTCGGTGAGCTCGGAGCGCGGCCGGAGGTCAGGCAGAAGGGAGTAACTGGGCGCTGTTCTCTGAGGGCGCACTGAGGAGTGGGGCCCTGGGCTCTCGGCTCCTCCGGGCTGGAGACCAGGAGGCCGCCATTTGTATTCCCGTCCTCCGGAACTCTACGGAAAGCGCTCAGGGAACAAAAGCTCCTGAAAGCAAACCCGAGTGGGTTACTCACCCCGGCCCCTGGTAAGCACGGTGCAATTCCGCCTGGGGCAAAGACACTTGAGAATCAATACAACAGGCCCCTCCCCTGAAGATCAACAAGAAATGCAGCCGAGACCAAGTTCACCTACCAAGGAGTGCGGTTTCAGTACCAAGGAGAACAGCAGAATTCCAGAGGACGAGAAAGCAAAGCACGGAACTCATGGCTTTTTCCCTGTGATTTTTTTTAGTCTTGCAGTTAATTTAATTTTTTTCTTTTTCATTTTTTGTTTTTTTTCTCACCTTCTGGTAAATTTTTTTTTAACTTTTACCTTTTTCTTTTTTAACGTTTTTTAACTAGTTTATCCAATATATATATATTTTCTTTTTTATATTTTTCTTATTTGTTTTCTTTTTTTTTTAATTCTTTTCTTTTTTCTTTTTTTATACTTTCTTCCTTTTTGAACCTCTTTTTATCCCCTTTCTCCCCCCTCACGATTTGGGATCTCTTCTAATTTGGTTAGAACATATTTTACTGGGGTTGTTGCCACCCTTTTAGTATTTTACTTGCTCCTTCATATACTCTTATCTGGACAAAAT
Organism: Mustela erminea; assembly: GCF_009829155.1. Taxonomy (NCBI): domain Eukaryota; kingdom Metazoa; phylum Chordata; class Mammalia; order Carnivora; family Mustelidae; genus Mustela; species Mustela erminea. Next base: position 55,687,085 of record NC_045625.1, read on the forward strand.
GACAAGTCGGAAAAATTCAACACAAAAAAAAAGAACAAGAGGCAGTACCGAAGGCTAGGGACCTAATCAATACAAACATTGGTAATATGTCAGATCTAGAGTTCAGAATGACAATTCTCAAGGTTCTAGCCGGGCTCGAAAAAGGCATGGAAGATATTAGAGAAACCCTCTCGAGAGATATAAAAGCCCTTTCTGGAGAAATAAAAGAACTAAAATCTAACCAAGTTGAAATCAAAAAAGCTATTAATGAGGTGCAATCAAAAATGGAGCCTCTCACTGCTAGGATAAATGAGGCAGAAGAAAGAATTAGTGATATAGAAGACCAAATGATAGAGAATAAAGAAGCTGAGCAAAAGAGGGACAAACAGCTACTGGACCACGAGGGGAGAATTCGAGAGATAAGTGACACCATAAGATGAAACAACATTAGAATAATTGGGATTCCAGAAGAAGAAGAAAGAGAGAGGGGAGCAGAAGGTATACTGGAGAGAATTATTAGGGAGAATTTCCCCAATATGGCAAAGGGAACGAGCATCAAAATTCAGGAGGTTCAGAGAACGCCCCTCAAAATCAATAAGAATAGGCCCACACCCGTCACCTAATAGTAAAATTTACAAGTCTCAGTGACAAAGAGAAAATCCTGAAAGCAGCCCGGGAAAAGAAGTCTGTAACATACAATGGTAAAAATATTAGATTGGCAGCTGACTTATCCACAGAGACCTGGCAGGCCAGAAAGAGCTGGCATGATATTTTCACAGCACTAAACGAGAAAAACAGGCAGCCAAGAATACTATATCCAGCTAGGCTATCATTGAAAATAGAAGGAGAGATTAAAAGCTTCCAGGACAAACAAAAACTGAAAGAATTTGCAAACACCAAACCAGCTCTACAGGAAATATTGAAAGGGGTCCTCTAAGCAAAGAGAGAGCCTACAAGTGGTAGATCAGAAAGGAACAGAGACCATATACAGTAACAGTCACCTTACAGGCAATACAATGCCACTAAATTCATATCTCTCAATAGTTACCCTGAATGTTAATGGGCTAAATGCCCCTGTCAAAAGACACAGGTATCAGAATGGATAAAAAAACAAAACCCATCTATATGTTGCCTCCAAGAAACTCATTTTAAGCCCGAAGACACCTCCAGATTTAAAGTGAGGGGGTGGAAAAGAATTTACCATGCTAATGGACATCAGAAGAAAGCAGGAGTGGCAAACCTTATATCAGATCAATTAGATTTTAAGCCAAAGACTATAATAAGAGATGAGGAAGGACACTATATCATACTCAAAGGGTCTGTCCAACAAGAAGATCTAACAATTGTAAATATCTATGCCCCCAACGTGGGAGCAGCCAACTATATAAACCAATTAATAATAAAATCAAAGAAACACATCAACAATAATACAATAATAGTAGGAGACTTTAACACTCCCCTCACTGAAATGGACAGATCATCCAAGCAAAAGATAAGCAAGGAAATAAAGGCCTTAAACGACACACTGGACCAGATGGACATCACAGATATATTCAGAACATTTCATCCCAAAGCAACAGAATACACATTCTTCTCTAGTGCACATGGAACATTCTCCAGAATAGATCACATCCTCGGTCCTAAATCAGGACTCAACCGGTATCAAAAGATTGGGATCATTCCCTGCTTATTTTCAGACCACAATGCTCTAATGCTAGAACTCAACCACAAAAGGAAGTTTGAAAAGAACCCAAATACATGGAAACTAAACAGCATCCTTCTAAAGAATGAATGGGTCAACCGGGAAATTAAAGAAGAATTGAAAAAAATCATGGAAAGAAATGATAATGAAAATACAACGGTTCAAAATCTGTGGGACACAACAAAGGCAGTCCTGAGGGGAAAATATATAGCCGTACCAGCCTTTCTTAAGAAACAAGAAAGGTCTCAGGTATACAACCTAACCCTACACCTAAAGGAGCTGGAGAAAGAACAAGAAAGAAACCCTAAGCCCAGCAGGAGAAGAGAAATCATAAAGATCAGAGCAGAAATCAATGAAATAGAAACCAAAAAAACAATAGAACAAATCAACGAAACTAGGAGCTAGTTCTTTGAAAGAATTAATAAAATTGATAAAACCCTGGCCCGACTTATCAAAAAGAAAAGAGAAAGGTCCCAAATAAATAAAATCATGAATGAAAGAGGAGAGATCACAACTAACACCAAAGAAATACAAACTATAAGAACATACTATGAGCAACTCTACGCCAATAAATTTGACAATCTGGAAGAAATGGATGCATTCCTAGAAACATATAAACTACCACAACTGAACCAGAAAGAAATAGAAAGCCTGAACAGACCCATAACCAGTAAGGAGATTGAAACAGTCATCAAAAATCTCCAAACAAACAAAAGCCCAGGGCCAGACGGCTTCCCGGGGGAATTCTACCAAACATTTAAAGAAGAACTATTTCCTATTCTCCTGAAACTGTTCCAAAAAATAGAAATGGAAGGCAAACTTCCAAACTCATTTTATGAGGCCAGCATCACCTTGATCCCAAAACCAGACAAGGATCCCAGCAAAAAAGAGAACTATAGACCAATATCCTTGATGAACACAGATGTGAAAATACTCAACAAAATACTAGCCAATAGGATTCAAAAGTACATTAAAAGGATTATTCACCACGACTAAGTGGGATTTATTCCAGGGCTGCAAGGTTGGTTCAACATCTGCAAATCAGTCAGTGTGATACAACACATCAATGAAAGAAAGAACAAGAACCATATGATACTCTCAATAGATGCTGAAAAAGCATTTGACAAAGTACAGCATCCCTTCCTGATCAAAACCCTTCAAAGTGTAGGGATAGAGGGCACATACCTCAATATCATCAAAGCCATCTATGAAAAACCCACTGCAAATACCATTCTCAATGGAGAAAAACTGAAAGCTTTTCCACTAAGGTCAGGAACACGGCAGGGATGTCCATTATCACCACTGCTATTCAACATAGTACTAGAGGTCCTAGCCTCAGCAATCAGACAACAAAAGGAAATTAAAGGCATCCAAATCGGCAAAGAAGAAGTCAAATTATCACTCTTCACAGATGATATGATACTATATGTGGAAAACCCAAAAGACTCCACTCCAAAACTGCTAGAACTTATACAGGAATTCAGTAAAGTGTCAGGATATAAAATCAATGCACAGAAATCAGTTGCATTTCTCTACACCAACAGCAAGAGAGAAGAAAGAGAAATTAAGGAGTCAATCCCATTTACAATTGCACCCAAAACCATAAGATACCTAGGAATAAACCTAACCAAAGAGACACAGAATCTATACTCAGAAAACTATAAAGTACTCATGAAAGTAATTGAGGAAGACACAAAGAAATGGAAAAATGTTCCATGCTCCTGGATTGGAAGAACAAATATTGTGAAAATGTCTATGCTACCTAACGCAATCTACACATTTAATGCAATTCCTATCAAAGTACCATCCATCTTTTTCAAAGAAATGGAGCCAATAATTCTAAAATTTATATGGAACCAGAAAAGACCTCGAATACCCAAAAGGATATTGAAAAAGAAAGCCAACGTTGGTGGCATCACAATTCCGGATTTCAAGCTCTATTACAAAGCTGTCATCATCAAGACAGCATGGTACTGGCAAAAAAACAGACACATAGATCAATGGAACAGAATTGAGAGCCGAGAAATAGACCCTCACCTCTACAGTCAACTAATCTTCGACAAAGCAGGAAAGAATGTCCAATGGAAAAAGACAGCCTCTTCAATAAATGGTGCTGGGAAAATTGGACAGCCACATGCAGAAAAATGAAATTGGACCATTTCCTTACACCACACACAAAAATAGACTCAAAATGGATGAAGGACCTCAATGTGCGAAAGGAATCCATCAAAATCCTTGAGGAGAACACAGGCAGCAACCTCTTTGACCTCTGCCGCAGCAACATCTTCCTAGGAACAATGCCAAAGGCAAGGGAAGCAAGGGCAAAAATGAACTACTGGGATTTCATCAAGATCAAAAGCTTTTGCACAGCAAAGGAAACAGTTAACAAAATCAAAAGACAACTGACAGAATGGGAGAAGATATTTGCAAACGACATATCAGATAAAGGACTAGTGTCCAGAATCTATAAAGAACTTAGCAAACTCAACACCCAAAAAACAAATAATCCAATCAAGAAATGGGCAGAGGACATGAACAGACATTTCTGCCAAGAAGACATCCAGATGGTCAACAGACACATGAAAAACTACTCTTTATCACTCAGCATCAGGGAAATACAAATCAAAACCACAATGAGATATCACCTCACACCAGTCAGAATGGCTAAAATCAAGAAGTCAGGAAATGACAGATGCTGGCGAGGATGCGGAGAAAGGGGAACCCTCCTACACTGTTGGTGGGAATGCCAGTTGGTGCAGCCACTCTGGAAAACAGCATGGAGTTTCCTCAAAATGTTGAAAATAGAACTGCCCTATGACTCAGCAATTGCACTATTGGGTATTTACCCTAAAGATACAAACATAGTAATCCAAAGGGGCACGTGCACCCGAATGTTTATAGCAGCAATGTCCACAATAGTCAAACTATGGAAAGAACCTAGATGTCCATCAACAGCTGAATGGATCAAGAAGATGTGGTATATATACACAATGGAATACTATGCAGCCATCAAAAGAAATGAAATCTTGCCATTTGCGACAACATGGATGGAACTAGAACGTATCATGCTTAGCGAAATAAGTCAAACAGAGAAAGACAACTATCATATGATCTCCCTGATATGAGGAAGTGGTGATGCAACATGGGGGCTTAAGTGGGTAGGAGAAGAATAAATGAAACAAGATGGGATTGGGAGGGAGACAAACCATAAGTGACTCTTAATCTCACAAAAGAAACTGAGGGTTGCTGGGGGGAGGGGGTTTGGGAGAAGGGGGTGGGATTATGGACATTGGGGAGGGTATGTGCTTTGGTGAGTGCTGTGAAGTGTGTAAACCTGGTGATTCACAGACCTGTACCCCTGGGGATAAAAATATATGTTTATAAAAAATAAAAAATTAAAAAAAAAAAAAGAAGTATATCTTTCAAAAGTGAGAAGACTTTTTTTTTTTTTTTGTCTTAAATAATCAACAACTTAAAGTCAACATGAAAACACAGTTTATTATTTTGATATGACATAGTATGTTTGCCTTTTAGGCAGATTTTTCAAAAGGTAAAAAAACACCCCTTTTAACCTCTCATTAAAGAGAAAACCAATAATTCAAGAAAATTTGGTCATTTCTACAGAGAGAAAACCAAATATTACTTTTGGATCACTATAATTTTTAAACTAAAGCTCTTTTTAAGAAATCTTAATTAATCAACCAAAACTTCAGCCAGCTTTGGCCAGGACAAATGAAATTTCCTTGCAAGGAAACTTCTAAAAATTTATATATTCTTTTAGATCTTGTCATACATTTATCTTTTTCTCATTCTGGAAAGAAGTGATTTTACTTTAGAACAAAACTGTTCTCTTTTTTCCTTGACAAACACACATCCTATATATCTGGTATACAAAATTGTTCTTCTCTACCACCATTGTTTCTAGTGCAGTTTCTTTGTAATTTATGACTGTGACTCTTAACCATAGTAACTTCTATTTTCCAGATAAAATTATGTGGATAATTGTGAACTTTATTCATACATCAGAATTTTGTAGCAGACTAGCAGAGATCATGAATCTATTCACACTTTTTTTTTTTGCAAAAGCATTTTATTCTTGCCATTATTCTAATATAAATGCAAATGTATTCAGAATAAGTAATCAATATTTTATATAGAACAATTTTTTTGTTTTTTTTTTTGTTTATTTTATTTTTTTATTTATTGTTTTTTATTTCTTTTCAGCGTAACAGAAGTCATTGTTTATGCACCACACACAGTGCTCCATGCAATCTGTGCCCTCTCTAATACCCACCACCTGGTTCCCCCAACCTCCCACCACCTGGTTCCCCCAACCTCCCACCCCCGCCCCTTCAAAACCCTCAGATAGTTTTTCAGATTCCACAGTCTCTCATGGTTCACCTTCCCTTCCAATTTCCCTCAACTCCTTTATCCTCTTCATCTCCCTATGTCCTCCATGTTATTTGTTATGCTCCATAAATAAGTGAAACCATATGATAATTGACTTTCTCTGCTTGACTGATTTCACTCAGCATAATCTCTTTTAGTCCCGTCCATGTTGCTACAAAACTTGGGTATACATCCTTTCTTATGGAGGCATAATACTCCATAGTGTATATGGACCACATCTTCCTTATCCATTCGTCTGTAGAAGGGCATCTTGGTTCTTTCCATAGATAGGCGACCATGGCCATTGCTGCTATAAACATTGGGGTACAGATGGCCCTTCTTTTCACTACATCTGTATCTTTGGGGTAAATACCCAGTAGTGCAATTGCAGGGTCATAGGGAAGCTCTATTTTTAATTTCTTGAGTAATCTCCACACTGTTCTCCAAAGTGGCTGCACCAACTTGCATTCCCACCAACAGTGTAAGAGGGTTCCCCTTTCTCCACATCTCCTCCAACATATGTTGTTTCCTGTCTTGCTAATTTTGGCCATTCTAACTGGTGTAAGGTGGTATCTCAATTTGGTTTTAATTTGAATCTCCCTGATGGCTAGTGATGATGAACATTTTTTTCATGTGTCTGATAGCCATTTGTATGTCTTCATTGGAGATGTGTCTGTTCATGTCTTCTGCCCGTTTTTTTATATGATTGTCTGTTTTTTGTGTGTGTTGAGTTTGAGGAGTTCTTTATAAATCCTGGATATCAACCTTTTGTCTGTACTGTCATTTGCAAATATCTTCTCCCATTCCGCGGGTTGCTTCTTTGTTTGTTGACTGCTTCCTTTGCTGTGCAGAAGCTTTGATCTTGATGAAGTCCCAAAAGTTCATCTTCGCTTTTGTTTTCTTTGTCTTTGGAGACATATCTTGAAAGAAGTTGCTGTGGCTGATATCGAAGAGATTACTGCCTACGTTCTCCCCTAGGATTCTGATGGATTCCTGTCTCACGTTGAGGTCTTTTATCCATGTAGAGTTTATCTTTGTGTACAGTGTAAGAGAATGGTCGACTTTGATTCTTCTACATATAGCTGTCCAATTTTCTCAGCACCATTTATTGAAGAGACTGTCTTTTTTCCACTGTATATTTTTTCCTGTTTTGTTGAAGATTAATTGACCATAGAGTTGAGGGTCCATATTTGGGCTCTCTACTCTGTTCCACTGGTCTATGCGTCTGTTTTTGTGCCAGTACCATGCTGTCTTGGTGATCACAGCTTTGTAATAAAGTTTGAAATCAGGTAATGTGATGCCCCCAGTTGTATTTTTGTTTTTCAACATTTCCTTAGCGATTTGGGGTCTCTTCTGATTCCATACAAATTTTTGGATTATTTGCTCCAGCTGTTTGAAAAATACTAGTGGAATTTTGATCGGAATGGCATTAAAAGTATAGATTGCTCTAGGTAGTACAGACATTTTAACAATGTTTATTCTGATCCAAGAGCATGGAATGGTTTTCCATCTTTATGTGTCTTCATCAATTTCTTTCATGAGTGTTCTGTAGTTCCTGGAGTACAGATCCTTTACCTCTTTGGTTAGGTTTATTCCCAGGTGTCTTTTTGTTCTTAGTGTTATAGTAAATGGAATCGATTCTCTAATTTCCCTTTCTGAATTTTCATTGCTAGTATATAAGAAAGCCACTGATTTCTGTACATTGACTTTGTATCCTGACATGTTACTGAATTGGTGTATGAGTTCTAGTAGTCTGGGAGTGGAATCTTTTGGATTTTCCATATAAAGAATCATGTCATCTGCAAAGAGAGAGAGTTTGACTTCTTCATTGTCAATTTGGATACCTTTTTTTTTTTCTCTTTGTTGTCTGATTGTTGTTGCTAGGATTTCTAATATTATGTTGAACAAGAGTGGTGAGAGTGGGCATCCTTGTCATGTTCCTGATCTCAACGGGAAGGCTATGAGCTTTTTCCCATTGAGGATGATATTTGCTGTGGGTCTTTCATAGATAGATTTTATGAAGTTCAGGAATGTTCCCTCTACCCCTATACTTTGAAGCGTTTTAATCAGGAATGGATGCTGGATTTTGTCAAATGCTTTTTCTGCATCAATTCAGAGGACCATGTGGTTCTTTTCTCTTCTCTTATTGATTTGTTCTATCACATTGATTAATTTGTGAATGTTGAACCATCCTTGTAACCCAGGGATGAATCCCACCTGGTCATGGTAGATAATCATTTTATGTGCAGTAGGATCCTGTTTGCTAGGATCTTGTTGAGAATCTTAGCATCCATATTCATCAGTGATATTGGCCTGAAATTCTCCTTTTTGGTAGGGTCTTTGCCTGGTTTGGGGATCAGGGTAATACTGGCTTCATAAAAAGGGCCTGGAAGTTTTCCTTCTGCTTCAATTTTTTGAAAAAGCTTCAGGAGAATAGGTGTTATTTCTTCTTTGAAAGTTTGATAGAATTCCCCAGGGAATCCATCAGGTCCTGGGCTCTTGTTTTTTGCGAGGTTTTTGATCACTGCTTCAATCTCATTACTAGATGTTGGTCTATTCAGGTTGTTAATTTCTTCCAGGTTCAATTTTGGGAGTTATAGTTTTCCAGGAATACATCCATTTCATCTAGGTTGCTTAACTTATTGGCATATAACTGTTGATAATAACTTCTGATGATTGTTTCTTCTTCCTTGGTGTTAGTTGTGATCTCTCCCTTTTCATTCATAATTTTATTAATTTGAACTTTCTCTCTTTTCTTTTGGATTGTTGTGGTCAATGGTTTATTGATCTCTTTGATTCTTTCAAAAAACCAGCTTCTAGTTTCTTTGATACGTTCCACTGTATCTCTAGTTTCTACCTCATTGATCTCTGCTCTAATCTTGATTATTTCCCTTCTTATGTGTGGGGTTAGTTTGATTTGTTGTTGATTCTCCAGTTCTTTAAGGTGTAGAGACAGCTGGTGTATTCTGGATTTTTCAGTATTTTTTGAAGGAGGCTTGGATGGCTATGTATTTCCCCCTTAGGACCGCCTTTGTTGTATCCCATAGGTTTTGGACTGAAGTGTCTTCATTCTCATTGGTTTCCATGAATTGTTTCAGTTCTTCTTTGATCTCCTGGTTGATCCAAGCATTCTTAAGCAAGGTGGTCTTTAGCTTCCAGGTGTTTGAGTTCCTTCCGAACTTTTCCTTGTGATTGAGCTCCAGTTTTAAAGCATTGTTATCTGAGAATATGCAGGGAATAATCTCAGTCTTTTGGTATCGGTTGAGTCCTGATTTGTGACCCAGTATGTGGTCTATTCTGGAGAAGGTTCCATGTGCATTTGAGAAGAATGAGTATTCTGTTATTTTAGGGTGGAATGTTCTGTATATATCTATGAGGTCCATCTGGCCCAATGTGTCATTCAATGTTCTTGTTTCTTTATTGATTTTCTGCTTGGATGTCTATTACTGAGAGAGGCTTGTTAAGATCTTTGACTATTAATGTATTCATATCAATATGACTCTTTATCTTGGTTAATAGTTTTCTTATGTAATTGGCTGCTCCCATATTGGGGGCATAGATATTTACATTTGTTAGATCATCTGGGTGGAGAGTCCCTTTAAGAATTACGTAGTGTCCTTCTGTACCTCTGACTAAAGTCTTTAGTTTAAAATCTAATTTATCTGATATGAGAATTGCTACCCTGGCCTTCTTTTGAAGCCCATTGGTATGAAAGATGCTTCTCCATCTTTTCACTTTCAGTTTAGGTGTATCCTTAGGTTCAAAATGGGTCTCTTATAGTCAACGTATGGATGGGTCCTGTGTCATTTTATGGGTGTATTTAGGCCATTCACATTGAGAATGATTATTGATAGATACGTTTTTATTGACATCGTGTTAACTTTGAAGTTTTTCTTTCTGTAGATTGTCTCTATATTTCTGTTCAATGATATTCTTAGAATTTTCCTCTTTTATAGAACCCCTCTTAATATTTCCTGCAATGTCAGCTTGGTGGTCACATACTCTTTTAAGCCTTGCCGGTCTTGGGAACTCTTTATCTCTCCATCCATTTTGAATGTCAGTCTTGCTGGATAAAGTATTCTTGGCTGCATGTTCTTCTCATTTACTGCCCTGAATATATCTTTCCAGCCCTTTCTGGCTTGCCAGGTTTCTGTGGACAGGTCTGACGTTATTCTGATGGGCTTTCCTCTGTATGTAAGGAGCTTCTTTGTCCTAGCTGCCTTCAAGAGGACCTGTCTACAATTATAATTCCTCATTCTTACTATTAGGTGTCTTGAGGACTTTCGAGAATCTATAATCTTGGGGGAGACCATTCTGCCTCTAGTACATGAAAGCTGGTTTCATTCACAAGATTGGGTAAATTTTCATGGAGAACTTTTTCCACTATATCTTCTAGACTTCTTTCTCTTCCCCTTCAGTGATTCCAATAATTCTGACGTTGGAACGTTTCATGGCATCATTTATTTCCCTGATTCTGTTTTCGTGGTTTCTAAACTGTTTGTTCCAGACTTCCTCCTGATCCTTTCTCTCTATCTGTTTGTCCTCCAGGTCACTAATTCTATCTTCTGTCTCAGTTACCCTACCTTTTAGATTATTTAGATTCGATTGGAACTCATTGAGAACATTGTGAAAATCATCCCTCATGGCTTTCAGTTTTGCCCTAACATTGTGAACATCTTCCCTGCTGGCTTTCAGTTCTGCCCTGATCAATTCTGTTTGGTCATCCATGGCTTTCTCCAACTTAGCTATTGCCTGGATAGTTGTTAGCCTGAATTCCCTTTCTGACATATTGTCTTTGTCAATAGCCATTAGCTCTGTTGCAGAAGGCCCATCCTCTGAATTTTTCTTCTGTTGGGCATTCCTCCTCCTAGTCATTTTGGTGAGAGATGGCTGAACAGATGTAACTGGATGTATCGACCGTGGTGCAGTCAAGGTGCACCCTGGAACACTTCTGAGCAATCAAGAGTCCCCACCCAAATGAAAGAAAAAGGAAATAGAGAAAAAAGAAAAAAAAAAGAGAGAGAGAGAGAGAGACAGATAGGAAAAAAGAAAAGAAAGATAAAAGAGAAGACTCAGCCCAAATGGGCCCCAAAGTAAGATTTATGAAGTATACAAACAAAAACAGACAAACAAAAAGACTGTTAAAAGTATAACAAGAGAAAAAAAAAAAATATATATATATATAAAAGAAAAAAAAAGAATCTAGTTAAAAAGAACCCCAAGTATAAGATTTATATACTATCAGGACAAACACAAATACACAGAAACACTTGTGGAAGGAAAACATGGGAGAATTGTTATAAATTCTCCGTGTGGGCGAGGAAGTTTATTTTGATTCTTCCTGAATGCATACTGATATCTTTGTTAAAGGACTCAACTTTCCTAAGATAAAGGGGGATTAGAAATTGGCTTACTTATAGGCGTAGCATTGATTGAGGAAAGGGGATTACCTTGAAGTTTAACTCTATATGAATATTAAAAAATAAAAATAAAAAAAGAATAAATGAAACTAAAATAAAATTAAAAAAAATAAAACATAGAAAAGCAAAAGAAATACACCGGTGTATGTATCAAAAAGTTCAGGTTAAAAGGTTATATGGAATTTGATGTTCTGGACATCTCACTGTGATGGTAAATAGGTTGAAAAATTATCTATATATATAAAAAATGAACCAGGATAAATGAATTAAAAATAAAAGTTGTATCTATGAAGCAGTGGTGGTTGTTCTCTTGTCGTCTTCCCCCCCCACCCCCGGTTGGCTTTCTGGAGCAGGGGCCTGCCACGTGGGTTTTCAGTCAGTGTTCCCTGAGTTAAGTCCTCCCACCTCCCTCAATGGGGTGGGCTCTGTGGAAACTGTTTTTTCAGGCTTTTGTTCCCTGGAGGTTTTTATGTTTGTTTGTTCGCTTGTTTTCTCTTGCCTTGACAGCTTTTTATGGTTTTTGGAGGTTTAGAGGAAAGCAAACTGCACCCAGACCTCCCTCTCAGAGAAAAGCCTCGGTCTGTTCATCTCTGGGTGCAGCAGAGCACATAAGTTCCCACTCGGCCACTGGCAGAGCACATTCTGAGTCGTGGTCCCTGGGGACACAGGAACTCCTGCTTGTACACAAAACCACAACAGTGGTGGCTGTCTGGGCAGCTCCAGACAGAGAGGTTCCAAGCAGCGATCACACACTGTGATTTTCCCGCTGGCCCCGGGCTGAGAGTGCCTGGTCTTTCTGGATCCGAGAGTGCTGGCTGGCACCTGTGCACACTTCTCTCAGGGGAGGGTGTGGGGTGTGACTCAGGCTCTGATAGTGTAGCATGGTGCGCGCAGGTGGACTGCAAAAAGGTGTGGTTCTGCCGGCTGGCGAGGCTCCCAGCCCTTCATGGGAGCGGGACCCCACATGCTCTCAGATGCATTGGAGACTCAGGGACCAAGACCTGGTTTCTATGCCGCAGTCTCTCTGGCTCAGCGCCAGGGGTGGCTGTCCTCAGTCCAGGGACTTAAACCCCTGTCCCTAACCACCCCGATTCCCACAATTTCCCCCCGTGATCCTTTGCTCTTTTTGAGTGCTTTCAACCAGTCTCCAAGTTAATGCTGGTCCCCAGTTGCAGGGCACTCTCCTATTGGGGTATTACTTTCTAATGGGTCGCTTCTGGTGGCTCCTTCCCCCTTTTGTTTATCTTCCAATATCAGTCGGATATTCCACTCTGCTTTACCTGCCCACTGGCATCTTCTGCCTCTGTAGAGATCCAGACATGTATAATTCTAATCTGAGACTGCTTTCATGGGTGATTGGAGTTCTTTGGTAGGTCATCAGCTCACTTTAGGGTACAGGTTGAAATGGCACCTCCTCCTATTTCCCTGCCATCTTGTCTCTACTCACACATTTTTTACAAAATGTTTTTTACAAAAAAACTCACACATTTACACTTACTTTAGACTCAATGTTACACAGACTTTTTGTACCATAGAAAAGGGGAAAACGTATATAAACTTAAAAGTATGCTTCAGTATTTTATCTTACTGAAAACAATTTAGATAGCTAAAGACTACTCATTAATTAACTTAATGTAGCCTAAGTTTAAGATTTCATGTTACTAAAGATTTTGGAAACTATCTTCAAAGTGATATACTACAAAACTTAATTACTGTTGAATTAAAATTTTTCAGATGACTGATTCAATTTGATTAAACACAAATTTATATTTGCATCATCTTAATTATTTAGTATGAGTATTCCTAGCTCATTTTATTAGTAAACCTGTAGAAATGCGTTTGTTTTTGTTTGGGCAACATGCCCAAGTGAAGTAAATTGTATGCTTGAATTGTATTTAACATTGGTAACTCAGAATACAGAGCTATTTATGTTGACACAATATTAAATGAGTTTTGTTGGCCAAAGACATACCTAAAATTATGCGAACTTGAATTCTTAAACATTCTGTAGATTTCTTTTAGAATACTTTCTTTATAAATTAAAAATATTAATGAAATTTCCTCAATTTCTGAAAATTTTAAGAATATTCAGTTTATTGGGTGTCTGGACGGCTTAGTTGGCTAAGTGTTTGACTCTTGATTTTGGATCAGGTCATGATGTCAGATTCCTTATTTCAAACCTTACATTGTTTCTGATCTCAGTGGGGAGTCCACTTATCTACCCCCCCAACATGCACGTGCACTCTCTCTCTCACAAATAAATAAATAAGTAGATAGATATTTTCTTAAAAAAATATTGAACTGAATATTAAGTGCATATTTTATTTTTAAACTAATCGGAATAGATATCTATTGAGGGATTTTATAATTTACTTTGGTAATATCAATGGAAGGAGGATAATATTACACATATATTACATATATACATACACATGTATGAACATAGAGACAGACACAAATAGACAGCTTATAGCTTCAATTATAAATCTAAATTTATATAAGAACTGGCTCTTGTCCTTACCCCACCTTTATATTTTTAACATGGTTATGTTTCTGATGGGACAATTGGGATTACCATCTTAAAATGACAGCTGAAATTCCACCAATATTTATGAAAGAGAGCTTTAAGAATTTCTGTATTATGATATGTAATATTATTGTAGACTGTGAAATATGTTTTAGGTGAGGGTCTAAGGAAAGATCAAGGGCCATCTGAATAACTCAAAGATAATCTGAATGGAAAAAAGAAATGAAAAACTGTCCAGTTTATTTCTAGTTATGTTTTTTCAGTCTTAGATGGTAACAGCTCTTATGTCTTAAATTCCTTAAGGAGAGGTTCTGACTCTAAGGAAGGTTAAGTAAAGGAATGTATAACGTGATTATAGAAAGGTTTTCATAAGAAATGTTTATCTTAGTACATTCATCTGACAAATAATTTCATTTAGCTTTGGGGATAACTACTAAGTCCTTAGGTAAAGCTTGCAGTAGGTTAGCAACTCAGGTTTTTTTTCAAAGGATATCCCTGATCCCATTGTTTCCCATGAGGTTGAGGGAGCATTGCCATGAGCAAGAATTGTCTTATGGTCAGTGAAAGACATTAAAGGGCAAAGGTATGTAGGTGTGGAGTTAGAAACATTGAGAAGAGTGAAGAATACAGATACTCCAATTGGAAAGTACATATTTTCCCAGAAGATTTACTGGATAGTAATGTTAAGCAGAAAGCTATCGAAGGTAGTGAGATACCGTAGCAAAACAAAATGATGTTTAGATAAAGTCAAGACACAAGATAGATTGATTATCAAGTCCTACCACACATATGGTTTGTCTATTCCAAGGAAGGGCTGTAGAAGAACAAGAGAAATGTGTTGCACTTATGTCCACTAAGATGGAGGGGTATCCATTTATGGAGATGACTATTTCCCCCTTGCTTATTGCAAATTTGTTGTAAGAACAAGGAGGATGGTCGCCCAAAGGAAGATCATTGAGAAGGTGGATTTTTGGACTCTTGATCCCTTTTGCATTTTAAGGCCATGTCCCATCACTAGTTTTCTCTTTTTGTTTGTTTGTTTGTTTTTTGAAGTTGCAAATAAAGGCACAACTTTGCATTGTGTTGTTCATCTTTTCTTAACCAACTGAGCCACCCAGGCATCCCTGTATTGTTCATCTTTTCTGTAACGAGTTCCCATGGTGTTGAGCTAGTGTTTGCACTTCAGAGATACGAATGTTCCACCAATTTACTTTTTTGTATAGGACCTCTAATTTTTGTTGTAAGCTCTTAACAGAATTAATGTCAATGGTGAAAGTGTTTCGGTTATGGAGAGCAAACCCACAGTAGTTCTTTTAAATACATTCTAACTTATGTTTATGACTGAGTTGGATTAATCTCTTTGTTGTCTGCAATCTTGCATCTTTGTTCAATAAATTTTCACTCTCCCCTGTTGTTTTTGGCTGTATATAAGCTTTAGGCATGTTCTAATTTCTCTGATGGTCTATCTCCTGAGTCCACTGGCAGCTTCACAAATGGATATAAATCATGGGGTCTAAGAAAATATGTCTGGAGGACCAGTATGAATTGATTACTAAATTCTTTTCTGTTCTTTCAGGGTTCTGGGAAGTCTTTAACAATATCATGCAAATCTGAGTGAGACCAAGGCATAAGGTGTTCAGGTGGGTGCTCAGATAATTAACCATTCATCACAAGTAGGGAAAAACCATAAGCCAAGTTAGGATGGGAAATTGGAAAGAAGAGGGATTTAATGGAGACAGAAAAGGGTAATGAGGAGGAATAGAGCTGAAAACAAATAAGAGAAACTAGCATAAAGAGGAATAGTTAGTGGGAAAATGGCTGGGGATAGTATGTGTGAGGAGTTTTGAGGGAAGAGAGGGCAAGAGTTTGCTTAAAGTAAAGGTGTGAAAGACATAATCCTGAATAAAATTCTGCCAAATAGAGGTAATGAATTCAGTTGACGGTGAGATATATAATTTACAAGGATTTTGAAGGAGTTTGAAAAGAGAGTTGGGATTTTCCTTAGTAAGAAATTTAAACAAAAACAAAACTACAACAAAAGAGCATTGAAAAGAAATTTAAAAATAAAAGGAATTAAAATTAAACCCTTAATGTGTTGTGATGGACAAATATCTGGGATATAAGGGTCAGGAGCTGAATTCACTGTGGGATGCCCAATATGTGGACCATGAGGGGCTCCAAAGGCCTCCATACCTGAGTAGAGGAAAAAGGGGTATACAAGTGGATGGGACTTCCAGTCCCATGCACATTGTGGCACCAAAGAGCCAAGAACAGTAAAAGCTAAGGAAATTAATTTCAATCAGATTCTTGCAAATAGAATAAAACACCAGGTCTGAAGATTAGAATGTGTCTCAGAGGATGGTTTTTGCTTTAGACTTTTATAGCAAAAAATAGAAAAGTTATATGTGGGGTGATTTTACAGCTGGGATTGTTTTATAATCAGGGAGTCTCAGTCAGCTAGGAAATATTTATCTCTGTGTCTGGCTAGTTTCAGGGGGACAAATAGTTCAGCTAATCATCTATGAGACAGAGAGTGGGAATTTGAAGCATTTGTGGCTTGCCTTGTCATAAATAAACAAGAGGTTATACATGAGAGTCATCTAAGTCATTTGGGAAAAGATAGTTCTTTGCTGTAAACTATTTTCTAGAACATAAAGTGGTGGAGGATTTCTTAACTGCTGCTATTTTCCAGGAATACAGGGCTGAGGTAAAGTTTAACATTATCAACCCATGTGTACTTACTGTTTAATGTTTAACAGTTGTTTGGCAAGCTGCTTACTCATTTTACACTGTTGTTAATGTTTCCTTTTCTTTTAACTTTATTTACAGAAACTATGTCTTGTTTTCTTGTGTTTTCTGTAGGTAGTGTAGACATTATTGACATTTTGAAAATTACAGATGGTTTTCAAATACAAACATATCTACTTATCTACATATCTCTAGTGAATAAAGACAATGTAAGGTTGTCATTTTCAAGGTAATGTACTGAGCCTACTTTCTTTCACTGCACTTCCTATTTCTAAGTCAACATAATATTCAATTATAGGCCTAGACTAAAAAAAATTAATTTGTATTCCAATATTTTATTTAATAATGAAGTCTTTAACTTTTTTTCTATTCAGTTAACAGCTCATATGTATTACAGCATTTTATACATAAGTATAAATTATTTTAACATTTAATTTCACTGTTCATTGTAAATCCTTTTGTACTGTTTTTTTGTGATGTTCTTTCACCCATAACCAATGCCAAATATCCATACCTATGCTAATAGTCATGACATCTTCTGCATTTTAGTTAATAGTAGAAGCATAGAGATCAGTATGACTGCAGAACCTTAAGAACTTTATTGTTCTTACAGTGTTTGTCAGTGGGATACTCAATAACGAGGAGCATGATTTTAGATACACACACACAATTTTACTTTACATTCTATACATTGTTCAATACATTTCAGTTTCCTCCCAGCAATTGCCATGCCTCACCAAACAATGCTTTCCATGGCAAACTTGATGAACATGATCAGGAAGGAATAATAGAGAATAACAAATTCCAGTCAGAGATAATTGTTTGAAGAACAGTGCTTTTCAGAAGTCTCATCCATTGATCAGGGCCCTAATAGATACCAATCAAACAGCATTGAAAAGTCCCCATCTTAATCAAGGCATTTTGATGATTTGAAGCCATAGTTACTAAATGATGCATACATAGGAGAATTCCAGAGGTTTCCTTACAACCATTCAACAGGAAGGGGGAATTCACATTGTTTTTTGAGAGCCTTATACTCAGGGAAATGCAGTGCATTAATAATAATCTGTTAAATATATTTACTGAAGTCTTACTTTGAGCCCATTGCTGAACTACCAGCATAGGACAAGAGAAAGTCATGATAGTAGTAATCAGAGAAAAGGAGAAAAATGCATAAAAGGCAAGGCAATTTAACTCCATGTCACTGCCCTTTTATTTTAATTATTTATTTATTTTAAATTTTATTTTATATTATTTTATTTATTCTCGGTGTTCAAAAAGTCATTATTTATTAACCACACCCAGTGGCCCATGCAATACATGCCCTCCTTAATACCTACCACTAGACTCACCCAACCCCAAATGCACTCCCCTCCAAAACCCTCAGTTTGTTTCTCAGAGTCCACAATGTCTCATGGTTTGTCTCCCCCTCTGATTTCCCCCAATTCTCTTTTTTCTCCATCTCCCAATGTCCTCCGTGTTATTCCTTATGCTCCACTCGTAAGTAAAACCATATGATAATTAACTTTTTCTGCTTGACTTATTTCACTCAGCATAATCTCCTCCAGCCCTGCCCATGTTGATACAAAAGTTAAGTATTCATCCTTTCTCTTAGAGGCATAATACTCCATTATATATATGGACCATATCTTTATCCATTCATCTGTTGAAGGGAATCTTGGCTCTTTCCATAATTTGGTGACCATGGTCATTGCTGTTATAAACATTGAGGTACAAATGGCCCTTCTTTTCATTACATCTGTACCTTTGGGGTAAATACCCAGTAGTGCAATTGTAGGGTCATAAGGAAGCTCCAGTTTAAAATTCTTAAGGAATCTCCACACTGTTTTCCAAAGTGACTACACCAACTTGCATTCCCACCAACAGTGTAGGAGGGTTCACTTTTCTCCACATCCTCTCCAACATTTGTTGTTTACTGTCTTGTTTTTGTTTTGTTCTGTTTTGTTTTTGTTTACCGTCTTGTTAATTTTGGTCATTCTAACTGGTATAATGTGGTATCTCAATGTGGTTTTGATTTGAATCTCCCTGATGGCTAATGATGATGAACATTTTTTCATCTGTCTGTTAGCTATTTGTATGTCTTCTTTAAAGAAGTGTCTGTGTCTTATGACCATGTTTTGATGTGATTATCTGTTTTGTGTGTGTTGAGTTTGAGGAGTTCTTTGTAGAACTTGGATATCGACCCTTTGTCTGTAATATCATTTATGAAGAATGTCTTCTCCCATTCCATAGGTTGCCTCCTTGTTTTGTTTACTGTTTCCTTTGGTGTGCAGAAACTTTTGATCTTGATGAAGTCCCAAAAGTTCATTTTTGCTTTTGTTTCCTTTGCCTTTGGGGGGCATGTCTTGAAAGAAGTTGCTGTGCGAAGAGGTTACTGCTTATGTTCTCCTCTAGGATTTTGATAAATTTCTGCCTCACATTGAGGTCTTTTATCCATTTTGAGTTTATCTTTGTGTATGGCATAAGAGAATGGTAGAGTTTCATTCTTCTATACATAGCTGTCCAATTTTCCCAGCACCATTTATTGAAGAGACTCTTTTTTCCACTGGATATTTTGTCCTGCTTTGTTGAAGATTATTTGACCATAGATTTGAGGGTCCATATCTGGGCTCTCTACTCTGTTCCACTGGTCTATGCATCTGTTTTTGTGCCAGTACCATTCTGTCTTGATGATCACAGCTTTGTGATAAAGCTTGAAATCAGGCAACGTGATGCCCCCAGTTTTGTTTTTCTTTCTCAACATTTCCTTAGCAATGCGGAGTCTTCTGTTTTCATACAAATTTTATGATTGTTTGTTTCAGCTCTTTGAAAAATGCTGGTAGAAATTTGATTGGGATGACATTGAAAGTATAGATGGTTCTAGGCAGTATAGACATTTTGACAATGTTTATTCTTATGATCCATAAGCATGGAATGCTCTTCCATCTTTTTGTGTCTTCTTCAATTTCTTTCATTAGTGTTCTGTAGTTCCTTGAGTACAGATCCTTTACCTCTTTGGTTAGGTTTATTTCCAGGCATCTTATGGTTCTTGGTGCTATAGTAAATAGAATTGATTCTCAAATTTCCCTTTCTATATTTTCATTGTTAGTGTATAAGAAAGCAACTGATTTCTGTACATTGACTTTGTATTCTGCTACATTACTGAATTGCTCTATGAGTTCTAGAAGTTTACGGGTGGAATATTTTGGGTTTTCCATGTAAAGTATCATGTAAACTGCAAAGAGAGAGAGTTTGACTTCTTCATTGTCAATCTGAATACCTTTTTTTTTTTTTTTTGGTGTTGTCTGATTGCTGTTTCTAGGACTATGTGGAACAATAGTGGTGAGAGTGGCATCTTTGTTGTGTTCCTGATCTCAGAGGAAGGCTGTCAGCTTTTCCCCATTGGGAATGATATTCACTGTGGTTTTTTATAGATAGATTTTCTGAAGTTGAGGAATGTTCCTTTAATCCCTATACTTGGAAGGTTTTTAATCAGGAATGGATGCTGTGTCTTGTCAAATGCTTTTTCTGCATCAGTTGATAGGAACATGTGGTTCTTCTCTCTTCTGTTACTGATTTGTTCTATCACATTGATTGACTTGCAAATGTTGATTCATAATTGCATCGCATGTATAAATCCCACCTGGTCATGGTGGATAATCTTTTCAATGTCCTGTTGGATCCTGTTAGCTAGGATCTTGTTAAGAATCTTGGCATCCATATCATGCTTAGCGAAATAAGTCAAGCAGAGAAAGACAACTGTCATATGATCTCCCTGATATAAGGAAGTGGTGATGCAACATGGGGGCTTAAGTGGGTAGGAGAAGAATCAATGAAACAAGATGGGATTGGGAGGGAGACAAACCATAAGTGACTCTTAATCTCACAAAACAAACTGAGGGTTGCTGGGGGGAGGGGGGTTGGGAGAAGGGGGGTGGGGTTATGGACACTGGGGGGGGTATGTGCTTTGGTGAGTGCTGTGAAGTGTGTAAACCTGGGGATTCACAGACCTGTACCCCTGGGGATAAAAATATATGTTTATAAAAAATAAAAAATTAAAAAAAAAGAATCTTGGCATCCATATTCATCAGGGATATTAGTCTGAAATTCTCCTTTTGAGTGGGGGTGTTTGGCTAGTTTGGGGACTAGGGTAATGCTGGCTTCATAAAAAGAGTCTGGAAGTTTTCCTTCTGTTTCTATTTTTTTGAAACAGCTTCAGAAGAATAGGCATTATTTCTTCTTTGAATGTTTGTTAGAATTCTCCAGGGAATCCTTCAGGTCCTGGGCTCTTGTTTTATGGGTGGTTTTTGATCACTGTTTCAATCTCATTATTAGAATTGGTTTATTCAGGTTGTCAATTTCTTCCTGATTCAGTTGTGGAAGTTTATAGGTTTTCAGGAATGCCTCCATTTCATCTAGGTTGCTTAACTTATTGGCATATAATGTTGATAATAATTTCTGGTAATTGTTTCTATTTCCTTGGTGTTATTCGTGATCTCTCCTTTTTCAGTCATAATTTTATTAATTTGGATCATCTTTCTTTTCTTTTGGATTAGTGTGGCCAATGGTTTATCTATCTTATTGATTCTTTCAAAAAACCATCTTCTCCTTTCATTGATGTGTTCTATTGTATTTCTAGTTTCTATCTCATTGATATGTGCTCTAATCTTGATTATTTCCCTTCTGCACATGGAGTTGGCTTAATTTGTCATTGATTCTCCAGTTCATTAAGGTGTAGAGAGAGTTGTATTTGGGATTTTTCAATTGTTTTAAGTGAGGCTTGGGTGGCTATGTATTTCTCCTTTAGGACTCCCTTTGCCATATTCCATAGGTTTTGGACTGATGTGTCTTCATTCTGATTGGTTTCCATGAATTGTTTAGGTTCTTCTTTGATTTCCTGGTTGATCCAAACATCTTAAGCAGAGTAGTCTTTAGCATCCAAATGTTTGAATTCCTTCCAAACTTTTTCTTGTGTTTGAGTTCCAGTTTCAAAGCAATGTGGTCTGAGAATATGCAGGGGATAATTTCAATCTTTTGGTATCAGTTGATCCCTCATTTGTGAGCCAGTATGTGGTCTAGTCTGGAGAAACTTACATGTACAGTAGAGAAGAATGACTATTTTGTTGTTTTAGGGTGGAATATTCTGTATTTATCTATGAGGTCCCTCTGGTCCAATTTGTCATTCAAAGTTCTTGTTTCTTTATTGATTTTCTGCTTGGATGATCTGTCTATTTCTGAAAGTGGCCTGTTAAGATCCTCTACTATTAATGTATTCATATACATTAAGAGTCATTCAATATGACTCTTTCTTGATTAACAGTTGGCTTATGTAATTGACTGCTTCCATGTTTGGGGGCATACATATTTACAATTATTAGATCTTCTTGGTGGATAGACCCTTTAAGAATGATGTAGTGTCGGGGCGCCTGGGTGGCTCAGTGGGTTAAGCCGCTGCCTTCGGCTCAGGTCATGATCTCAGGGTCCTGGGATCGAGCCCCGCATCGGGCTCTCTGCTCAGCAGGGAGTCTGCTTCCCTCTCTCTCTCTCTCTCTCTGCCTGCCTCTCCATCTACTTGTGATTTCTCTCTGTAAAATAAATAAATAAAATCTTTAAAAAAAAAAGAATGATGTAGTGTCTTTCTGTATCTCTGACTACAGTATTTAGTTTAAAATATATTTTATCTGATATGAGAATCACTACCCCAGCTCTCTTTGAGGCCCATTGGCATAAAAGATGCTTCTCCATCCCTTCACTTTCAGTCTGGATGTATCTTTAGGTTCCAAATGGGTCTCTTGTAGCAGTCTATGGATGGGTCCTGTCATTTTATCCAATCTGCAACCCTGTGCCATTTTATAGGAGCATTTAGGCTCTTTTTATTGAGAGTGATTATTGAAAGATACATTTTTATTGGCATCATGTTGTCTGTGAAGTTCTTCTTTCTATAGGCTGTCTCTGTAAATTTCTGTTCTATGACACTCTTAGGTTCTTTCTCCTTTTATAGAACCCCCCCTTAATATTTCTTATAATGCCGGCTTGGTAGTCCCTTACTCTTTTAAACCTTGCCAGTCTTGGAAGGTCTTTATCTCTCCATCCATTTTGAATGTCAGCCTTGCTGGATAATGTATTCTTGCCTGCATATTCTTCTCATTTAGTGCCCTGAATATGTCTTGACTGCCCTTTCTGGCTTGCCAGGTTTCAGTGGACAGGTCTGACATTATTCTGATGAATCTTCCTCTGTACATAAGGAATCTCTCCCCCCAAGCTGCCCTCTGTAGCTCTTGTCCAAAATTACGATTCATCAGTTTCACAATTAAGTGCCTTAAGGTCTTTCTAGATTTGTTGATCATCTGGGGTTGTCTTTCTGCCTCCAGGAAACAAATGTTTGTTCCATTCCCAGACAGGGAAAATTTTCACACAGAATTTGTTCAACTATATCTTCTAGTCTTCTCTCTTTCTCTGCCCCCCTCAGGGATCCCAATAATTCCTAAATTGGAACGTTTCATGGTATCATTTATTTCCCTAATTATGTTTTCATGGCTTCTAAGCTGTTTGTTCCATGCCTCTTCCAAATCCCTTATCTATATCATTTTGTCTTCTAGATCACTAATTCTATCATCTTCCTGAGTTACCCTGCTGTTAGATTATTTAGATTAGATTGGAACTCATTGACAAAATTTTAAACTTCTGCCCTGGTGGCTCTCACTTCTGCCCTTAGAGATTCTATGATGTCACTAATGGTTTTCTCCAACCTAGCCATTTCCTGGATAATGTTACCCTTAATTCCCTTTCAGAATACTGTTTACATCCATACCTAATAGTTCTGATGGAGAGGACACAGTCTCTAAATTTTTCCTCTGTTGGGTTTTCCTCATCCTAGTCATTTTGGGATTTGAGGGGATGTATAGCTAAATATATCAACCATAATCCAGGCAAAGTGCACCCTGGAAGGTTTAAGAGCAATTGGAAGTCAGCACCAAAATGAAATAAGAAAGAGAGAGAGAGAGAGAAAGAGAGAGAGAGAGAGATAGAAGAACAGAAAAAACCCTGTCAGAATGAGCCCCAAAAGTAAGATTTATAAGGTATATAAATAAAAACAGAGAAACAAAAAGGCTGACAAAAGTCGATGACAAGATGAAAAAAAAAAAAAAAAAGGAACCCAGTCAAAATGAACCCCAAGAATAATATTTATATAATACCAGGGGAAAAAAAATACAAATACACAGAAACACTGACAGAAGAAAAAGATGGGAAGGTGGTTATTCATCCTTGATTTGTGCAAGGAAGTTTATTTTGGTTCTTCCTGGATGTATCTTACTATTTTTGTAAAGGACTCAACTTTTCATTAAACATTTTATTAAAACTGGTTTATATATAGTGTAGTATTGAATAGAGAAAAAGGATTTCCTTGAAGCTTATATCTATATATATTAAAAAAAAAAAAAAAGAGGGATCTGGGTGGCTCAGTGGGTTAAAGCCCCTTCCCTCAGCTCAGGTCATGATTCCAGGGTCCTGGGATTGAGCCCCACATCAGGCTCTCTGCTAAGCAGGGAGCCCACTTCCCTTCCTTTCTCTCTGCCTGCCTCTCTGCCTACTTGTGATCTCTGTCTGTCAAATAAATAAATAAAATCTTAAAAAAAAAAAAGAAAAGAAAAGAAAAAGAAAAACACAGGTATATATATGAAAAAAGTTCAAGTTAAAAGGTTGTTATGGAGTACATTGTACTAAGCCTTTAGTTGTCATGGTAGGTAGTTTAAGAAATTTAAAAAGCAAGAATTTTGAGAATGAATTAAAAAAATTAAATAAAACCTTGTATCTATGAAATATACAGGTTTTAGGCAAACCAAGAGATTAATATATTGTTTTCTCCTGGTATTGGAGTTTTACAGTTTTATGGGGAACCTGTGGTGGTTTTCTTCTCATTCTTTTGGCTGGCTTTCTGGGGGAGGGGGCTGCCATGTTGTTTTCCAGTCAGTCTTACTTGGGTTGAGTCCTCCTATCCCTTATCAAGAGGCTGGGGTCTGTGGAAACCTATTTTTCAGGCTTTTATTCTCTGGAGGTTTTTGTTCTTTGGAGGGTTTTTTTGTGGCATTTTGGTGGTCTAGTGGAAAACAAACTGCACCCAGACCTCCATCTGAGAGAGAAGCCTCAGTCTGTTCCCCTCTGGGTAGTCCAGAACACAGAGATTTTGCTCTGCAGACTCCACTAAACTGTACAACCTCCCACAGGCAGTGCATGTCCCCAGCCACCATCTCAGCACCCGAAGCACCTGCTTGTCTCTGTACCTCCATGCTACTTAAACTGCAAGCAATATTGGTCCAGGGAGTCTGCTTCTGGTGGCTGCCTTTGCCTGGACTGCTGTCTGGGTTCCAGACCTTATGGTTATACAGGTTGCTGCCCAGAGATCCTGACCAGAAGTGTGCTGAGTTCCTTCAGTCCTGGGCTGGGAAAGTCCAGACTCTCAGCTGCTCCTAGAGACCACTGGCTTGGAGCATGGAGCATGGAGCTTTCTCAGGTGCTGGTGGGGAGTGGGTCAGACCCCATTCATGCAGTTTATGCAGAGCACAAAAGGCTGTAGTTCTAGGGAGCACAGGCTGACATCATCACCAGATTCTCTCATGCACCCAGCAGAGGGGTAGTGTGCAAGCCATGCAACCCTGGGGGTTCAGGGACAAGGAACTGGAGGCTCCACCACACTGTCTCTGGGATGGGTGGTTGCCAGTGGTGCCCATCCTGGGACAGTGGGCTTAGGCCCATGCCCATGACCGCCCGGTTCCACCAGTTACCCCTTAAGACCTTTTGCTCTTTTTGAGTGCTTTTAACCAGACTTCAAGTTAATGCTGGTCCCCAATCACAGGGCACTTTTGCATTGAGGTATTACTTTCCAATACCAATGGGGTATTACTTTTCACTTCTGGTGGTTCTCCTCCCCTTCAGTTTATCCTCCATTATCACTTTAAGCATTCTCACTCTGCTTTACCTCTCTACTGGTGTCTTCTGCCCACATAGAGATCCAGAAGTGTATAATCTTACATCTCAGGCTGATTTCATGGGTGTTCAGAGTGTTCTGGTAGATAATTAGCTCATTTTAGGGAAACAGTTGAAACAGGGTCTCCTACTTCTCTGCCATCTTGCCCCTCCTTGTCACTGCCCTTCTGAAGTGGGAGTAGTGATTCATATTACTTCATGTTCTCAATCCATTATTGTTTTGTTGTTGTTGTTGTTGTTGTTGTTTTAGATTTTATTTATTTATTAGACAGAGAGAGAACACAAGTAGGCAGAGAGGCTGGCAGAGAGAGAGGAGGAAGCAGGTTCCCTGCTGAGCAGAGAGCCCGATGCGGGGCTTGATCCCAGGACTCCGGGATCATGACCTGAGCCGAAGGCAGAGGCTTTAACCCACTGAGCCACCCAGGTGCCCCAACCCATTATTGTTTTTTAATCCTACCCTATCAGGGGTGCCTGCATGACTCCATCTATAAAGCATGCAACTCTTGATCTTGGGGTTGTTGATTTAAGATCCACACTGGGTGTAGAGATTAGTTTAAAAATTCTTTAATCCTACTCTATCAAACAGTTTTTTCCAGTCTGATATTTTGTTTTGATTGAAATTTGTTTGGTTAGATTAGTTCTTTAAATAATCTTAAATAGGCAAGAGTATTGCCAGAGTTCTTATAAAACTGAACATCTTTCTCTGAGGTATTTACATGTGAATGGTAATTTGTCAGGTACAGATCACTTAGATCCTAAACTTTCCCTCTCAAAATTCCAGTGTCTTCTTAAGTTCCATGTCAATAAATAGAATTTTAAATCCAGGGGCACTTGGGTGGCTCAGTCCTTAGGCATCTGCCTTTGGCTCAGGTCATGATCCGAGGGTCCTGGGATGGAGCCATGCATTGGGCTTTCTGCTCAGCAGGAAGTCTGCTTCTCCTTCTCCCACTCCCACTGCTTGTGTTCACTCTCTCACTGTGTCTCTCTCTGTTGAATAAATAAATAAAATATTTAAGAAAAAAGTAATTTTAAGTCCAGCCTTTCTTTCAATCTAATTAATTACTACTACTACTACTACCACCACCACCACTACTAGTACTACTAGAACTACTACTACTACTACTACAGTAGAAAAAACACTTTTTCTTTATAGGTGATATAGGTTTGTTTTTGTTGTTTTTTATCTTGTTGAAATTCAAACATTTTTCCTACCCAGGATATATCTAGAGAGGGAAGTGCTTTTGTAATTTTTTCTCCTGTCAAACACCAAACCCCTTCAAACTTCAAACTCATATTTTTATTCAGCTCCCTGATAGTAAACATAAAGTTTATCACCTCTAGAAGTGAATCAGCTGTATTTGCAGCATCTGCCTCTTACTAACTCTGTGGCAAGTTATTTACAATTCCCTGCAAGCTTCCTCTCAATAGCTATTAAGTATATGTAAGATTGTATATTATACAAGTTTCCTGGGATTAAGTGAGATAATGGAAGATCAAATCACAAATGATTCATAGATGGTAGTGGTTATTTTATATGATTATTTGTTTTGTTTCTGTTATTCATTGTTTCTTCCACTGAAAACTTATAATTCTTAGGATTCTATCATTTTCTTAGAATGTCTATCACTATTTTATCATTCATCTATTACTTTTCTTATATTTAATTTTCCCATTCATTGTGAGTGAGATTAAGTGTGGTCTCCAAATAGTAATTTTACTTACCTCAAAATTTATTACCTCCAAAGAAGTTTTTAATGTTTATTTTCTAGTTTAAATTTTTCTTCTCTCTTGATTTTCCCTCCTTCCTTCCATCCCTCCTAATTGCCAGCTCCCATTGCATCTCTGCTTTTATTTCAAGGTATTCTTTCTTTATAGGTCCCTAGTCTTGTACAGAGAGAATTTTTGAAAGATATGAGCATCCTCAAAATCATCAAGGCATTGTCTCCTTTTCTCTAGTTTCTGCTCATAGCTCTGCTATTGTTTTTGTTTTCATTTTTGAATTCGGAGAATTAGTTCAGTCCTGATGTAGCTCAGGAGCGTAGTTACCACCACACAGTACCTTCCTCCTTTCAGACTTCGATAAAATGGTCAGGTTGATATAGAAAATCTTTACTTGCAGGTCAAAATTTATAAGTTGTGTTTAGAGTAATTTGAAGTACTTAACTGGCCTAAAGTTAGGTCTCTGTTTCTCCTACCCTTTTGGCTTTTTGGTTGAGCTAGAGAGCCAGATGCAGTTTGAAGTTGTATTTTATGACTGCCCTACTCTCAGCAAGTTAAACATGGTCTCAGCACTCTTCATGGTGCTTTCCCTACAATATGTATGCATTTCAGGAAGTAAGGAAGCACTGCATATGCCTATTTCCTGCACTGATGTATGCTGGCAGTCTCCTAATGCCAGTGAGAAAAGAGCTGTTGACAAAAGTTGGAGACAGAACTTTTAACACTCATGGAATAAAATGACAACTTCTGTGTGCTTGAAGGAAAGTTGCCTGTTTTTCCTTCTCTTCTAAATTTTAGCTTCTAGTTCTCACAGTTTGGTAAAGTCAGATGTATTGTCATAGTCTTTTCCTACTTTCTTCTTGGCAACTATTCTGGCTTGTTAAGATTTCAGTTGAATGTAGGATACTATTGGTATAATTTTTTCCTGTTTTATTTTTGGATGTCTGTTCAGCTTCAGAAGACTATAATTGCATGTGATATGTCGTTCAAGAATATACTTTTAAATTCAACTCCATCCCAAAGGCCATTTGTTTAAATTCAGGATGAAATTTTACATATGTCCTTCTTCTTCTTCTTTTTTTAAATTACACTAGACCTTTTTCTTTTTCTGTATTTAAGAGAAAACTTGGTAAGAAGAATATCAAGCTCATATAGTCTGTCAGTCCACTAATTAAAGTTTTTCTCTTTAAACATTCCAGACTATTACAACTTGATATTATACAACTAAATATTCCTAGGGAAATATTCCTACAGGAATATTCCTGCAATTAAATTCCTAAGGGAAATGCTCAGCCCATTTATAGCAAAGATTGTTAAATATTCCCAGTAACCATATCTATTTATCCATTGTTATCTCTCTCTCTCTCTCTTTTTAAGTAATGCAACATTTCCTCCCTTATTCCCTGACCAAGATTTAGCTAAGAATGTGACTGTCCACCAGAGACCATTTCTCAGACTTCACGGCATCTTGCTGAGGAAGTGTGAATAAGTTGAGGCTAGTGGGGTGCTTATGAAAGGGAGGAAGGCAACCTCATAGCTTTATATACTTACATGTTTCCTCTGTTTCCCTCCCCCCACCTTATGTTATGAGAACCAATCCTGGAGGCTTCCAACTTTAACCCCACAGACACATATAACACCCTGAGCAATGAAAGAAGAGAAATATAGAAGACTATCAGCCCCCGCATGACCTCAAATATCCAAGGCACTTAGCCATTGTAGCCTAGTCATCAACGGACTTTTTTATGATGAAGAAATAAACTTCACTCTCATTTAAAGCTCAACATTCTGGTGCTGTTTTTATTGTAATAGCTTTCACTGTAACTTAACTAATACAAAGTACTTCTACACAGTGTGCTGTTAATTGAAGGAAAAATAAAAACCAACACAGTGAATGACTCATAAATTTTTACATACTGCTTTCCTAAGAGCGGGCTCACGATTACTAAAATCTCTTCACAAGAAAGCTCTAACAACTTCCAAGAGTTTACATTGCTTTCAAGACTTTCATAAGTAGGACATCAAAAATGAATAGTGTTTCTGCTTGTTTGTTGTTTGTTGTTGTTTCTAATGAGGGAATGTAACCACATCTGTTTTTATTTCTTGGCAACAAGATGGTTGACGGGAAAACACTAAGTGAAATTCAAACCCAACCAGGCCTCACAAGAGCATGATGTTTTTAACAAAAAAAAAAAAAAAAAAAAAAAAAGTAGTCAAGGGGTTAGAAAAACGGAAAAGAACTAGTAGTCTTTTGTCAATGGGATCTTCTATTCTCTTTCAGACCTCCCATACTCAGAGGGATATTTTAAAAACTGAATTTTTTTTTTCCCTTTGTAATAGCATAAGCATCACTTTTTAAGATTGGCCTGACATCCTGTAACTTCTCTTTTTTTTCCATCCAGTGGAGATGTGAAGTCAATGGCAGCTTCATAGCTTTGTACTGAATGTCTTTTGAACATGGACTGTATCAGTTTCCTATGGAGTTTCACAAAAGAGAAATTTTGGCAATGAGAAAAGCCTCTGGCATGTTAGGAACAGAAAGGAACATATATGCTTCAGAAATAGCAAATGGCTTGCCTGCCAAACCAACCCTGTGGTGCACATGCTTCTTATTACAGGCCTGCTTTCCCAGAAACGCAAAGCAGAGAGAAAACCAGTAGAGTCCTTTCTGGATTAAATCTGTGTCCCCTGAATCTGTGCTAAAAGAAAAACCCATGACCTCCATATCTCAGTGAAAACCTTATGCCTCATTGACTCTCATTTTAATGCAAATTTCTATGTCCTTGCATATAAAAGCAATATTTTGAAGGCTTTATGAAACAAACAAGGCATTGCAGAGTAAGTACGATTGGTTATTTAGTATCATAAACATGAATAGTATGCTGGAACACAATTTTTAAGAATAATAAGCACTATGTAGCATGTTCTGTGCTAAGAATTTGACATGTTGTTATTAATCTTAAAGATTCTAGGATATACAATGTTATCTCCATTTTACAAATGAGAAAACTTGAAGTTAATAGTCCCAAGGGAATATAGCTAGTATGTGGTGGGTATGAGCTAATTCATTTCTACCTAATTCCCAGATCTGTGTTATTTAACTACTACACAAAGTAATACAAATGATTTGGCATCTGTGATTTATAAGAAATGCGTATTCATTGACCAAAATGCACTTTTCATATATATTTGGTCTTTCTCCACAGTTCCAACTCCTAAAAAACTTGTAATTTCCTAAGTAAAAGAGTGATAACAATGTTTTTTCTTATATAAATGAGGTGACTTTTGGATCCTACTTCCTGACCTCTGGGGAGAAGAGAAGGGCTGGAGGTTGATTAGATCAAGCACACCTATATAATGAAGCCTCCATAAAAATCCAAAAGGATGGGGATTAGAGAGCTTTTGGGTTGGTGAACACTTAGCAGAAGTGGCCTGCCCAGAGAGGATGAGTAAACTGTGTCTTTCCCCATGTCTTGCCCTACACAGACCTCCCATCTGACTGTTCCTCAGTTACAGTCAGAGTAATGACCAGAATGCTTCCAGGTGCCATTATGCAGGGCCCCAGGCTCCAGAAGACAGAAGTTCCTTTGTTTAGGACCTCACCCTATTTATCTCTTCACATGTCTGAATCTAGTGAGTAAATGGATTTCCTGAGTTCTGTGAGCTGCTCTAGCAAATTAGTCAAACCCAAGGAAGGGATCATGGGGACTTCTAATTTGTAGCTGGACTGTCAGAAGTACTGGGCAACTAAATTGGAGGGCAGTCTTGTGGAACTGAGTCCTTGAACTGTAGAATCTGTTATCTCATGGTGATTTGTATGAGAATGGAGTTGAATTATGCAACACCCAGTTGGTGTCTGAAAATTGTTTGGTGGGGTAAACCCATACCTGCACACACATTTGTAATTGGTACTAGAATCACTTTTAGCATCTAAGTACTAAGTGCCAGTGCCATGGAAGAGGACTAAGAACTTTTTTTTTTTTTTAAAGAGCATGATCAAGAAGTATACTACTGTAGACATTTTCTCCAACTCTTTGAGCTGAAGTTTTGAACTGATGCCAACAAAAATCACACCAACTTTAAAAGCTTACCAGACCATAAACTATTTATGAAATCTGGCATTAAGAATTATCCTTAGGCTCATGAATCGGAAGAATAAACGTTGTTAAAATGTCTATACTGCTTAGAGCAATCTATACTTTCAATGCCATCCTGACCAAAATTTTGCAAGCATTTTTCAAAGAGCTGAAACAAACAATCATAAAATTTGTATGGAATCAGAAGAGACCCCACACTGCTAAGGAAATGCTAAAAAAGAAAAACAAAACTGGGGGCATCACGTTGCCTGATTTCAAGTTTTATCACAAAGCTGTGATCACCAAGACAGAATGGTACTGGCACAAAAACAGATGCATAGACCAGTGGAACAGAGTAGAGAGCCCAGATATGGACCCTCAAATCTATGGTCAAATAATCGTCAACAAAGCAGGGCAAAATATCCAGTGGAAAAAAGACAGTCTCTTCAATAAATGGTGCTGGGAAAATTGGACAGCTATGTATAGAGGAATGAAACTCTACCATTCTCTTATGCCATACACAAAGATAAACTCAAAATGGATAAAAGACCTCAATGTGAGGCAGAAATCTATCAAAATCCTAGAGGAGAACATAAGCAGTAACCTCTTTGACACTGGCCACAGCAACTTCTTTCAAGACATGCCCCCCAAAACAAAGGAAAACAAAAGCAAAAATGAACTTTTGGGACTTCATCAAGATCAAAAGTTTCTGCACACCAAAGGAAACAGTCAACAAAACAAGGAGGCAACCCATGGAAGAGGAGAAGATATTTGCAAATGATACTATAGACCAGGGGCCAATACCCAAGATCTATAAAGAATTCCTCAAACTCAACAAACACAAAACAGATAATCACGTCAATAAATGGGCAGAAGACATGAACAGACACTTCTTCAAAGAAGACATACAAATGGGTAATGGACAGATGAAAAAATGTTCATTATCAGTAGCCATCAGGGTGATTCAAATCAAAACCACATTAACCTTACACCAGTTAGAATGGCCAAAATTAACAAGACAGTAAACAGCAAATGTTGGAGAGAATGTGGAGAAAGAGGAG
This sequence comes from Mustela erminea, assembly GCF_009829155.1. Taxonomy (NCBI): domain Eukaryota; kingdom Metazoa; phylum Chordata; class Mammalia; order Carnivora; family Mustelidae; genus Mustela; species Mustela erminea. The sequence goes on from NC_045625.1 coordinate 55,719,691, forward strand.
CCTTCTTACACTGTTGGTGACAATGCAAGTTGGTGTAGTCACTTTGGAAAACTGTGGAGATTTCTTAAGAATTTTAAACTAGAGCTTCCTTATGACCCTGCAATTGCACTACTGGGTATTTACCCCAAAGATACAGATGTAATGAATAGAAGGGCCATCAGTTCCCCAATGTTCATAGCCACAATGGCCACAGTCACCAAACTGCGGAAAGAGCCAAGATTCCCTTCAACAGATGAATGGATAAAGAAGATATGGTCCATATGTATAATGGAGTATTATGCCTCCATAAGAAAGGATGCATACTTAACTTCTATATTAACATGGACAGGACTGGAGGAGATTATTTTGAGTGAAATAAGTCAAGCAGATAAAGTCAATTATCATATGGTTTTACTTACGAGTGGAGCATAAGGAATAACATGGAGGACATTGGGGATGGAGAGAAGTGAGCTGGGGGAAATCAGAGGGGGAGACAAACCATGAGAGACTGTGGACTCTGAGAAACAAACTGAGGGTTTTGGAGGGGCAAGGGGTGTGTGTTGGGTGAGCCTGGTGGTGGGTATTAAGGAGGGCATGTATTGCATGGGGCACTGGGTGGGGTGCATAAACAATGAATTTTAGAATACACACACACACACACACACACAAACAGGAAAAATAAAATTAAATTAAATAAAAAAAGAAAAAGAACTATCCTTGGTAATTTTTTATCTATGTAACATCATTTTATCCTCTACACTTTGCCTCTTTTTAAAAAAAATCCCCAGAATACCAAAAGTCAAAAAAGCAAGTAAGGAAAAATGAAATTATGACAAGATAGACCTTTATGACATGAAACAGAAACAAACAAACAAATCTAAAATAACATCTTTCAGAAACATTTGTTTCAGCTTCTCAAGAGAAAGTAGAGTTCCCTAAGCTTAAGAAGGCAATGCTGACTGAACAAAAACAGTAAAAACAAATGAATGAGGACTACTTTTTTTGTGAGGCAACTGTAAGGGATAGAATCCTGGAAGCATGTTGCATAACTTATTCCTGATTTTCTTAGCAGCACAGTGAAGGCAGTCACAACTGCCAAGCCAGAACTTCTGGGTTTTTGAGTCAAAGCCCAGCTCTCAGCAAATTGATTTTGGTTTCAACTAATCACCTGGCATTGGAGGCAGATGAAGATAAATTAAGCCTTTTGAATTCTGGATATGGGATCTCATTCTATACATAAAAAATGATACACTATTTCAGTTAACATTTATGGAAAATGGTTTATGCATTCAGAATATTTTTTTTTATCATTTTGGGCCTCCTTCCAATCTGTTTGAAACCTTTCTGGTACCTCCCAACCAATGTCCAATTACTTCATTTTGCTTTATGGTCACCTAGTCTTTTATTTTTGTCCACTGAATAATTTGAGGTAGGCTTCCTGGAAAGCTAATGGCCCATGTATTAAGTTTCCCTTATACTCTCTTTCTTCTATGGAAAATACCTTTCTAAGTCATAAGCTAGACTAACTGTTGCACTTTGTGTCATTATATTAGCTTATTAAATGTCACTATGTTTATAGATTTGACTAGAGAAACAACTGTCTAATTATTAAAATAATGTAAGAGTGGAATAAGATCCTTATACTTCAAAATGTTATCATTTGCAGCCTTTCTCATGACAATGGGAGAGGAATGAGAAAGCAATGTCACAAAAGTATTTGAAATCTTTTATGTGCCATGTTTGTTAAGAGAGTTCCCTGTCTGAACACCGAGCACGAATCATACAGAATCAGATTATTTCTCTTTCAAATGATGCTCAGAAAACCCAGAAAACTCAAGATTTAATTTGTGAGAGGAGGAAGCACTGTGAAGATGGAAGCAGAGGTTGGAGTGCTACAGCCTCAGGCATGAATGCCAGCAGCCACTAGTGTTGGAAGACACTGGGAAAATAGTCTCCTCTGGAGAGGAGCAAGCCTGCTGATAGTTGCTTTCAAACTTCGGCCTCCAGAACTGGTGCATCTTGCTTGGATCATGGTTGAAATATTCAGCTATGCATCCCCTCAACCACCTTTCACCAAAATTACCAGGAGTAGGAACACCCAACAGAAGAAAAAATCAGAGACTGTGACCTCTGCCACAGAACTATTGGATATGGATATAAATAATATGTTGGAATGGGAATTCAGGACAACAATTATCCAGGCAATGGCTAGGATGGAAAAGACTGTTAGTGGCAACATAAAATCTCTAAGAGAAGAAGTGAGGGCTGATTGGGCAGTATTAAAAAGTAATATCAATGAGATCCGATTTAATCTAATCTAAATACTCTAACAGCTAGGGTAACCAAGGCAGAAGATCAAATTAGTGATCTAGAAGACTAACTGGTAGAAAAGCAGGATCAGGAGGAGGCATAGAACAATCAGTTTAGAAGCCATGAAAACAAAATTAGGGAAATAAATGATTCCATGAAACATTCCAGTGTCGGAATTATTGGGATCCATGAGGGGGTTTCAGAAAGAGAGAAGACTAGAAGATATAGCCGAACAAATTCTGGATGAATATTTCCCTAATATGGGGAATGGAACAAGTGTTCATGTCCCAGAGGCAGAAAGGTCACCCCCAAAATCAACAAGTCTATAAAGACCTCCAGACACTTAATTGTGAAATTCACGAATTATAGTTTCACAGAGGAGGTCTTAACGGTGGCCAGGGGGAAGAGATTTCTTGCTTACAGAGGATGGACCATCAGAATAATGTCAGACCTGTCCACAGAAACCTGAAGCCAGAAAGGGTTGGCAAGGCATATTCAGGGCATTAAATGAGAAGAACATGCAGCCAAGAATACTTTATCCAGCAAGGTTGACATTGAAAATGGATGGAGAAGTAAAGAGCTTCTAAGACTGGCAAGGTTTAAGAGATTACATGACCACCAAGCTGGCACCACAATAAATATTAGGAGGGTTATATAAAAGAAGGATGAACCCAAGAGTGACATAGAACAGAAATTTACAGAGACAACAGGCAACATGATGTCAATAAAAAAATTATCTTTCAATAATCACTCTCAATGTGAACACCCTAAATGTCCTTTTATTTTCTGTTTCTCTTAGTTTAGCTTTTTTTAAAGATTTTTTCTTTTTTTTTTTAAGATTTCGCATGTAAGTGATATTATACAGAATGACTTACTTATATCCCTAAGGTTCATTCAAGTTGTCACAGATCATAGGATTTTCTTCTTTTTCATAACTAAACAATATTCCATTGTGTTACACTATGGAGATTATCATTCAGTTATAAAAGAAAAGGAAATCCTGCTGTTTGTAGCAACTCAAATGAAAATGAACCTTAATATATATTGTGGGTGTATATATATAATATTAGTATATATACTATATAATATATATAGTATATGAGTATATAGTGATGAAGTTCTAGAACACAGGTGAGGTTTGGTGGGGTGAGGTCTGGAGCCGATGACCAAGAAAGAATTCTTGAGACATCTTTGGTGCAAAATGGTGGTTTATTAAAGCACGGGGACAGGACCTGTGGGTAAGAAGAGTTGCAGCTGCCCCGGGTTGTGAGGGATGACAGGCCATGTACCCTGTGGTTGGGGAAAGGTGAGGAAAGTGAGGTTTCAGCAGAGCTTTCATATGCTAAAGAGAGCCTACAAGGTTTGATCAATGTTGTCTTTTGGCAAGCCATTAACATCAAGATAGTTGAAAGATTCCTGTCTTGCAGGATTGTAATCTCTGCAAGTTACCTATTTGTTTCTTGTTTATGGCAATCAGGAGTGCCTGAGGAATGTTACGCATATTACCAAGGGAAGCAAGTGAAGAGGGGGTGCAAGGTGCCAGCTTTTGCTTTGTCCTCAGCCAGCCTCCTGCTCCCTCATCAATAGTACATATAAATGTGTGTTTTTATATATAATAAATGTATAAAGTATATATAAAGCATATATATATTGTATGCATACACATACACACATACATATGTATGTTATAATATGTATATATATTACATATATATAGTATATACATACACACACTGTATATACACATACTATGTATAGAAGTATCTGAATTCCAATGAAGATATTTCTATCAGCTTCTGATCTCAATTCTTTGGATATATACCCCAAAGTGGGATTGTTAAATCATATGGTGGGTTTGCTTTTTAACATTCTGAGGAAACTTCATAGAGGTCTCCATAATGGCTGTACCAATTTGTATTCCCACCAACATTGCACAGGGTTACCCTTTCTTCCACACCCTCAATAGCCCATTATTTCTTGTCTTTTTGATGTCAACCATTCTGACAGTTAAGAGGTGAATAATTCTTCTTTAAGTATTTGGTAGAATTCACCAGTGAAAGCCTCTTTTGGATTTGATTCCTGATTCCTTCTCCTTACACATTACTGTTTGTTTACATTTTCTATTTTCTAATAATTCATTCTTTGTAGGTTGTATGCTTCTCATGTTTTATTGATTTCTTTTGGGTTATCCAATTGTTGGTATATAATTGTTCCTAGTAGTCTCATGATCTTTTGTATTTCTGTGGTATCAGTTGTAATGTTGCCTCTTTCTTTGCTGATTTTATTTCAGTTCTCATTTTTTTTCTAATTAGTCGCTAAATATTTGTCAATTTTGTTTATCTGTTCAAAACTGAAATTGAAAAGTTGACCTTTTATATTGTATTTCTAGTCTCTATTTCAGGTATTTGTGCTCCAATTTTTCTTATAACTTCCTTTCTGCTGATGTTGGGCTTAGTTTGTTCCTTTTTTTTTTTTTTTTGAGATCTTTCTTATATCTTATTGTAAGGGTCTGTTACGAAAAACTTCCCCCTTAGAACTATCCTGAATTATTTTTGCCTTATTTTATATGTTTGATATGTTGTGTTTTCACTTTCATTACTTGAGAAGAATATGTATTCTGCTTTTGCTGGGTCAAAAGTTCTTTATATGTCTGTTCCATTTAGTCTAAAGTAGGGCTCAAGTCCAAGGTTTCCTTGTTGATTTTCTATCTGGATGATCTATCCATTGCTGAAAGTGGAGTACCAAAGTCCCCTATTATTATTGTTGTCTATTTCTCCCTTCATATTTGATATTATTTGCTAGGTATATATAGTTTCTCCAATGTTTGGTATGTATCTACTTATAATTATTGTATCTTTTTGATGGATTGGCCTCTTATCATCATATAATGACTATATCTCCTATTACCATTTTGGTTTAAAGTGTGTTTTATGTAAACTTTTATATAAGTATAGCCACCCCTGCTTTCTTTTAGTTTCAACTTGCTTGGAATATCTACTGCCAGGTTACACTTTGAGTCTGTATGTCTCTGGAAAACTGAACTGAGTCTCTTGTATCCAGCATCTAGTTTTTTTTGTTTTGTTTTGTTTTTTGTTTGTTTCTTTGTTTTTTTTAATCTATCAAGCCACTCCTTACCTTTTAATTGGAGAACTCAATCTGTTAACATTTAAAATAATGATTGATAATTATAATTATTGGCTTTACTATTGTCATTCTATTAATTTTTTGCAGCTGTTTTGCAGTTCCATTTTCTTTTCTTCCTTTCTTGTGTTCCTTTATAAACTGATGATTTTCCATAGTGATATGCCATAAGTCCCTTCTCTATATATTTGGTATATTTATGGTAGATTTTGTAGATTTTTGCTTTGTGGTTCCCATGAGTCTTACATAAAATCACACACACACACACACACACACACACACACTTACACGCACACGATGTTTTAAGTATATTAATCTATAGATCAGTATCAATTATAAATAAATATTTAGAGTTCCTAGTAAAATTAAATGAATTTTTATAATATAATATTAAAGGAATACTAAAGGAATCTGCCCTATGACCAACTTAATATAATGAATGCAAGACTGACTCAATAATAGAAAAGACTTCTGCTTTTATGCTAGGATCAAAAGTGCAATGTCACATATCCCAGGAATTAAACAGTAATAACACATTATGTAATACTCGTGACATACCGTGAGACATGAAACTTTAATCTTTGATCAAATCTTATATTGTAGAAATGAAATTATTGCTATTTTTATATCATATACTTCTCTATTCATACATGAGTTAAGAGCAACTATTAGTAATAAGGTGAGATGTACGAAATCTTGTGTATGGTAGAAAGTTGTAAGATACAAACACAACACACACACACACTTGTGTATATATAATGTGACATATATATAATATCAGTCCATTTTACACTAATAATTTAATATTTTATACTAACAATATATCAGTCCATTTCACACTAACAATTTAATTTTTATTGCACAAAAAATTCTATGCTTTTCCCCCTTTACTTTTGATGTCACCATACATCATTTAATAGTGTGAATCCATTAACAAATTGTAGAAACTATAGCTATTTTTAATACTTTTGAACTTTAACATTTATGTCAGAATTAAATTGTTAACACATCAGAATAGTATAGTATTGGTGCATTTCTGAATTTGAGTATATGATAGCATTCACTAGTGTGTTGTATATTTTCATATAATTATTGAGCATACTTTTGTTTCAGCTTGAAGAATTCCTTTCAGCAGTCCATGTAAGACAGGTTTAGTGATGTTGAATTCCTTCAACTTTTGTTTACTAAGGAAAGTATTTTGCCTTCAATTTTGAAGGACAACTTTGTAGGATAAAGTGTGCTCAGTGGTTTATTTATTTTAACATTTTGATTATATCATCTCATTTTCTCCTGGCCTATAAGGTCTCTGCTGAAAAATCCATTAATAGCCTTATAGTGGTTCTCTTCTATGAAAGAGGCTTTTTGTTGTTGTTGTTTGTTTGTTTGTTTTTGTTTTTTCCTTTCTCTTGCTGCTTTTAAAGTTCTTTACCTTTTGTTTTTGGCAAGTTTTCTTTTTTTTAATGTGTTTTGATAAAGATTAAGGTGGATTGGAATTTTTTTTTTTAAGATTTTATTTATTTGACACAGAGAGAGAGATCACAAGTAGGTAGAGAGACAAACAGAGGCAGGAGGGGGAAGCAGGCTCCCCTCTGAGCAGAGAGCCTGATGCGGGGCTCAATCTTAGGACCCCGAGATCATGACCTGGACCGAAGGCAGAGGCTTAGCCCTCTGAGCCACCCAGGTGCCCCATGGATTGTAATTTTAAGGTTACCCACTAGCTTCATGAACTTTCCAGATCTCTCTCCAGGTTTGGAAAGTTCTCGGCCATTATTATTATTATTTTTTTTAAGTTTTATTTATTTATTCATTCAGGTTTTAATTTTAAGCAATCCCTACACCCAACATGAGCCCCAAACCTACAACCCTGAGATCAAGAGTTGCATGCTCTACCAACTGAGCCAGCCAGGCTCACCCACCATTATTTCTTTAAATAGACTTTTCTACCTCTTTCTTTTTGCTTCCTTCAGGGATTCCCAAGATGCATTCATTCTTTCTTTTGATGGTATCTTATTAATATGTAAGCTTTCTTCATTCTTTTTCATTATTTTTTCCTTTGCTCCTTTTACTGGACAATTTCAATTGATCCATCTTCAAGCTCACTAATTCTCTTCTCCTTGTTCAAGTCTTCTAGTGAAACTCTATTAAATTTCTTAGTTAACCCATTGTATTCTCAGCTCCAAAATTTTTTGGTTATGTTTTCTGTCTCTTAGTTGAACTACTCGATTTTTTCTTGCATTGGTTTCCTGATATAGTTAAATTGATTATATCTGTTCTCTTTTATCTCTCTAGGCATTTGTAGAACAATTATTTTAAATTCTTCATTGGGCAGTTCTTGGATCTCCATTTATTTGGGACCATTTCCTGAAGGTTTACTCTATCTCTTTTTTGTTGTATTTGAGACATATTTCCTCATTCTGATTCCTGTAGCTGTGCACAGGTATCTGTGCATTTTAAGAAGCAGTCACCTCTTCCAGATTTTATAGACTGCTTTAGTAAGGGAAGGCATTTTACCTATGGTTGGGGGCATGCTGGTTGATGCTGTGACCCTAAGCTTAGTGGTGCAAGGCACTATTTTCAGGGATGTGTGGTAACACTGGATCCTTATGGCATGGTATCTCTTAAGCTCAAGCATTGTAAGGGGTACACTGTAACCACAAAGGCTATTGGGAATCTAAATGGTACATCCACGTCTGTTAACAGGGAACCAGGACTGGTAAGAGTGGTAGCTAGAGCTGGTGCTGTCTATACACCCAACTATGGGGACCAAATACAGGAGCTAGTTTTAGACATACTCATAGTAATAGCACAGGTAGCAAGGACCAAAGCCAACTATGGGCTCACTGGCAGTTAGATACCCAGACTGTCTGGTGTTCTCCTTTGGGTGCCTAGTTTTTCCCTGGGCATGCATATAGTGCAATGGAAGCTGGGTTGTTTTTGGTTGGGTCTGTGCAGGTTCACAGCTGGCAGGGCTAACTCTAAGAATAGATACAGTGTTAGGGGCAACCTGGTGGCTTAGACTGGTATCTTATACTCATGCTGCTGTAGAAGCCTGAAGTGACTACAAAATTGCTCCCTAGCTGTTGGTTGGGGGGAGATAAGCAGTGCAAGGAGGGACTTTGGTATCTGCCATCTCAAATTTGCACAGCTGAAACTGACACACCAAGTCATCTTTTTTTTTTTTTAAGATTTTATTTTATTTATTTGACAGAGATCACAAGTAGGCAGAGAGGCAGGCAGAGAGAGAGGGGGAAGCAGGCTCCCTGCTGAGCAGAGAGCCCAATGTGGGGCTCGATCCCAGGACCCTGGGATCATGACCTGAGCCAAAAGCAGAGGCTTTAACCCACTGAGCCACCCAGGCACCCCAGACACACCAAGTCATCTTATATCTTTTCTCATATCAAAAGATTCTAGTACCTTTCAAATGCATTTGTAGAAAATTGAGATTAATTAAAAAGCTATCAACACAATCAAAGTGAGAGGAATTAGTGTCATGGACCATGATGTTAAGACTGGATGGCAAAACAAGTTGGAATTTTGCATTTACTGGGAATAGCATTTGCTGAAGCTCTAGATACAAGTTTTGAAAAAAAAAAAAAAAAGCAATAGTCCAACACTTTATCAACAAATTTGAGCAACTTGGAAAACAAAGCTCTCAGTTACTGAAATCAGGGTAACTACAGGAAGGACAAGTTTGGAGGATTTCAAATAAAGAGTTCAGTTGGGCATGTTAAATTTGAAATGCTTATTTTAAATTAAAATAGTACTAAATGGAGTTCAAGTGTTGGATCCATGATGGAGATATGAATTTTGGAGAAATCCAGATCTAGATGATTTTTAAACCATGAGACTTGAGACTGCATCCAGATAGTAAGTGTGCATAAAGAAGAGAATAGCCCACCAAGGCTAGGTCACTCTGTTCAGAGCTTGGAGAAATGAAGGAAAGAATGTGGGTGGCCAAGATTGTCACTCTATTGTATCAGTATCCTAAGCATTCTTTCTGACAATATTATAGATATACCCTCTCCAAACCCAGCCCTCCTTATCTAATACATTTACTCCTATAATTAGAATGATCTTCTTTTATTTATTTATTTGACAGAGAGAGATCACAAATAAGCAGAGAGGCAGGCGGGGGGGTGGGGGGAGGTAGGAAGCAGGCTCCCTGCTGAGCAGAGAGCCCGAAGTGGGGCTCAATCCCAGGATCCAGGACCATGACCTGAAGGCAGAGGCTTTAACCCACTGAGCTACCCAGGCAGCCCAAGGTTTTATTTATTTATATATTAGAAATATCTTAAAGGCAGTTATAGTTAGTCATGTTCCATTCTTGTTTAAAACTATTTGTCAGTTATTCAGCTAAAGACTAGCTTAGACTTCTTGACCTTCAAATCCCTGTGGATGTCCCAGTATCATCTGCAAATACTCCTCTCCTCACTATTTGTATTACGTGCACTAGACTATACCCAGTATGTTCTTCCCCACCCCAGTCTCCATACATGGCCTATTTACCCCTCTTCCTAGAATTTCACTCCACCTCATCCTTTTATCTCTTTAACTCCCATTCACATATCATTTCTCCACTTAAGTGCCATATACCCTGAGACTTGACCAGATTCTTTGCTTCAGCCTCATAGCTCCCTTGGACATTGCTTCAAAGAAGTTGAATTTTCTAATTGTATTATTCTGTATTTGTTGATTAGTAAATATTTGGATGCTCACAAACTCCCCAAAATAGTCCTCCTGTTTCTTTGACTCAATTTTTGTCTAAGGTTTTGTACAGAATTCTGTGACACATAGAAATAACTATTTGTTAAATAAACTGTACAAAATATCTGGATCTCTAACATGGGTGTTGAGAGATGAGGATTAAACAACGTGTGAATGACACATCTTTTATAAGGAAAAAATATAAGTTACACTACAACTCATTTAATAATCCTTATCTCACAATTCTATGCCCGTCTATAGAGCTTTCTAATATGTTTACATAGCATATGAAAGAAACCTCAGGGAAATAATTTGTCATTTTCCACTTCATTGGCTTCTAATTCACTTACTCATAAAGCTGAGTTTGGTGGACAGACAGTGTTAGCAAGTCAAGGCTGCCAGACACAGAGGTCTGTGGGGTCATTTGCAAGGTCCCAAAAGCCATCTTTTGTGTGCAGAGTTCATGATTTTAATCAAAAGACAACCCCTCTTTCCTGTCCAACACACTATCCTGAACTTTTTTCTATTGTTTCCATTTTTAAGGCTCCTTTGCCTTTTCCTTATTCCTCATCTGCATGAGTTGCAAGCATGTCCCCAATGACTCTAGCAAGTGAAGACTGTTCCCTGAACCATTACCACATATGGCAATATTTTCTCTTAGGGCAGGTAAGCCTTTTATCGTTTCAGCTTGAGACAGAGGTAACTTACAACACAGAGTCTCTGGGAATTGGAAACATGACGGATGTTTTGTTTGTCTTGATTGTACCTGGCCTCTTTTTCAGGCACGCACTAAATAGCCTGCCTTGTTGAAAACTCTGAGTCTAGCCACAAACACTCAACAGCAGAAAGCTCAGCTGCAAATTGGTGGCTGGCTTTTACTTCCCTGCTGTTTTGGTCTCGCTTAATTCCCACATGGCTCGTTCTTATGTTTGCATTGAACTTGTTTCCTTCAATTCTTAAATATTTCCTGAAGACCCTCCATAGCAATTTAAAGCAGAATATGTCCTCAACCTTATATTGGTGTTAGGTTTCCTTATACTCATTTGTACTTGTTATTAAAACACTGAATCATAATTATTTTTTTCACAAACATCACCTCCTATTTTTCCAGTTGCCGACATGTGAGATTAGAATCATTATCCTCATTTCACCTTTTGATAAACTATTTATTCAAGCAAGCTTTTTATCTATTTTTCCATATGTCCAAGAACACTAGAATCTGAAAATAAAGAGGTATAAACATATAACATTTGATAACTGCTCTATATGTATATATTAAATAAATTATCCAATGTTTAATTTGCTAAACCTAAATCAGAACAGGAATTTTAGCAGTATTTTTTGCGTTTAAAATTCATAGCAAAGATGAAAGCTCAGAATGTATTTAAAAGAGGTGCAGACTGCTATATGTTTGATATACTTGCAGAATTGGGTCAATGAAATATTAATTGTGAAACCACCATTTCTCACAAGTAAACAGATTATAAATTTCTAGTCTTTTAATTTAACATTTTAACAGTGAGGTAAAGAGGGGAAGTGGGGTAGTTTAAAAGCCAGTATTTACAACCATGGAAAATCAGAAATGATGAATTGTTTACTAAATGATGTCAGTATTTTATTTTGGAGAGTCACTTTCTGAAAGGACAAGAACTAAGGTTTGTTATGATTTTCTAGAAAGTTTTTAGGTAGATATCTTTAAGAAGCTATTACATAATGGTGAATTCTGATGGTAGAGTAGTAAGAGAACAGTATCTGGAAAAAGTAAATAATTCTGTCATAATAATTTGTGACTGTGGGTTTATGATTAGGACAAAGCCAGTTTTGTAACAGGTGCCATATTTCTTTGTGGGCATAAGCTTCTCTGCAAAGAAGTACTGATATAGGATATTTTTATTTCTTTCAATTTAGTTTTTCTACTTTTTTATACACAATATAATTAACAAGTGAGAATCTGCCCACATTACACCAGCAAGAACAGAATAACTGAGCTTTAAACGTATTTCAACACCTGCATTTTCAGTTAATAAAGGCATCCAAATGGCAAAATTCAGTACTCTTCATCTTTCCGCCAATTCATTTACATAAGTTAAATTAACAGATTTTTAAAAAAGCATCTTTTTCCAAACACACACCATGCTGGTAGGAGCCAGTCTCAAAGCTGAGAAGAGCAACAGTTGTGGGTCACAAATTTTAAATGTGATAATTCATTTCAGGAAAATTTTGTCCCTAATAACCTGCCCATGGTAATTTTAAAGCTTATTTGCTTGATATGTTTGTTCTTACAACTGATGATTCCCCCCACCCCGGACAGCAATTCTTGAAAATTATGGGTGTTGGTACATCAACTAGGACTCAAGGAGATGTATAGCATAGCTACATTGATATTTTATTCCTGGTACCAAGATTTAAAGATGACTTTTCAGAACTCTGAAGCACTACAATGAAATAAAAGTGTGGGAACTATTATTTTATTTTTTCTATTTTTGTAAACAAGTGGTTCTATGTGAATGATTCCCAGGTGACTAGTTACTTTGCACCATAGTTAGTCTTTTCTTTTTTCTTTTTTTTTTTTTTTTGTTGGTGATACATTCCAGTTTTAGGAGTTTTTTCCTACTGCTGTGGAGAAATTATTAGATTTCTCCAACTCAGGGAAGAGTTCACTTTAGTTTCTGCATGTTTGGAAGCTATCATCAGGTACTAACTTTTCTGTTGAGGAACCGTCCTTTTCCTGTTGGGTTGCTGAGTCATACTGGTTTGGGCCTCAGATCCAAATACAGTTCCTTGTATGATGAATAATCATTCTCAACAGCTTCAAAGTTGTTGGTATTTTAACTTCAGTCCTTTTATTTTTATATTTTTAATTAGACGTAGACTATAACATGAACCTAAAATTCAGCACATATATGAATTTCATACTTCCCCATAATTCTCATACTAGGAAGCATCAGAAATTTCAAAACTAGAAGAAACAGACATAAATTGTCCCATGATTGAAAATTGTACTCATTTTCTCTGCCTTTCTCCTTTTTAATAAACTAAGAAAGTAATAAGGCTGATCTTGTGATTAACTGAGATAAATATCACTCTACTGCTTAGAATTCTATTATTCACTGTACTCAAGGGAAAGTTGTAATTTCTTAGCAATGCTTGTAAGGTCATGATTTTCTTTTCAGCCTCACTTTACACCACTTCTGATTTCTCAGCAAACTCACAGTATTATACTTTCTAGTTGCCCTGAAGTAAACACTTTCTAAACTGTTTGATACTCTGACACCCTCCCCTGCTTGATACAGGGTACTCTTCCTTGTCTGTCTCCACCTCCATTCCTCCAGACAAATCCCTTCTTATCCTTTTGGAAGCAGCATTTTGGTTATGTGCCTGCCTCCTCTGAGAGGCCTGCCCCTCACAAGACCCCATGGTGGTGTCCCCAGGTGCTCACAGCACTTAAGGCTCTCCAGGGCCCCTCCCTGACTGGACTCCAGCAGCCACAGCATCCACACCTTAATGTTGGCTATGTGTAATGTAGGCTTCAATGACATTTCCAACTTCTGGCTGGATATAACTTCTTCAAGAATTGTCTGATTGAATAAAATTGCAAGCACTGTAGAAAGCGTAGTGCATTATTTGCTGGCTCCAACTGCTCATCAAGTACTAATTTCTTAACTCCTTTTAATCTGGTTTTCTCTGTGCTTAATCTCTGTGCTTAATATTGTAACAGTTTTTCTAATTGTCAATCTGGGTTCCCTCTTTATCCCACCTTCTTTGACCTTACTGTAGAGAGCAATACAATGGATCATTTCATTTCTCTTAAAAACACTTCTTCTCCTCAATTTCATAACATGCAATTCTCCTTGATGCTTTTTCTCAAAATTCTCATGCAAAGTTCATAGACACTGCTCAAGTTTCTCTTGGAGAAATTTTGTTTTTAATTACCTTTCTATCCAGGACCTCACTCAGGTCTGCAGCCTCAATGATCACTTCTCCTCCCTGACCCTTAAATTATTCTTTCCTCTCTGACTTCTTTCTGGAGTTCTAGTCTATATTTCCCGATCTGTAATTCCCAGATATTTCCACATAAATGATCTACTTCTTTAAATTCAACATGCTTTTGAAATACTTCACCATGCAAACTCAGACAAGTTCATCTTCTTAATATTTCAATTCTCAAAGCTGTCTTATGTTAAAAACTTTCCTACCTTGATGGCTAGTTCTATCTTCCCTTCTCCTCCTGGGATCCCAATCCCAATGACTTTATTTCCTCAGGATTTCTCACATGCATATTCTCTTTCCTTCCTTCTAATCTCAGTATAGTTGCAATATTAGGTATCTTTTACCCACACCAAAAACAAAAACAAAAACAAACAAACAAACAAACAAACAAAAAAAACAAAGAAGAAGAAAAAACCCTCAATTTACCTGTGATTTTTCACTTCTACTTTTCATTATTACTCTGATAAAACTTATTCTTTTCAGAAAAAATTTTTAAAGATTTTATTTATTTATTTGACGGAGATCACAAATATGCAGAGAGGCAGGCAGAGAGAGAGAGGGGGAAGCAGGCTCCCAGGCTGAGTAGAGAGCCCGAAGTAGGGCTTGATCCCAGGACTCTGAGATCATGACCTGAGCTGAAGGCAGAGGCTTTAACCCACTGAGCCACCCAGGTGTCCTCTTTTCAGAAATTTTAAGTGACTTCCCATTTTTAGAATAACACAAGATATAACAGCTAAACCTAGCACCTAAAAGTCTAAACAATCTTGTCTCAAGAAACCTATGGTATTATACCTCCTATCCTTGCATTTCTCAGAGACTTTTTTCTTTTATATAGTGAACATTTTTTATTGGCCTTTACATATATAATCAATAAAGTCAAAGTAAAATATAAATATCACAGTACAAAAAAGGAAAAATGTAAGTGGATAATGCTTTTACTCCATGAAAAAAATATATATATATACACACACACATATATTTTTTAACACCTTAATTTTATTCTAGTTTTTTCATGTTCCAAGATTCATTGCTTATGTACCGCATCCAGTGTGCCATGAAATATGTGTCCCTCTTAATAACCACCAGAAGGCTCACTCATCCCCCTCACCCTCTTCCCTTCTAAAACCCTCAGTTTGTTTCTGAATCCACAGTCCCTCATGATTTGTCTCCCCCTCTGATTTACCCCAATTATTTTTCCTTTCCTTCTCCTAATGTCCTCCATGTTATTCCTTATGTTCTACAGGTAAGTGAAACCATATGATAACTTTCTCTGCTTGACTTATTTCTCTGAGCATAATCTCTTCCAGTCCCATCCATTGATACAAAAGTTTGGTATTCATCCTTTCTGATGGAGGCCTAATACTCCATTGTATATATAAACCATATCTTCTTTATCCGTTCGTCTGTTATAGGAAATCTTGGTTCTTTCCACAGTTTGGCAACTATGGCCATTGCTGCTATAAACATTGGGGTACAGATGGTCCTTCTTTTCACTACATCTGTATCTTTGGGGTAAATACTCAGTAGTGCAATTGCAGAGTCATAGGGAAGCTCTATTTTTAATTTCTTAAGGAATTTCCACACTGTTTTCCAAAGTGGCTACACCAACTTGCATTCCCACCAACAGTGTAGGATGTTCCCCTTTCTCCACATCCTCTCCAACACTTGTTTCCTGTCCTGTTGATTTTTGCCATTCTAACTGGTGTAACGTGGTATCTCAATGTGGTTTTGATTTTAATCTCCCTGATGGCTAGTGATAATGAACATTTTTTCATGTGTCTATTAGCCATTTGTATGTCTTCTTTGGAGAAGTGTCTGTTCATGTTTTCTGCCCATTTTTTTTGACATGATTATCTGTTTTGTGTGTGTTGAGTTTGAGGAGTTCTTTATAGATCTTGGTATTGGCCCTTTGTCTATAGTGTCATTTGAAAATATCTTCTCCCATTCTGTGGGTTGGGTTGCCCCTTTGTTTTGTTGACTGCTTCTCAGAGTCTTAAACAAGCCTAACTCATTTTCTATAAATCCTGTCTTTTCTGCTTTTGAGATATGTTTATATTCACTCAAATTGGTAATAATGTTTATCATAGTCTTGGCATATCTGTTTTCTAAATACTGAGTTTAGTATTTTCCAGTATTTTTCTTTACAAAACTTTCTTAGCTTAATTTCAAATTATATTCCATGCTCATATTATTCTTTGAGACAAAAAGTCATAATTTATTGCTTTTCTTTAGCGCCTCTGGATACCTAGTCCACCTTATATGAGGGCTCAGTAAATACTAGTTGATTTCACTTTGCTGCTAATGAAAATAGAATCTGATTTGATTGTTTTTTATTGGAAAAGTATGTCTGGTTGGGTAGTATCATTACTAAGTGAGATAAGAAACCAAATCTTCATCATTACCATGTAAAATAAAAAAAAATACAGACTTGATACTTTTGTAAATAATATCAGAAGGTGAGTCCAAATTAGCTATATTTTTTAAGATTTATTTATTTCTTTATTTGACATACAGAGATCACAAGTAGGCAGAGAGGCAGGCAGAGAGAGAGGAAGGGAAGCAGACTCCCTGCTGAGCAGAGAGCCCAAAGCGGACCTCGATCCCAGGACCCTGGGATCATGACCTGAGCCAAAGGCAGAGGCTTTAACCCACTGAGCCACCCAGGCACCCCAAGTTAGCTATTTTTAAATGTTTTTCTACTTCAATCTATTTGCTTGGCATTTAATGAACTGTAGGAAGATAAATCCTTATTTTCATGAATGACTTTTTTTTTTCCTTTCCTTTATTTTTTAAAAATTTATTTATTTCTTTTTAGCGTAACAGAATTCATTGTTTATGCACCACACCCAGTGCTCCATGCAATACTTGCCCTCCATAATACTCACCACCTGCTCCCCCAACCTCTCATCCCCTGCCCCTTCAAACCCCTCAGATTGTTTTTCAGAGTCCATAGTCTCTCATGGTTCATCTCCCCTTCCAATTTCCCTCAACTCCCTTCTCCTCTCCATCTCTCCATGTCTTCCATGCTATTTGTTATGCTCCACAAATAAGTGAAACCATATGATAATTGACTTTCTCTGCTTGACTTATTTCACTCAGCATAATCTCTTCCAGTCCCGTCCATGTAGATACAAAAGTTGCATATCTATCCTTTCTGATGGAGGCATAATACTCCCTAGTGTTTATGGACCACATCTTCCTTATCCATTTGTCCATTGAAGGGCATCTTGGTTCTTTCCACAGTTTGGCAACCGTGGCCATTGCTGCTATAAACATTGGGATACATTTTCACTACATCTGTATCTTTGGAGTAAATACTCAGTAGTGCAGTTGCAGAGTCATAGGGAAGCTCTATTTTTAATTTCTTAAGGAATCTCCACACTGTTCTCCAAAGTGGCTGCACCAACTTGCATTCCCACCAACATGAATAACTTTTTTAATTGTCTCAGTGGTTAGTGTTAATTTTTAAAAGGAGAATTTTCTTTATCATTTTATCTTTGGAATGAACTAATTAGTTGTAAAATCTTAAAGATTTAAGTCCCTACAATACTAATGATTTTCATCTAAAGCATTATCTAATTACAACCCTTTCCTTAATACCTACCTACACTGACATAGAGGGCAATTTTCTTTATTCTCTATTTTTTTGTATTATCTATTGTTGTATTATAACCAGAATTCTAATTGAATGTATACAGCATCCATTTTTTAAAATTTTTCTCTTTCTTTTTAATTTTTTTTCAAGTTTTTATTTAAACTCCAGCTAGTTAACATACAATGTCATATTAGTATAGAATCTAGTGATTCAACATCTCCTTATGTCACCTGTTGCTCATTACAAGTGCCCTCCTTAATCTCCATCACCCATTTAATCATTGCTCTACCCACCTCCCTTCCTGCAACCTTCAGTTTGTTCTCGATAGATAAGAGTCTTAGGGTGCCTGGGTGGCTCAGGCGTTAAGTGTTTGCCTTTGGCTCAAACCATGATCCCAGGGTCCTGGGATTGAGCCCCACATCATAGCCCCACATTGGGCTCCCTGCTCAGTGGAAAGCCTGATTCTCTTTTCCCCACTCCCTCTGCTTGTGTTCCCTCTCTTGCTGTGTCTCTCTCTAATAAATAAATAAAAATCTTAAAAAAAAATAGGCAAGGGTCTCGTGATTTGCTTCCCTCTCTTCTTTATCCCCTCCCTATGTTCATCTGTTTTGTTTCTTAAATTCCACATTCTAGTGAAATCATATGACATTTGTCTTTCTCTGCCAGATTTATTTCATTCAGCATACTACATTCTAGCTCCTCCTTGCAAATAGTAACAATTTTTCTTTACCCATTCATTAGTTGATGGGTATTTGGGCTCTTTCCAACATTTGGCTCTGGTTGATAATGCTGCTATAAAAATCAGGGTGCAAGTGTCCCTTCAAATCAGTATTTTTGTATCCTTTGTGTGAAAACATTCTAGCGCAATTGCTGGAAAATAGGGTAGTTCTATTCTTTAACTTTTTGAGGAATCTCCACAATGTTTTCCAGAGTGATTACACCATTTTCTAATCCCACCAACAGTGTTAGAGGGTTTTCCTTTCTCCACATTCTCCCCAACATCTGTTTTTTCCTGTGTTGTTAATTTTAGCCATTCTGACAGCTGTGAGGTATTATCTCTTTGTAGTTTTGATTTGTATTTTCCTGATGAAGAGTGACCTTGAGCATCTTTTCATGTGTCTGTTAGTCATCTGTATGTCTTCTTTGAAGAATGTCTATTCTTTTCTTAACTGGATTATTTGTGTTTTGGGTGTTGAGTTTGATAAGTTCTTTGTAGGTTTTGAATACTACTGCTTACCAGATGTATCTTTTGCAAATACCTTCTAACCATAGATTGCTTTTTAGTTTTGTTGACTCTTCCCTTTGCTGTGCAGACTCTTTTTTATCTTGATGAAAACCCAATATTTAATTTTTGCTTTTGTTTCCCTTGCCTCCAGGGATGTGACTAGTAAGAAGTTGCTGTAATCAAGGTCAAAGAGGTTTCTGTCTGTGTTCTCTAGGATTTTGATAGTTTCCTGTCTAATATTTATATTTTTAATCCATTTTGAATTTATTTTTGTGTGTGGTATAAGAAAGAGGTCCAGTTTCATTCTTCTGCATGTTGCTGTCCTGTTTTCCCAACACCATTTGTTGGAGAAACTGTCTTTTTCCTTTGGATAGCCTTTCCTGCTTTGTTGAAGATTAAGTGACCATATAGTTGTGTACATTTCTGGGTTTTCTCTTCTGTTCCATTGATCTATGTGTCTGTTTCAGTCCTAGTACCACACTGTTTTGATTATTACAGCTTTGTAATAAATATTACAGTCTGGAACTGAGATGACTGTGTTTTTCTTCAAGATTTCTTTGGCTATTTGGGGTCTTTTGTGGTTCCATATAAATTTTAGGATAGCTTGTGCTAGCTCTGTGAAAATGCTTTTGACATTTTGATAAAGATTGTATTGTATCTGTAGATTACTCTGAATAGTACAGACATTTTAACAATATTTCTTCTTCCAATCCTTGAGCATGGAATATTTTTCCCCATCTTTGTGTCATCTTCAATTTCTTACTTAAGTATTTTATGGTTTTTAGAATATAGATCTTTTACCTCTTGTTTAGGTTTATTGCAACATATCTTATGGTATTTGGTGTGACTGTAAGTGGGATCTGTCCCTTGATTTCTCTTTCAGCTGCCTCATTATTGGTGTATAGAAATGTAACAGATTACAGTACATTGATTTTTATATCCTCAGACTCTATTGAATTCATTAACAGTCCTAGCAATATTTTGGTGGAGTCTTTCAGATTTTCTACATAGAGTATCATGTCTTCTGGGAATAGTGGTAGTTTGACTTCTTCCTTGCTGAATTGGATGCCTTTTATTTCTCTTTGATGTCTGATTCCTGGGGCTAGGACTTCCAGTGCTATGTTAAATAATAGTCGTGAAAGTGGACATCTCTGTTTAGTTCCTCTGTTTTGTTTTCCATAGAGGAAAAATTATCAGCCTTTCTCCACTGAGGTTTATATAAGATGTGGGTCTTTGGTATATGGCTCTTATGATATTGAAGTGTGTTCTTTCTATCCTTACTTTCTTGAGGGTTTTTATCAAGAATGGGTGTTCTATTTTGTCTGTATCCACTGAGAAGATCTTATGGTTCTTTTCCTTTTATTAATATGGTGTATCACTTTCATTGATTTGTGAAGATTGAACCACACTTGCATCCCAGGAATAAGTCCCATTGGATCATGGTGAAATATTATTTTAATGTAATTTTGGATTTGATTTGCTAATATTTTGTTGAGAATTTTTGCATCCATGTTCATCAAGGATATTGTCCTACAATTCTCTTTTTTTAGTGGGGTCTTTTCCATATTGGGAATCCAAGGTAATCCTAGTCTCATAGAATCAATGTAGAAGTTTCCTGTCCTTTCCTGTTTTTTTTTTTTTTTTTTCAAAATTTTGAGAAGAATAAAATTAACTCTTCTTTGGTAGAATTCCCCTGGGAAGACAACTCATCCTGGACTTCTGTTTGCTGGTAGAGTTTTGACTACTGACTTAATTTCTTGGCCAGTTATCAGTCTATTCAAGTTTTCTATTTCTTCCTGTTTCAGTTTTGGTAGTTTATATGTTTCTAGGAATTAATCTACTTCTTCTAGATTATCCAATTTGTTGCCATATAGTTTTTCATAATATTCTCTTATAATTGTATTACTGTGATGTTGGTTGTCATCTCTTCTCTCTCATTTCTTTCTGCTGTAATCTTTATTATTTTTCTACTTATGCTGGCTTTACTCTTCATTTGTTGTTCTTTTTTGTATGTTCTTTTGGTATAAGGTTAGGTTATAGTTGATATTCTTCTTGTTTCTTGAGGTAGGCCTGTATTACTATATACTTCCCTCTTATGACCACTTTTGCTATATATCAAAGGTTTTGAACCATTATATTTTCATTATCATTTGTTTTCATGTTTTTTTTTTTTTAATTTCTTCTTTAACTTCCTCGTGGACCCATTTATATTTAGTAGCATGTTTTTTAACCTCCATGTATTTATGGTCTTTCCAAATTTTTTCTTGTGGTTGACTTCAAGTTTTATAGTGTTGGTCACAAAAGACGCATGGTATGATCTCAATGTTTTTTATACTTTTTGAGGCCAGATTTGTGACCTCGTACGTGATCTATTCTGGGGAATGTCCTACATGCACTCGAAAAAAATGTGTATTCTGCTGCTTTAGCATGAAATGTTCTGAATATATGTTAAGTCCATCTATTCCTGTGCATTATTCAAAGCCATTGCTTCCTTATTAATTATCTGCTTAGATAATCTGTCTATTGATGTAAATGGGGTGTTAAAGTCCCTTACTACTATTATTATCAATGAGTTACTTTGTGTTTTTTATCATTATTTTTTAAATATATTTGAGTGCTCTCAAGTCAGGGGCATAAATATTTAGAATTGTTAGATCTTCTTGTTGGAAGTTCTTGTTCTTTATATAGATATAAAACCTTTCTTCATTTTTTGTTACAGTCTTTGGTTTAAAATATAGTTTGTCTGACATAAGTATGGTATTCAAATTCTTTTTGTTGTTGTTGTTGTCCATTAGGATGATAAATGGTTTCCATCCTCTCATTTTCAATCTGCAAATGACTTTAGATCTAAAATTAGTTTTTTTGTAGGCAGCATATAGATGGGTCTTGTTTTTTATCCATTCTTGTACCATGTTTTTTGACTGGAGTATTTAGTTCATTTATGTTATTTATGTTGAAAGTAATTGTTGACAGATCTGAATTTAGTGACTCTTTATTACTTGTTTTGTCATTGTTTCTGGAGATTTTTTTCTGTTCTTTTCAAATCTTTGTCACCTTTGACCATTCTTTCACACTCAAAGAGTCTTCTTTAATATTTCTTCCAGGGTTGGTTTAATGGTCACAAAGTCCTTTAGTTTTGATTTGTTTGGGAAACTATTTATCTCTCCTTCTATTCTGACTGACAGTCTTGCTGAATAGAGTACTCTTGGCTGCCTATTTTCCCTATTCAGTATTTTAAATATATCACATCACTCTTGGCCTGCCAAGTTTCCATGGACAGATCGGCCACCGATTTTTCTTCTCTTCCCTTGTAAATTAGGGACTTCTGTCTTGCTACTTTTAAGGGATTTTCTTTATATTTTGCGAATTTAACTATGATATATTTTGGTGTTTTCCTGCTTCTGTGATTTTGATGGTAGTTCTGCGCACCTCCTGGAGTCGGTTGTTTATTTTCTTCCCCAGATTAGGGAAGTTTTCAGCTATAATTTCCTCAAATAAGCCTTTGACTTTATCTTCCATATCACTTATTTGTTCCTCTGTTTCTTCCATCTTTGTGGTCATTACATATCATCAGTTTTGAATCTTAGTTATTGCATTTTTCATTTTCACCTGACTAGGTTTTAGGTATTTTATCTCTGTGGTAGAGGACTCCCAGGTGTCTCCTATGCTCCCCTCAAGCCCAGCTAGTGTCCTTATGATTGTTACTTTAAATTCTGGATCAGGCATTTTTATAATATATAAGTCATATATATTACTTATATCTGTTTTGATTAGATCCTTGGCCTTCCTTGCCCTTTTCTTGTTCTTTTGTTTTTGGAATGAATTTCTCAGTCTTGGCATTTTGTTTAAGTGTCTGTCTTTTGTGCATTAGAAAAGACTGTTATTTTTCTTGTTCTTGAGAACAATGGCTTTATTAAGAAGAGGTCATACACTGGAGCTTCAGGAAGTCTATGGATCTTCAGAAAGTGTCTCTTGGGTATGCTGTGTGTACTGTGTTGCTATGTTTTGGCTGCTTTTTCCCCCAGTTTGGTACTCTGCAGAGTTTCTCCTTGCAGCGGGGAGTGTTTGGACCTTGGTCACAGTGTGGTGAGTTTTAACTATGTGTGCACTGGTCTGCTTTTTAAAAAAGATCTGACACTATTTTCAACAGCCAAATATATTCTATAGTAAATGCAGGAAGGCTAATTATCAGTTTCTTAGCAAGCATTTTTATCCAATTAACTCTCTTAAGTAGATGTCTCATTAATGTGGCACATACATAAAATTCTTAGTCGCATGTAATGCCATGTTGGTAGAGGACAAAGCGATACAGCCTTGAGAAATTTATTTGGTGTCTTTAAGACTGCTTCTTTAGAAATTGTAATACTTTAGAAATGATTGGAGAGTTATTCATACACATATATGTATGTATGGCTACTAACATAGTCATGGAGGGTGAACAAAATATTCTATACAATTAGTTAGAAATATTAATTATAATTCTTTTGACATTCTCTTTTTTTTTTTTGAACTTTTTACTACTTGTGTTGTTCTTTGGTAAATAAAACAATGTCCTAATTCATATAATCATATGGCAATGACTAATATGCTCTATATTCTCTTCATTTTGTTTAGCTCCTGGAGAAGAAAACAAATAGACAAATAATACATTGATTTGTTTATTGTCTTAGTGTTCCATTATATTGTTCTTATTTATGAGTTAATATTTTTTTTACTTTTTAAGTTAACTGACAAATTTCATATATCTGTATAGAAACCCAATATATTGCATTACACTTGGCATATTTTTCTCTTTAGAGATCTATCATATATATATATATATATGTGTGTGTGTGTGTGTGTGTGTGTGTGTAACCTATTCACAAATTATTTCCTATAGGAACTTTGGGTTGTATACAAAATCAAAGAACATTATTTAATTTGGGGTTCACTATTTACTAACATTATAACCTTTATATGTTATATATACATATATACATGTAAACTTAATATGTGCCTATATATTTAGATTTATTTTTTGTTTTTCCACATTGTAATGTTGACTAGTTTTTCTTTAGGTGTACACATGTCTATTAGCACATGTCTAGATATGTGTAACTACTATAATATGCAGAACAGTTCCATTTGTAGAAGAGGGCCATCATTCCCAACACTCACTCTTCCAACATCTAACTCCTATCACTGACTTGCACTCCACCATTATAATTTGTCTCTTGAAGATTGTCATATAACTGAAACTATGCACTAGGTAACCCTTTGAGACTAGCTTCCTTCATTCAGTGTAATGTCTTGAAGGTCATTCAAGTTGTGTATTTAAGTAGCCCCCACCCCTTAGTAGTAATATTGTAATAATAATAATATGGTGTACTACAGTTTTTAAAATCTGTTTAATCAGAAAGGATGAATACCCAACTTTTGTAGCAACATGGACAGGACTGGAAGAGATTATGCTAAGTGAAATAAGTCAAGCAGAGAATCAATTATCATATGGTTTCACTTATTTGTGGAGCATAACAAATATCATGGAGGACAAGGGGTGTTAGAGAGGAGAAGGGAGTTGGGGTAAATTGGAAGGGGAGGTGAATCATGAGAGACTATGGACTCTGAAAAACAATCTGAGGGGTTTGAAGTGGCAAGGGGGTGGGAGGTTGGGGTACCAGGTGGTGGGTATTATAGAGGGCACGGATTGCATGGAGCACTGGGTGTGGTGAAAAAATAATGAATACTGTTTTTTCTGAAAATAAATAAATTAATTAAAAGAAAATCTGTTTAATCAGCTAAGGATATTTGGGTTATTTTTCAAATATATAAAAGCCAAATGTTCCATCCTTTCTTATGGAGGCATAATACTCTATCCCCAGGGGTACAGGTCTGTGAATCACCAGGTTTACACACTTCACAGCACTCACCAAAGCACATACCCTCCCCAATGTCCATAATCCCACCCCCTTCTCCCAAACCACCTCCCCCCAGCAACCCTCAGTTTGTTTTGTGAGATTAAGAGTCACTTATGGTTTGTCTCCCTCCCAATCCCATCTTGTTTCATTTATTCTTCTCCTACCCACTTAAGCCCCCATGTTGCATCACCACTTCCTCATATCAGGAAGATCATATGATAGTTGTCTTTCTCTGCTTGACTTATTTCACTAAGCATGATACGCTCTAGTTCCATCCATGTTGTCGCAAATGGCAAGATTTCATTTCTTTTGATGGCTGCATAGTATTCCATTGTTATATACCACATCTTCTTGGTCCATTCATCTGTTGATGGACATCTAGGTTCTTTCCATAGTTTGGCTATTGTGGACATTGCTGCTATAAACATTCGGGTGCACGTGCCCCTTTGGATCACTACGTTTGTATCTTTAGGGTAAATACCCAATAGTGCAATTGCTGAGTCATAGGGCAGTTCTATTTTCAGCATTTTGAGACACCTCCATGCTGTTTTCCAGAGTGGCTGCACCAGCTTGCATTCCCACCAACAGTGGAGGAGGGTTCCCTTTCTCCGCATCCTCGCCAACATCTGTCATTTCCTGACTTGTTTATTTTAGCCATTCTGACTGGTGTGAGGTAATATCTCATTGGGGTTTTGATTTGTATTTCCCTGATGCCGAGTGATATGGAGCACTTTTTCATGTGTCTGTTGGCCATCTGGATGTCTTCTTTGCAGAAATGTCTGTTCATGTCCTCTGCCCATTTCTTGATTGGATTATTTGTTCTTTGGGTGTTGAGTTTGCTAAGTTCTTTATTGATTCTGGACACTAGTCCTTTATCTGATATGTCGTTTGCAAATATCTTCTCCCATTCTGTCAGTTGTCTTTTGATTTTGTTAACTGTTTCCTTTGCTGTGCAAAAGCTTTTGATCTTGATGAAATCCCAATAGTTCATTTTTGCCCTTGCTTCCCTTGCCTTTGGCATTGTTCCTAGGAAGATGTTGCTGCGGCTGAGGTCGAAGAGGTTGCTGCCAGTGTTCTCCTCAAGGATTTTGATGGATTCCTTTTGCACATTGAGTTCCTTCATCCATTTTGAGTCTACTTTTGTGTGTGGTGTAAGGAAATGGTCCAATTTCATTTTTCTGCATGTGGCTGTCCAATTTTCCCAGCACCATTTATTGAAGAGGCTGTCTTTTTTCCATTGGACATTCTTTCCTGCTTTGTCGAAGATTAGTTGACTGTAGAGTTGAGGGTCTATTTCTGGGCTCTCTATTCTGTTCCATTGATCTATGTGTCTGTTTTTGTGCCAGTACCATGCTGTCTTGATGATGACAGCTTTGTAATAGAGCTTGAAGTCCGGAATTGTGATGCCACCAACGTTGGCTTTCTTTTTCAATATCCCTTTGGCTATTCGAGGTCTTTTCTGGTTCCATATAAATTTTAGAATTATTGGCTCCATTTCTTTGAAAAAGATGGATGGTACTTTGATAGGAATTGCATTAAATGTGTAGATTGCTTTAGGTAGCATAGACATTTTCACAATATTAATTCTTCCAATCCAGGATCATGGAACATTTTTCCATTTCTTTGTGTCTTCCTCAATTACTTTCATGAGTACTTTATAGTTTTCTGAGTATAGATTCTGTGCCTCTTTGGTTAGGTTTATTCCTAGGTATCTTATGGTTTTGGGTGCAATTGTAAATGGGATTGACACCTTAATTTCTCTTTCTTCTGTCTTGCTGTTGGTGTAGAGAAATACAACTGATTTCTGTGCATTGATTTTATATCCTGACACTTTACTGAATTCCTGTATAAGTTCTAGCAGTTTTGGAGTGGAGTCTTTTGGGTTTTCCACATATAGTATCATATCATCTGCGAAGAGTGATAATTTGACTTCTTCTTTGCCGATTTGGATGCCTTTAATTTCCTTTTGTTGTCTGATTGCTGAGGCTAGGACCTCTAGTACTATGTTGAATAGCAGAGGTGATAATGGACATCCCTGCCGTGTTCCTGACCTTAGTGGAAAAGCTTTCAGTTTTTCTCCATTGAGAATGATATTTGCGGTGGGTTTTTCATAGATGGCTTTGATGATATTGAGGTATGTGCCCTCTATCCCTACACTTTGAAGAGTTTTGATCAGGAATGGATGCTGTACTTTGTCAAATGCTTTTTCAGCATCTATTGAGAGTATCATATGGTTCTTGTTCTTTCTTTTATTGATGTGTTGTATCACATTGACTGATTTGCGGATGTTGAACCAACCTTGCAGCCCTGGAATAAATCCCACTTGGTCGTGGTGAATAATCCTTTTAATGTACTGTTGAATCCTATTGGTTAGTATTTTGTTGAGTATTTTCGCATCTGTGTTCATCAAGGATATTGGTCTATAGCTCTCTTTTTTGCTGGGATCCTTGTCTGGTTTTGGGATCAAGGTGATGCTGGCCTCATAAAATGAGTTTAGAAGTTTTCCTTCCATTTCTATTTTTTGGAACAGTTTCAGGAGAATAGGAATTATTTCTTCTTTAAATGTTTGGTAGAATTCCCCCGGGAAGCCGTCTGGCCCTGGGCTTTTGTTTGTTTGGAGATTTTTAATGACTGTTTCAATCTCCTTACTGATTATGGGTCTGTTCAGGCTTTCTATTTCTTCCTGGTTCAGTTGTGGTAGTTTATATGTTTCTAGGAATGCATCCATTTCTTCCAGATTGTCAAATTTGTTGGCGTAGAGTTGCTCATAGTATGTTCTTATAATAGTTTGTATTTCTTTGGTGTTAGTTGTGATCTCTCCTCTTTCATTCATGATTTTATTTATTTGGGTCCTTTCTCTTTTCTTTTTGATAAGTCGGGCCAGGGGTTTATCAATTTTATTAATTCTTTCAAAGAACCAGCTCCTAGTTTTGTTGATTTGTTCTATTGTTTTTTTGGTTTCTATTTCATTGATTTCTGCTCTGATCATTATGATTTCTCTTCTCCTGCTGGGCTTAGGGTTTCTTTCTTGTTCTTTCTCCAGCTCCGTTAGGTGTAGGGTTAGGTTTTGTACCTGAGACCATTCTTGTTTCTTGAGAAAGGCTTGTACCGCTATATATTTTCCTCTCAGGACTGCCTTTGTTGTGTCCCACAGATTTTGAACCGTTGTATTTTCATTATCATTTGTTTCCATGATTTTTTTCAATTCTTCTTTAATTTCCTGGTTGACCCATTCATTCTTTAGAAGGATGCTGTTTAGTCTCCATGTATTTCGGTTCTTTCCAAACTTCCTTTTGTGATTGAGTCTAGCTTCAGAGCATTGTGGTCTGAAAATATGCAGGGAACGATCCCAATCTTTTGATACCGGTTGAGTCCTGATTTAGGACCGAGGATGTGATCTATTCTGGAGAATGTTCCATGTGCACTAGAGAAGAATGTGTATTCTGTTGCTTTGGGATGAAGTGTTCTGAATATATCTGTGATGTCCATCTGGTCCAGTGTGTCGTTTAAGGTGTTAATTTCCTTGCTGATCTTTTGCTTGGATGATCTGTCCATTTCAGTGAGGGGAGTGTTAAAGTCCCCTACTATTATCATATTATTGTTGATGTGTTTCTTTGATTTTGTTATTAATTGGTTTATATAATTGGCTGCTCCCATGTTGGGGGCATAGATATTTAAAATTGTTAGATCTTCTTGTTGGACAGACCCTTTGAGTATGATATAGTGTCCTTCCTCATCTCTTATTATAGTCTTTGGCTTAAAATCTAATTGATCTGATATGAGGATTGCCACTCCTGCTTTCTTCTGATGTCCATTAGCATGGTAAATTCTTTTCCACCCCCTCACTTTAAATCTGGAGGTGTCTTCGGGCTTAAAATGAGTTTCTTGGAGGCAACATATAGATGGGTTTTGTTTTTTTATCCATTCTGATACCCTGTGTCTTTTGACAGGGGCATTTAGCCCATTAACATTCAGGGTAACTATTGAGAGATATGAATTTAGTGCCATTGTATTGCCTGTAAGGTGACTGTTACTGTATATGGTCTCTGTTCCTTTCTGATCTACCACTTGTAGGCTCTCTCTTTGCTTAGAGGACCCCTTTCAATATTTCCTGTAGAGCTGGTTTGGTGTTTGCAAATTCTTTCAGTTTTTGTTTGTCCTGGAAGCTTTTAATCTCTCCTTCTATTTTCAATGATAGCCTAGCTGGATATAGTATTCTTGGCTGCCTGTTTTTCTCGTTTAGTGTTCTGAAAATATCATGCCAGCTCTTTCTGGCCTGCCAGGTCTCTGTGGATAAGTCAGCTGCCAATCTAATATTTTTACCATTGTATGTTACAGACTTCTTTTCCCGGGCTGCTTTCAGGATTTTCTCTTTGTCACTGAGACTTGTAAATTTTACTATTAGGTGATGGGGTGTGGGCCTCTTCTTATTGATTTTGAGGGGCATTCTCTGAACCTCCTGAATTTTGATGCTCATTCCCTTTGCCATATTGGGGAAATTCTCTCCAATAATTCTCTCCAGTATACCTTCTGCTCCCCTCTCTCTTTCTTCTTCTTCTGGAATCCCAATTATTCTAATGTTGTTTCGTCTTATGGTGTCACTCATCTCTCGAATTCTCCCCTCGTGGTCCAGTAGCTGTTTGTCCCTCTTTTGCTCAGCTTCTTTATTCTCTATCATTTGGTCTTCTATATCACTAATTCTTTCTTCTGCCTCATTTATCCTAGCAGTGAGAGCCTCCATTTTTGATTGCACCTCATTAATAGCTTTTTTGATTTCAACTTGTTTAGATTTTAGTTCTTTTATTTCTCCAGAAAGGGCTTTTATATCTCTCGAGAGGGTTTCTCTAATATCTTCCATGCCTTTTTCGAGCCCGGCTAGAACCTTGAGAATTGTCATTCTGAACTCTAGATCTGACATATTACCAATGTCTGTATTGATTAGGTCCCTAGCCTTTGGTACTGCCTCTTGTTCTTTTTTTTGTGTTGAATTTTTCCGTCTTGTCATTTTGTCCAAATAAGAGTATATGAAGGAGCAAGTAAAATACTAAAAGGGTGGCAACAACCCCAGGAAAATATGCTTTAACCAAATTAGAAGAGATCCGAAATCGTGAGGGGGGAGAAAGGGGATAAAAAGAGGTTCAAAAATGAAGAAAGTAAAAAAAAAGAAAAAAGAATAGAATTAAAAAAAAAGAAAACAAATAAGAAAAATATAAAAAAGAAAAATATATATATTAGATAAACTAATTAAAAAACGTTAAAAAAGAAAAAGGTAAAATTTAAAAAAAAAATTTAACCAGAAGGCGAGAAAAAAAAAACAAAAAATGAAAAAGAAAAAAATTAAATTAACCGCAAGACTAAAAAAAATCACAGGGAAAAAGCCATGAGTTCCGTGCTTTGCTTTCTCCTCCTCTGGAATTCTGCTGGTCTCCTTGGTATTGAAACCGCACTCCTTGGTAGGTGAACTTGGTCTCGGCTGGATTTCTTGTTGATCTTCTGGGGGAGGGGCCTGTTGTAGTGATTCTCAAGTGTCTTTGCCTCAGACGGAATTGCACCTCCCTTATCTGGGGCCGGGGTGAGTAATCCGCTCGTGTTTGCTTTCAGGAGCTTTTGTTCCCTGAGCGCCTTCCGTAGAGTTCCGGAGGATGGGAATACAAATGGCGGCCTCCTGGTCTCTGGCCCAGAAGAGCCGAGAGCCCAGGGCCCCACTCCTCAGTGTGCCCTCAGAGAATAGCGCCCAGTTACTCCCGTCTGCCTGACCTCCGTCCACGCTCCGAGCTCACCGAGCCTGCGACTGGTTCAAGGTAACACCGAGCTTACTGTAGGCTCTGTCTCTGTAGCTGGATTTCCCGTTCCAATAGCCGCAAGCTCTGCGACACTCAGACACCCCCGATCCTTCTGTTACCCTGCGGGACCTGAGGCCACGCTGACCCCGCGTGGGCTTTGCCCCCCAGTTTAGGCTCTGGAGCGATGTCCCTCAGTGGAACATACTTTTAAAAGTCCTGATTTTGTGCGCCGTTGCTCCACTGCTTGCCGGGAGCCGGCCCCTCCCCCCCGGGTCTATCTTCCCGTCGCTTTGGATTCACTTCTCCGCCGGTCCTACCTTTCAGAAAGTGGTTGTTTTTCTGTTTCCAGAATTGCTGTTCTTCTTCTCTTTGATCTGCCGATGGATTTTCAGGTGTTTGTAATCTTTAGATAGCTATCTAGCTGATTCCAGGCTAGCTGAAGTAGTCTCAGCCTGCTACTTCTCCGCCATCTTGACTCCTCTGTTTTTATTTTTTTAAATGAATAATAAGATGAGATTTGTAAAGAACTCCATGAATTAATTGACAGGATATGAAATATTCCTGATTTCTAAACTGTGACAACTAAAATTCTCCATAGAGTATTTCCATATTTAGTGTCTATTTAGCCAAAAACATCAGTCCATTAGATTGCAAATTCTTTTGGGCCATGAATCTTGTCATATTTATCTTTGTATAGTAAAGAACAGTATCTATGGCAGATAAAATTGTATATTTTCTCTCAAGAAAACCTCCCCTTATTTTTTTTCCAGCCATCCTTATAATGGAATGTCAAATCATATGTATAAAAACAAAATTCCAGTGGATCTGATAACTTTCCTTTTACCCCTGGGCAATTCATGGCCCATGGAGACTAAGCTAAGGAATTCTTATTCCTCTACTACATTTCTAAGCAATGATTACTACATTACACTAGCTTCTCACTGGTTTTCTCCAAGTAATAATCTGCAACAACATTATGACCATCTATCAGCCATTCTCAAGTGATTTTTATCTTTCTAATAACCATGGCACATGAGCAGGGTACTGAGCTGTCTGTGTTTCAGGACTCTATAGGTGTCTGTCAAATAGTTGTTGCCTTTTTTCAACCAACAGGGAGGAGGCTCCATAGAGTCTGGTCCACAGTTACCTCTAATCTACTATCTCTTTTCAACCCCCTGCTCCCTGCCCACCCCTGCTTACTTACTCTGCTCCAGTCATCCTGGTCTCCTGCAGGTCCTGAATCACCAATTTGGAAAGTAATTTCTGTGGGTCTGGGCTTTGCACTTGCTCTTTTCCATCATTTCCTTCAGATTTCAATCAAATATAACATTCTCAGTGAAGCTTTCCCTAACTACGAATTTAAAATGTCTACCATTATTATGTTCTTGTTCCTTTCCCCTGCATTGCTTTTCTCCTCAGTGCCTGTCATTATCAAGTACATCAGTATTTTATTTACTGATTTTGATTATTTGTCTGTATACCCTATGAGAATATAAGCCCTTGAGGTACCTGGGTAGCTTACATGGTTAAGTGTCTGCCTTTAGCTCAGGTCTTGGGATCACACTGGGCTCCCAGCTCAGCAGGGAGTCTGCTTCTCTCTCTCTCCTGCTCATGTTCTGTCTGTCTCTCAAATGAATAAATACAATCTTAAAAAAAAAAAATGTTAGCCCCATGAAGGCAGAAAGTAGCTCCCATTTTGTTTACTGTAATAATTCAGGGTTTAGATCAAAATGTTTTCCAGCATGGCTCTATATTCTAATTTTTAACTGGTTTGTAGCATGCAGTTGTATAAAGCAAAATCTTAATTAGGCACACATTACAATCACCTTACCTTAGATAGTAAGTATATTAGTTACATTAGGCAAGATTAGATACCCAGTAGATATTTTACTGATATTAGTTCAGGTCATTTGTTCATATATCCTATAAATATTTTCTAGGCTCACATGATTCTAGCTTTATTCTGAGATAAAACTTAACATTATGGAATAAGCAAAATATCATACAGTTTTGGTTTTGAGCCTGTAATCCCTCAATTTACTTCCATCTGAAGTGGTCTTAATTCAGGTACTTGTCCTGTTTTGGTCCCACTTTTTTTATGGACAATACTCAGTAGTGATTGATAAGATAATATCAGAACAAGGGTTTGTCAGGTTGTATGGCAATAGCAGTTAAATAATTTTCAAACTTATTTGGATTTGGATGGAGAGGATTCAATATTACTGAGCTTATCACAAGGAGATCCATGGAAAGGCTCAGTGGGCAAGAGCACATATGAAACCCTGAAGAGTTATATAAAACTTTGAAATTGAGTTCTTGTATTTGGCTTCATTTTCCCATAATATTTTCTTTAAATTTTTCTTAAGTCATCAGATTTACCCTTTTATCCAGAATATCTTATTTTTTAAATAATTTTCTTTTATTAAAGAATTTTTAATTAAAATTTATCATATTAAAATTACCATATTAAATTTTGCCATACCTAGGGAACATAAAGATTCTCCAGACCATGAAAATCAACCCTGTATAGGGTAACTTTTGGTCTCTCTCTCTCCCTGTTTTTAAAGGAGTACTTGGAGTATTAACCAGTACATAAGAGTATTTCTTCACGTCAGATAGAAGATAATGATATACATTGGTTTTCTTAGAGTTAGGGCATCAGGAATCATAATGTTTGTGTGCCAAAAGCAGAATAAATGGTGTGGTTATTAGTATTATTATCAATTTCATACTCAGCCCTCCCCTCCCCTTTTCATAATAGGGAATAGAGAGAACATAAACTAAATCTTCAAAAAGTATAGATGCATATTATCTGTCTATTGCATGTATTAGCTTGGTCATTTTGGCTCAGTCACAGACATTGTCAGCAGAAAATAGAATCATCAATACAAAATTGCTGATGGTTGCATTTCTATACATAAACAGAAATCAACAGAAAAGCAAAAATTGGAGACTTGTTCTGCAAAATGTTATGTTTTCTCATCTTCTTATTGAAATATCCTCTAATCTACCCCAAAATTATCAGGCTTATGACTTACCTGTATCTGTATATCAGCTTGCTCAAATTCACACATGGTAACTTAGTATTTCTAGCCTAGATCTTTGAAAGAGGGCGACATGGCTGCACTCATTCTTGTCATATAAGATAACTGTGTTAGTCATGGTATTTTTGAGTGCCAGAACACTGACTACGCAAGCTAACTCAGGAAAATTTTAGTGTAGAGCTACAAGGTGTGCATTTGAATCTAATAATAGGAGCCAATAAATAAGTAAGTCTTAAGCCAAAGGCTGAAGGCCCTACCTTCCCAGCACTGATGCAAAGGGGAGGATGATATGGCAGTCACTTACCCCTTCCCTACTACAAAGTATCCCCCAATCTACTATCTGGGAATAGTGTGCTTACTCTGCAAACTCAATTGCAAGAAAACATATGAGATTAAAAACAGTATGCATATCTTCCAAATGTTTAGAGGCACTGGTCTAATGTTTAAATATTTTGGGTCATTAAATGCTCACCACAACTCTATGAAGTAGGTCCCAGGGTTATCACACCATTTTACAGATGAGAAAGTTGAGGAGAAAGAAGTTAGGTGGCTCTCCAGTATCCTATAGCTAGGTAGCAGAGCTGGGATTTGAAACCAGGTGGTCATAACTAATATCAGAAAGATATTTAGACAAGAAGCAATTGAATTTTACTAAATATCCCAGATTTTAGAAATTCTCTTGGGAATGTCTACCATCAGTTTCAAGCTTCCTTTCCTACATCTGTTTTCTGAAGTTTCCTCTTCCTTTGACTCTTTGCCATCTCTCATTTCTAACTTCTTCCTTTCAGGAATAAAACTATAAACATCCCCCCCAAAAGCTGTCCCAGAATATTAGGTAGAGAAACTCAACTTCCTCCATTTTGTATTATCAAAGTTAGCTTTAAAAACCTCCATTTTAATATTCATTAACTAGGCTGAGGGTTAAAATTGTTTTTTCAAATACCATACACCTATTTAAGTTTTAGCAAGGCTTTCAAAGGCTGTGTTTGTAAAATATTCCATTTTCTATAATCCATTTGCTCATACACAGATTCTGATCTTTTTCTCACCACATTTTAGGTTCCAATTTTCTTATTCATGTTTTGTTTGACTCTCATTTCTAATTAATGGAATCCCAACCCTTGAGGTTTTAAAAGGCATAGGTTTTCCTATATACCTGTGAGAGAAATCTCACAAGATAAAAATGAGAAATTACTTCTCCCCATACAGCTGCAGAAAGGTATATGCTATTTGATATCAATGAAGCTATTCTTGCAGAAGTTATTTCTAACAAGAGTCTCATGATACACCTAAATTATAAACAATATATTTTTGTTTTATGGATAATTTTTAAGCTCTAACAAGAAGTCCATAGTTTGTCTTGGTTATCTTAGTAATATATTGCCCCATTAAATATTAAAATATCTATTTTATGAAAAGTTTAAGCAATTATGAGTTTTTTTTTTTAATCAGAAGTAGATCATTGACGTTTATTTTCTTTTTCTTGGAAAGAGACCAAAACAATGAAAATTTGTGAATATGTATTTTTTGTATTTAAACAGAGTTTGATAGTCTAATCCTAGTTAAATGGATCAGATATAAATATGGATATTTGCATTTTATACATTTATATATCTACTTCCTATGTATATTTGCATTTTATGTATTTATATATGTATTTTTCCAGCTATATTGGTTGCATGTATTTATAAATGACTATCTAGTTTAACATTGGTAATTTAATTATATTTGTTCATCCACAGATGATAATTTCTATTCCCCTGACAAAAAGTACATATTCCTATGGGAAGTTGCTTGATATCCTTTGCTGTATGTGTGGCTAAGCAAATTTTCTATTAGTGAGAAAATATTCTGGGTGTGGAGCTTCTCTGCTTTGACAGTGCTTAGGTTACCTAAGGCATTGCACTTCTCTCATTTCAAAATTGACCCTTTAGGAAGTGGCTTGTAGTTTTATCCCTTTGCTTTTTTATTTTTTAAAGTTTTATTTATTTATTTGAGAGAAAGAGAGAGGGAACAAAAGAGAGAGCACAAGCTGGGGTCTTGGGTCGGGGGAGGTAGAGGGAGAAGCAGACTCCTCACTGAGCAAGGAGCACAGTGCAGGCCTCATTCCCAAGACCCCAGGATCATGACCCGAGCTGAAGGCAGATGCTTAATTGACTGAGCCACCTAGGCAGCCCTGTTTCATACCTTTAAAAAACACTGGATACTAGCAGTCTTGGAAGAAGGCACAGAACCAGTGACTCCACAGCCTTTTAATCAGTTAACTGAGTAATTGTACCACTACCCCAGTGCTTATTTCCTGTCTTAGACCTTGAGTTACTCTGACCACTATGCAGGCTATAAGCTACTTTATTCTGAGGTCTTTTCTTTGGCTGATACAGGGCTGTTAATTTATCAGTTTTATTAAATTTTACATTCAGTCTGACCTTTGGAATTTTATGTATGGAGAAATTCTCATGCTTAAGGTTTGCTAATGATAATCTCCACAAGTTTTATCACTATAGTGAATCATTAAATTTCTTCTGTTATTTAAGTCTGAGGAGGAATTCTCTAGTAAGACATCATAAACTGGAAGTGTTTATAAAGCTGGAGAAAGTTGTAATAATTATGAAAGGGAAGGACTATCACTATATAAGATTCTTATAGAAAATCACTAATATAAAATTAAAGTATAATCAATGTAGTCTAAATTATGTAGTTGAAATTACCAATATAAATGGACACTAGCTGCTAAAGATAGTATGAAGTAAAGGCTTTAAAAAGGTAATATTAATGGTGTCCGATTTCCTTTTAAATTGTTTTTATAAGATTTCATTTTAAGTTGACATATTTATGGTTTCTGCACTCTACAAACTCAATAAACATTTCTCTAAATTATGATTTGATGTAACAATTTACAGAGTAAATGTATTACATATCCCATATTCTGAGTGCTTTCTCTCTAAGGAATCTAAATCATATTTATAGAAGTACAACTAATTTTCAAAGTGTTCCTTTGAGGAAGAAGAATAGGTAGCGGGAAAAAAAAAAAAAAGCTTAGAGAAGCAAATCTCATAGCAATGTCCTAATAGAAAAATAACTTTTAAAGACATGGTCTCATATTCTATATTTATGCAACATGGGATAAGGGATTTCATTTTATCTTTATCTGAAATTAATAATATATATTAATTATTGACATCCCTGTTATTTAAGTATAATATAAGGATAAAAAGAAAAGCATATAAAATTCTTGAGGGATCACTAGGTCTTAATTTACTAAACATCATTTAAAGTAATTTGTGCCTTGTGTGAAATATAAATACTTGGGAATAGACTTAACTCTCTTAAGTGCAAGTAATCATTTCTATAGATCTAAACCTATTTATTGCAGTTATATTTTGTGCTCAGCATTGTGCAATTTCAAGAATCCTTGAAACTCTCTGTAAAGGGACAAAGTCTTAGATAAGGAATGATTACAATAGAACTGCTAAAACCTGCATACTTTTGTATTCTTCTGGTTCATCCATCCGCAAATAACCAAGCATTCACAAGGGTCATCGAGCTAGAGTAGAGCAGAGAATATGTTATTTCTGCAAAAGAATAGGTTTTTCTTTTTGGTGACAAAAATAATTCATTAATTACACTGCTGAATTCAGTTCAATAATAGTGGAAATTAAATATTGTCCAAGTGGAATTTTAACATGTAAAAAAAAACTACATAAATTTTCCTTATTAAAGTCACATTCTAAAAAGTGTATCTTTTATTTAGTAATATATAATAGAAACTGCAATGTTGTTATTACTCCTCTGTATAGATATTTTCCACTAAAAATAGGTTTTTCTTAGAACTCTGTTAAGACAACAATGTAAGGCATATCAATAACAACAAAAATGACATATATTGAATGTTAATGTATCAGCCAGATATTAAAAAGAAAAGCAATATTTTATGATTCCAGTAAACCCAATATGCTGAGAGAAAGGGAAAAAAAAGAATCTAAACCAGTTGATTATACATATATATTATGTATACAATTTTATTATTTATTTATTTATTTATTAATGCTTTACTCAAATTATTTAGAGCTACAAATGTTCTGAGGAAAGGAAAGGAGTAAAGCCTTGGATTCAGAAAATGTTTTCCAGATGAAATAATAGATGCACTGAGTTTGAATCCTAAATGGAAATTTTGATAGATAAAAAGAAATCAATATAGACATAACATGTAAAGAAAAAATTAACAATCACAATTCTTTTCCAGACTACTTCTTAGATTGCTATGCTTATTCTTTCATCTTCCCTCCTGTCTCTCTCCCTTTCTTCATTTAGTTGGAGTTGTTTTGAGCAAAAAATATTTTTGGGTGAGACCATCAAACCCTTTGTCCACTTTCCATGAACTATTTTTTTTTTTCCCTAAAATAAAGGTATAACCTGTCACCACAACTCCTGTCCCCTTTATTCTGAGGTCCCCAACCACATAATAACGTGCCCAATTCTTACCCTTTGCCTTGCCTTGACTGATCTCTGGTCCTGTTACTGTCCTTCCCATCCTTCCCATAGGTATCTGTCTCTTCGAAATTTTATTTTTAAATATGCTAAGCTGGACCTCATAATCTGTCCCAATCTTATTACAGAAAAGATCTTATATCTGTTCTATTTACCAACTGACCTTCTAACTGATGAATTTAATATTTCTTGCTTTAAAGCCCCTGAGTATGAAAAGGTTAGTTAGAAGCGAGGTGGGTATTTTATCTGCTCTGATGTTGCTTTGGAAATCGCTTCATGGCCACTTGGCTCCCTTAACCCAAATTTATTCTCTGGCCTCTACAAAATTACTAATATTGGTAGGGAAAATTTCATCTGATTGGAACAAGAAATGTTGTCTTGTACCACCTGTCAAAAACATAACAGGGATAAAGCTATAAATGTGGGTCAAGAAAGGGACATTTGCTTCATTGGCAATAAGATTTAATTCAGCTCTTATTCTTCTCATTTTTTAAAACTTTTTATTTATAATTTTACCTTATTTTATTATTTTACTCCAAGTACAGCATTATATTAGTTTCGAGTGTATAATATACTGATTCAAAAATTCCATATATTACTCAGTGCTCATTAAGATAAGTGTACTTTCAATTTCCTTCACCTATTTCACCCATCACCCATCCACCTACCCTCTGGTAACCATCAGTTTTTTCTCTATAGTTAAGAGTCTGTTATTTTGGTTTGTCTGCCTTCTTTCTTTTCCTTTGTTCATTGTTTTGTTTCTTAAATTCTACATATGAGTAAAATCACATGATATTTTTCTTTCTCTGACTGACTTATTTTGCTTAGCATTGTACTCTCTAGTTCCAACCATGCTGTTGCAAATGGCAAGATTTCATTTCTTTTTACAGCTGAAGAATATTCCATTGTACATATATATATACAACCTCTTTGTTGATTTATCTATCAATGGACATGGGCTGTTTCCGTGTTTGGCTATTGAAAGTAGTACCACAATAAATACAGGGTGCAGGGTGCCTGGGTGGCTCAGTGGGTTAAGTCTCTGCCTTTGGCTCAGGTCATGATTCAGGGTTCTGGGATCGAGCCCCATATCAGGCTCTCTGCTCAGCAGGGAGCCTGCTTCTCCTTCTCTCTCTGCCTACTTGTGCTTTCTGTCAAATAAATAAATAAAATCTTTAATACATACATACATACGTACGTACATACATACGTACATACATACATATAGGGTGCACATATCCCTTCAAATTAGTGCTTTTGTATTCTTTGGGTAAACACCCCATAATGCTATTATTGGGTCACAGGATAGTACTGTTTTTAAATTTTCAAGGAACCTCCATAATATTTTTCACTGTAGCTAGGAGGGTTCTTTTTTCTCTGTATCTTTTCCAATACTTGTTGTTTTTGGGGTTTTTTATTTTAGTCATTCTGATTGGTATGCAGTATTTTTTTTTATTTTTTTTTAAAAGATTTTATTTATTTATTTGACACAGAGAGATCACAAGTAGGCAGAGAGGCAGGCAGAGGGAGAGAGGAGGAAGCAGGCTCCCTGCTGAGCAGAGAGCCCGATGTGGGACTCAATCCCAGGACCCTGAGATCATGACCTGAGCCGAAGGCAGTGGCTTAACCCACTGAGCCACCCAGGCGCCCAAGTATGCAGTATTTTTTATTTGGATTCCTGTGATGATGAGTGATGATGAGTACTTTTTCATGTATCTCTTGGTTATCAGGATGTCTTCTTGGAGAAATGTTTGTTCATGTCTTCTGTCCATTTTTTTAAATTGGAATATTGGTTTTTTTGGTGTTGAGTTTTATAAGTTCTTTATATATTTGGATACTAACCCTTTATTAGCTATGTCCTTTGCAAATATCTTTTCTCATTCAGTATGTTGTCTTTCAGTATTTTTGGTTGTTTCTTTTGCTGTGCAGAAGCTTTTATTTTGATGTAGTTCTCATAGTTTATTTTTGCTTTTGCTTCTCTTGTCTCAGGAGACATATCTAGGAAGATGTTATTATGACTGATGTCAGAAAATTTATTGCCTGTGTTCTCTTATAGGATTTTTATGGTATTAGATATCCTTAATCCATTTTTACTTTATTTTTATGCATGATAAAAGAAAGAGGTCCAGTTTCATTCATTGCATGGTTCTGCCCAGTTTTCCCAACACCTTTTATTGAAGATACTACCTTTTTCCTATTGCGTATTCTTTTCTTTGTTGAAGATTAGTTAACTGTGTCATTGTGCATTTATTTTGGGGACTTCTATTCTGTTTTGCTGATGTATGTGTCTGTTTTGTGACCATATTATACTGTTTTGATTACTACAGCTTTGTACTTGAACTTGAATTCTGGAATTGTGACACCTCCAGTTTTACTCTTTTACTTTTCTTTTTCAAGCTTGTCTTAGCCATTTGAGGTCTTTTGTGGTTCCACACACATTTAGGATTATTTATCCTAATTCTGTGAAAAATGATTTTGGTACTTTGGTAAGGACTGTATTGTATCTATAGATTGCTCTGGGTAGTGTCAACATTTTAACAATATTTCTTCTTCTGATCCATGAGTATTTTTTTTTCATTTCTTTGTGTCATATTTTGTTTATTCCATCAATATTTTAGTTTTTAGATTACATGTCTTTCATACCTTTAGTTAACTTTATTAATACGTATTTTATTTTTTTGAGTGTAATTGTAAATGGAACTTTTTAAAAATTTATCTTTCTGCTACTTCCTTTTTGGTGTATAGAAATTCAATAGATTACTGTACATTGATTTTTTTATCCTGTGACCTTAATGAATTCATTTATGGGTTCTGTAGTTTTTTGGTGGAGTCTTTAGGGTTTTCCCTAAATATTATCATGTTATCTACAAATATGGAAGATTTTACTTCATCCTTACTGATTTATATTCCTTTTATTCCTTTATCTAATCTGGCTCCTGTGGCTAGGAGATTTAGTACTACATTGATTAAAAGATAGAGAGACTGCACATCCTTGTCTTCTTCCTGACCTTATAGTGAAAGCTTCCAGTTTTTTTCTCCATTGAGGAAGATGTTTGCTGTGGGTTTTTCATAAAGGCCTTCATTATTTTGAGTTGTGTTTCTTCTAAAGGAAACAGAATTGAGGGTTTTTATCATAGTGGATGTTGTAGTTTGTCAAATTCTTTTCCTGCAGCTATCAAAATGGTCATATGATTTTTATTCTTTGTCTTAGTGATATGCTATATCACATTGATTGATTTGTGATTATTGAACCACTCTTGCATTCTGGGAAATATCTTATTTGATCATGGTGAAAGATTTCTTAAAATATATTGTTGGATTCAGTTTGACAATATTATGTTAAGAATTTTTACATCAATGTTCATCAGAAATATTAGACTGTAGTTCCTTTTTTCCTTTTTTTTTTGTTTGTTTGATTGTTTGTTTGTTTGATGTCTTTATCATGTTTTAGTATCAGGGTAATGCTGGCCTAGAAAGAATTTGGGTTTTCCTTCCTCTTTTATTTTCTGGGAAAGAGTGAGATGAATAGATATTAACCTTCCTCAACTATTTGGTAGCATTCACTTTCAAGCCATCTGGTCTTGGACTTTCATTTTTTGGGAGTTTTGATTACTGATTCAATTTCATTGCTAATTATCAGTCTGTTAGAATTTTCTGTTTCTTTCTGATTCATTTTTGGGAAGTATGTTCCTAGGAATTTATCCATTTCTTCTGGTTTGTCCAATTTTTGCATATGACATATGATTTTTCATAATACTCTCTTAAATTTGTTTATATTTCTGTGCTATTGTTATTTTTCCTCTTTCTTTTTTGATTTTGTGTTCTTTCTCTCTCCCTCTTTTTTTTTCTTTTTATGAGTTTGGCTAGATGATTATCAATTTTGTTAATCTTTTCAAAGAACCAGGTCCTGGTTTCATCAGTCTGTTCTACGTATTTTCAGTTTCTATATCATTTACTTATTTCTGCTGTAATTTTTTTTTTTTAATTTCCCTCTTTCTGCCAGACTGGGCTTTTGTTTGATTTTTTTCTTTTTAGCTCTTTTAGGTATAAAGTTTAGTTATTTATTTGAGGTTTTTCTTGCTTCTTGAGATGGGCATGTACTGTTATAAACTTGCCTCTTGTAACCTCTTTTGCTGCATCCCAAAGATTTTTGAACTGTTGTGCTTCCATTTTCATTTGTCTTCATGTAAGTTTTGATTTCTTGGTTGACCCATTCATTGTTTAGTAACATGTTATTTAACAATTTTAATTACTTTATGTCTGGTTATAGATAAAATTGGGTTATTTTGTTGAATGTCCTTATGATCATTACTTTAAATTCTCCATCAAGTTTTTTATTTATATCCATTTCACTTAGGTTTTTTTGCAGTGGTTTTGTCCTGACCTTTCATTTGAGACATATTCTTCTGTCTCCTCATTTTATTTATCTCTCTGAGTCTGTTTCTGTGTGTTAGGAAAGTCAAATTTATCTCCTGTTCTTAAAAGTAATGCCCTTATGAAGAAGAGGACCTATAGTATCCTGTAGTGCAGTGTCCCCTATTTACCTGAAACTGGTGTTTCAAGTATGTCTCCTATGTGTGTTGCATATAGCCCCCAGTTTTATCTTGGCTGCTTTTTCCTTCAACCCATTCATCTACAGTGACTCTCTTTGCCTATTGTGGGCAGGGTTTGTCCTTGTGTTGTTAGTATACCACTCTGAAGAAATGTTAGGCTTGAATTAGGCAGACTTGGCTTTTGTCAGAGATGCAGTAGCACCAAACTACAGGGTGATTTCCTTATGTTGTCTCCTGAGAAGTCTTCATTGGTGTATGGGACAAATAATCACCAACTGACTGTCTGTAGCTTGCTGTTGGGGCTTCAGTCTGACTGGTGTGTGGTCTTCCCCTCTCCCCAGGACAGGAGTCACTTTGGAGTGGTGTTGTCCCCTGTCAGGTTCCTTGCATACTTCTAGGCTTGTGGCCCTGGTTTGAATGACCTATTGCCAAGAATATTTTGGAAGGGGTATGGCACACAATGCCTAAAATATTTGCATACTGGTGAGAAGTAACATGTGA
This sequence comes from Mustela erminea, assembly GCF_009829155.1. Lineage (NCBI taxonomy): Eukaryota > Metazoa > Chordata > Mammalia > Carnivora > Mustelidae > Mustela > Mustela erminea. The sequence continues at coordinate 55,762,901 of NC_045625.1, forward strand.
TCATTGCAGGGACCAGCCTGCCAGGGCCAGTCACACAGTTTTAACAAGGTGTGTGTTGGTCTGTTGCAAAAGGAGACCTCTTGCTGCTGCTCCCAGGATGAGGGCCAGCTAGGGCTAATCTGCAAAATGTTTGCAGAGGGGTGTGCAGTTTTAAGAATGTACAGGCTGGACTTCCACTGTATGTCATTGTCATACAGTGTGTATAAGCTTGTGTATGGCCTAATGACTTGACTTGCATATATCATGAAATGATTACCACAATAAATTTAGTTAACACCCACCATGTCATGCAGATAATGTGATGAAACCTCCTAGATTCTACTCTCTTTACAGCTTTCAAATATACCATATAACAATATTAGCTATAGACCTTCTGTTTTACATTGAATCCCTAGTACTTATTGATATTATTACAAGAATTTTGTATCTGTTAACCACCTTCCTCTAATTCTCCTCTCCCCCTTGTCTCTTATAACCACAAAGCTGATTTTTTTTTTGTAAAAATGTTTTTGTTGGTTTGTTTTAGATTCCACATAAAAGTGAGATCATATAGTATTTGCCTTTTTAAATCTGATTTATTTCATTTAGCATAATGCCTTCAAGTCCCAACCATGCTATCCCAAATGGCAGGATTTCCTTCTTTTTTTTCCCGGTTGAATGATATTCCCCTGTTCATATATACTACAACTTCTTTACCCATTCATCCATTGATAGATGCTTATGTTGTTTTTCATGACTTGGCTCTTGTAAATAATGTTGCAATAAACATGGGAGTATGCATATCTCTTCAACATAACCTTTTCATTTCCTTTGGATATATTTCCAGAAGTAGAATTGCTGAATCCTAGGTGGTTCTACAAAGGCAAAAACTCTCTGCCTTCTATATCATTGCATAATCAGTGATTATCATAGTGAATGTAGGTGGTCAGCATAGATTTATTAAAGGACAAATCTCCATAAATTACATTATTTCTATTCCATGCCTGGCTCAGTTAATGTATGGATTTTCAATTGCTATGTAACAAAAGAGCCCAAAACTTAGTTGCTATACACAATAAAAATTTATTATTTCTTATTATTACTGTGTTGGTTGAGTGGTTTCTTTGCTGATTTCACCAGAGTTAACGTATACATGTGTATTAAGCTGGAGGATTTGCTGGACTAGAAAATCCAATATGGCCTTGTTTGCATGTCTATGTATGCTTCTATGTATTCTCTGTAAGATAATGGTTACTTACTTTAAATAGTACTCCAGGCATGGTTTATTTGTCTCTGACTTTTCAATTATATATCTTTATTCTTAAGTAAATGTACTTTGTACTCCAAAGATCAAAATTATGGTTTTTATTTTATGTATCATCTGAGTGACCTTGCTTTATGTAGAAGATGTTTTCACCCTCTTATAGCACCATTATAATCTACTATAATGCTACTCATCCTGTGAGTAGCACCATTACAGTCTCTTACCTGAAAATATATTACTCAACCAGCCTGGGCACAGTCACTTTGATTTATTTATATTAAAATTTAACCACAGTCTCATGCTTATCCTCACCTGACCCATATCATCATTCTTACGTCTTCCAGTTCTGACCAAAATCCATTTCTTTCTTTTTTATACACTCCAACATAGGCATGTGTGTATGCATACATATATTCTCTCTGTCTCACTCTCTCTCTCTACCATCCCTCTCCCCACAATAAATGGAGGAAAGAAACCCATAAAATTTAGGGCCATATTTTAGAATATTATTTCTATCTGATTTTAGCTAAGTTTCATGACTCATTAAGACCTCATTCCTTGTCTTCAATAGCAAAGTCAAATTATACTTATCTTAGCAGGTCCCATGAGATAAGCATTAGAAAAAATAAAGTTTTATAAATTGTAAAGGACTGTACAATGGTCAATTTAAATTCTATGGACATATTTATGTGACATATATAATGTGTACTCATATTCATATTTTTAAATTTATTGTCTTTTTATTTAAGAATAAGTGATTATATAACATACCCAGTTCTTTTACTTAAAAAGTTAAGCTGAGATACATTGCAATTTATTATTGTTTTTCCAGTTAAATTTAACTTTGCTATAGTTGACTAGAAAATTAGTAATTATAGAAGACACTTGACATAATGTAAATCATTATGACAGGTATTTTTTTTTAATGTGAGTTTTTTTCCTTCATTCTTTTATTAAAACAAGACAATTCTCAAAATTTGTCTATAACATGTTTTAGTAATACATATTTAGACAGAAATTCATTTTTCTCATGTGGCTTAGTGAAATTTTATTAGTATAAAAATAACAATTTTTAGTTTTACTGTTAACTTTATTGGAGAATGAGTGAATTATCTGAATTGTGAGAAATGTAAATCAGTCTTCAAATTACCAGAGCACATATTACAATGAAGTGGAGGTGGAGGTGCTATATTAAAATAGCATTCTTTTCCTTTACCTCTTTTCCTCTTTCTTCATATATATATATATATATATATATATGAAAGCAAGAAGAATGATATATAATATATATATACATATCATAGGTATATATATCATATGTATATATATAAATGTGTGTATATATATTCAAAAGAGGGAGAAGAAAGAGAAAGAAAGCAAGAAGAATGATATATAATATATATAATATATAATTTATATTATATATTTATTATATATTATTTATAAATATTTATATTATATATTATTCTTCAAGAAGAATGATATATATATCATTCTTGCTTTCTTTCTCTTTCTTCTCCCTCTTTTGCCCTCTGGTATGAGGTGGGAACCATCAATAAATGCTGTTACTATGCAGATGAAACTTTTTCTCAGTGTCTCTCTTCTACCTAATGATCACCCCATAATCCAACATTCTCATTTCCACAATTTTATCTAATTAAACATATGTAAGTACCAATTTTTCTGATTCTCAATTAGTCCCAAACTTAGAGTGCTTGTGCACATGCATGCTCATGCATACATGCATATATGGTGGTCAGTTAGAGGAAGTGGCATGGTTGATAAATTTAAAATGCAAATTTTGTATTATTCTAGCTGTTAATTCCTTTTAAATGTCCAACCACAAAGAGAGACAAAAGTTCTCCCCTCAGATTAATGGTCTTATAGATTTAGAAAGTTCATGTTTTGGGACACAGTTGATTAAGTGTCTGCCTTTGGCTTAGAATCCTGGGGTTCTGGGGTCAGACTAGGGCTTCCTGTTCAACAGGAGTTTATTTCTCCCTCTTCCTCTGCCTCTCCCAACTCTTGTGCCCAATTTGTGTGCTCGCTATCTCTCCTTCTCTCTCTTACTTGCTCTCTCTCTCTCTCAAATAAAAAAATACAATCTTAAAAAAAAAAAAAAAGAACATTGATGTTTTGTAATGCATTCAAGAATTTTCTGGAGAAAAATTTGTCTTTCTTTTCTTTCTTAGCTATTACTGCTTTTATAAGACACTAGTATAATAGTTTACATGCCCTAATTTTCTGTCTCTTAAAATGGAAAACTTATGCTCTGCTTTTTTAGTGAATTTCACTTCTGTTAATGTTGTTTATTTTATCACATCAGGTCACACTTAACTACTTCACAGAATACTTTTTTTATACTGAGTTCATTTGGAAAAGATGCTATAAAGTGAGAAATCCCAATTGCTTTAGAATTTATAGAGCAAGTTCTTTACATTTCATTATTAAAATGTAACTTAAATTAATGCTCTTTCAGACTGAAAACAATAATAATCACCCAACCTCACTTACACTCACAGTACATTAGCAAATGCTGCACAGATGTTCATTCATTTAATCTTATCTTACAGGTAGTCATGGAGAATATCTGTGGAATTAATAAACAAATTTAAATAAAAACAAGAAGAGCATGTTTGTTTAAATTTAATCTTCCATTTATAAAAATATAAAACCTATGATGGAATATTATGCAACAGAAAGCTTCACATAGACATTTGAAATGGTATACATTGCAAAAATAATCAGGTCTTAGCAATACATTATGGATAAACTTTGTGACTGATCAAAATAATTACCATCAAAATGCTTCAAAATATGTAAGTATGAAATGCATGTGTGAATTCAATTATCCAATTATAGTTTTTGAAATATGCAAAAATAATGGTTGTATCCCTGTTGATTCTATAAAAGCTGGGAAATATTTATAATAGCATAAACAAGAAATATAGCCTTGAATTTTAATTTTAAATGTACTGCCACATTATTTTAAGGATACAATAAGCAATACAGTATGCCACTTTTTGATTTATGACAAAGATTTACTAATATTACTACAATTATCTAACCTTCGGGGAAAATTTTTCAGTAAGACATGTAGTTTTAAAGAGAAATATTTTACTGAGAGCACACAATTCCTAAGTGTACAGGTAGAAACATTTTCAAAATGTGAATACACCAATGCAACTATAGTTCATAATGAAAATACAATATTATTTTGTTACATTTACTTCAAGGTATGAAATATTTCCTATGCTGTTATAAAATGGTATTCAAAATTTTTATTTTTTTCTGTCTGGCTAAAATTGACTTTTGAAAATTAACCTTATGCCTAAAAAATTGCTGGCAAGATTACTTCCTACTTCCAGGAGTTTATCTACAGATTCTATTGGATTTCCTATGTATACATTCAGACTGCATATTTTTAAAAAATTTATTTTTGGAATTACTTTCTGAGACTTTTTCATAAAATTTGAGAATATATTAATTCACTCAATTAGATTTAAGGAAAACAGAAGATCAATACTGGAGTTATAAGAAAGAACTCCAAGGGTGTAATTCTAAGATAATATCTCCTAGAAAAAAAGACTGATAATGCACAGGGAGATGAAAAAACTCAAAATTATTTTAAGAAAAAATATTTATATTCTATGAAAGATCTTCAGTTCAAATGAACAAGTATTTAGATACCATGAGCATGTATTTGTGGAGAACCTATCAAATAAGATATGGCACATTTAACATTAGTACACTTGTTTTTGTAAAAAAATGGTTTGAAATTTTTTTAAGGACTATTGTGATGAAGTTAAAAAGTTCTACCATATGTTTACTTTTTTGTGTACCTCCTTTTACCTCTTTCTTATTCTTTAGCCATTGCAACTTTTTCTTTTTCTTTTCTTTCTTTCTTCTCATTGTCTGTCATAGTCTCTGATCCTTTGGAGAAACTATTATAAGTCTTTTTTATAGAATTCTTTAAAAAAGGTCTGAGATATACAGTTGCAGATGGCATTAATCAGCTCCACTACACATTCTTTTTTAGTTTCTCCATCCTTTTTGGTTCATTTCCCCACTCTCTCATTCTGTTCCCAGTTCCTTGCTTCAGACTCAGCATTTTAGGTATCCAAATGAAGATACATACAAACAGGATGTATGAAAACTCATCAAATTGCCTTTCTTCATTAGTTAAAATGATTGTAATTTTTCTTTATTCTGTTTATGTAATGAATATCAGTGATGGGTTTTTTGTTGCTATATCAGGTATTCCTATATATTATTTTTTTCTTCTTTCATGGAAGATTTGATTAACTATAACTTATCATTTAAGTTTTTTTATGGTCATAGGGAAAACAAGTTTTTATTATTGTGTTTAAAATTAATTTATTGAGTTATAATAGTTTTGAATCTTTTTTTTTGTTTTTCTATCAAATTAAAGGATTTCCATATATGTAAAAAATAATTTAGATGTAGAAAACAAATTATTAATAGTTTTAACACATCTCTTTGAACTTTGCTAGATCAAATAGAGAAGTGTTAGATAAAGAATATAGATAATGAACATAATAGAATATCTGAATCAGCTTTGCCAAATGTTATATCAATATAAATTATATAACAAATCTCAGAAAACTTTTTGTTTAAAAAAAGTCATCTCTGGACCCAACAAAATTAAACTCAGTAAACATGTAAATGTTTCTGTATCTCATGGTAAACAAAATTAAAGCACAAGTAAAATGGCAGCTTATTGAAAACAAAACTTTTGTAGCATTTATTACTGAAAACTGTGACATCTATAAATTAAGAGTTTTCACATTGTAAAGAAGAAAGAATACTCATAAAAATGTATCAATAAATTCTTTAGAAAATTATAGTCTTCCAATAATAAATTTAAAAATGTTAAAATTCAAAAATAACATTGTTTAAAAATTAAATTATAAAATTATATTTTCCTATTGATGAAAAAAGATTATTTACCTTTCTATGTAACCTATGATCATATACCATGAAATCAGCAATTGTAGGATACCTGTGATTATAAGCTTGCATAAATTAATAAGCTTACTGTGCCAACATAAAATAAGTGATAACGTTCATAAGCTTGTCAATAACTTAATTTTAGGAATTCATTCTACAAGCATAATAAGCGATTCATAAAATATTTTGTACTATTTGTAAAAGTGAAAATTTGGTAAGAGACATATGTTTAACAGATAACATTAAACTGATAAAATTAAACAATTAGAGGTCAATTAGACTATGTTTTTTATGAGTTTCTGATGAGGTGAGGAAGTGGTTTTTAGAAATAGAAATTGAAAGAGATAAAAGAAAGGAAAGATAATTTTTTTTCCAGTTTAATGAGACTATTTAGGCTAAAAGAGACTGCAGTCCTACACATTTAAATGTAATCAATGTATAATTATTAGGACTAGCATAGTAAGCTTAATTTTATTATGCTCTTTTATAATTTTCTTAAATGAATATATATAACTTTCTACCCCCAAAAAAGTTATTCTTAAAAATAAAATGCAACAAAAGAGGTTTCCCTTATTATATTTTATTTTCTTTGATTTCTGGACTATTTTATAATTTATGGCTTTTATTTTATCTCTCTATATCCACTATAATGCAGGAAATATTTTGTAAAAAAAAAATAAAAAACCTTCATTTATCAAGCATAAATATCTCTTGGAATAATCAAGCTGAGGTGTCCTCTTTTTAGAAAATGTATATAGAGAAAGAAAATTTAAATATCCATAAATATACATTGATGGAAACTTTGCTTTGACTGAAAGCAGAACATGAATTTCAGAAGCCTCTTACGTAAATAAAGCCTTACTACTCAAGTTATTTCATTTCTTTTTTTCATTTTCCTTCAATCATATAAACAAAATTTTTTGTCAAATGTCATTTCTGCCAGCTTACACTAATCAAATGAATAATTGATCCTTATGTTACACCACAGGGAGTTTTTTTCTTGGCTTGTGGTTTTTTTTTTTACAATATAATTGAGGATTTTGTGAGGCAATTGAATCCACTATTTGCTGCCTTGTCTATCATGTTAGCTATTTATGTAAATTTATTTACTGGGGAGTTGTAAATGGCACCCTGCTGTCTTCATGAAGTAAAAAAAATAGCTTTTTTACATTCACAGGAGAGAGCAGAAATCAAAACAAGGATGAAAAAGAAAGGAGGATGCTTTAAAAGTAATATATTAGAAAAGATGCCTGTTTTAAAATTTCAGCTTCTGACTTCTTTCTAGTGGAGGACTATTGCCTTCTTTATTTACCATAATCACCTGCATTAACATCTCAGAGTTTTTGCCTAGATTCATATTTTAAAAAGATAGATGTGTGGTAGTAACAGTAGTAACTTTGATGCAGGCAGGCTGGGTCTGAGGACCAAGAGGTGGTTCCCACAAGACCAGCCAAGAGGACCCTTGGCATTATGCAGAATAGAAATCAAATGTGAGCCAGCAAAGGTGTATGCAAAGTTCGTTAAATAGCTTAAGTGACAGGTAAAGAATAGTAGATAGAATGTCTTGGAGATTCTGAAAGGGAAGAATGAGTCTCTGTTGCTTGGGGTTAGAGGTTTGTATTAAAAAGGGGTTCAGAGATGTTTCCTTCAGGAATTTGGGGTAGTTTCTGAGTAAGGCAAATGTCAAGTGAACAGTAGGTGTTATTCCATGAATATTGATTAGTGTTGATGGGAGTGTCAACTAAAGTTTGTATGAAGCTAATATCCTGGAGCATGTTTAGGATCCAGCTTTTCTTAGATATTATCAGGTATTTGGGGCATAGGATTCAACTCAGAGTAATTGGCTTCCTGTTTCCCCTTGAAGTGGGAACATAGCTTCTTTGGCTCATTCAGAGGCACTATATACAACATGGGTAAATATATAGAACATGAACAGAAAGACAGCAGAGACGGTGATTGTAAAGTTTCGCAGGCGAGGTAAACAACACCAGGCAAGGTGGGCACAAGGCAAGATTTATTAAAGCCATCTCTGGCGAAGTTTCAGGGCTCTGGAGAAGGGGAGCCAGGAAAGTTGTGCCAGGAGGAGGTGGGCACCCTCGGGTAAGGTTCCTTGACTCTGGAAAGGGGTATGGGGGAAGTTGCAGTGGGAGGGAGTTGAGGGGGGTCTTTTATTGAGCCAAGGCAGGGCATGGGCTCACATCCATATTTGGTGATTGGAAGGTATGGGTTGAGGACTCCTGATACTCCTTTTTCCTGCATAGGTATGGGGTTACCTATGGAGATCTGACCTGGGCTTACACTCTTTTGGTGGGAGAGTCTAGGGTTAAGGAAGGGGGTGGGGAGGGGTTTGGAAGATGCTGGCCCAGGCAGTCATTTCTATTGTTCCTCCTGCATTCCCGGAACCGCCAACCCAACAGTGATGTTCTAAAATGGAGTCCTTTGAGCTTTCCTACCTCAACTTGAGCTCAGAGTGCCTTAGATACTCCCAGAAGCATTTGAGAGCTGCAAGAAATACTGGTTGGATAGTGGGAAAATTGTTCAAGGGAAGGAACCTTCTGAGTATATTCTCTCAGTAATTTTAGCATAAATCTATGGATATAATTATAAACATCATTGCTATTTTTGTATTTGTCCCTCCATATATAGAAGCCTGTTTTTCTCTTGTCCATAAATCAGATTATATTTATTTCTCTTGTTATTACTCCTTGCTAGCTTTCCTTAAATTTATCTAACCAAAGGAAACATTTAAGATGACATTATATACCCATAAGAAGAGCTTGTGAAATGAAGCATCATTAGGTTATCTTTCCTAGTGAAAACAAGTATTATATAAATTACTTTGTAAAAAAATATATATATTTCAAAGTATAATTCCATTTTTAAAATATTCAAGAACAAATTTAAAAAATATATCAGGAGGAATACTTGGGTGGCTCAGCATATGGTTAAGCATATGTCTCTTGGTTTGGGCTCAGGTCATGATCTAATGGTTTGTAAGATCCAGCCCTGTGCTGGGCTCCGTGCTAAGCAGAAGTTTGCTTGGATCTTCTCTCCCTCTGTCCCTTCCCCTATACGCTCTCTCTCTCTCTCAAATAAATAAGTAAATCAGGAAACTGCCACACTCTATTTCAAATTACCTGTAACCTTGGACATTCTCACCAACCATGTATGAGAGTTTCAGTTTCTCTACTACCTTTTTAACACTTCGTATCATCAGTTTTACTATTTTTTTATTTTTGAATTATTCTAATCAGTAGACAGTGGTATCTCACTTTTATTTCAATTTGCATTTCCCCAATAATTGATGATGTTGAGTGTATTTTCATATGTTTACTTGACACCCATAAGGTGTATGCTTTATCTCAAAATGTCTCTTCATTTTTTGTAATTTATCAGTTTATATCATCTTATTTTTCATTTTAACAGTTATTTATATACTCTGGACTTATATCTTTTGTCATAAATGTGATTTATATATATTTTCTCTCATTTTTCACCTTATCTATTCATTCTCTTAACAGTGTAGCAATGCATAAGTTTTTTGTTAATTTTGATAAGGTTTAAATTATCTTTTTTTGCTTTTGTGTATCATGGTTTTGGTGACATAATCTTTGCTGAATCTAAAGGTATTCATATTTTCTTTTATGTTCCATTCTAGAAGTTATATTAACTTCTGAATCAAGGTCCAAGTTTTGCTATTAGAGATTCAATTGTTTCTATACCTTTTTTGAAAAGAATACACTTTCTTATTGAATCTAGCCAACTTCGTAACTTCATTACAAATCAGGTGACTATATTTGTAGGGGCTTACTTTCGGCCTCTAATCAGATTCATTTACCTAAATTTCAGTACTTTCACACAGAGGTGGATTGTTTCACTTTTTAAAAAATGTTGATAGTTCATTAGCTATGTTAAGAGATAAACTGAGGCATATTAAAAATTTTAAGAGCTTATTTGAACAAAAATGAATTGGAATCAAGTAGTACCAAACCAGAAGTAGTTAGGAGTGGTCCACTGCAAGGGGGTGGAGAAAGACTTTTGTGGAGAAGAGGCAAAAACAAAGCAAGGAAATCATCTAATTGGCTGTGGCTTAAAGCCTAGTTAGCTGTTTGTGATTGATTGTCCTTAGCTTTCAATTCATATCCCAGAGGCACTTACATGCTTGGATTTTGATTTGCTTGCATAAGCTGCTATAGCACGAGAGCCACCGCAGTCTAATGGCTTCCATGTTTAATTAATTTAGCACCTACCTCAAGATCAAAGGAATTAATACATGCAAAAATTTCTGATCAGGGCCTAGCATGTAATGTATGCACTTTATGTATTAGTTTGTCTATCATAATATCTGACCTCAAATCAGCAGCCTGTTTCTCCATCTCTCCTTTATGCTCTGGAATTCCTATAGGACTATTTATTAGACAATTAAGGGGCAAGTATATAAGTAATCACATATGAAAAACAAATTATTAGGAAAATAAATTACTAACATTTGTTTTTAATTGGAAATTTGTAAGCAGAGGCTCCCTGTACTATTTCTCAGAAAACAAGAGTTTCTCAGAGTACAGTTTAGGAAATGCTCTTCTAGCTGTTATGGTACATAAAATAATCAGCTTCAAAAGTTTGCTATATATAGGGATGGCTGGGTGGCTCAGTTGATTGGGCAGCTGCCTTCGGCTCAGGTCATGATCCCAGTGTCCTGGGATTGAGGCCCACATTGGGCTCCTTGCTCAGCAGGGAGCCTGCTTCTCCTTCTGCCTCTGCCTGCCTGTGCTCGCTTTCTTGCTCTCCCTCTCTCTGACAAATAAATAAATAAAATCTTTAAAAAAAAATAAAAGTTTGCTATATAGCAAAAAAAAAAGAGAGAGAGAGAGAGAGAGAGAAATAAAGATATAGGTCTCATTCCTTTTCTTTTTTTTTTTTTTTCATCTTTAGAAAGTGTTTCTTTGGGGACACACAGGTTTGTCATTCAGTTGCATCTGGAGAAATCCCAGTTCTAAACATAACTTGAATTTGCCTTTGAATATAAAAGGGCTGTGTAATTTACATTTTTCCATATTCCTGTGTTTCTCAGCACACAGGTTTCCATTCTTCAAAGTAGGATAATTTTTCATATTGACCATAGCAAAAAACAAGTGTCGCTTCTTCCGTTGCTTCTATTATTACCTGTCTCTAATCTCTCTTCAGCACAACCCTCAAGCATTATCAGCCTTAGAAGAGAATAAATTGAAAAATCAAAGGGTGATTTTTAAATTTGTGCACAGCTGCTCTAAAATCCAAATTCCAACAAGGGGCCTCCCTGTACTTTTTTTTCTCTGTCATGAGGTTTGGCGATAAAAGCATGCCTGTGAGGGACAAAGGGACTCAATCTCTCAGTGAGAAGAGCTCTCTATTCAGATCAAACACAGACCTCTGGGTGATTGACAGGGGTTTCAACCTCCCCTCTGTTTTCAGGCACCCAGCACACCCAGGTGTAGTCCCCCTATCCCTTGTAGATTTTCTGGGCAATGCTTCCTTGACAAGGATTTTTAGGACACATCTTTGAGTCCACACTTTGGTATGTAATGCTTAAAGTCTTGGTAAAAAAACAATACTGCTAATAACTATTCTCCTTCATTATTCTAGAAAATTCACTTAGGAATAGTTAAAAACAAACATGCATCATCTTCCATTATTCTTGATAAGAATTTTCTTATTTTCTTATTAAAAATTTTCACATATGTGTATGTGAGAAAACATTTAAACCATTTAAAAACAGCATATCTGTGAATACTGTATTCTAATATTCATGGCTCTGTTATGACAAATATCAGTGAGAGAACGCTCTAGAATATGGAATTAGTAACTCAGGTTTGAAAAGTTTGAAAGTATTTATATAGTCTCTTACAAGGTGCATTGACCTTTATTTATTGTGATATAGAAAAGCACCTTAAGTTGTACCCAGTATAAATGAACCAGATGCCACTTAGAAACAGAGAACTTGTGAAAGGAAGTGCACTCTGGAAGATGGGGGCGTTAAGAGCATTATTGAAGATTAAACATGTAATACAAGGTTTGTGTGGGTTTGTTTGTTTTTGGAAACTTTAGATTATTTTTGAAAGAAAACACCACAAGCAAGTGTTGTGCCTAAATTTTGAGACCCCCCAAAGACGACCACCAGAGTCCAGAGTCAAAGCCAAACAGCAAGGGTCGTTTATTACCAGTTCGAACCCAGACCTCCGCGCACTCCTTGCTGGTGAGCTAAGAGGTCCTGAGCTCAGGATCACAACACTTTTTATACACTATTTTTGGGGAGGCAGGGACTTAGCATACATCATAGGATCTTGTAACAAATCGCCACATACCGCGGGAAAATAAAATAGGAACTCTATAATATGACTGGCGCGCTACAGAGAGGGAAAAGGCTGGGAACGGATTATTGGTTAGGGCAAAGGGCTCTTCAAACAAAGGGTCATTCTTCAAACTGCTGAGTTGGTGCTGCTAGGGTATGTGTCACCTCAGGATTGACCGGGGTCTTCCTGTCAAGCCGCAGGGCACCAGATGGTTGTTATCTCTCAGCCCAGAGCTGGATGGGGGGTCCGGGAGCAGTCATTCTGTTACGTCCAATTCCGGGTGGGGGTTTCTCTGGCGTCAGATGGCTGTTATCTCTTGGCCCAGAGCCGGGGGAGGGGTCCGGGGGCAGCCATTCTGTCAGGTTCAATTCTGGGAGGGGGATGTGTGGTTACAGAGTGTCTATAGAAAGTCTGCTGGTATTTTGCCATCTCCCCATGGGTTAGCAAGCGAAGGTACCGAAGCAGAAATAGCGGTAATGGTTATAATTAAGGCATCTCAGCAAGAATGAATAAATAGCTCAAAACAATTTTTAAAGACCTCTTTATTGAGGTATAATTAACATACAAAAAGCTGTACATATTTAATAAATACAACTTGGTGAGGTCAGAGCAAGTTACACATCTGCAGGACCATCACCACAATCTATGCCATAAATGTATCCATCAACTCCTAAAGTTTTCTCCCACCCTCCAAGCAATTTTTAGACACACACTGTGTATTTTATATATTCTCTTTTCTTGCATATGGACATGTATGCACACAGTGCACAACCATTACGTGGATCTATAATGTAATTTATCTTCCTGATTTACCTAAGATATTGATAACTGCAACTAATAATAAAACCAAGGGACAAAAGTCAAGATGAATGCTTTCAAAAGGTGCCTTAATGGGTTAATATATCAAATTCACTTTTATTAATTATATGTGTTTCATAAACTCTGACTGTGATGATGACACAAACAGAAGGTCAACATTGTTTTTTGTGAAAACAAAAGCAAAAGCATCTATTTATATTAAGTTGTGTGTTAAATTGTGTCCTTTAAAATGATATATTGAAGTACTAATCCCTGAACTTATGAAAATGACTTTACTTGGAAACAGGACATTTGCAGAAGTAATCAAACAAAGAGGAGGCCATGCTGGATTAGTGTGGGTCATAAATCCAATCATTATTATCCTTGTAAGAGGAGAAACACATATGAAAACAAACAGAGATTGGAGTGATATGTCTCCCAGTAATGTCAACTGTTGCCAGCAACTACTAGAAGCTAGGAGAAATCCATGCAACAGATTCTCAGAGCAAACACCTTGATTTCAATTTTCTGGTCCCCAGAACTGTGAAAGAATAGATTTCCATTATGTTAAACTTCCTAGTTTTAGAATATTGTTACAGATACCCTTGGAAACTAATATGCTGCTTTTTAACTGATATACTATAGAAGCAGAATCTATACGACATAATTAAGAAAATTTTAAAAAACTGAAATTACAAAGTCCAGAAGGAACTGTAACATTTACCTGTCCAGAATGTCTTTCATTAAAACTTTCTTTAGCTTTATATATTTTATATGTTTACCACATTTTAGTAGTTAAGCTTATTAAAAATTCCTTTGTACTTTATTGATTTTTATATCACAATAAAATGGCTTTCCCATTATTAAATATAATTAACTTAAATACTTTCACTTTTTCATTTTTATATTTAAATATTACAGCTCTTCTGTTCCTCCCCTCCCTTCCTCCTTTTCTTCTTTCCTCCCTTCCTTCCTGCAGTGTAATAAGAAAAGCTGAGCTTTATGCTTCAAACAACCAAGTCTCAACTGAACAAAAAGTCTTTATTACCTATAGTATTTCATCTTTTCTCAAATAACTTGAACTGCGACCTTTATTACATATTACATTGTATATGACAACGACTTCCTTTTGTGCTTTCTACTCTGTTTCATTGATTTTCCTCTTAATTACTGAAAGACTGTCAGCTGTTGACAGTCTTTTTGGTTCAGATTCTCTCTTAGAAGTGTAATATTTCAAATAAAACTTAGAATTACTTTTTAAAAAGCCATTGTCATTTAACTTTAATAATATATTTAGCTTATATAACCAGGAAACTAAAAATAATAATAGCAGTTATTAGAAGATATTTCAGTATATGTGTTCTAAAATATGTATGATCTATATATCTTGTTCTAAGCAAGAAAAATTTAATATACCATATTATTCCTACCTATATAATTTTATTCCAATCTTGTTCTTTAGTTAACTGAATCCATATGATATATGCTATTTTTCTTTATGGGTACATCATCCATCTGTACCTACTTCAATCATATCAACAGAGTCTTGCAACTGTATATACAAATGAGCTATGATAATTAACAAATATGTTTTTCCCTCAAAACTATCTACATAATTGCCATCATAAATTTTGTAAAAATTAAAATAGTTTACTGATTTTAATTGCTTTTCTAATTTAGTTAAGGTATACTCTTTCTGTCTTTCCAATTTTATCTCTTTATTGTTCTTCATTTTGTTTCTTTTTCTTGGAACAATGCAACAATAAATATGAATTTATTTAAGTACTTTGTAATTGATAAGTTTACAAAGTAGGAGAGTTGAATGATCTCTCTTTTTGAAATATATTTCAATTTTTAAGATATTGCAATGTAACTATACTTCACTTTTTTTTTTTAAGATTTTGTTTATTTATTTATTTGACAGACAGAGATCACAAGTAGGCAGAGAGGCAGGCAGAGAGAGAGGAGGAAGCAGGCTCTCTGCCGAGCAGAGAGCCCGATGTGGGGCTCGATCCCAGGACTCTGGGATCATGACCTGAGCCGAAGGCAGAGGCTTTAACCCACTGAGCCACCCAGGCGCCCCTATACTTCACTTTTGATTATTCTTTAAATCAAGCATCTATCAAATTTTCAAATTTTTTTTTTTTTTAATTTGACAGGTATCACAGGTAGGCAGAGAGGCAGGCAGAGAGAGAGGAGGAAGCAAGGTCTCTACGGAGCAGAGAGCTCAATGTGGGGCTCGATCCCAGGACCCTGGGATCATGACCTGAGCCGAAGGCAGAGGCCTAACCCATTGAGCCACCCCGGTGCCCCAATTTTTATCAATTTTTTAATATTTTCCTTTTTGTAATATCAATTCATGTCTTCCATTTATTATATTCATTATTAATTTCTCTTATTAATTTCTAATAAGAACTTTGGATAGAAATTTTATTTGTTGCAATAATATTTTTATTCTGTTATTGTTTATTGATAGTATTTATATCTATTCTCATTAAATATCTATTTTTAATAGTTTCTTGATTTTTATTCTTAAAAATGAATTTCTATACTCAAATAATTCATATAGTGTCTTAGATTTCCTTGTGACATTTTCATGTTTTTAAAAAATACACTTAAATTTTTTCTTCATCTGGATTTTAGTTTTAACAATGATGAAGTCTGGAAATTCATTTTTCTCTCTCTCTGTTGAATACAATGTGTCTGCTACCATTTATGAATCTAAGATTTTTCCATTTTCAACTCCCAAACTTTTGCAAAACCTATAGCCTATTTGGCCCAGGTTTTATACAGTCCTGAATTAGTGCCCTGGATTCATCCTCAAAGAACAAGGGAATAAAAACGGGGGAGAAGGGGCACCTGGGTGGCTCAGTGGGTTAAAGCCTCTGCCTTCAGCTCAGGTCATGATCCCAGGGTCCTGGGATGAAGCCCCACATCGGGCTCTCTGCTCAGCAGGGAGCCTGCTTCCTCCTCTCCCTCTGCCTGCTTCTCTGCCTACTCGTGATCTCTGTCTGTCAAATAAATAAATAAAATCTTTAAAAAAAAAAAAGGGGGGAGAAACACTCCAGCCTTCCTGCAATCAGATGTGGAGTTGTCTATTCCTTTCCATTCAGCCAAGTGAACGGACCTCCCATACCCACAAACAGAAATCATACACATGTATCTTCTTATGAATACTTCATTCCACCTTTCTTCATTATCCTTCTTACTTCACTTTTGCTTGCTAAAATCATCTCCCAAATGAAGTACTAACACTCAAATCTTTCTCTCAGGTTTATATACAAGTGAATAAAACCAGAACAATTTTAAAGATCATTTTATTTAATTCCATGAAAAACTCAAAATTCTGTTGGGATTCTACCAAATACTTATATTAACTGAGAACTTGTATTTTTAGGATGATACCCAAGGATTTTCTGTAGATAACTTTGCATTTATTTTTAGATTTTTTTACATCTGTTAATGGTTTTATAATAGTTTCACGTCAATGTTTTTTCTGAGTATTTCTTCTTGAGTTTTTCTGAAGTATTTTATTGTATTTTATTGTTGCCAGTGTAATATTTTTGCTCATTTCACTGCTGATATTTAAGGTTAAAATTAAGATGAATTTTCCTCATTCTAGGAACCCTAGCTTGGGAATTTTCTAGGTTTTCATCTTTTCATTTAGCAAATCAAGGAGATTTTATATTTTCTGAAGCTGATGTAAGTCACTTTGTTTTCACCTTATATTTGCCAAATTCTCCAAGGAAATGTTAAATCATAAATGTGATAGTAGGCATCCTTGTCTAGATAATTGTTTAAATTAAAGCAATTCATTGTATTACCTTTTTTTTTTTTCCAGATATATTTCCACTTTTTACATAAGCTTTCTTTTGGGTTATTGATACCAGTCTTTATTATACCTGCTTTCTGGTCCAGTGATAGTTAAGAGTTTATATTAGGCTGCTCTGTTGAATTTTATCAAATGCTCTTGCAGCATCTACTGATAAGGTGCAATTATTTTTTCCTCTCTTTTATTATTGATGTAATTAATTTACTAAGAGGCAACTGACTTATTAAGAATATTGATATGCTTTTTTCAAAGACTTCATAAAATACCAGATAGGGCCATATACCATAAAGTTTGGGTACTCTTTTAAAGGTTACAATTTATGTTAGTTTTTTTTTTAAAGATTTGTATGTATTTATTTGACACAGAGAGAGAGATAGCAAGAGAGGGAATACAAGCAGGGGGAGAGTTGGAGAGAAAGAAACAGGCTTCCTGCTGAGCAGGGAGCCCTACCCAGGGCTTAATCCCAGGACTCTGGGATAGGACCTGAGCTGAAGGCAGATACTTAATGACTGAGCCACCCTGGCACCTCTGTAGTTTATATTCTAAACTAGAAAACTATATAGGGAGTTATTTATCCCATGGCTAGTGTGTATGGACCTGAGAGCCAACCAATGGAAGTAGAAATGGCTCCTTTCGCCATTATATCTAATGACCGATTTCTACATTTTTTTCTACTCCTAAATTTATAGACTTTGTTCATCCAGATGCCTTTACACTCAGGAATTGTTTCCACTAGAAGACACAACAATGATTCCAGGAGAACTAGATATTGAGATCATCTCCCCCAAAATATAAATTCCTCATGTCATTCAACAAATAGAGAATAATGGAGGTTACTGCATTTTCTGAGATAATTATTATCAAGGCAGGTGAGATTGGGCACTAAAAATGTATCTGGAATCTGAAAACCATTTGGGTAACTCTAAGTACTGTCACACGCAGTGGTAAAATTTAATAAATTAGTTATAGTAGTTCATCTAAGCTCCACCTTAAACACTCAGATATTTCCTATATAATAGTTTGAGTTACTCCATCAAATAAAAATCACTGATTGAAAGAGCTATTTTGGAATTTAGGGCAAATGAAATAAGCAGTAAAATACGACTATAAATAAGATTATGACAAAGTACAAAAATAGAGAATATAATAGTTATCCATATTTTTGACCTTACTGGGTCTCTGTGTATGTTTTGTATATAAAGCAATTATTTTTTTTCCTGTTATTCCTTTTTCCAGTTATTTTATATAAAGACTGTTATTAGTGACTAATTATATAGTTTATCCTTTAAGTTATAGAATACATAGGGGGAGATTGTAGTTAACCAGAGGTAGAATAACTCTCATATGCAGAAAGAACTATGAAGAATGATATAACTTTGTTTATTTATCTTGTGGAGAGATTGAGCAATTTTTTTTTTTTTTTTTAGCAAAAGATGCATTGTTACAGTTTTTATTGTGTTAAAATTTAAGGATAATTAGATGGGTGTATTTAAATGTTTAGTAGACAACAGTTATACTGTATTGTATATAATCAGTTGACATTTGGTATCCATTTCTACTTCATTCCAGTGAGCTTTCATGAAGAGTAGAGGTTGAATATGTAAATCAAAATGTCTCATCCTCCTTTACAACATATTTAGATGTAAAAAAGTTTCCATTAAATGCATTCACTTGCCAAATTTATGCAACAAGCTTTGCTTTGTGCTTCTTTGTCTATCTCTGTTCTTGCAAAATGTTGGGGAAACTTGACTATTGGGATAACTTTTCAGTGGCAACTACCACCAGACCCAAAGATCATATCACCTAAATCAGGTGCCCAAGGCAAGAGCATCATGCATAGCCTCTTGAATTCCATGTTTATCCAACCCTTTACCTTCAATCTACTTGCCAGAATAAAATCCCATATTCTTAAGCATGCAAAAAGTTATTTTTGTTTTCGTTTCTGTTTGATTGCTTGCTTTTGCAATGATACAGACTTATTGGCGATAGGAAAAGGAAAAAAAATCAATTGGGGAAAAGAAAGATTAAAAAATAAAAATGTTAACAAAATGTTTTAACCCATAAAGGGAGACATAGAAAAGGAATTGGATAGTCATGAAAAGAGAATCATGTACCTTATGAGGGGAAATGGTTGGAATGTTGCTTATAGATATGTCTAATTAAGAGTGCTGGAGAAAGGATAGAATAGACTTTAAAAACTGGCAAACCTCTTCACAGAGACAGTGGAATACTTATCCCTCATTTTTAGTTATTTATATTTTTGTCTCAAGGTTTAGTTGTTTCTGGCACTTCATCTCCCAGGTCACTTATTTGAATCTCAGTAGAGATTATTTAGATCTGTATCTTTGCTACTAAAATATTATATTTAGGAACACATATTTTTAACTCTTTGAGTTTTTTAATATTGGATTTATTTAAGTAAATGCATTGGATTCATTTGGTCTGCTCTTTTTCTCTCTAAGGTAAGTGAAAGCTAAACGAAAAGTAACAAAGTGAGATTTGAATATTAAGATTCACATGTAGCAAGATGTTAGTCCATCTCATACTAAAAGGCAGTTTATGCATTAATATACAAACCCTTCCCCTTTTTAAAAGCATTTACTTTTTTTTTTTTTAAGATTTTATTTATTTATTTGATGGGGAGGGAGAGCAAGTGAGCACAAGCTAGGGGAGCAGCAGAGGGAGAGGGAGAAGCAGGTTTCCCACTGAGTAGGGAGCCTGATTCAGGGCTATACATTCTCTGCCTTTAGTATATTCTCTTGCTCTACTTTTACCTGTTGTTTCACTTCCCAACATTATTTTTATTGTATTTCACTGTGATCCTTTAGACCTTAGGAAGTCATAATTGGGGTTTTGTTCTTATGTGTTTGTTAGCCAAGCTAAGCACATCTGAGATGTTTCTGTTGCTCTTGCTCCACGCCATTGAAACATAACCAAAACTTGGATTGCAGTTTGGTTTTTTTTTTTCCATCTGCATTTAGAATCTGTGATCCATTGGTGATTTTTGCCTTGAATGTTCAACAGGAGAGGGCTATTGGTCAAGAGAAACTATTGTTTTTTTCTTTTAGCCAATCTTTTTTTTTTTTTTTGTAAGATTTTACTTATTTATTTGACAAAGAGAGAGATCACAAGTAGGCAGAGAGGCAGGTGGAGAGAGAGGGGAAAGCAGGTTCCCCACTGAGCAGAGAGCCTGATGTGGGGCCAGATCCGAGGACCCCAAGATCATGACCTGAGCCAAGGCAGAGGCTCAACCCACTGAGCCACCCAGCTGCCCCTCTTTTAGCTAACTTGAATTTTCTTTTTGGATGACTATAGATTTTTTTCTTTGTGCTTAAACTTCAATATCTTAATTAAAAGATATTTTAGCATGAATTAATTTGTGTTACTTTATTTTGGTTATTTAATTATTTATTATAATTCTATCTTAAATTATTTTGTGTAGTATTTTTGTTATTTATGAACATTATATATCTAAACATTTGCTCTCTGATGTTTGTCTCACATATTGTCATTGACAGGCCCTATGTGTGCTCATGGATTTTTGCTGTTCAATTTCATTAGTATTTGCAAGGTAAATTTCCAAGCTGATAATTAACTCTTTCTTTCTCTCCATTTTGCTTTGCTTCTACCACATTTATTTAGTTTATGAGTTAAGACAGAGCTTTTAAAAACTTTTCTTAAATTAGACATGAAGATTACTCATAATAGAGTATAATATCATATATAATTCCAATTCTAGATTTTTTAATGAGGGAAAGAAACTCAAATTACATTTTAAATGTTAAGCCATTGCCCTGCATGTATTTTTTATCTATATAAAGTTAATCCAATAAAATATAATTTCTTACCATATCAGACATTTTATACTTACTATTTAAAATTGATGTAGAAGTGAGAAATTAATTAGCTATGTTATAATGGTGACTTTATTTTTCTGAATCTTTTTGTAGTCCAGAAGCAGGTATGATAGCTATTTCCAGAGATTAGTTCATGGAATACATTTTATTACATTTAATTTAAATTTATCTCTCAGAAAACATTGAGTTTTATTAGGTGAAGACTCAAAGATTATGCAAATATTGAGACTACATAGGAGACAAACAGAGTAGTCAAGAAGCTACAAAACAAAAATTCCATAGTTAGAATTATAGATGTATTTTAACTGCTCAACAATATATATAACATTTTAAATGTTATGAATGAAATGAATCTTAGGTGAACTTTAAGTGAGATTTAAGTAGCATTGCATGGAGAGTGAAAAGATGCTTGCTATTTCATAATTGCCATAATGTTCATAGTCTATCTTTTTAAATTTCAAAAATAATTGCATTCTGGGCACCTGGGTGGCTCAGTGGGTTAGGCCACTGCCTTTGGCTCGGGTCATGATCTCAGGGTCCTGGGATCGAGTCCCGCATCGGGCTCTCTGCTCAGCAGGGGGCCTGCTTCCCTTCCTCTCTCTCTGCCTGCTTCTTTGCCTACTTATGATCTCTCTCTGTCAAATAAATAAACAAAATCTTTAAAAAAAATAATTGCATTCTTCTATTGTTTAGTATAAAAACTATATGGCTGCTCTAACATATGTGTGAAGAATTTGGAGTGTTTGATGACAAGACATTTTCTCTAAATCTTGTCCAAATGATGGGGACATTTCATTGCCCACAACGAGCCATGTGTGTAATATTGGAGAGTACATAGAAGTGGGTAGGAGGATTCATAAGGGAATAAGGAAGAAGAAAATGATTTAATATTATTCAGCTTTTACCAATATTTTATACACCTAAAGCTAACATTTCTACTGTGACTTACAGAAAGAGGTTGAAAGATCTACAAATGACAATTTGTTAGGAACTAAATCTAGAAAACATGAACTCCAATATCTACGAAATATATAATAGTTTGTCATTCCAAAATATTGTCTTCACATTCATACATATAAATAATTAGAACCTCTCTCTTCCAGGGGTAGTGGTTTTCTTACGATGTGCTTTTCAGACACAAGTGAAGTAAAACCAGGGAGCCAAATAGATGTATGAAAATTACAAAATTAATATATATGTTGTGGCTCCAAGTGGAAAATAATTTTTTTGATTCCAAGTGTAATGGCCCCTCCACTAAATTATACTATCTTGCCAGTATATTTCAGATTTAATAGTTTTTAAGAAGATTTTATTTATTTATTTGAAAGACAGCAAGCTAGCGAGATAGAACATGTGTGGCAAGTGTCAGGAGGAGGGACAGAAAGAGAGGAAGAAGCAGATTTTCTGCTGAGCAGGGATCCAGATCTGGGACTCTATCCTAGGACCCTATGATCATGACCTGAGCTGAAAGCAGATGCTTAACTGATTGAGCTACCCAGGCATCCCTCATAGTTTAATAGTTTTTAATAGTTTAATAGTTTTTAATCACTTATTTTAGACAGAATTTATGCTATAATGAGTAACATACCTATTTTTTAGTAATGTGTAAGTACAGAAATATATTATGGAGAATTTATTTCACATGAAATTCCGTATATGGATGTTTGTTTAAGTTCAGCTAATATCAGTTTAAGTTGCATAAAAATTAGTCAAAAAATAACTGAAAAATAATTTAGTAAGAGAAGATCAATACTTTAATACCATGAGAAATTAATTCTGAGACTATATATTTTAAAACCAAATTAAAAAAAAAGCCAAATTCTAATTTAAAACCTTCATAGAACCAGAAAAAATTAAGCATATAACAAATGCATTCTGAAAGTGGATTTTAAAATTTGGTTTGGGAAATATTTTAAAACGTGAACACCAAGTTCTATATGATTCTATTACGATTTTTATTTCATGGAAACAAGTGATTAGGAAAATATTCAATTTTATGTGGAGAAGTTTCAGAATTTTCAGAATTTTCAGGACCCTCATCTAAAACACAAAGAAAGGTGCATGAGGATGTATCTTAGGACCACATTAAATAGTAGGTCTTTGATTTTTATTAATTGTCTCGTATATTTTAAATTGTTCTGACTTAAAAAAGTAAATGAAATATTTTTTGCCTTAAGTTAGTCTTAGAGCCAGAAAAGAGAGTCAAAGTGTTTTGCATTTTGTATTTGTTCTCAATTAGTAGCTTTCATAAAGTCTTATGGTGTTTGAAAATGTATATATTTTCAGTGAAAGGGACAGCATACACCACCCTAAAATGTGCCATTGTGGCACATAGATTAATGTGATCTGAAGGCAATCAAGACCTACAAGATTCAAGAAAAACTTTAATCTCTCCCTTAACTATCTAAAACAATTTAGAAAGAAGGTCTGGGCCAGAAAAAGAGCTATTACCAGTAGTAAAATTTTAGCTGAATTTAGCAAGGCAAGCATATAATTATCCAACATCTGGCCTGCTGTTTCTTCTTTTTCTTTTTATTTAAGATTTTATTTATTTATTTGTTTATTTATTGAGAGAGATTAGATGAGCAGAGGCAAGAGGCAGAGGTAGAGGCAGACTCTAAGCATGGAGCCCAATGTGGGGCTCGATTCCAGGACCCTGAGATCATGATCCGAGCCAAAAGCAAATGCTTAACTGACAAGCGACCCACATACCTCAACAATGTTTGCTCTTCTTATTGTCCTGTGACTTACCCCTTCCGCTTGATGTCCCAGCTCCATCCCATTCCTTAACTCAGGATGGCATACAAGCTTCACCTACCTGACTTGCCCTTGGATCTCATATTTTTATAGGACTCCCATTCATAAGAAATTAAGCTTGTTTTTCTCCTGTTAATCTTTCTTTTGTCAATATAATTATTAGGTCAGCTGAAGAACCTAGAAATTTCTTGTTATTTAGATAACACAGCTTAAGAGAAACTGCATTAGAAATTGAATAAATGTCTCTTGATGTGGGGACCCAGATCAGTGTGGATCAACTAGGCCTTATTATTATTTTTTTTAATTTGATCAGTTAACTCAGAAATATAGAAATAAAAATTTGAATGGCTATAACTAGCTACAAAGGGGCTGCTTTGCAAAGTCCATTGAGGAGTTAACATGAGATGATATCAAAGTGTCTTCTCAATGTCAGAAAATATGGTGACTTTAGATACCAGATATTTATCTGAGTATTCTCTATCAACTGCTATTCTGTATAGATTATGAGCAGAAATGAAGAGAGAATAGTGTGAGGACCTGGGTTAGAAGTTAACCAACAAGTTATCCAGGAGGGAGAATGTGAAGCAGAGATAGCTAGTTATACAACAAAATGTCATATGCACTTACATGCTGTTGAGCTGATTCTGGAAAGTGCTATCAAGATTAGTTTTCATAGCCACTTTCTCCTAGGTGGAGCTATGTGAGTATCTCTAACTAACAAAAAGTGAGAGGAAGTGATGTGTATAACTTCCCGGCTTAAATAAATAACAAACAGGTGGACCTTCATCCTTTCTTTCTTATGCCTGTTAATTAATGATATACAAGTTGAGGTTAAATCCATCAGCCTGAGTCAGTAAATGATTTAAAATAGTTAACCTCATCCTGCCCCTCTCATCCTTGATCTCTTACAAATATATTTGATAATCAAGATATAAACTTTATTGTGTGAAGCCACTGGAATTTGGGGAATTTCTTACAGCATTACCTTAACATATAAAAATTTCTAGGAATAAAATGAGCTTAAGTAATATAGCTAGTAGTCTGGAGCATGTGTCCACATGCGGATGGTTGAAAATACTTGTTATGAGTGGGTATCAATGATCAGAGTCCTGATGTAAATGAAGAACAAGTTTATAAGATGTAAAAGAGGTGAGATAATAGAAATAGAAAGAAACTGATTACATCAAGTTCAAAATTTATGGTGAATGATTACATCAAGTTCAAAATTTAAGTGTTCATTTATAATAATAGTTACAAAATGGGCATCTGGGTGGCTCAGTCAGTTAAATGTCTGCCTTCGGCTCAGGTCATGGTCTCAACGTGCTGTAATCAAGCCCTGCATAGGGCTCCCTGCCTAGTGGGGAGTCTGCTTCTCTTTCTACCCCTCCCATCTGCTCATGACCTCTCTCTCTACCTCTCTCTCACCATCTTACTCCCTCTCAAATAAATAAATAAAACCTTTAAAAAAATAGTTACAAAATGCTTATAATTTGTTACACTATTTTTATGTTTATTATATTTATTTCTCACATCCAAACTACAAGGCAGGAGGATAGATTTTATTCATTTTATTTATTTATTTATTTTTAATTTTAACTCAGCTTTAATTACAGTCATACATTTTAAATTCAAACAGGTGACCAAAGGTGAAGCTTTCAGAATGATCTCATTCCAAGTCTGGTTAACTGAAAACAAAGACTTCTTCATTAAAAATGCATAGTTTTCTATGAATTCCTATATAAAACTAGATCGACAAAATAATTTGATTAACAGGTTTGGACTGTAGGGCAGTGTGAGATAAGTAAGAGGCTTAATTCTTAAGAATGGCTTAATTCTTAAGAATATATTAGATTTGATGCTATTTCATAATCTGTTTGTAACAATAAAAAGTAATATGTTGACTTGATTTGTAGGTTTTCCTCCCATGTCAGTAAAATGAAGAGCTTTTCCTGATGTTTTTCAAACAAGTAAACCTTGATGCATTTGCCCTTAGGAATGTTATGGAAAACTGGCTTCTTCCCATGGGCAGACAGCAACCCCTCACTGGGTAAGATTGTCAGGATTGTCAGGTTCCAACCAAATAATTTCCCAGCAAATATTCTCTCACATGTTTTGGAATTTTTTTTTTTTTCCTGCATTTCAACATCTTCATATAACAGCTCTGTTACACCACTGAGAGCCATTGCTCCTGCCACTGGGGAAGCACCTCCCACATTCAGACATAAAAGTTATTCTTCATTTTAAAGATGAAGAAACTAAGATGTGGGGAAGTTAGATAATATTCCATTTGTAAGGTCATAGTTCCAGTATGTAATAAATTTTTTTTTTCCAAATGATACACTAACCCAAAGTTCAACATAGTCATGGAGGTATAGAAGCCATAATTTCGTGGTATAGAAGCCATATTGTGCTGAAAATAGGATGAAATCCTTTTTTATAAAATTATATAAATACTTTAAAATGCTTAACACTTGGGGCACCTGGCTAGTTCAGTCAGTTATTTAAGCCTCTGACTCTTGACTTGGGCTCAGGTCATGATCTCAGAGTTCTCAGATCAAGCTCTACATCTGGCTCTACGCTGGGCTTCGAGCCTGCTTAAGACTCTCTCTCTCTCCTTCTCTCTCTGTTCCTCCCCACTTTGCTTTCTCTCATGGACACAAGTACACTGTCTCTCTTTCTCTCTCTTAAAAATAAAAAAAAAAAAAATTAAACACTTAAAATTAGCAAAGCATCATTTCATTGAGATTTTATTTAACTTAAGATGGTTAACCCCGTGAATTGTACAGTTGTTGATTCCTGATAGGTAATACTGGTAGTAATGCATCAAGATTTGCATCATTAGCTGTCATTTCCTCCATTGCTCTTTTAAGCCCTGAAGGTTGGGGGGAGAGTGTATTAAGAAACTAAGAAAGTCACAGAACAAAATACAACCCAAATAAGTCGCATAGTAATTCCTGGTAGTTATAAAGTCATTTTTACTAAGCTGTCTAGCCAAACAGCTGGGAAAACAAAACAAAACAAAACAAAACAAAAACAACAAATAAACAAAAAACCCCCAAAACTACAGATATTGTTTCAGAGCTGATAAGAGATTTTGTTTTTACAGTTTAATAGAAGTTCTATACTAGGTGAGAAGTCATAGTTTAACTATGTATGTTCTGCCTAAAATGTTAAATGAATGATGTGACATGTGGATTGCTTTCTAGTAGTGACTATTGAGGTTCTATTTAGAAGTCATCATGATAATAGGTATGAGAAGGTTCTAGTGTATATCTCAGACATAGCTCCTACTCTCCAGTTTCCAATGTAGTAGGCAAGAAAAGACTATTTCTTTCATATACACAGAAAGTAACCACTAACTATTCACAAAGAAGAATATACTAGAAGTCATGAATTTTTAAGTTTTGGGTGATAGAGGGATCTTCTTGGAAAGAGCAGGAAAACTCCTTGAAGTAAGTGATTTTTAGTTGGTCCTTAAATAAGGAGATTTATTTTTCTAGAAATTTGGAGGGGAAAGTCTACTGAAACAGTAACAGATGAAACAAAACATTAAGGCAAGAAAGACAAAGTATAGATATGAAATGGAAAATGAGAAGTGCTCTAATTTACTTGGAGGGTGAAATCGGGATAGGAACTATACCTAAAAAGAAACAAAAATTAAAGAGAGAGAGTGAGAGAGAATTAGACAGGAGGGGTGTAGAGGGAGCAGACTCCCCACTCAGCAGGTAGCCTGATGTGGACTCCATAACCTGAGTCAAAAGCAATTGCTAAACCAACTGAGCCACCCAGGCATTCAAAAGAAATTTTTGTTAAAAATATTGTATGTCTGAGATGCCTGGGTGTCTCCATCTTGAAGTGCCTGCCTTCGGCTCTGGTCATGATCCCAGGGTCCTGGGATCAAGCCCCACATAGGGCTCTCTGCTGAGTGGGAAGCCTGCTTTTAACTCTCCTACTCCCTCTGCTTGTGTTCCCTCTCACTGTGTCTCTCTCTCTGTCAAATAAATAAAATCTTTTTTTATTTTAAAATTTTTTATTTTTTATAAACATAAAATATATTTTTATCCCCAGGGGTACAGGTCTGTGAATCACCAGGTTTACACACTTCACAGCACTTACCAAAGCACATACCCTCCCCAATGTCCATACAACCCCCTTCTCCCATCCCCCCTCCCCCCAGCACCCCTCAGTTTGTTTGGTGAGATTAAGAGTCACTTATGGTTGGTCTCCCTCCCAATCCCAACTTGTTTCATTTATTCTTCTCCTACCCCTTTAACCCCCCATGTTGCATCTCCACTTCCTCATATCAGGGAGATCATATGATAATTGTCTTTCTCCGCTTGACTTATTTGACTAAGCGTG
The DNA here is from genome assembly GCF_009829155.1 of Mustela erminea. Taxonomy (NCBI): domain Eukaryota; kingdom Metazoa; phylum Chordata; class Mammalia; order Carnivora; family Mustelidae; genus Mustela; species Mustela erminea. The sequence goes on from NC_045625.1 coordinate 55,791,047, forward strand.
ATACCCTCTAGTTCCCTCCACGTTGTCGCAAATGGCAAGATTTCATTTCTTTTGATGGCTGCATAGTATTCCATTGTGTATATATACCACATCTTCTTGGTCCATTCATCTGTTGATGGACATCTAGGTTCTTTCCATAGTTTGGCTATTGTAGACATTACTGCTATAAACATTCGGGTGCACGTGCCCCTTCGGATCACTACGTTTGTATCTTTAGGGTAAATACCCAGTAGTGCAATTGCTGGGTCATAGGGTAGTTCTATTTTCAACATTTTGAGGAACCTCCATGCTGTTTTCCAGAGTGGTTGCACCAGCTTGCATTCCCACCAACAGTGTAGGAGGGTTCTCCTTTCTCCCCATCCTCACCAGCATCTGTCATTTCCTGACTTGTTAATTTCAGCCATTCTGACTGGTGTGAGGTGATATCTCATTGTGGTTTTGATTTGTATTTCCCTGATGCCGAGTGATATGGAGCCCTTTTTCATGTGTCTGTTGGCCATCTGGATGTCTTCTTTGCAGAAATGTCTGTTCATGTCTTCTGCCCATTTCTTGATTGGATTATTTGTTCTTTGGGTGTTGAGTTTGTTAAGTTCTTTATAGATTTTGGACACTAGCCCTTTATCTGATATGTCATTTCCAAATATCTTCTTCCATTCTCTTCAGTTGTCTTTTGGTTTTGATAACTGTTTCCTTTGCTGAGCAAAAGCTTTTGATCTTGATAAAATCCCAATAGTTCATTTTTGCCCTTGCTTTCCTTGCCTTTGGTGATGTTCCTAGGAAGATGTTGCTGCGGCTGAGGTCGAAGAGGTTGCTGCCTGGGTTCTTCTCAAGGATTTTAATGGATTCCTTTCTCACATTGAGGTCCTTCATCCGTTTTAAGTCTATTTTCATGTGTGGTGTAAGGAAATGGTCCAATTTCATTTTTGTGCATGTGGCTGTCCACTTTTCCCAACACCATTTATTAAAGAGGCTGTCTTTTTTCCATTGGACATTCTTTCCTGCTTTGTTGAAGATTAGTTGACCATAGAGTTGAGGGTCTATTTCTGGGCTCTCTATTCTGTTCCATTGATCTATGTGTCTGTTTTTGTGCCAGTACCATGCTGTCTTAATGACAGCAGCTTTGTAATAGAGCTTGAAGTCCAGAATTGTGATGCCACCAACTTTGGCTTTCTTTTTCAATATTCCTTTGGCTATTTGAGGTCTTTTCTGGTTCCATATAAATTTTAGGATTATTTGTTCCATTTCTTTGAAAAAGATGGATGGTACTTTGATAGGAATCGCATTAAATGTGTAGATTGCTTTAGGTAGCAAAGACATTTTCACAATATTTATTCTTCCAATCCAGGAGCATGGAACATTTTTCCATTTCTTTGTGTCTTCCTCAATTTCTTTCATGAGTACTTTATAGTTTTCTGAGTATAGATTCTTTGCCTCTTTGGCTAGATATATTCCTAGGTATCTTATGGTTTGGGGTGCAATTGTAAATGGGATTGACTCCTTAATTTCTCTTTCTTCTGTCTTGTTGTTGGTGTAAAGAAATGCAACTGATTTCTGGGCATTGATTTTATATCCTGATACTTTACTCAATTCTTGTCTACGTTCTAGCAGTTTTGGAGTGGAGTCTTTTGGGTTTTCCACATATAGTATCATATCATCTGTGAAAAGGGATAGTTTGACTTCTTTGCTGATATGGATGCCTTTAATTTCCTTTTATTGTCTGATTGCTGAGGCTAGGACTTCTAGTACTATGTTGAATAGCAGTGGTGATAATGGACATCCCTGCCATGTTCCTGACCTCAGCAAAAAAGCTTTCAGTTTTTCTCCATTGAGAAAATTGGACAGCCACATATATTTGTTTATATTTGCGGTGGGTTTTTCATAGATGGCTTTGATAATATTGAGGTATGTGCTCTCTATCCCTACACTTTGAAGAGTTTTGATCAGGAAGGGATGCTGTACTTTGTCAAATGCTTTTTCAGCATCTATTGAGAGTATCATACGGTTCTTGTTCTTTCTTTATTAATGTGTTGTATCGCACTGATTGATTTGCGGATGTTGAACCAACCTTGTAGCCCTGGAATAAATCCCACTTGGTCACGGTGAATAATCCTTGTAATGTACTGTTGAATCCTATTGGCTAGTATTTTGGTGAGAATTTTTGCATCTGTGTTCATCAAGGATATTGGTCTGTAGTTCTCTTTTTTGATGGGATCCTTGTCTGGTTTTGGGATCAAGATGATGCTGACCTCATAAAATGAGTTTGGAAGTTGTCTTTCCATTTCTATTTTTTGGAACACTTTAAGGAGAGTAGGAATCAGTTCTTCTTTAAATGTTTGGTAGAATTTCCCTGGGAAGCCATCTGGCCCTGGGCTTTTGTTTGTTTGGAGATTTTTGATGACTTTTTCAATCTCCTTACTGGTTATGGGTCTGTTCAGGCTTTCTACTTCTTCCTGGTTCAGTTGTAGTAGTTTATATGTCTCTAGGAATGCATCCATTTCTTCCAGATTGTCAAATTTGTTGGCATAGAGTTGCTCATAGTATGTTCTTATAATTGTCTGTATTTCTTTGGTGTGAGTTGTAATCTCTCCTCTTTCATTCATGATTTTATTTATTTGGGTCCTTTCTCTTTTCTTTTTGATAAGTCTGGCCAGGGGTTTATCAATCTTATTAATTCTTTCAAAGAACCAGCTCCTAGTTTCATTGATTTGTTCTATTGTTTTTTGGTTTCTATTTCATTGATTTCTACTCTGATCTTTATGATTTCTCTTCTGCTGGGTTTAGGGTTTATTTCTTGTTCTTTCTCCAACTCCTTTATGTGTAGGGTTAGGTTGTGTACCTGAGACCTTTCTTGTTTCTTGAGAAAGGCTTGTACCACTATATATTTTCCTCTCAGGACTGCCTTTGTTGTGTCCCACAGATTTTGAACCATTGTGTTTTCATTATCATTTGTTTCCATGATTTTTTTCAATTCTTCTTTAATTTCCCGGTTGACCCATTCATTCTTTAGAAGGATGCTGTTTAGTCTCCATGTATTTGGGTTCTTTCCAAACTTCCTTTTGTGGTTGAGTTCTAGCTTTAGAGCATTGTGGTCTGAAAATATGCAGGGAATGATCCCAATCTTTTGATACCGGTTGAGTCCTGATTTAGGACCGAGGGTGTGATCTATTCTGGAGAATGTTCCATGTGCACTAGAGAAGAAAGTGTATTCTGTTGCTTTGGGATGAAATGTTCCGAATGTATCTGTGATGTCCATCTGGTCCAGTGTGTCATTTAAGGCCTATATTTCCTTGTGGATCTTTTGCTTGGATGATCTATCCATTTCAGTGAGGGGAGTGTTAAAGTCCCCTACTATTATTGTATTATTGTTGGTGTGTTTCTTTGATTTTGTTATTAATTGGTTTATATAGTTGGCTGCTCCCATGTTGGGAGCATAGATATTTACAATTGTTAGATCTTCTTGTTGGACAGATCCTTTGAGTATGATATAGTGTCCTTCCTCATCTCTTATTATAGTCTTTGGCTTAAAATCTAATTGATCTGATACAAGGATTGCCACTCCTGCTTTCTTCTGATGTCCATTAGCATGGTAAATTCTTTTCCAACCCCTCACTTTAAATCTGGAGGTGTCTTCGGGCTTAAAATGAGTTTTTTCTAAGCAACATATAGATGGGTTTTGTTTCTTTATCCATTCAGATTCCCTGTGTCTTTTGGTTGGGGCATTTAGCCCATTAACATTCAGGGTAACTATTGAGATATATGAATTTAGTGCCATTGTATTGCCTGTAAAGTGACTGTTACTGTATATCATCTCTGTTCCTTTCTGATTTACTATTTTAGGGTCTCTCTTTGCTTAGAAGACTTCTTTCAATATTTCCTATAGAGCTGGTTTGGTGTTTGCAAATTCTTTCAGTTTTTGTTTGTCCTGGAAGCTTTTAATCTCTCCTTCTATTTTCAATGATAGCCTAGCTGGATATAGTATTCTTGGCTGCATGTTTTTCTCATTTAGTGCTCTGAATATATCATGCCAGCTCTTTTTTGCCTGCCAGGTCTCTGTGGATAAGTCTGCTACCAATCTAATATTTTTACCATTGTATGTTACAGTCTTCTTTTCCCAGGCTGCTTTCAGGATTTTCTCTTTGTCACTAAGACCTGTAAATTTTACTATTAGGTGACGGGGTGTGGGCCTATTCTTATTGATTTTGAGGGGGGTTCTCTGCACATTCTGGATTTTGATGCTTGTTCCCTTTGCCATATTAGGGAAATTCTCTCCAATAATTCTCTCCAGTATACCTTATGCTCCCCTCTCTCTTTCTTCTTCTTCTGGAATCCCAATTATTCTAATGTTATTTCGTCTTATGGTGTCACTTATCTCTCAAATTCTCCCCTTGTGGTCCATTAGCTGTTTGTCCCTCTTTTGCTCAGCTTCTTTATTCTCTGTCATTTGGTCTTCTATATCACAGATTCTTTCTTTTGCCTCATTTATCCTAGCAGTGAGAGCATCCATTTTTGGTTGCACCTCATTAATAGCTTTTTTGATTTCAACTTGGTTAGATTTTAGTTCTTTTATTTCTCCAGAAAGGGCTTTTATATCTCCCAAGAGGGTTTCTCTAATATCTTCCATGCCTTTTTTGAGCCCAGCTAGAACCTTGAGTATCGTCATTCTGAACTCTAGATCTGACATATTACCAATGTCTGTATTGATTAGGCCCCTAGCCTTCGGTACTGCCTCTTGTTCTTTTTTTTGTGGTGAATTTTTCAGCCTTGTCATTTTGTCCAGATAAGAGTATATGAAGGAGCAAGTAAAATACTAAAAGTGTGGCAACAACTCCAAGAAAATATGCTTTAATCAAATCAGAAGAGATCCCAAATCATGAGGGGGGAGAAAAGGGATAAAAAGAGGTTCAGAAAGAAAAAAAGAAAAAAAAAAGAAACAATTAAAAAAAGAAAATGAATAAGGAAAGATATATATATATATATATATATTATGTATTAGATAAACTAGTTAGAAATGTTAAAAAAGAAAAGGGTTAAAGTTTTAAAAAATTAGCGGAAGAAGAGAAAAAAATTGAAAAAGAAAAAAAAATAAATTAACCGCAAGACTAAAGAATCATGGGGAGAAAGCCATGAGTTCCGTGCTTTGCTTTCTCCTCCTCTGGAATTCTGCTGCTTTCCTTGGTATTGAAACTGCACTGCTTGGTAGGTGAACTTGGTCCTGGATGGATTTCTTATTGATCTTCTGTGGGAGGCGCCTGTTGTAGTGATTCTCAAGTGTCTTTGCCCCAGGTGGAATTGCACCACCCTTTCCAGTGGTCGGGCTGAGTAATCCGATCAGGTTTGCTTTTGGGAGCTTTTCTTCCCTGAGTGCTTTCTGTAGAGTTCCAGAGGACAGGAATGAAAATGGCGTCCTCCTGATCTCCGGCACAGAGAAGCCGAGAGCCCAGGGCCCCACTCTTTTGTGCGCCCTCAGAGAACTGCACCCAATTACTCCTTTCTCCCTGGTCTCTGGCCACACTCCGAGCTCACTGAGCCTGCGACCGGTGCAAGGTAACCCTGAGCTGGGAGCTCACTCCTTGGCTCTGTCTCTGTAGCCAGCTCCCCCGTTCTAATACCTGTAAGCTCTGTGACACTCAGACACCCCCGATCCTTCTGTGATCCTGCGGTACCTGAGGCCATGCTGACCCTGCATTGGCTTCACCCCATTTTAGCCTCTGGAGTGATGTCCTTCAGCGGAACAGACTTTTAAAAGTCCTGATTTTGTGCTCCATTGCTCCGCTGCTTGCTGGGAGCTGGCACCTCCCCCCAGGGTCTATCTTCCCGTCGCTTTGGATTCACTTCTCTACCAGTCCTACCTTTCAGAAAGTGGTTGATTTTCTGTTTCTAGAATTGCTGTTCTTCTTCTCTTCGATCTGCCGTTGGATTTGTAGGTGTTTGCAATCTTTAGATAAGCTATCTAGCTGATCTCCTGCCACGTGAATTAATCTCAGCCTGCTGCTTCTCTGCCATCTTGACTTCCTCTGTCAAATAAATAAAATCTTTAAAAACGTATTCCATGTCTTGCATTTTTTATATGATGTCACTTTTGTTCTAAATAGAATCATAATTTAAAACTTAATACAAAGTTCAAAGGTGATGAAATACTTAGAAAACTTTAGCTGCTTGCACTGTATATAAGAGATATGAGTTACACTCAAGAGAATCTTACTAAAAAACCCTTTTTTTTCTAGCATAATACAGTCTTGTCTCAGTTTTAAGTTTAGGAAGGAAAGTTTATGAGGGACTTGGCCACTATACATAAAGGTTATTGAATTTTTTTTTTGGTAGTCCCTAGGTAGGAATGATACTTAATTTTAAGCAAAGAAAACCCATTAATAATAGAAGTTAAAGCAGGTTGACCTGGTACAAACACATATGGTCAAATTAAGGAAAGAATGAAGATATAGTTAGGAGAGAAAATATGAAGTGGTTGAAGATGAAAGATGTTTGAATGCATCATGGGTCTATTTGAATAAAAGATGATTGGTCAAAGGATGAAGAGCAAATATTGTGGTGTCAAAATCTCTACTTCTTAGGCATTCTTAGAAAAATGATTTAGTCTTGAGTCTCAATTTTCATACCTATAAAATGCAGTTAGTTATGAGACCCATCTTCGAATTGCCATCTCATTTAAGTAAATAATTCTTGAGAAACATTTTTCATGGTTTCTGGCATCCAGGAAATACAAAATGACAGTAACTAGTATAGTTATCTTTCTTGTCTTTGTATTGTCATTCCCTATCACTGTTATTTTCACTTCTATACCTAGGTAAATTCACATTACACATACTCTGAGAGCCATCAGCATAAGTTTTTTTTTTTTTTTTTAAAAACTGGGTGAATAATTAGAGTTGTCTCAATATCCCAAAATGGTCTCCATTTGCTTTTCAGAAGCAAACTGTTGATTAATGAAGGAAAAGAAATAAGTTAGTGATATATCTGCCATAAAATTAAGGATCTTTGTTTGTATTTTGGTTCCCCTAGATGTTATTTATTTTATTCAGAATCAGAAGCACAAACCCGGGCTCCACTAATCTGGAATCATCTCACTGTGTAGGAAGGTAAGTGTTTAAAGATTACTGTTGGCAGGATACCAGGAGGCAAACCCTTAGAGAAAATTACTTTTAAGAGGTGCTGTTTTCTCTCTACTTTGATGTACATATTTCTTTTCCAGATGGTAGTAGTCCCATAAGGAATTACTTTAAGCAATAGGCTTCTACTTACAAAATTTCTCCCTTGGAAACCAATGGATCTTTTCTGGTTGAGTAATTCCATTGAGAAGAAAATGATAAAAATAGACTTGAATTTAAGTTCACTTAAACTCTCATTGTGTGTGGGTGTGTGTAACTGTGGCCTGCACTCAAATATATATGCATCTTTAATTTCTGGAAAATTGTTTTTCTTTTTTGAAAATGAAATTCAAATATAACTCTATGAGTTATTTTATTTGTTGGTATTTGCTGATATTGCTGAATATTAAAATGCACTGATTTAAAAAGTTGTTTCAAAAATACATAAATGGGGGCACCTGGGTGGCTCAGTGGGTTAAATCCTCTGCCTTTGGCTCAGGTCATGATCCCAGGGCCCTGGGATCAAGCCCCACATTGGGGTCTCTGCTCAGCAGGGAGCCTGCTTCTTCCTCTCTCTCTGCCTGCCTCTCTGCCTACTTGTAATCTCTATCTATCAAATAAATAAATAAAATCTTTAAAAAAATACATAAATGACTAAAATATAATACAGTAGTGAAATCAAGAATAGGTGATGGACCACAGGAGGAATAGAATTTTATACACACACACACACACACACACACACTTATATACATAATATAAAAGTAATAAATAAAATAGTGTAAATAATAAATGTAAATGTAAATAATGTAAATAATAAAATAATAAAATTAAAATAAATAAAATTATATATATATTTTTCTGGAATACAGGAAAAAGAATATATGGCTTGAGGATCAAATAATAAGAATTGGTGCATTGAGTATATAGAGGAGGAAAGATTATTTTTCTTGTATGCTTCTAGGTTCTTGGCTGAGACCAGTCCCTGTAAAAAGACAGATTAGCAAGAGAAAAAAACATAACAAAACAAAAGTTTAATAACATGTATACCTCCTATATATAAGGGAGATATTCAGAAAAGCTGACTCCCTGAGATAACCCAAGTAACACCCTAAGGAATGTGTTTAGCTAAAGACAAAAGAAGACATTAGGCAAACTGTGGGGGGTTACTGGGCAAAGCACAGTAAATGAGGGCAAGGTTGTTATGCATATTTAAGTCCATGCCTTCTCCACTGATAAATTCCTAGTTTACTCCTCCTTCTTTTCCAGTAACTAGAGAGAGACACCCTTACAAATGGAGATTTTCCTTATAAACTTAAATGCCTCTTACAAAAAGATAACTTAATACTTATTTTGCAGAGCTTTCTCTGTGTGTACAGTTTCTTGAAAATAACCAGGTTAAGATAATCTTTATGCCAAAAATAATCCTTATGCCATTTTGGGGTACTAAATTCTGCCCCCTTAATTGGCAAAGCTGGCAGGAGGATGTTTCTATCAGAATGCGTTCTCTGCTGAAAAGGCTATATAGTGTGCTCCACTAGGAGGAGCTTAAATTCTCTCTCAGTGTCCATCAAATCTGGGTTTACTTCCTTTGCTAAGGCTACATTTCACACTCTCTTTCACAGTTAAGTGGGTCATGTGACTGGGTTCTGACAAATATGATGTGGATAGAACTAGTGTGTGCTACATATCAAGCTGGCTGAAGAAACTTCATGATTCTTCCCTCCTTCCCTTCCTCAACAGCAAAAACAATGGCAAGATGATGCCTCAATATTAACAGAACCTGAATATCAGTCTCACTTAAAACAGAGCTGTCTATGCGGCAGTCTGACCCAAACTGGACCAAGATATAAGCAGGATATAAATTTAAACAATATCAATTAATTGAAATTTTGGGGGTATTTGTTGTATCTGTTGGTGTTAACTACTCAGTTGAAATAGCTCCTTTCACACGCCTATCTATTCTGTCCATCATTTATTTTCTTTCTTTCTTTCTTTCTTTCTTTCTTTCTTTCTTTCTTTCTTTTGAGGAGAGAAGGTGGGGGGAGGGGTAGAGGGAGAAAGAGAGAGGGAATCCCAACCAGACTCCCCACTAAGCACAGAGTCCCACTCGAGGCTTGATCTCAGATCCTGAGATCATGACCTGAGCTGAAACCAAGAGTCAGATACCTAATTGAGCCACCACAGTGTCCCTGTCCATCACTTTCTAAATATTTACCCCACTTTATTTATTTATTTATTTATTTATCTTAGTTACTATCCTCTGACATTGTATCAATTTGCTTGATTGTTGTTTACATCTCTTTCTCGAAGCAGGATCGATGAGGGCATTATGGCTTTCATGTGTCAGAGAGGAAGAATTTTCTGCCCCTTTCAAGGTCTCTCTTGTTAGACTAACAAATAAATTGACCTGAGATGACCAATAGGGAATATCAAATTTAATTTCTTACTTATGGGGAAAACATACTGACATAAAAATCCAAAAATAGGCAAAATGAGATATACATGTCATCTGGAACTAACGAGAAGGGCTTAAGGGGTATACGACTTCAAAGGAAAGGAACTCAACAGGAAAATAAGAATAAGAGTATTTGGTAAGTAGATGTTCGCTTAGCCATGCAGAGGGATCATTCAGATATAATTATCTCTGGTAATAACCCTTATTCTGGGGAAGACCCCCAATTTAGATTCTTCTTTGTAATTAAGTGAGGGGCAAAATTTCCCTTGAGCCTGCAGGATCTTAATTGCCTTCAGCTCACAATACTCCAATGGACAAAGATAGCATATTTTGGAGTAACCTGTCCCAAACCCTTTCACATGCATACTGCTGCCCAGGAGAACACAGGAGGATACTTGTCTATAGCAAGAACTCAGTCCATGACTTGCTGAATAAATAAATTATTGTATTCCTCCCACAATGAAATAAGTACTGTTATTAATATCTCTTTTGTACAAATAAGAAAACTAAGATTTAAGAGATTCAAGTAAATTACCTAAGGTTGTGTAAGTAATAAGTAAAATATATTTTAGTTTGATGAAATTAAATGCAAGGACACTGAAATAATGAAAAACCGTAGAGTACATTTATATCATTGAGGAAAAGAGAAAAATTTTACTCCATAGAATCAGAGAAAACTAAAGTCTGGGGATTTTTATTGTGAGGGAAGTAACATACTACTCTTCTGAATAGTCCCTAAGAGAATTAATGCATTGGAATAGTGCTAATAAATTATATTCATAATGATAATACTAAATCAGAGAATTACAGAGAAGATACTATGTGATTCTAAGATGTCATTCTACAGAAGAAAAAATCAAAGCCCAGCACAGTTAAGTAACTTACCAGAAAGACATTTCTAAGTTTCTATGTTAGAATCGAAATTGGGAAACACCTAGGCAGCTCAGTCCTTTAACTGTTTGATTTAGGCTCAGGTTTTGATTTTCTGGTACTGGGATTGAGACTCTGTTTCTCCTTCTGTCCCTCCCCCACTTGTGCCCACTCTTTCTCTTTTGCTCTCTCTCCCTCACTGTCTTAAATAAATGAAATCTTAAAAGAAGAAAAAGAACTGAAATCAGTTTCAATATCTAATACGGTGCTATATGAACCACATCTTACTGCTTGGTAATATATATCAGGTTCCCGTCCTAAGGGACCTAAACGTCCTAAAGGTTCCTGTCAAAGGAACAATTTAAAATTATTTGAATTTTTAGTTATAGGAAATACCATATTCTCCTATATTGCTGTACAAATTTGATATTACACTTCTCTCCTCAGAAGGATTTTCAAATTAGACATACACTATATGCTATCTGTCATATTATTTACAGGCTCTGTAATAGGTATTAATCTATATGTTATATGGAATATGGAATCTCTTGCTGATAAATCAGAAGGCAATCTTTTTAATCTTTCAAATGTCCAAGAAATAAAAGATAATATACATAATACACGTTTACATAAAAACTTAACATGGTCCTACGTAAAGGTATGGATATTTTAATCATTATCCACCATTATGGTATATTAGAGGAAAGAACCAGGAAATGGAGATTCTGAGTAAAATAAAAATAGAGAAATTAGAAAGAGTAGAAGCTAGCCTTTATAAGGTCCTTATGATATGATAGCCACTAAGCACTTAATCTACATAATTCTCTAAACAATCTTTAGTGGTAGATAATTTTACTGTCTCCACCTTAAGAAGGAATGTGGGGATTCACAGGGTCTGGAGAGACAAAATTTGACTTGCATATGCCACCCTGGATGAGATTCATTGAAAAGCAAAGCAGGAGTGCTGGGAACCTGGGCCTGCTTTGAAGTCTCTTGGCTGAAAGTGGCCAGATTCTTACTGTGACTCAAGGTTCTCATCTAGGAAGTAAATGTTTTAAATTTGGAAGAAAAGCAGGCACCTGTTGTGGTCATGTACCTCACAAACTCCTTTTCTTGCACACGTATTATGAGCACTGTTTGCCCTTATCACTTACAGCCCCATATATTATTATCCTGGTCATTAAAGTTATACTTTCCTTCTTGTTTTGCACTTGAGCTTGGTGTATTGATAAAACCCCAATAAAAGCGGAGACAAAGCTTGACTTGAGGGCTTTCCCACTAGAGCATCTGGTTCATAGGCCTCCTCTTTCTCCTTTTAAAGTGTCTGGGGTAATCTTTTCATTCGCCGTGTCAGAGTTTGCTGGCCAAACCCAGTAAAGAAAAACTAAGGAATTGACATAGTCATTGGGGAGGGTATGTGCTATGAATTGTGTAAGACTGATGATTCACAGACCTGTACCCCTGAAACAAATAATATATTATAAGCTAATAATAGATAAATAAATAAATACGTTAATTAATTAAAAAAAAAACACATACAAGATTGCATAGTTAACCATGGCAAGGAAGTTTGTCACTAGGCTTATCCTACAAATCATTAAGTTATACCTTTGCTTAAAGGGCAAAAGCTAATTCAAGTTGGCTTTGTTTTGGTGTAAATTACTTTTTCCAGTTAAGCCTCAATTCCCTCTCTCTCAAACATGAATAATATTTCTTGTTTTTTAAAGGTAATCCTTGCATGTGATCTGAGGAATTTTCTATTTGACAGTTTTAAGTTCTCCTGTGTACTCTTTATGAAAAATATATGTACAAATATATATGCATGCACATTTTCCCATTAAACCATGAGCATGAGATTCAGAACTTTCTGGTTAAACAAAACCTTATTTATATTCTACACAAAATATATTAAGTAAAATGAGCTCTTTCACAAAATGCTCTTCCAACTCTCAGCTGTTTTCTTTATTTTGTGTCAAAATCCTGAAGAATGATGGCTCCTTCAATCTTATAAGGCATAGATAAATTGTAGTTCATTCAGAGCCAGTTTCTGTGGAAACAGTCCTGTAAATGCTTCCAAAAGAAGGAAGGATCAGATCTCTATTTTACAATAAAATTTTTAACCTTATAAAGTATAACTCATGGGGAAAACTGTATTTTATATTGTGACAAATTCATAAACATGCATGTGTTTTTAACAAATCAAGATTCATGAGAAATATTTTCTCTATGTTCAAAGTATTACAATTATTTATATTCTGTTTTAATTAAATTCCTGACTTGTCTACTCTGTTATACCATTTAAAAAATGGCTGGTCCTGACTGATTGGATTTAATGATTCACTAAAGATTACAACCTGCAATTTGAAGTCACTTATAAAAATGGTTGACAGTGATAATGTCTGATTATATTTTTTTTTCCTTTTTTTAGTTGGGCAATTGAAAGGTAGTTTCCTCTTTTTTTTAATAGAGATATCAATATAGTCAACACATATAATTTCTTTGGAGAGAGGAACTGGAAATATACAGATGTTTTCTTTGTTTGTTGACTTCTGTTTAGAATAATTCAAATTTATTCCTTTGTTGTAACTTGAATATATTATCTTTTGGGGTGAAACCTCAGAGCTTTGTAATAACATCATCAATCTAATTCCCAGAAAAATAAGACAGCTTACTGACCTGTGATTTTTAAAGAGCTTTTCATAATAAGGGACTATTGATAGATGTATGGGCTCTAGGTGGTTGAAATCAGCTAAGGACGTTGAGGCACTCTGATGTTAGAAATAGCATATCTAAACCTGAGGTTGTGTGTTTCTAAATGTAGAATTGAAATCTGAATAAGTTCAGGGATCACACAAGGGGAGCTCCCACACAGAATATGTTCTCACAGAGGGGCAAACCTCTGTCAGAACCACTTCAGAGTTAGAAAGATGGGAAAAACAAACATCCTAGGTGTGCTCTTTTCCTCATTTTTGATCTCCTGCGGGCACCTCCAATTGACTAACCCCAAGGGAAAGTCACATGACAATGGAGCCTGAGTAATGTGTTCCATGAGTCTGCTAAAGGATATTATAGGATCAAGAAAGATGGAACATGGATCAAAGGGCAAATGGAGAATAAATCACTATAATTTTTTAAAGGTGAAACATTTTTAAAAGTGAAATGAGGATTATTGTTAAGTTGCAATAACAAAGTTTTCCTAAAGATCTCCTGGAATTTCTACTTGCAGTGTTTTTATAATGATTACATGAGATTTTAAAAATAGTTTTGAACAGCTCTCGACTCATCATACACAGATACACATATACAATGTTCTATTCACCAACCCTCCCCCCTTATTTTACTGGCTCTCAGAAAGAATAGTGACTTAAGATTGTACATGTTTTCTGAACTCATGCGTGGATCCAAACAGTCAAGACTAATCAAGGTGAAGGTGAAGTTCAAACCCCTTAGCCCACAGACACATTGTTCATCTTTGATAGGAAGCATCACATTTGCTCTATTACTAGAGACTCTGGGGAAGGAGAATAAAGGTTAACATGTTGGCAGACTTGTCAAGTGGTTCCTGGAACAAAGAAAGGGGGAAAAACAACCACTGGGGCTTTGTCTTTTTTTTTTTGTTCCCCCCAAATTAACTATGTCATCTGATACTACTCTAATTTAATTTATTTAAAAAATTAGGTAACGTTTTATTATTTTCTCATCTAGCTAAGGAGCATAGGATATCTGGTACATGTAGGTAAACATCAAATGTAAAAATTGCTGAGGTTTTGAAAATTGTTTTAAAAATGAGAAAATTACATCTTAACACCTTTAATATTAGAAAGTTTAGGACATTTGAAGTGTGTAATAGTAGTTTGCATAATGCTGTTATTGTGAATCTGTAGTATCTTTCTGGATTTAATTATGATAGAATTATTTTCATCAGACATAGCTGCCCAGAAGTCCTAGGTGAATAGTAACAGTCTCTATGATTTCTATTCTATTTGTCTATGACTATCATCAGCCTTTTTAATTGTTTCCATGATGCTGTCATTCTTCTTCCACATATAATAAACTTCTAATGGAAATGACTGACAAAAGAAAAAAATATATACCCTGTGTTCCATCATAGGCCTTGGAACTATGTTTAATATTACATGCAAAGGTGGACAAAACCCAAAGATCTCAGAGTTGTAGAGTTGCTTTTACTTTTAGAACAAGTCAGAATTAATTGCTAGAAAAAAATTTTCCTCCTTAGTATTTTAGCAATCAATGTTCCCTTGAATACATACCTTCTCTCAATTTCCATAGCTATCAAAAATTAAATTCCATGTAGGATAATTTGTGGAAATAGGAATTTTGGATTTTTTGTTTTGTTTTGTTTTTTCACTCTTGGTATTCCCTTTTTAAGGAAGTAATTAAGTTCTATGTTTTACTTCATTGTTTGATGTCAGAAGAAATAAGGGTGGCATTTATTGGCCTATGTATTTTAGGATAAAGAAATCAGAAATTTTCAAGCACCTGGACAACATTCTTCACTCAGTGGGCTTTTGTTGTTGTTGAGGAAAATGTCAAATAAATAGAGCCACCTTAAGTGGTTTGATATTTCTAAAGCCTAAGATGTCTGATGGTTTGTGGGGCTTCTGCATGTGGCAGAAGATACAGAACATTCCCAGAAGAATCTTCTCAAAGGTTATGTGAGTTTATGGTGTATAGAATGGATCTCTGTAGGAGACCTGTCCCACAGTTCTTGGGAGATGTAAGTGGATTATTACACAGAGACAATGCAGAGTCCTAGAATGGGTATTGGTAATGACATAATAATAACCAGAGTTGACAAAGGTTATGGCCCCTCCCAGTTTTCTAGCTCCTTATAAATTCCCATAGACATATATTGGAAACTTTATAAGCAGCTGAAGTCGTATTTATCATCAGTCACCAACTGTGGAGGCTAGAAGAAAATAAATTTGTTTGAGAGAAATGAATGAATTGCATTTCATGCTTATGTTCTATAAAACATTTCCTCAATAATGATTTAGAAGTCCCAACAAAAATATGATCTCACTGATGCAGGCTTCATTTTTTCCAGTTGTGTGTGTGTGTGTGTGTGTGTGTGTGTGTGTGTGTGTGTGATTCGTTTCTAGTTTCACTCTGTTTTGGTCAGAAAATATTCATGGTATGATTTTAGTCTTCTTAAATTTATGGAGGATTATTTTATGGCCTAATATGTAATTTATTCTGGAGAATATTCCATATGAATTTGAAAAGAATGTATGTTCCATTGTTTTGAGATGGATGTTCCATAAATATATCTGTTACATCCATCTGATCCAAAGTGTCATTCAAAGACATTGTTTTCTTATTGATTTTCTGTTTTGATGACCTATCCATCGATGTAAGTGAGGTGTTAAAGTCCTACTATTGCATTACTATCATCAGTATCTTTATTTATGTCTACTAATATTTGCTTTACATATTAAGGTGCTGCAGTGTTGAGTGTGTAAATATTTATAACTGTTATATCCTCTTCTTGGATTGATCCCTTTATCATTATGTAGTACCCTTCTTTGTCTCTTGTTGGGAGTCTATGTTTTAGAAGACTATTTTGTCTAATATAAAATGTTATTGGTAATAAGATCCCATATTTTTTGTTTGGGAAACTCATTAACTCTCATTCAAATTGGGATGATAATCTTGCTGGGTAAAGTATTCTTGGTTGTAGGATTTTTTTTCCTTGAATGTACCATACCACTCTCTATGGACTGCAAAGTTTCCATGAAAAATCAGTTGATACTGTTTTAAGTTTTCCCTTGTAGGTAACTTTTTGTTTCTTTCCTGTTGTTTTTAGGATTCTCTTTTTGATCTCTGACCTCTGACATTTTAATTATTATGTCCTGTGGTGTGGATCTCCTTGGGTTCATCTTGTTTGGAATTCTCTGTTCTTCTTGAACTTGGATGTCTATTTCTTTCCTTAGGTTAGGGAAGTTTTCAATTATTATTTCTTTAGTAAGTTTTCTACGTCTTTTTCTCCCTCTTCTTCATCTAGGGCCATTATAATGTGAAAGTTTGTTTGCTTGATGTTATACAAGATATTTCTTAATATATCCTCATTTTTTAAAAAAATATTTTCTTTTTGCTGTTCAACCTGTGCTTTCCATTACCCTGTCTTCCACATCACTGATACATTCTCTATCCTCTAATCTACTGTTGATTCCCTCATGTGTGTGTGTGTGTGTGTGCGAGTGTGTGTGTGTGTGTGTGTGTGTGTGTGTGTAATTTAGTTATTGTATTCTTCAGCTCTGATTGGTTCTTTTTAATCTTTGAAGGTCCTATTGAAGGTCTCACTGAATTCTTCCATTGTTTTCTCCAGCCTGGTGAGTATCTTCATGATCATTACTTTAAATTCTTTATCATGTATATTACTTATCTCTGTTTCATTTATTTTTTTCACTGAATTTTTTTCTTGTTCTTTCTTTTGGAACATATCCCTCTGTCTCTTCATTTCACTTGATTTTCTGTGTTTCTGTGGATTAGGCCAATGGCTACATCTCCTAAAGTTGAGGAAGTGATCTTGTGTATGGTGACACCTATGCCAATTTTGTATGTTTGGTGACTTCCTGGCTGCTGGAACTATGGCTGTCTATGCTAGTTACTGTTATAAACCATGGATTTTTACAAAAAGAATAAATAATAGTAGTAATAATAATAATAAATAATAACAAAAGAAAAGAAAAAAAAGTAGAAAACAAAAAAGAAAACGAACAAAAAAGAGAGAACAAGATAGAACAAAACCAAAAAGAAAAAATAAAATAAAAAGAAAAGAAAAACAAGACAAATTTTAAAAAGTGAACAAAAAAATAAAATTAAACAGTAACAATTAAATGAAGACAAAACCCCACAAAACTGCAGCTTGTTTCCTGTGCCCCAGCACCACAGGGTGACTGGTGTGGGTTTAGGGACTCTGAGTTCACTGAGGTTGCAAGTTCACTGTAAGCTGGACCCTTCTGCAGTCTAGACTTTTTTTTTTTTTTTAAAGATTTATTTATTTATTTATTTGAGAAAGAGAAATGAGAGACAGAGTACTAGTGGAGGGAGAGTGCAGAGGGAGAAGGAAAAGCAGATGCCCCACTGAGCAGGGAGACTGATGTGGGGCTTGACCCCAGGACCCTGGATCATGACCTGAGTTGAAGTCAAATGTTTAACTGACTGAGCCACCCAGGTGCACCCCAGTCTAGACTTTTAAAGTCAAGGGGGAGGGAATGTTCTTGCAGTTCTTTGGCCTTTTTGGATTTTCCCCCCTGTGTTCCAACATGATCAGGACTTGTGTGGGCTTCAGAACCCCTAGATTGCTGAGGTTACCAGCTTCCTGTGATGACCAAGCCAATCAGTTATGGAGTCAAGAATGACCTTAAGGGAACAGGCCTGTCCAGTTATGGTGTCTGAATCTGTCCCTTATCGTGGTCAAATCCTGCTCTAATGTAGGCACTTGAAGTGGAGGAAGAGAGAGTATTCCTGCAGACCCCTGGCCCCTCCATAAGGTGGTTTTTCTTCTGTAACCAGTACATATAAGGTTGGGATGGACTTATGGACACTGGGATCATGGAAGTCACAACCCCAGAGTCTACCTGACTTGTCTGCCAGGGTGTCTGAACTCTGCTCTGGTCCAGGCTCTCAAGATGGGATGGAGACATAAACCATGTAACTTTCTAGTTCCTCTGACCTAGAGAGCTTTCTCTCAGGTCCTCTAGTGTTTGGCAAAGTTCTAGTGCTGTCTCCTTTATATACTGATTGTTCTTTTAGACCAATTTTTTTCCTATGCCCAAGGACAGAAAAATTAATTCCCAGTACCTCAGGACCATCCCTCCCCACTCTGTTTGTAGTATTGAGGGTGGAGTTTCCCTTTGTTACTGTATCTCCATCTCTCTTGCTGTTACCCAGCCATACTTTCTGTCTTTGATTGTTCAATAGCTTTTGAATCAGCCCTAAGTTCTTCTTCCAGAGGAATTGACCTATTAATAGGTGTAGTTTGGAGTATTCTGTGGAGAAAGTGAGTTCAGAGTTTTCCTACATCACCATCTTGAAATGGAACCCTGGAAAGACTAATCATCTGTACTTCAATCACTCTCATCCTTGTAACTATCTTTAGCACTTCTCTTTTCTTTAATACTCTGCATATAGCTCATGGTTAGGTATTTTTGCATTTTTCTTTAAAATATATCAGAAAATCAACAATTTCTTTCCAACTTTACCTCTACCTACATAGCTAAATTACTGTCATATCCAAACTTGTCTCTTGTAATTTTATCCTAATTGGATTTCTCTCTTCCATTCTGTGCCCTTGTAGTCTTTTTCTACAGAAAAGTCATTAGGATCCTCCTTTAACATATCAGTTCATCAGTTTCTCAGGTCTTAGGGAGTGCATTTTATACAACAATAATAATAATAACAACAATGACTAATTGTTATATAGCTCTTATTATTTTCCAGGCATTGTTCTAATTTATATTGTATGAGTGTTTGTGTGTGTGTATGTGTGTGTGTACATATGTCTGTACTAATTCTTCACATATGTGCATGCATATATGTATACATATATACATATGTTTCATGCATTTATAAATAAACATATATGTATATGTGTGAGTGAGTGTATGTATATATATATATATACACACACACACACACACACATACTTTCTAGTGCTCAATAAATATGTATTGCCTTATTGATAACTTTCTACTTTTTATTAGTTTCTTCATAGTGCATAGCCAGTCTCCTTATTCTAGACATACTTTTGGGTAAGTTTATTTGTGGATTTTTTTTGGCTTTTATAGTTATTATTTTGTTTTGTTATGGTGTTTTTTTATCTCTTTCATATGCCTAATGGATAGAAGGCTTTACTAAACACTGATAGAGACATTCCTATTCTAGGTAGCTTGAGAATATTTTTATCACTTAGAAGAAATAATAAAGATACAGTTACATTAAAATCAAATTATTTTATTTTTAGCAGTGATTATTAAATATCCCTTCACTTCTCTGAGTATGGGTTTCTATCTACCTTCTAGAGTTAATGAATTTAAATTTATTGCTATCTAATACATAGTAGGCACTCATGAGTAGTTGTCAGACAATTTGAGGAAGGGTGAATGAATAGTGAAGAATAAAATAGAGTGTTTCAGAAAGTTTTAGAGTCTAAAAGAAACAGAGGAAGGGATTTTGCAAAATATAGCAATAAAAACTTAAACAATTTAATTCCAGGTGACACAGCTGGTATGGAAAACTTGATTCCAGTAGAATACTTATTGCATAATTTTTACCTTTCCATAAAGGGGATATTCTACTCTCTCCCAATGCTCCTGGTCTTTTTTAATGCAGAGTTGGTTTAGTTTTTCTTCCATTGCCTCTTTGTCACTCCCCACCTCCATAAATGAGAAGATAATGGGACATATTTGCAAGTATGGATCAATATACTGTAATAACAATGATTTCTCTGGACTTTTGGTCTGGTCAGGCTTAACAAACTTTGCACTGTATCTTCAAGTAAGCAGCCCAACTCCTTTATCAGTGACCACAGGGAATTACAAGATTGATAGAGCTGTGTGAATCTGACTTCCTAAAATTCAGGAAATAAGATGTCACTCTGTATCCTCTTATTTATTACAAATGAAGGTGTGGATATAGGCAGAGGTAGAGAGATCTCAGTTCCAGGGAGGCTTCTTGGGAGAGGCAGTGTGTTAGCCGAGATTTGAAAATGTGAGAAAGAAAAATATGAGAAGATGAGAAACACCTCAGTACCACAAAATATACCATATAATATATTCAGAGAATGACAGGTGCAATGCCGTACTGCCAAAGTGCCAAGTACAAAGGGAGGTGAGTTTGGAGAGCCCAAGAAGCAGCATCTAGACGATCTTTGTCATTAAACAAAGTAATTCGGATGTTATCTTGTAATTCAGTGGTTAGAAAGTCCCGATACACAATAGATTTATCCAGGGAGTTTATCACAATTCAAATGTTCAAATCTTACTCTCTCTCTCTCTCTCTCTCTCTATATATATATATATATATATATAGTATAGTCTAAGCCTTATTATCTGTTAAAATCTCCCAAGGTAATTCTATTGTGTGGCTAGTCTTGACAACTGCTGCTACATGTCATGGAAATAAATTACCAGGAAGTTATCCTATCAGGAAAAGCAAGAGAGGAATGGAGGTGAAGTGCTGTGAGAAGCCTGGGGGTAGGAGCATGTGATGACACTCTGTGGGTTTGCCCTTGGCTAATAGTAAGGAACAAAGGGATCCAGATGCTGGCAGGAGGTAGGTACTGTCATCAGGGTATATAACAAAACAGTGTTGCTAATTTATTTTGTCAAGTGTCAGCCTTAGTGTTGTGTACAGTTCTATACAAAAAGTTAAAGGCAGTGTAATAAATCAATCAATCCAGTTTAGCTAAGGGATATTTGAGTTAAAAAGAGAATATCCAATGGGATTGCCTAGGAGACAATTAGAAATTTCAAACTGGAAAACAACAGTCCAGGACTCGGCAGCAACTTTGGGAGTCTCCAGCGCAGAGGTGACATTGGAAAACTTAAGCTGGTGAATTTAGCAATATAAGGGACAAAATAATTATACATTGATAAAGAGAAATCTACAGTTAAGGTGAAAAATGTGGTGATGAAGTAATAAGAAAATTAGAAATAACAGAAGCAGTCAGAGAAATACATAGCAAAGAGTTTCAATAATACACTGTTGTCTATTGGGGATTCATCTGCCCATCTATTCTCTCATGCATGACTTCTTCAATTAATAAATTATATTCAAGTGGATTTTATGTAAATTTTGGATATTCTTGTATTTAAATTAATATGATATCTATTCACGAATAATTAAATAAACCAGTGGTCAACTGAATAAAGTCACAGAGCATTAGATTAAGGTAAAAAAATGAGACAAGGCCAAGGAGTATTATAAGAAAGAAATCCTGGATAATTTTTTAGATTAACTTCAGCTGAGAGTTGAGGTAAAAGGTGTAGGACATGAGAATAAATGTTGAGTGACTGGATAAAAATTTAAGGAAATGTGTGTCATTACAAATATAAACAGACAAATAATAGGAAAATAGAAAAGTGAAATCATCAAATAAAGTGATTGTAAATTCAAGAGGTATTTTAATAATGTGTATCATTCCAATCGGTGAACACAGGGTGTCTTTCCATTTATTTGTGTCTGCTTTAATTTCTTTCATCAGTGTTTTCCTTTTTCAGTGCATAAATTTTTTACTCCCTTTATAAATTTTATTCCTGAGTAGTTTATTCTATTGGGATTAATTGTAAATTTATGTATTTATTTTATTTCTTTTTTCAGATAATTCAGTCCTTCTTTAAATTTTCCAAAAAATAAGAGAGGAAACACTTTGAAAGCTTTTCTGTGAGACAGAATTATCCTGATACACAAGCCAGCAAAGGAACCAAAAAAAAAAAAAAATACAAAACAAAACAATAAAAACTATTCCTGATGAACATGATTACAAAACCCTTAACAAAATATTTACAGATTGAATTCAACAGCATGTTAAAGAGACTATACACCATGACCAAATGATATTTGTTCATTGGATGTAAGAGTGATTCAACATACACAAATCAATCAATATGATTGACCTAGTGACACAAACATTAAGAGAATGCAGGATAAAAAAATCACGAATTATCATCTCAACAGCTGCAAGAAAAACAATGTCACAAAATTAAAATTTCAAACTGGAAAACAACAGTCCAGGACTCGGCAGCAACTTTGGGAGTCTCCAGCACAGAGGTGACATTGGAAAACTTAAGCTGGTGAATTTAGCAATATAAGGGACAAAATAATTATACATTGATAAAGAGAAATCCACAGTTAAGGTGAAAAATGTGGTGATGAAGTAATAAGAAAATTAGAAATAACAGAAGCAGTCAGAGAAATACATAGCAAAGAGTTTCAATAATATACTGTTGTCTATTGGGGATTCATCTGCCCATCTATTCTCTCATGCATGACTTCTTCAATTAATAAATTATATTCAAGTGGATTTTATGTAAATTTCGGATATTCTTGTATCCACTTTTTTAATGTTAAAATGTCTATATATTAGTTATACAAGGAATTTACCTTAATACAATATAGGCCATATATGCAAAGCCCACAACTAACATCATACTAAATAGTAAAATGAAAAATGTTTCTCTAAGATCTGGAACAAGGCAAGGATGCCCATTTTTGCTTATATTCAACTTAGAACTGTGAGTCCTAGCCAAAACAATTAAGCAAGAAAAGGAAATAAAAGATATCTAATTTAGAAAGCAAGAAGCAAAATTATGTTTGCAGGTGATCTAATGTTATATGCAGAAAACCTTACAGGCTTCACAAAAATAAATAAATGAATTCAGCATCATTGCAGGATACAAAATGAATGTTCAAAAATCAATTGCATTTCTACACAATAACATCATCAAATCTTTAAAGGTGCTTATTCAGTAGAGTGAAAACATTTGTCCTTTCGAAAATTGACATAATTCTCATTCTCATTCTTCCCAAGAGCTTTCTTTATTATTCTCATGTATTATCTATTCTTCCATCAAAGCGTGTATCACCATTTTTTCTCAAAATACTCAAGAACAAATTGATTGACATTACTTTCTTAGCATGATTAAATCCATGTGTAAAATCATTCCATTTTCAAATGAAGTTTTTGGGTGGTTGGGAATCCTGTAGAGTTTCTTCATAGCTAAAGTGTGTTTTAATACAGATTAATATATATTAAGCATTTGTTGTCAGCAAAAATAATTTTTTTTACCAATATTTACTCAGATAAAGCTTTCAGCCACCCAATAAGATAGGAATGTTTATTCTCGTTTTAAAGATAGGAAACTGTTCTGAAAGGTTGTGATTATTCTACAGGTACAAAAATCAGTAATTAATAGAATAGGCTTCCTATCTCAGTCACTTATGTTACAAGGTCCAAGTTTTATAGAACATTACAAATTTTAATATACTGCAATGTGAGGTACTATTACCAAATCTTATTATTATGATTGGTGTTGTTATCCCTAATTAAGGAATTTTGGTAACTATAGCCATTATTTAATTGATAATATTTAAAATAAATCTCTTTTTTAAAAGGAAATGTCTGAGGAATTGTATCAATTTAAATAATTTCCATCAAACTTATAAAAATATGCATTTTTTATACAAAATATTCTCTTATTTATGATAAGGAAGCTTTACAAAGAGTAGCTGCATTTTAAATATATTGAATGTGATTACATTTAAAAGAAGCCAGTTTCTGTCTTCAAATAGGAGCATATAGAACACTGACCATATACTTATTTAAGATATTGGTTTTGCAAATGTAGCATCTGTACATTAATTAAATTTGCATATCAATTAAAATTCACTTGTTCCTAGATATGAAGGCTAATTAAGTCATCAAAACATGGCACCCTGCAAAGCATGGGAGGTTTTTAGCTACCTAGTGACACAAACATTTTCAAGTGAATTTCAGAGTAATGGATGGTGTTGCCCATAAAAAATCACAAAGCATATAAATAACAGAGAGAAAGAAAAAGATACCTGCACCAGAACAACTTGGTATCATAGGCCATAGTTATCACAGTCATTATGTTGATTCTAAGTGGAAGAAAATGGGAGAACCTATTCAACAAAGGACTGTCATTTATATTTTATTCTATAAAGACAAATGTATAAGCATTATAAAAGTTTATTACACTTACTTAGCATAAGCAAGATGCATTTTTTTACTATTTTATCTTATTTTTTTTGTTTGTTTTTTTATTTATTTTCAGCATAACAGTATTCATTGATTTTGCACCCCACCCAGTGCTCCATGCAATCCGTGCCCTCTCCAGTACCCACCACTTGGTTCCCCCAACCTCTCACCCCCCGCCACTTCAAACCCCTCAGATTGTTTTTCAGAGTCCATAGTCTCTCATGGTTCACCTCCCCTTCCAATTTCCCCCAACACCCTTCTCCTCTCTCACTCCCCTTGTCCTCCATGCTATTTGTTATGCTCCACAAATAAGTGAAACTATATGATTGACTCTCTCTGCTTGACTTATTTCACTCAGCATAATCTCTTCCAGTCCCATCCATGTTGCTATAAAAGTTGGGTATTCATCCTTTCTGATGGAGGCATAATACTCCATAGTGTATATGGACCACATCTTCCTTATCCATTTGTCCGTTGAAGGGCATCTTGGTTCTTCCCACAGTTTGGTGACTGTGGCCATTGCTACTATAAACATTGGGGGTATAGATGGCCCTTCTTTTCACTACATCTGTATCATTGGGGTAAATACCCAGTAGTGCAATGGCAGGGTCATAGGGAAGCTCTATTTTTAATTTCTTGAGGAATCTCCACACTGTTCTCCAAAGAGGCTGCACCAACTTGCATTCCCACCAACAGTGTAAGAGGGTTCCCCTTTCTCCACATTCCCTCCAACACATGTTGTTTCCTGTCTTGCTAATTTTGGCCATTCTAACTGGTGTAAGGTGGTATCTCAATGTGGTTTTAATTTGAATCTCCCTGATGGCTAGTGGTGATGAACAGTTTTTCATGTGTCTGATAGCCATTTGTATGTCTTCATTAGAGAAGTGTCTGTTCATATCTTCTGCCCATTTTTTGATATGATTATCAGTTTTGTGTTTGTTGAGTTTGAGGAGGTCTTTATAGATCCTGGATATCAACCTTTTGTCCATACTGTCATTTGCAAATATCTTCTCCTATTTCGTGGGCTGCCTCTTTGTTTTGTTGACTGTTTCCTTTGCTGTGCAGAAGCTTTTGATCTTGATGAAATCCCAAAAGTTCACCTTAGCTTTTGTTTCCTTTGCCTTTGGAGACATATCTTAAAAGAAGTTGCTGTGGCTGATACCGAAGAGGTTACTACCTATGTTCTCCTCTAGGATTCTGATGGATTCCTGTCTCATGTTGGGGTCTTTTATCCATTTTGAGTTTATCTTTCTGTACTGTGTAAGAGAATGGTTGAGATTCATTCTTCTACATTTAGCAGTCCAATTTTCCCAGCACCATTTATTGAAGAGACTGTCTTTTTTCCATTGTATATTTTTTCCTGTTTTGTCAAAGATTATTCGACCATAGAGTTGAGGGTCCATATCTGGGCTCTCTACTCTGTTCCACTGGTCTCTGTGTCTGTTTTTTATGCCAGTACCATGCTGTTTTGGTGATCACAGCTTTGTAGTAAAGCTTGAAACCAGGTAATGTGATGCCGCCAGTTTTATTTTTGTTTTTCAACATTTCCTTAGCAATTCGAGGTCTCTTCTGATTCCATACAAATTTTAGGATTATTTGCTTCAGCTCTTTTAAAAATAAAGCTCGTAGCCTTCCTGTTGAGATCAGGAACATGACAAGGATGCCCACTCTCACCACTCTTGTTCAACATAGTATTAGAAGTCCTAGCAACAGCAATCAGACAACAAAGAAATAAAAGGTATCCAAATTGGCAATGAAGAAGTCAAATGCTCTCTCTTTGCAGATGACATGATTCTTTATATGGAAAACCCAAAAGACTCCACCCCCAAACTACTAGAACTCATACAGCAATTCAGTAATGTGGCAGGATATAAAGTCAATGTATAGAAATCAGTGGCTTTCTTATACACTAACAATGAAAATACAGAAAGGGAAATTAGAGAATCAATTCCATTTACTATAGCACCAAGAACAGTAAGATAATAAACCTAACCAGAGAGGTAAAGGATCTGTACTCAAGGAACTACAGAACACTCATGAAAGAAATTGAAGAAGACACAAAAAGATGGAAGACCATTCCATGCTCTTGGATTGGAAGAATAAACATTGTTAAAATGTCTATACTGCCTAGAGCAATCTATACTTTTAATGCCATTTCAGATAAAAATTCCACCAATATATTATACTTTTCTTCTACTCTTACCACTTAACATACTGTTGTGCACTTAGTGGCATTTCATGAATATTTGTTCAATGAATGTTTTGTGGCACACTATTAAATTTAGAATAGAGAACTACTTAGCATGATAAGGCAATATAATCATCATAAGTCATTGGAAAGTCCTTCACCCACATCTAACATCACAGAGTATAATGAAGAAAGGCATTATGAAAATGAATGTACCTCAATGTCTTCAAAGCCATAAGAAGAGAATCTTATTTGTGCTGATCATAAACTCATCCATTTCATAGGTAGAATGTCATTGGATTCAGACATGATATAACCTGGTTTAACTCACACAACTAGTCCTTTTGAGAGTTAGGAGTGAATGACAATGTTTTTAAAAGCTGTATCTATTTGCACTAGACAACTAATACATGTGATTTTTGTCTGAAGTCAAAGATATGTTTTTGAGTCACAATTTATGGGATTTTCCCTTAGAAAAAAGCATCCCAAAGGAATGTGGTTGTGGATAAGTGTGGAATTAAATTTGATTTGGATCTTTGGACCCAGGAATGCCTCTTTATAAGCTACCAATTGACCTCCAAACCATACTCAAACAATTCACCAATGTAGATCCATGATATCAGAAAAGGCCAAGTGAGATTCAGTTTGATTCCTGCCTAGAATGCACCATGAACACTGTTGTTCAAAGGTTTCTAAAAGTTTTTGAAGAAAAGACTTCCACTGATGAAACGCAGATACCTGGAGGCTGAAACACACCATTTTTCTTTTACAGTATTCAGAGACACAGAGGGAAAAAAAATATGCCTAAATCCAAATGAAAATGTTGAAAGGAATGCACTTAGGACATAATTAAGAAGATTAGGCAAACTACTTCTTTGGTAGTTGCTGTATGTCTCTAGACTGTGCTTACTCTAATTTTACTCACTATTTTATCAGAAGAAAGATGTATGTTGTGATGGCACTGGATAATTGGCAATGCCATTTATGTGTCTTCAGTGCTTGCAAATTTACCCCATTGGTTCTCATTATAGTTGAAATGAATTATCCTGAAACAGCTCTGTGGGGCACTATTCACACCAAGCAATGTTTAGTGAAAATCATGTTTTGGCTCTTGATGTACTTATTTACATTTCTCAGCATTTGGAGTAAGCAGACTGTAGTTCAAAATGTTTCTTTATGTATTTAATTCTTTTAATTTGGAAATATTTAAAACATGGGAATTGGTCAAATGTTTTGAGTACTACATATGATTATATTAATTTGGCCAAATTATTTTAAAATTAAAATTTTAAAAAAATGTATTCAAAATGTTATATAAGTATATGTTTCTAAATTGAAATATTCCTTACAAAGAAGAAATCTTTGAGAGATGCATGAAACAAGGATTTTCATAAAAGTATTCTCATTTCAACAAGATGGGATTGGGAGGGAGACAAACTATAAGTGACTCTTAATCTCACAAAACAAACTGAGGGTTGCTGGGGGGGGTTGGGAGAAGGGGGGTGGGGTTATGGACATTGGGGAGAGTATGTGCTATGGTGAGTGCTGTGAAGTGTGTAAACCTGGCGATTCACAGACCTGTACCCATGGGGATAAAAATATATTATGTTTATAAAAAATAAAAATAAATAAATAAATAAATAATAAAAATAAAGAGTTGTAAACAACAACAACAACAACAAAAAGTATTCTCATTTCATTCTCATGAAAGTATTAAAGAGAACAGTGGACTTGAAGCCAACGTATCGAATTTCACTCCTGGTTTCCTTCTTACATGTCTTGTGTGACCCCTTAGCATGTTGTCTCTTAGTGAAAGTGGAAAAAATAATTCTACTTCTTGTGAGGGTTAAATTTACTCTTTAAAGATTTCTCAGCTGGGTGTTTCTGGGTGGCCTTGATTAAGGGCTTTACTCTTGATTTTGGCTCACGTCATGATCTCAGAATTTTGAGATTAAGCCCCATGTCAGACTCCATGCTGAGAGTGGGCTTGCTTAAAATTCTCTCTCTCCCTCTCCCCTTCCACCTTGCTCTGTCTCTCTAAAATAAATAAATAAAAATAAATAAAAACTCCTCAGCTGATGAACAATGGTTCCTCCTATTATTAGTGCAAAAAATGTGTTATTGTAAATTATGCATATGTCCTTCCAATATAATATTGCTGATAAACATATAAAATATTAAAACTCTTTCAACTTACCTTTGGTTATATTTAACATTTTTTAAATAAATTTTGGATATATGTTGAAATTCCTTTAGATATTCTACATCCTTCAGACAACAAAAAATATCTCAGAACAAAGCATTTATTATTTATTCATTGATTGTGATTGGTAATTTTCTGAGTTGAATCCTCTTTTCTGAGTTGTTATCCTCTTTCACTTTGAGGAAACTGGTATTTAAAATGATTAAAGAACTTTTTTAATATTTCAGAATGAACATTGAATAAAGGTAAAACTTAATCACAAGATTTAATTCCAAAGCTAATACATATCAATTTCAAAAGTCATACCTGCAAAATTAAATATCTTTAGAAAATAATTTCCAGTTTTTAAATTTCCACTTTTTATCTTAAGAAAAAAAAATGTGTTACTTTGATTTCTTCACTTTAATTAGTGAAGTTATGATTTGGGCTTGGCATCAGAAGACCTTGAACCATTGGTTGATTGTCAGTGCTCAAATTATGTAATTTTGGGATATCAACATAAACTCCCTAATTCTCAGTTTATCACCTCTACAGTGATTAAAATAATGCCTTTATTATGAAAAAATATTGAGTGTCTAAATTCTTGGAGGAGAGGGCTTAAAGAGAGAGTAGGGGAAGAAGTGATGATAAAGTGGATGTGAATCAGATTTTGCAGAATTTTGTAGACCAGTCTAGAGTTTGAGCTTTATCCTGCTCAGTCCTTGGAAATAATAAAATATTCTCACAACTCTGACAGGGACTTGGATAGTGAAAAGAAGTGAGAGAGGAGGGGGAAAAAAGCAATTAGATTGAGACGGCAGTTTAGGTGAGAAATAACAAGGTCTGAAACAGTAGTGGTAATGCACCTATTGATGTGAGACATGAGAGAGTCAAGAAGGAAATTGGCAGCACTTAGTAACAAGTGGTGCATATAGAAGAGGGGAGATGGATGAGTCATGGACGACTCAGGTGTACAATGTAGAGAATAGGTAGAAGGAAAATAAAAAGAATAACTAGAAAATAGGAGGAGGAGTTTGGTTTTGATTACAGTTTCTGGTGGTGATGGACATATATGTGTTACAGTCCCCATCTCTTTGGAAATTTGGTCCTAGTTCTCAGGACATTGGACAGGTATGGAAATACAGAATTGGGAATCACTAACATAAAAATGGTACTTGAAAATATGAGCTTGGGACGCCTGGGTGGCTCAGTTGGTTAAGCAGCTGCCTTCGGCTCAGGTCATGATCTCAGCGTTCTGGGATCGAGTCCCACATTGGGCTCCTTGCTTGGCAGGGAGCCTGCTTCTCCCTCTGCCTCTGCCTGCCATTCTGTCTGCCTGTGCTCGCTCTCTCCCCACCCCTCTCTCTCTGATAAATAAATAAAATTAAAAAAAAAAAGAAAAAGAAAATATGAGCTAGATGAAAACAGGGCAAAGGTTAACAACTTGACTAATATTTACATAGATGTATACAGTCATGGAAGAGGGTTTCATTAAGGAAACAGTAGAAGGGAACACAGAGATAAATGGGGAATCAAGATTTTCTTTGATTTTTCTTTCTTTTTTTAAAGATTTTATTTATTTGAGGAAGAGAAAGGGAAGGAGCACAAGCTGGGGATGAGAGTGGGGGTGGAGAGGCAGAGGGAGAAGCAGACTCCCCACTGAGCAGGAATCCTGATGTGGAGCTCTATCCAGGACCCTGTGAACATTACCAAAGCTGAAGGCAGATGCTTAACTGAGTGAGCCACCCAGGCACCCCATGATTATTTTCTTTCATAACAGTAGTCAATAAGCAATAACTATGCGGCAATTATAAATATTCCAGAGCAACTGAAGAGAAGAATTGGAGAGGTCAGCTGTGAGCTTTAGAAATGACTTCACTGTGGAAGACCTATAATGAGACAGGAAACAAGAGTCCACTACATTTTTAAAATCATTTTATTTATGAATATTTAGAAATATTTACAAAGGTAGAGAGAGTGAACGAATACCACACTTTGCCACACTTTAATCTCTTCTTTAAGAAGGGTTGGAATGTTCAAAACAATAACATTTTTATAAATTATATTAGTAAGAGGTTTTGTTTGTTTGTTTTCTCTCACTTACTACCTTTTCATTTGTACTAGGCAAACTGTTGGAGATATTAGTCTTCCCTCTTTAATGTGTTTTTGTTTTGTTTTGTTTTGTTTTTTATCACTATACACATCAATAAATAAGCAAGTATCCATCTTTTCATTATCAGCTAAAATCCTTATTATTCTGCCCACTACTGCCAATTGGTTAGGAAGCATTGCTTTTGATATAATATATGGTACAAATTCAGTTATCTTTTTGTGAGAGTTTTGAACCAGATAATAGAAAAAAAATGTTCAAGCTATCGATTTACACATATAAAAGAACTCCATTCAGGCTGTTTAAGCTTTAGCAAGAAATTACGTGTGTTACAATCAGATTAGAAAAACTATCAAGAACCTACATGTTTTACTCATATAAAATACAACACTGACCTTCATGGTTCAGCTATTCTGTTTAATGGTTTTTACTCTGTACGGTTTTAAGGCATAAAATATTACATACTGTTTGTTTGTTTTCTTTTTTCAAAGCTAAGCTGCTTTATCAAGCATAGCTAATTCTTATGTCCCAGTTCAAAAGATAATGAGAATCACCTAAAGCTACTGAAAGAGTCACCCAGGAATGTGCAGTTTGCTGATACCTGCATTCTTCAACTCCAGTCACACGTAAGTGCAATATCTACATATTCACGTGGCAACCAAGCATGTTAGATGGATGTGAAACATTTTTTAAAAATGAAGGCTTAGATCTCACCAACCAAGCTTTAAAAGATGACAGAATTTCACAAGAAATAAAAGGCTTAAAGCTGACACTTCTTGGTACTATATAAAAAAGCCACTGTTGAATGATGTAGCAGCAAAGGAATGGAGTTGGATGAAAGTATTTTGTATCCATGTGACATTCAGTTCTTGACAAAAGGGAGTGCAGAGTAGAAAGTAGGGTTTGTTTTAAGGGTAGGTTCAGGAAGAGATTTCCCAGAAATTATCAGAGGATGTGAACAGATATCCTCAAAAAGAACCATTGGTCTTCTACTGTCACATGACAATTATGATCTCTTTGAGCATATAAATATTGAAAATTCCTGGTAGTTCTACTTTGTAAAAAAAAATCATCAGTAATCAAAAATACCTTTCCCAGGATGACATTTGATATATTGGGAGAGGCTAGAAATTTGATTTTCATCCCAAATATAGTCATCAGTTTGGCTTTTCAATTGGAATAATTATCAAACCTTATCACAGTTTCTAAATCATCTCTTCCAAACTTGTAGGAAGTCACCATTTATGTCTTCCCACTTCATTTCATGCTCTGTATAACAGATAAAAGTAATGCCTTTTAAAATCAGTATTCTCTCTGACTCAGATTATTCCCAAATTGCTTACCTTCTACTATTTCAATCATTTTTCTTCTTTAGACCAGAAGGTCACTTCCAGTGGATCTTCCAAAGGCCAAATTCCACAAGGCCTTGTAGAATTTTCTAAGAATTACTAGTTATTTTTGTGGTCCAGTAGGATATAGGATTGGGACTTGCTTCTTTATGTCAAATCCAGTTTATATTTTTTTGTAATTGTACAAAAATGCAGAAACAATGAAGTATGTTTTTAAATAGCACAGCAGAAATGTAGCTTATTGATAAACCAAGACAATGAAAATCATACTTAATGAGAGCCTCCTTGGTGATTCAATGTACTTGAACAATAAATGTTTATAGTAGTTATAGATATTTATACTTATGTTTTTGTATTGTAAGTCTGATAAATTTATCCTTTCACTCACTCTTAAGCTTGTAGAGAACATGTATTTCCACTGATGAAATTTTATTTTTTTTTTTTTAAGATTTTATTTATTTATTTGACAGATAGAGATCACGAGTAGGCAGAGAGGCAGGCAGAGAGAGAGGAGGAAGCAGGCTTCCAGCCGAGAAGAGAGCTTGATGCGGGGCTCGATCCCACGACCCTGGGATCATGACCTGAGCTGAAGGCAGAGGCTTTAACCCACTGAGCCACCCAGGCGCCCCCACTGATGAAATTTTCAATATGAATATAGTATTTGAAAAAAGTTTATAAATCTTTGAAATGCAGAATTAAGTCTTGATCACATTTTCATATATCAAATAGAATGTTTTAAACATACTGAATTTTGTCTCAGTTTATATTATTTCTACTTCCTAGTTAAATAAAGTAATTTAATGTATATTATGGTACCTAAAACCTATATGCTGCATGTTATGTCATGAAAGAATGTCAGTAAGATAAATCTAGAATATGATGACCAGATATAATCTATATATATAGATTTGATAAAATATTTATATAATTAAATATAATAACATTTACTTATTCAATAGTCATGTACCCTGACACTATTCTAGGTATTTCATATTCTTTAGTATATATGAGTCTCATGAAAACCATATAGAGTATGTTCTAGTCCTATGGAAATAAGGTCTAATCCAAGGAAATAATGTCTAGAGAGAGGTACAGATGCAGAGTAATAAGCAGCCCAGACAAATTTTGGCTTTGTTCTTGAACTGAGGCACTTAACCATTAAATTCTCATCATGTTAATTTATTGTTAGAATATATATTCTAGGAAAACATGGACAAATACACTTTTTTAAAGGGTCATAGCTAGACAGTCAAAGATGTTGTGAAAGGATCACAAAAGACTGAATTTAAGTATTAAACAATCCAGAGACATGTAATCAATGTTATAATCTTAGTAGATAGCTGTTAAATATGATACTGAATATGGCAAGGTAATATGCTATGAACAATTCAGAAAATAATACTCCCAATGAAATCAATTTTTCCAAGAATGTTGAGTAAGAAGAGGTTAACAATGGGAATCTTACAGAGAAATTGAAATTGAAGCTTGATATAACATTTTACTAGAATATAGTTATTTGGTGTAGTGAAGGTTAAAGAATGAAATAGCTTTCTTTGATTTAAGAAACATAAAAAGGACAAATGTAGATATATTTTCAATTACATGATACCATAATAAGAATAACTAGAATTATTTAATCAATAAGCACTTTGATTATACATAACAAGAGCTGTATTTGATATAATTATGTTTTATACAGAACATATACACATATTTATATTTTGAATATTTGGATTTCTGATCTAGTATTTTTTCTAAAAATGAATAATAGAATTTGTAGTATTGGATGATAGAAATACCTGGTGTTTGTTTAACACTTTATTTTACAAATAAGGAAACTGGCCCCAAGTGGAGGTACCAAGAATAGAATGGGCTTCTTCCAATTTCTAAGGTAGTACACTTGACAACACTATATTTAGGAACAGACTTAGTTTCATGCAAAGACAGAGCCAGATTGTCTCTTGGGGACTGAAAGCAGAGAGTTAATTCAGTTGTATAGTACACAGTTAATAAGACCTTAATTATAATGGATTATGAATCAGTGACTTACACAATTTAGATTGATTAGCATAGCTGAAGAGATGAAAGAACAGAATGTTAATTTTGAGTTTAAATGGATAATATTTATTTTGTTGAAAGAAAAGTTTCTTACTTTTTACGTTTTATTTCCCTTTACATAAATTTTAAAACCCCACAATTTCTGATATGTGTAAAAATGTCAAATTTGGAGTCCAATCCTTAATTGTTGATTAAATTACACATTCTCATTTCCATTCCTTTTTGTGTAGTCATTTTCACTGTAAAGATACTTGGTAGTTGTCTTTCATAAAAGAGGTTTTCACATGGGTTTTGTACATGGGGTTTGTTCTCTATTAATTTTGATGTCACTGACTTATAATAACTTACTATGCATCAGTGGGACAGCTTCCCAATTAGTTGCTTTTGACTTAGCATAGCTTTTCCAGTTCTGCTTTGATTGATAACTCATGATTTAACTTCCCTGTACTGTGTGTGTAATGTCTTGGAGTGTATTATAATCTTATTTCAAATACTTTTTCTCACTATCAAATGTATCACTGTGTTTGCAACAAGTAAGATTTATTGAGTAAATAAACCAGCAATTAGGTATAAAGTTGTGAGTTATGTTATAAAGAGAAGACTCCAAATTTTCCCAGTATCTGTGTCAATATGTGCTTGTAGATAAGACTTATTTTTTATTCTTATGAGTGAAGGCTGTATATCTATTCATAATGGTAAGGCTTTGCTATTTATAAAATAACTCTACATTCTTGAAATTCTATTTGTGGAGACAATTTTTAAAAGTTATATTCCACATTAGCATTTTTTAAAGTTTAAAAAGCTACTAAACATTATATATAAAACCTGTTTTATATCACATATAATCACATGCTTTTATAATTAATAAAGATTATTTTCTATACCATGTTATTGATTGAATATAGCTTATGTCTGAATTTTATTACACATTAAATTGCCTAATGTTAGTCAATTAGTGACATTGAAGACTGTTACTGTAATGAAAGTTTTTTTTTAGTGATGAATTATTCCTTCTGATGCCCTGTAATAATGAAGCAGTCTGAACTTTTAGATAGATTATATTACCTGAGCTGATTTTCTATACTTGTTTTCAAAAATAACAAATGCCTCATGAAAACAATATTAGGTTCTATTAGACTTGATAAAATAATATTTCAAGTCAATATTTGCTCTAGGGGGAGGGGGAAAGTGTATCAAATTTTGTAAAATAGATTAATTAAGATTATCTGCACTACACTTCTTAAATTAAATGTGCCATTGATATTACAGATTATTTTTCTTAGTAGTTTCATTCATAGTTAATAACTAAAATATGCATACGGTAGGAAATGATTAGAAAAGATAGCAACAAGAATGCCCGTCATCTGTCAAAAATGAAGTGCAAGGCAATCAATGTGTTTTGTGTTGGCTATGAGTAGCTGATAAAATAAATAGAAGATGTGACATGATGTCTCTTTCATCTACAAAAGTATCAGCTCAGAGGTTATGCTTCATTAGCTTCAAATGTAGCATGCATAATAAAGCAGGAAGGCAGAGCAGTTCTTTGATTCATTGTGAAAAAGTCTATCAGACCTCCTTTCAAGAGACAGTTTATTAAATACGTTGAATAATGGAAAATATTCCAAGTAGAACAGAGTCATAACCCTGTGTTTGGTACCTGATTGAAAGTACAGATGACAGGGCTGTGCCTCCATTTTGTGTCATTACAAATTAAATAGCAAAAGATAGACAGTATTCCTTGAATTTAATGATCTTTTTTCTTTCTTTCTTTTTCTTTCTTTCTTTCTTTCTTTCTTTCTTTCTTTCTTTCTTTCTTTCATTTCATATCAGTTAATTAAATCTCAAAAAGTGACATAAAAATGACTTCATTGCAAAATACAAGGCTCTTTTTTTTTTTAATTTCTTCAACATGGAGATGATCAAGTTAAATATGTAAAACATATTGGAGAAACTGACTCCAGCTATAGGCATCTTTGATATGCCTGGGGTTCTTTTGCAAAGAACTTATTTTAACATTTCCATTGCTCTTAAGGAGATTACAGTATATAATGATGTTTAATATTTTTGTGATTTGTAAATTTCCTACTATAAAAAACACCAGTCCCTTCCTCACCCATATACCTCCACTTTAAAAATAGTCAAAATGTTTATGACTTTCTTTGATTAGATTAGTTGCTCCTGAATTGTACTCCATTATTACCAATTATATCTCTAATTGTAGAATTTCTCATACTCTGGAATAATTTTTGGTTATTTACCTATTTTTTCACTAGGTTAGGTCCTAGGGTAATGTTCATTACCATTATACCATCAAGGTTTGGCAATTTGGTTAAAGTGGTTAAGAGTATAAAACTGAGTAAAGTCCGTAATGTCTCTCTAGCTCTTGCTGCTTTTCTGACCTTGATTGGGTTTATATTTCTCCAACTCTCATTTTTTTTCCTTTCTGCATGCAAATATACATCTGTATCTCATATGGTTGTGAGGATTAAACAATTTCATAGTACCTAGTAATTATTGTATGCTTAAACTACTATTGATATTTATTTGGTTATGATTTCAACAATGTTCAAAGTATTTTTTTAATATAATGGTTTAAAACTCTGGAAATAATACACATAATATTAGGATATTCTGTGGGCAATGCTCAAAGCCTATATGAATCCAAATAATCAAGTAAAACAGGAAAAAAAGGAAGAAAAAAATCACTATATTCTCTCTTGCTTTGTTAATTTTAGATTCTTGATTTGTAAACACCGTGGAAATTCAGAAAAGGAAGAGATCACATTCAGCTGGAAATATCTAGAATAAATGCTTTGTGAAGGAAATGCTATTTGATTTGGTTAATTGAATATGTAAGAGCTGAACACTGATGTGGTCATTCTTGTCAAAGGCAAGAGCATATCAGAATAAGGCAGTGAAGGAATAGTGAAAAGTATGTTTGGAAGCAGTGGCTGGTATAGTAGAGAGAAGTGAAAGCAATAAAAGAAAAGTTTGATCCAAAATATAGAGAATTGTGAATGTTAGGATGAGGTATTATTGAGTAAGAACATTTTAAAATGGAAGCTGATTGGGGAATGCAGAAGAGATTGAATGCTGTAATCAAGACAATAAATTAGTATAGCTATTCTTAAAAGGAAATAATCTGATAGTATAAATTCAGGATGGATACTAATTTAACTTTTAGACAATGTGTTTAGATACTCTGGTTTTCCCAAGTATTCTTACTTTTAGAAATAAAAGTTTTTTATATTTGCTAGTGGGAAACAGGGAGTCCCCTTGAGTACTGAGCATGCTTGCATGGACTTGCGTCAAGTCCATGATACGCGTATTCTGAAATGTGTCTGAAATAACTGTTACTAGCAGACGTTGAGAAATGCTGTGATTAAACGGCTAAAGAGAGCCTTCCAGATGTTTGTTATGGTTTACTATGTTCTCTTGCCACTTAATATCTGATAAAAACATTTAGACAGTCATTAAAAAAAACATAGCGCTAATGCTTCATATTAATCTCATTAACAATTTAGCTAGAGGAGTGGCTCAAAATTTATTCTATGTTGTGCTGTTACTGTCTTTAAAGTACAGCTAGAGGAGTGGCTCAAAATTTATTCTATGTTGTGCTGTTACTGTCTTTGAAGCACAGCTTTTCATTGATTTGTGCAGGTCAAACCCAAGAGCCTCTGTCAACCAACTGCAAGGTCAAGTATGAAGACGGTGGATATAGTGTAGCTTTTGATGGGTCAAAGGATCCCTACCCTGTGAACTATTTGGTGAGTTGTATTTCCTAAAACCAACTGGGTAACAAACGTGAGGTATCAAGGAGAGTGTTGTCTTTTGTTCTTTAGCTTTTCCTGACTAAAGTAAATTTCATGGCCAGTGTGAAAGTTCAGATCTGAACATAATCACATAGCCTGAGCTTACAAATAAACTAGATTAAAACCTACTACAGTAGTGTATACTCTGAATGAAGAGAAGGTCATTAGGGCATCAAGAGATATATTCCATTGCACATTCTGATATCCACTTAATCATCCAGACACAGTGACATTCCCTTCAGCTCATTAAAAAATGTGAATTATTCAAGTTGTCCAATTGTTTACATCCTTTCGTGAAACCCTCATATTGCAGAGATGAAGTTTAAGTTTTTAATCTGTGTTTTCTGTGAAATTACATTTAAATTATCCTTTATATTTATAATAACAAAGTAATTAATATTTTTTAATATATGAGGAAATAATACCATTACATTCCATTGATCTGAGTGCCTTGCTTAATAGCTAATATACTTCAATTCTAAAAATGTCTGATAATTACAATGCCTAAGTGGAAATTCTTATCACCCCAAGAAAACATATTTTAAAACTGATCTAATTATATTTTTTAATATTTAATAATATAGCAGGTTAGGGACACAATCATTCCTTTATTTCAACTGGGGGAAAAAAAAAAAGTCTTGCTTTTATATTTCCAGTATGTAACATTTAGGTCAGTCAACAAGAAAGGAAGATTTGGCTTATTTAAAATATCCTATGAAACTACACCCATATATCACCAATTTCAACAAATGGAGTCTTACTCTTTGAATTAATTTTTTTTTTTTTCAGTCTTCGTACCAGTTAATGGACTTTGTATCATTTCATGGCTGGCTATTTTAGGAGACTTAAATGTGGCTGTTTTAACACTTCCACTGACACTTGCTAAAAAAGTGGGAAAAGATCATTTTTTAAAATCAAAAAGCTTTAGGAATATTTCTTTTGGGGAAAAGAAGATAATTATAATTATAAGAAGATAATTATAAACATGTGGCTATTCATTCTATAACACTATGTGATACAAAGTAGAGAATAATGTCATCACAAATCAAAGAATAATTAGAAATCAGAACAATAACTTGAGTCAATTTTTGTTTTGTTTTGTTTTTCTAAACCCTGAAGGCTGAGGGCTAAGGTTCTTGTATAGCTGACTTTTGGTTACATAACTGTATGATGTTGGTCAATCAATTTAACACATGCACCTGAATTCTTAATCTATAAAATGAGCCTCATGACCTGTTTTGCTTTAATGTTTAAGGTTATAGTGTGAGAACATATATAAAAATACTTTGTGAATGATAATTCTTGAGAAATATAATGCATCAAACTACTTAATAATGATTATTAGGTTTTAAAATAAGTATATTTAGGAAATCATGCTCCTAATTTATCTTAAATTTCTTGATTACTACTAACAAAAGGCAGAATTAATTAAACTCATAAATGGCTAGGTCTGGAAGATAATTTAGAGAATAGAATCATTTGCTCATTTTAGGAATAAAAAAAATTGTATGACGTCTTTAGCAAGATTGGATATGAGCTTCTACTCGTATGGTAGAGTCATGGGGGGCAATTCCAATTAACATGTCCCTTTGCTTTCTAGAAATCTGTTCTTTACAACTGAAGGTTAAATTAGCCATACTGTAAATTATTGAACATTCTTTCTTTTTACAACTGGTTATTCTTGAAACATCTCATTACTCCACAATGCGTTTACAGATTGTCAAGGAAGTAAAAAGTTAAAATGACCAGTATTACTATTATTTGGCATTTTATGAGTTATCTTGTTTTAACAACTGTTCTTTGATCTTCCTGTTGTCAGTTGTTACTTTGTGCTAGATAATCCTCTACATATCTGACCTTCCCTCAGCTCGGAAAGTTCATCTCTTTTCCTCTTCAAGTAATTATTTCCATACTTAGAACAGCTATTATTACTGATGTAATTGA
Organism: Mustela erminea; assembly: GCF_009829155.1. Classification (NCBI taxonomy): domain Eukaryota; kingdom Metazoa; phylum Chordata; class Mammalia; order Carnivora; family Mustelidae; genus Mustela; species Mustela erminea. Next base: position 55,830,868 of record NC_045625.1, read on the forward strand.
AGTTGTTGGTGATGTAATTTTAAAAAGTATATAAAATAAAATACTTTTATTTATTTGAGAGAGAAAGTGAGAGAGAGAACATGAGCAGAGGGGGAGGGGAAGAGAAAGAAGGAGATGCAGACTCCCCGCTGAGCTGGGAGCTGGATCCTGGGCTAAATCCCAGGACCCTGGAGTTCTGACCTGAGCCAAAGGCAGATGCTCAACCAACTGAGCCACCCAGGCACCCCATTGATGTAATTTTTATTATTATATCTGTTTCACTTTTTGTAAGCTACTGAGGAAAAACATTAAATGAGAAGTATTAAGAATGAAAAAGGAAATGTAAACCAAATAGTGATTTCTTTGCACACTCACCCTGCTGTAAAATAATTAATCTTTTTCTATTCTTCCCTTTAAAAGAACGCTCTTTGTGCCACCATTTAATACTTTTAATATTCTACCTTTTATTTGAGTTGGTTGTTATAAGTCTCTCCCACAAGATTATAAACATCTTGAACCTAAGGTTCTTATTCAACCTGGAGATTACATGGTATCAAGGTAAGGTTCTGGCTCATAGACATACCCTCAGTAAATATTTGTTGAAATGAAACTTTTCATCTTTGCATAATCCTGAGAAGTTATAGACTAAAAGATATTTTGTGGGACCGATTTAATTCAAATTAATTAAGATTATGATGAACACCTACATTGCTTTGGTAATGGAAAAAATCTTTTAGGATTATAACAGTAAACAAAGCAGACATTACCTTAACTTGAGAATGATAGTCTACTATGAAAGACAAAAATTAAAATAATAAAATATATTGAGTATTTTTTAAATGAAAAACTTTCTGAATCAAACTTTACCAGTTTGACCTCAATTTTCATTTTTACAAAACAAGAAAAATAAATACTGCCGAATGTAGTCAATAGTGTTAAAAGAAATAACAAATTCTATATACAAAGAAGGAAGATGTGGATAAGTTAAAGAAAATAATAAAAGATGCTGGAGAATGCACAGAAAGAGGAAACACATAAGATTCTTCCCATCATTTAAGCTCTCTCTGCACCTTTTACAGATTACAACTGTGAGCAGGTTGTCTCGATACTGTTGTGAGATATAAACAGCAATGTCATTAACATCTAAGGCTTTTGACCACTACTTTTGTGGTGAGTTTGGATGCCACATCAAATGACTCCTATCTCCAATAGGAAAAAAAAAAGCTATTATGAAAAATATTCCAGAATTTGTTTCTTGACTCTAAAATATCAGTGTGAAAATAATCTCTCAGTAATCATAGTTCTTTCTAAATCATGAAGATGAGAAGAAAACAACATTGAGAAAAAAATTTTTGAGAATCTTTCAGAGCAGATAAATACTTCAGTTTGTTATATGATATTACTATAACTATGACATACAATCCAGTGTAATATTGAACATGGCAGAATACAATAAACCAAACTGACATATAAATGTAGGAAAAATACTTTAAATTAAATATAAGCAATTTAATACAGCATTATATTAAAAGGCTTCTGTGATATGATTTAGAGCTTTTTTAATGTTTTATATGCTATAATATAAAAAATGATTGTTCTCACAAAGAAAAAAAGGAATCTGAACCCTTAGATTAATGGAATTGTTACAGGTGAGCTCCTTCACATACACAATGAAATGGCATTTTTTTTTTTTTTACAATATGAAGGTATTTTATAATACAGTGTGGAAACCAATCAATATAAATGATACAGAAGCAAATTAGTAAAGGTTTTGTTTAAAGCTATGGAAGCCTTGGACTATTTCTAGGTTTATTCCAGTTGAGAATGCATGAGTACAATGCTGCATGTACATCTGGTCTACTATTGAGCCTGATCTTTTTTATTTTTAAAATGGGTCAAATTGAACATCCTCGTTCACATATATAAGCATTGTGGATAGTAACACGAATCCATTTTCTTCTTAGCAGTGATATCTTTGATCTTAATCCAACATAATGATAAATTTCATGTATGGCAATCATTTTTCTGTGTAAATGAGGTACTAAGCCACAACAATTTATTCTTTTCATAGAATATCAACTTTAATTCAATCACTTAAGGTTTTGAGAACCAAATGAATCTTAGAATTATTTTCAGTTAATATTTCAAATTATCTTCTGTTTTTAGTAGTTTTCAGTAATTCTTTTGTATCTCTACAGTTTCCTGACCATATTTGTTGTCCCATCACTTGCAATTCTATTATAAATTATATAAAGTTTTTAATGCATTATTATCCATTACTATAATGGATAACATATCCATTATAAACTATATAAAGGTTTTTTTAATTGTTTATTTTTTATTAACATATAATGTATTATTAGCCCCAGTGATACAGGTCTGTGAATCTCCAGGTTTACATACTTCACAGCACTCACTATAGCACATAACTTCCCCAGTGTCCATAACTCAACCACTCTCTCCCTATCCCCCTCCCCCCGGCAACCCTCAGCTTGTTTTGTGAGATTAAGAATCTCTTATGGTTTGTCTCCTTTCCAATCCATCTTGTTTCATTTTTTCCTTCCCTACCCCCCAAACCCCCGATTTTGCCTCTCAACTTCCTCATATCAGGGAGATCATATGATAATTGTCTTTCTGATTGACTTATTTCTCTCAGCATAATTAGAACTTTTTAATCTAGGACTGCAAGGATCATTGAAGATGGGGGAAAAAAACACTTATGAATTTCTCTATATTAATAGATGAATGTAATCACCTTAGATATGAAAAGGACATGTGATAATTTCAACACTCATTCTTGATTAAATAACAAAACTCTTATGAATCTAAATTTAGAGAGAAACTTCTTACCATGAGAAAAATGTATCTGTTAAAAATCAATAGCAAATATGATACCTAATATGGACACTCTTAAAAACATTTCTATTGAAATTAGAAGGAAGATATTGGAAATTACAATCATTGATATAATTTTAGTATTTCCTCATCATGACCAACATGACAAGGTAAAAATAGGTTAAGCTGAATTAATATTAAAAAGGAAATAAAATGTGTTATTTTTAACCCTCATATGTATTGATGCAGACCTTCCAATTTGTTTATGCTTACTCAAATAATGGATGTACATTCAGATTTTGCAGATGTACTTGATAGTTACTCATGGATTAATTAAAGAGTATATTTAAAAATATATTCATTTAAGCAAATTTAAAAAATAAAGAAAACAATGGCTAAATAAATTAATATATTAATTTATTAATATTAATATATTAATATATATTAATAAATTAATATATCTATTGTATGGAACATTATGCAGTTTATTAAACAATGAGTTGTATCTCTATGTGGTAGATGTAACAGATTGTTCATTATACAGTGTTGAAATATTAAAAAAATAGATACAGATAACATACATAAAGGAAGTATATATGCTCTCTCTCTCTCTCTCTCTATATATATATATATATAATTGAAGACTATCATATATATTACATATATGTGCATATGTATTCTGGAATAGTACTTATGTTTGATTCAACTCAACACAATTTGTGGTGTCTATATTGAAGTCTCCATTACAGTAAAATATGTTAGATGGCTATACTTAAAAAAAAAAAAACAAAAAACAAAAAAACTTCTCTTCTAGGGAACTCTCTTACAGTGTTGGTGGAGATGCAAACTGGTGCAGCTACTCTGAAAAAATAGCATGGAGTGTCCTCAAAAATTTAAAAATAGAACTACCTTATGAACCAGCAATTCCACTATTGGGTATATACCCCAAAAGTACACAAACACTAATTCAAAACGGGTACATACATCCCAGCGCTTATAGTGGCATTATCAAAACAATAGATAAACAGTGAAAAGGAACCAAATGTTGATTGACTGTTGAATGGGTAAGAAGTTATAACTATAAGAAGATATATCTATATAAACACAGATGATATATAATAGAATATTACTCAGCCATAAAAAAGAATGAAATCTTGCCATTTGCAATGACACGGAGCTAGAGAATATTAAGCTAAGTGAAATAAATCAGTCACAGAAAGACAAATACCATATGATTTCACTCATATGTGGAATTTAAGAAAAAAAGCAAATGATTATAAGGGAAAAAAAGAGAAAGGAAAAAACAAGAAACAGAACTTAGATATAGGGAGCAAATTGATGGTTACCAGAGGGGAGGGGAATGGGAATGGGTGAAAAACATGATGGGGAGTAAGGTGTGCACTTGTGATGACTGGGTGTTTTATGGAAGTGTGGAATGACTATGTTGTATGCCTGAAAATAATATTACACTGTATGTTAACAAACTGGAATTTAAGTAAAAACTTAAAAAAAAATAAAATGTTTCCTTTTCTCAAAGATTATAGCATTTAAAAAGAGAAAGTTTATCAATAGTCAGATAAATTCTTCAATACTGAGATGAGATTAGACCAGGTAAAATTAAGAATATATAAATGTCATTGCCTGGCTGTGTTTTAATTAAGTATTAAAATAATGCTAGGGAATGATTCTTCTTCTTATTTTTAAGAAGGCTCCATGCCAAGTATGGAGCCCAACATGGGGCTTGAACTCAGAACCCTGAAATTAAGACCTGAGCTGAGACCAAGAGTCTGATGTTTAACCAACTGAGTCACCCAGGCACCTCTGATTCTTAAAATTTTAATAAAAATATTTGTAAAGTAATAAGACTGATGAATCACTGACCTCTGTCTCTGAAACCAATAATACATTATGTGTTAATTGAATTTAAATTTTAAAATCACTTAAAAAAAAGAAACTTTGAATTTTATGAAAATCTGGTAATTTTTATGATGTGTTATTGAGGGCCAATATCTGATAATTATCTCAATCAAGGAAGAAAAGCTTTTATTTGGTTCTTCCCCAGCAAATAGTTTATCCTGGTTTTCTTTGATTTCTGAACAATATTCAGAAGATATATTTGTCAAGATGGAATAATTTACATAATAAGAAAGTTTATTTATTTATTTTTTAAAATTTTATTCATTTGGGGGAAGGGGCAAGATGGCGGAGGAGTAATTAAGTAATAAAACCTTAACTTTTGTCACTTCCTGGGAATTCAGCTAGATAGTTACCTAGCCATTCTGAATACCTATAAACTCAACAGGGGATCAAAGAAAAGAAGAGCAGCAATTCTAAGAACAGAAAAGTGACCACTTTCTGGAAGGTAGGATGTGTGGAGAAGTCAATCCAAGATGATATATGGGAAGATAGGCCTCAGGGGGAGGGGTTGACTCCTGACAAGCAGTAGATCAGTGGAGCACAGAATCAGAACTTTTAGAAGTCTGCTCCACTGAAGGATGTCACTCCAGAGGCTAAGTAAGGGGTGGAGCCCTTGCTGGGATAGTGTGGTCTCAAGACCCTTGAGGTCACAGAATGACCAGAAGTGTCTGATTGTGGCAAAGGTCCCAGATATTGGGGTGGGGAAGCCAGCTGCAAATATGGAGTTGAGGAGTGGGCTTTCAGCTCAGGGTTACCATAAACCATGATCCCTGGCACACTCAGGCCACTGATCTTCGAGCAAGGACCTCACAAGTTGTAGATCCAGGGATACCCCTCCCCATTCCTCCACCAGAGGGACCAGCGCAGGAATGTGCAGCAGGAACCTGCTGTGTTTGGAGACAAAATGTGTGCGGAGACAAAATTTCTATGTGCCGGCAATTGAAACACTCAGACATAGGCCAGGTGAGCTTGAAGTGTGGCCAGAGACTGGGAGACAGGCATGATTGACTGCTTTTCTCTGAGGGTGCTCTTGGCTCCTCCAGATCAATGATTGTTAGGCCAACATTTTCATTCTCCTCCAAAGCTGTATGGAAAGTGTCTGGGAACAAAAGCTACTGAGAGCAAATTTGAGCAGATACCTTAGCCTGGTCTCTTGTAAGGGAAATGTAATTCTGTTTCAGGCAAAGACATTTAAGAGTTATTGCAACTGGCCCCTCCCACAGAAGATCAGCAAGAACATCCAACCAAGACCAAGTTCACCTATCATTGAGAAATGTGGGACTCCAGACCAAGGGAATGCAGCACAGAGAATTTATGGCTTTTTCCCCATGATTCTTTAGTCTTTTAAAGTTAAATTTTTTTAATTTTATGTTTTCTTACTCTATTTTTAAAAAAAATTCCTCTTTCCTATTTTAACCTTTTTGAATTATTTTATCTTATCAATACCATTTTAAAAATCTTTTTTTAAAATTTCAATGTTATAGTCATATTCTATTCCTTCATTGTATTTAACCTTATTTTTTGTATACATATAAGTTTTTCTTTCTTTAATATTTTGCGATACAGTTTCTTCTAACAGATCAAAATATACCCTAAATCTAGCATATGGCTTTTTTCTAGTCTTTAGATTCATCTGTTCTTCTGGATAAAATGACAAGGCAGAAAAACTCACAAAAAAAAAGAAAAAAAAGAACAAGAGGCAGTACCAACAGCTAGAGACCTAATCAATGTGGACATCAGGAAGCTGTCATACCTAGAGTTCAGAATGATGATTATAAAGGTGCTAGCTGGCCTTGAAAAAAGCATAGAAGTTACTAAAGAATCCCTTTCTGGGGCGCCTGGGTGGCTCAGTGGGTTAAGCCGCTGCCTTCGGCTCAGGTCATGATCTCAGGGTCCTGGGATCGAGTCCCGTATCGGGCTCTCTGCTCAGCAGGGAGCCTGCTTCCCTCTCTCTCTCTCTCTGCCTGCCTCTCTGTCTACTTGTGATTTCTCTCTGTCAAGTAAATAAATAAAATCTTTAAAAAAAAAAAAAAAAAAAAAAGAATCCCTTTCTGGAGAAATAAAAGAACTATAATCTAACCAAGTTGAAATTTAAAAAAAAAGCTATCAATGAGGTGCAATAAAAAATGGAGACTCTTACTGCTAAGATAAATGAGGCAGAAAAGAAAATTAGTGATATAGAAGATCAAATGTTGGAGAATAAAGAAGTTGAGAAAAAGAGAGATTAAAAAAACACAAAAAAAACAAAAAACAAAACAAAACAAAACAAAAAAACTACTGGACCATGAGGGGAAAATCTGAGAGATAAGTGATACCATAAGATGAAGCAATATTAGAATAATTGAGATCCCAGAAGAAGAAGAGAGAGATGGGTAGAAGGTATATTAGAATGAATTAGAGAACTTCCCTAATTTGGGGACGGGAACAGCATCAAAATCCAAAAGGCACAGATAATCTCCTCAAAATCAATAAAAATAGATTTACATCCCATCATCTAACAGTAAAACTTACAAGTCTTAGTGACAAAGAGAAAATCCTGAAGCAGCTTGGGACAAGAGGCCTGTAAGATAGAACAGTAGAAACATTAGACTGGCAGTAGACCTATCCACAGAGACCTGGCAGCCCAGAAAGGACTTGCATGATATATTCAAGAGCACTAAACAAGAAACATATGTAGCCAAAAATACTATATCTGGGTAGGCTGTTATTGAAAAGAAGGAGAGGTAAAAAGCTTCCAGGACAAATAAAAACTAAAAGAACTTGCAAAAACCAAACCAGCCCTACAGGAAATATTGAAAGGGGTCCTCTAAGCAAAGAGAGAGCCTAAAACTAAGAGACCAGAAAGGAACAGAGACAATATACAGTAATAGTCACCTTACTCAATACAATGGCTCTAAATTCATATCTTTCAATAGTTACCCTGAATGTAAATGTGCTAATCAAAAGACACAGGGTATCAGAATGGAAAAAAAAGAAAGAACAAAAAAGAAAAGAAAAGAAAAAACAAGATCCATCAATATGCTGTTTGCAAGAAACTCATTTTGTATGCAAAAACACCTCCAGATTTAAAGTGAGGGTGTGGAAAAAGATTTGTCATGCTAATGGACGTCCAAAGAAAGCTGGGGTGGCAATCTTTATTTCAAATAAATTAGATTTTAAGCCAAAGATAAGATTTTAAGCCATCTATAATAAGAGATGAGGAAGGACACTATGTCATACTTAAAGGGTCTGTCCAATAAAAAGAAAGAAAAAATTTAAATATTTATGCCCCAACATGGAAATAGCCAATTATATAAACCAATTAATAGCAAAATCAAAGAAACACATTGACAATAATACAATAATAATAAGGGACTTTAATACCTCCCTCACTGAAATGAACAGATCATCTAAGCAAAAGATCAACAAGGAAATGAAGTCTTTAAATGACACACTGGACCAGATGTACATCACAGACATATACAGAAGATTCCATCCCAAAGCAACATAATACACATTCTTCTCTAGTGCATATGGAACATTCTTCAGAATAGAGCACATCCTGGGTCACAAATCAGGTCTCAACTGATACCAAAAGATTGGGAGCATTCCCTGCATATTTTCAGACTATAATGCTTGAAACTAGAACTCAACCACAAGAGGAAAGTTGGAAAGAACTCAAATACATGGAGGCTAAAGGGCATCCTACTAAAGAATGAATGGATCAACCAGAAAGTTAGAGAAGAATTAAAAAAAATAATAATAATGGAAATGAATGAAAATGAAAACAGAGCTGTTCAAAGTAATTTTGACACAGCAAAGGCAGTCCTGAGAAGAAGGTATATAGCAATACAAGCCTTTCTCAAGAAACATGTAAGGTCTCAAGTTCACAACCTAACCTACTCCTAAAGGAGCTAGAGAAAGAACAGCAAAGAAAACCTAAACCAAGCAGGAGAAGAGAAATAGTAACCATCAAAGCAAATTAATGAAATAGAAACCAAAAGGACAGTAGAACAGATCAACAAAACTAGGAGCTGCTTCTTTGAAAAAAAGTTAATAAGATTGATAACCCCCTGGCCAGACTTATAAAAGAGAAAAGAGAAAGGACCCAAATTAATAAAATGATGAATGAAAGAGGAGTGATCACAATTGACACACACACACACAAAAATGGAAACAATTATAAGACCATATTATGAGCAACTATACACCAGAAAATTTGACAATTTTGAAGAAATTCTCTCTACCTTTCTCTTTGCCCTTCCCCCATCTCTAATAGGAAAAAATACTATATATATAAATAAAATGTTTGGCCTTGTTTTCTTAACAAAGAGTTTTTGATATTTGCTTTTTTTTGCTTATAACATTATTTTCTTTATTCTCATCGCTGCATGGTATTCATTGATAATATATTTATAGAATAGATTCATAATTTGTCATTAGACTATTGACAATGTGTCATAGGAAGTACAGGAATTTTGGTGTATATTAGAAGTAAATGTATTAAATTTAAAAAAAATGTTGAATGAATAAAGGCCTTATGAAGTAGAATGAACTCAGAATCTAGGAGGTTTAGGTTTGAGTTTAAAATTTTAGATTTGTTCCAGCCTTGATATGCACCAATAACTTAATCTTTCAAGACCTATTTTCCTCTTTTTAGAGTAGAGCTTGGTCAAATTATCTCTAGGACAGTTTTTAAAGTACAACTCATGATCAGGACTCACAGATGAAAATGACCAAGAGTGGAACCCTATTGCTTAGAAAACTCTGTAGGAAATATTTTCAAATAAATGTGTTACTGAATACAATATGCTTACAGCTCAAATTTTTATAAATTAAACAAATTAATTTACCCAGCTGCCAGATCAAGATAATAAAACATTTCCGGTATGTTCACAGTTCGTCTATTGTTACATAAACACATTTCAGCTGAAAGCTGAATTCTATGAAGACTTTTATTGCCATAAATTTATTTTTTTAAATGCAGTATGTTTGGGGTGCCTGGGGGCCCAGTCAGTTAAGCATCAGTCCTGAGATTAAGGCCAGCACTGAGCTCCATGCTGGGCATGGAGCCTGCTCAAGATTCTCTCTCCCTTTCTCTTTGCCCTTCCCCTATCTCTAATAGGAAAAAACACTATATATATATATATATAAATAAAATGTTTGGACTTGTTTTCTTAACAAAGAGTTTTTGATATTTGCCTTTTTTTGCTTATAACATTACTTTCTTTATTCTCATCGCTGTATGGTATTCATTGATAATATATTTATTTCTATATATCACTGAATATAATAGCTACAAAATGTGTTTATATATGTCTATATTCACATATATCTGCAAATATACATGCCATATACATGTGTGCATGTATGTGTGTGTATATATTAATTTGTACTATTCTAAAATTTTTGATAATGTAGGTTGTTGCTAGTTTGAACTGTTTTGAGGTTGTATTGCTGAGAATTTTCTCATATCTAGTCTAATAGGAATAATTTTGGATCACAATTTAATTAAATCTTTAGTAGAAACAGCTTAATAATGCCCCCAAAAGGTTATATCAGTGCATATTTCCATCAGAATTATATGATAGAGTTGTTCCCCATGAGTGTCAAGAAATAATAATATTGATTTTAAAAATCGTAGTCATTGTATTAAGTGTGTGGTGCTATTTTACTGTGGTTTTGACTTGCATTTCCCTCCTGAGTAATGGTGATTAAGCAATTTTTATGAATTTATTAGACATTGTATTTTCCTCTCTTGCAAAATGTGAATTTTAGTCTTTAAACATTCTTCTTCAATTATTGATATTTAGACATTCTTTTTTAACCCTATAAAATAATATTTTTTTTAAAAATATGGGCCAGCTAGTCATGGTGATCAAGCTCTGCATTTTCTTTTCTTTATAAGCTTTTGTTTATTTGTTTGTTTGTTTTTTTCAGTAATCTCTACAGCCAACATGAAGCTCAGACTCATGACCCAGAGCTCAAGAGTTGCATGCTCTTCTGACTGAGCCAACCAGATACCACAATATATCCCTTTTATAGCTACTACACAAGTGAAAGTAGCATATATATTTTATTATTTTTTTAACTAAAATAATATTTTGTTGTTTTATCAAAAGATGTACCTATACATTTTTACTATGAACTTTACACTTTAAGAAGAAATATTATTTTATAATAGAAGCAGATTGTTTCCCTATTAAAATCCCATCCATTTTTTTCAAAGGAATGGAGCAAATAATCCTAAAATTTGTATGGAACCAGAAAAGACCTTGAATAGCCAGAGGAATGTTGAAAAAGAAAGCCAAAGTTGGTGGCATCACAATTACGGACTTCAAGCTCTATTACAAAGCTGTCATCATCAAGACAGTATGGTACTGGCACAAAAACAGACACATAGATCAATGGAATAGACTAGAGAGCCCAGAAATAGAACCTCAACTGTATGGTCAACTAATCTTCAACAAAGGAAGAAAGAATGTTCAATGGAAAAAAGACAGCCTCTTCAACAAATGGTGTTGGGAAAATTGGACAGCCACATGCTCAAAAATGAAATTGGACCATTTCCTTACACCACACATGAAAATAGACTCAAAACGGATGAAGGACCTCAATGTGAGAAAGGAATCCATCAAAATCCTTGAGGAAAACACGGGCAGCAACCTCTTTGACCTCAGCCACAGCACCTTTTTCCTAGGAACATCACCAAAGGCAAGGGAAGCAAGGGCAAAAATGAACTATTGGAACTTCATCAAGATCAAAACTTTTGCACAGCAGAGGAAACAGTTAACAAAATCAAAAGACAACTGTGAGAATGGGAGAAGATATTTGCAAACGACATATCAGATAAAGGGCTAGTATCCAAAATCTATAAGGAACTTAGCAAACTGAGCACCCTAAGAACAAATAATCCAATCAAGAAATGGGCAGAGGACATGAAGAGATATTTCTGTAAAGAAGACATCCAGATGGCCAACAAACACATTAAAGAGTGTTCCACATCACTCGGCATCAGGAAAATATAAATCAAAAACACAATGAGATACCACCTCACACCAGTCAGAATGGCTAAAATTAACAAGTCAGGAAATGACAGATGCTGGCGAGGATATGGAGAAAGGGGACCCTCCTACACTGTTGGTGGGAATGCAAGCTGGTGCAACCACTCTGGAAAACAGCAGCAATGTCCACAATAGCCAAACTGTGGAAAGAATCTAGATGTCCATCAACAGATGAATGGATAAAGAAGATGTGATACACACACACACACACACACACACACACACACACACACACAATGGATTACTATGCAGCCACCTAAAAAATGAAATCTTGCCATTTGCGACAATGTGGATGGAACTAGAGTGTATTATGCTTAGCGAAATAAGTCATTCGGAGGAAAACAACTATTATATGATCTCCCTGATTTGAGGAAGTGGAGATGCAATGTGGGGGGTTCGGGGAGCAGGAAAAGAATAAATGAAACAAGATGGGATTGGGAGGGAGACAAACCATAAGAGACTCTTACAGTCATAAAACACACTGCGGGTGACCCGGGGATGGGGATAGGGAGAGGGTGGTGGGGTTATGGACACTGGGGAGGGTATGTGATATGGTGAGTCTGTAAAGTGTGTAAATCTGGTGATTCACAGACCTGTACCCCCAGGGCTAATAATCATTATGTATTTATAAAAAATTTAAAAAAAAGAAGCAGATTGTTTGATATGAGAAGTAATAAATCAAATTTAATTGCAGTTACTTTCTTGTAAGATGTACTATGAAATGGGGAACAGAGTGTCATCAAGAAATTACTTTAAGTTATTTGAACCACATAATTAGAATTTTTCAAATAACTAGTTGTTCTTTTAAATTACAAAAAAAATAATTTAAGAACTTTAGTTAATTACATATTTCAAGTCATTAGGTGCAAAAATAATTTTTTATAGTATATAAGTTGTATAGACTTAGCAGATGAAAAGATTTAATATCATATTAGTGACCTCTTTAAAAAATATTTTCTGCCTTCACAACAAATATAAATCTAGAAGGAAATATTTTAAAAAAGCCTTTATATATTATAATACAGATCCTCCTAAACTTATGGGGTTATAACCATAACCCCATAACCATATTTATTTACATAAATAAATTGTAAATTGAATATATCATAAGCCAAAAAATCCATTTAATATACCTAACCTACCAAACATCATAGCTTAGCCCAGCTTACATTAAACATGCTCAGAACACTTAGGTTAGCTTATAGCTGGGTAAAATTATGGAACACAATGCTTGTTTTATAATAAAATATTGAATATCTCATGTGCTTTATTTAATATTGTACTGAAAGTGAAAAAATGAATGGTTCTATGGGTACAGAATGGTTCTTAACTGTATTGGCTGTTTACCCTTGTGATCACATGATTTATAGGGAGCTGTGGCTTGCTGCTGCTCATTATCATGAAAGAGTACCCTACGACATATTGCTAGCCCAGGAAAAAATCAAAATGCAAAATTTGAAGTACGGTTTCTACTAAATGCGTGTCACTTTCCCAAGGTCGTAAAGTTAAAAAAAAAAAAAATCTTGTCCAACCTTCGTAAATTAAGGACTATCTGTAATGGAATTCAACCCATTGGGCTAAAGAGAACTCCCTGATTTTTTAAGTGGGTGGTAATTCCTAAAACTAAATCAGCCAGGGGCTCTTATTAAAATTGATTCTGAATGATGATCTACACATTTTCAACCCCAGCATTTGACATGTGTTGTAATATCTTTGAACTTGGCTTTGAACAAGATGCAGCCTAAGACCTCCCTCCAAACCACACCCTTCCTTTCCTCTATTAAGAATTAATTCAACATCTTCTTTAACAAGCTGGCAAACCAGACATTCTCAAAAAGGATCATTAGTATCAAAATACATTAATTAATTGCTAATTCAACCAAAGATTCAAAACTCTATAAAGCAAGTTAATGAGACGTAACATTTTAGGACTATCAGACTGAGAATACAAAAACGACATTTGGTGTAGTACCTGTGGTAGTTGATGAAATATATTTAGATAATAAGCTTGAAAGTTTGTGATCACAAAGTTAATGTAAATAGTATTTCCGTTTATATATTACATTGAATATGTTTTCCATTATTGAGTTCTTATTGAGACTATAGGAGTGGACACTTTTTTTCCCCTCCTCTTTCTATTCTTTTCATTTATCTTCTCTGAACAATTCAGACATAAAGCCATTACTTGGGACAGATAAAGACAAGAATTTGTGCCAGAGATGAAGATGAGGGACTTGGAATAGGGAGTGAGAGCCCAGGTAGGATGACGATGGGATCACTTAAAGGACTTAGCATACAGAATCAGAGCATGTCTATATTAGGTTTCACAGCCCCAACAGATTGAGGAGGAAATCCACATGGTGGAGTGGGTCATAACCTAAGCAGGATGATGAAGGCAACTTACAGGAATGGAATTTGTAGTGGAGAAAGGAGATTCAGAGACTGATCAATTGAGTACATGCGGTAGTGGTAATGGGATCTAAGCATATGAGTTTCCAAGAAAGATATCACAAGTATGGAAATGGAGACTAAACTAGACTAAAACTTACCCGACTGTACTTGGCAGTGGAGGTGTAAACTTGCGGTCTTTAAATTACTTAGATATATGCAGGCATAAATACAGATGTAAGTGTCTGTGTGTGTATAAATAGTTCTGTCCACTGATAGAACATAGAAGCAGCAACACTGCTGTAGTAACGGGAATATCTAACACCTAAATCTTGACTTGTCAAGACCATTAATAGAACAAAGACTTCTGAAAAATGAACGATTCCATGGGTGGGAAGGGTAGGTACAAGATGAACCTGCAACATCTTTTTTTTTTACTACAGAACAATGAAGTGCTCAAAAAATAATGGGTATGTCAAAGCACACAGAGATCAGCTTTAATGTGCTCTCACTGGCTAAATCTTGGACAATATGAGCTTCAAAGTAAACTTTCAATAATGATTTTAACCTATTTAATAAAACAGGAATCTTTGGACCAAAACAGATACAAATAATTAAAGAATAGTTGAAATTTGAATAAGGGCCATGATATATCAGATGACAATGATAATGGGAAAAATGGGAGATTTGTAAAGGTGGGAGAAAATATTACATGTTTCCATGAATGGGAGAGTGACAACAAATCCTAAAGTTAATATTTAAAATAATACACAAGCATAGTGTAATGATATATTATTGATACTAACATTTATGAAACATTTCCATTAGGGACCAGGCTTAAATTATTTTATTTTATACATAATTTTATACTGTCAAAAATGTAGGAGGTTAGAGTTATCATCTCTCCCATGTTTACAGGTGAGTAAAATGAGGACTAGAAATCAAAATATCTTCTTAATATGGCAGTTTGCTCCCTGTATTGCATTGTTCTCTATTTCAAAAACAACATTTGTAGCTTTTAGCTAATACTTTGTGCTGTATATACAAGGA
Source organism: Mustela erminea (assembly GCF_009829155.1). NCBI lineage: Eukaryota > Metazoa > Chordata > Mammalia > Carnivora > Mustelidae > Mustela > Mustela erminea. The sequence continues at coordinate 55,846,080 of NC_045625.1, forward strand.
CAAACTGGCTAAGAGGTTCTTTATTTGTAAATTGCCTTTTTTTTTTTTCGAACGTTATTAGAATATTGAGAAATACAAATGAGTCTGGGTAAAGAAAATCATCTTTGCCTAATGCTGTCATTATAGTAATACCTACGTTTGAGACTTTACTTTTTAGAGTTCCTGATTTGACTTACTACATAGCTGGATTGGGGAATTGCAAGGTGATTTATAACATGTTTTATTGAATTTGATTCTCCATGAATAACTTAGCATAAGTGTTATTTTTTGCTGATAAGAACCTTTTCTATTGCCTAGTTTTTGGAAAAAGGATTTGTTGCACATATATAAGAAAAAATACTTTGAAATCTCAAATATATATCTTCCTATGTAAAACATGGCTAAAGTTCTAATTCTTTATATACTGTGGATGAAGTAAATAACTACCTAAAGTAGATATATGAATATTAGTAGTCTAATATTCTGATATGTCTTAGAATCTTTATATTTTCCTTCTGTTAAGTGAAATTTTATCAGAAATACAGCTTGAAAATTATTTAATTGTGCATTGGCATGTGAACTAGATTTATGCCATGTTTATTGTGGTTTTCATGGAGGACAAATGCCTGATAAAGTAATATTTATTCCAAATGAAAAAAAAAAGTAATTATAGGTGTAGGAAAAATCCATCTGAATAATAAAGATGGAAAGAGTTCCCTTATGATTGAGGTGATAAGGTTTTAGTTACATCGAGACTGTGTGTCTTTCACGCTATTTATTTCTAACAATCTACAAGTGTGAACTTCATGGAGAGGGTGAGCTAGAGGTGATGACAGTTCTGTGTTTCTGACATATTCATAACCAAGAAGGTGTGATGAATGGATTTTTGGTTAATGCTAAAATATTTCACTATCCTGCAGGTGTGCTTTAATACTTCTTTCATGCAAAGAATACTGATTCCATATTTTCAAATAATGTGTCAGTCAGATATTTAAATATGCACTTACAAATCAAGTTTATTCTGAGAATAAATGGCTACTACTCTGTTTAGACAAACCACCAGGCACCCGAGGACCTTATTTCAAAAAACAAAAAGATACAATACTTGGATTTTCCTCTATATAATGATATTTGATATATTTTCTCCTAGATATTTTGGATATGTGTCATATGCTAAATCAGTATGTTACACACACACACACACACACACACATTTATATATATGCAAAAAAGTATACCAATGTGCTTGTATTAATTTTTTCAAAGTGAATACAAGCACCTAGATCAAAACATGTTAGTTCTAGCACCTCAGAAGTCCCCATCTTTCTCTTCCAGATATTGTCCCTCTCTTTTAGGGTAACTATTATCCTAGCTTCTAATACCATGAGTTAGTTTTTAAAACCTAAGCAGTTACACTAAAAAATGTGTACTCTTTTGTGCCTGGCTTCTTGTGCTCATTGAGAAGTTTGTGAGAACCATGCATGTTTTTGTGTGTAGGAATATCAGAACTGGAGGACATACATTTACTTAGCTTCAGTGGATTTTTTTCAGACCATTTTCCAAAGGAGTGCTATCAGTTTATACTCATGTCAGTAGTAATGAGAGTTTTGCTTGCTCTATTCCATAGTCACTATTGGTATTATCTGCTTTTTCTTTTCATATTAGCCATTTTGATGAGGGAGTGGTGGGATCATACTGTAGCACTAATTTGTTGTTTCACTCTGCACATCAGAGTTAAGTTCCTTATCATATTTTATTAATTACTTTCATATCATCATTTCAGAAATTTCTGCTTGAAACTTTTATCCATTTTATTGTTACATTGTTTCTTTCTTTCTTTATTTTTTGGATTGTTTAATTTTTTTTTAAGATTTTATTTATTCATTTGACAGGCAGAGATCACAGGTAGACAGAGAGGCAGGCAGAGAGAGAGAGAGAGAGCAGGCTCCCCGCTGAGCAGAGAGCCCAATGTGGGGCTCGATCCCAGGACCCTGAGATCATGACCTGAACCAAAGGCAGAGGCTTTAACCCACTGAGCCACCCAGGTGCCCCTGGATTGTTTAATTTTTAAAGTAGATTTGTAGTAGTTTTATATGTCATGGTCATGAATACTTAGAGATAGCATTAGAATTTTAAAATTCTGATTAAAATCTAATTAATTTAATTCCAATTAATGTCATTGTTGTCTAATTTATGAAAATTTTCTTTGTGATTAGCTATGTCCCATTAATATGTTAAAGTATTAACAAATACATAGCATTCTCCATTAAATTAAATTTATATAACGGCTGGAACATCTACTAAAATCATTTCAAATTACTTCTCCCCTCATTTTTAATCTATGTAAAGAAGGCATGGACTAATTTATAAGAGAAAATGGGGTATTTTCTCTTATAAATTAGTCAGCTAATGTGTTGTGGAGAATGGAACAGGGTGATTGAATTTAAATTCTAGGTAGGCCTGTGATTTTAGAATGCCTGGACTATTAAAAATGACATTCTAGTCTATATTCACACATGCACATATACATCATATATATGTGTATATATATGTACATATATATATACACACACACATATATATATGTATATATATCATGCATTTGTGAAGATTTTATAGAAACATTATATATCTACAATGTAATCTAATAAAATATTATTGTAGTAATGCAATAGTGCATTTATTCATATATAAACATCTCAAAACTCCCCTGAATGGCCAACTCTATGTATCCCACTCCCTGATTAGATATTTCCTTCAGCCAGATACCCAGCAGGCAACTTAATCTCTCCATGCCTAAAACAGAAATGTTGATTTTTATTTTTCCCTACTCTTCCCTTCATCTGTCAAATCTTCTTAAGTTTTCCATTTTAGTAGTTGGGAATTCTACCCATCCTGTTGATTAAGATAAAGCCCTATCACTCGTTTCTGATTTTTTCTCTTTTTTAAAGATTTTATTTATTTTTCTACTTGATAGAGAGAGAGAGAACATGAGTGTGTGAGTGAGCGGATTGAGGAGCAGAGGGGGAGGGAGAGGGACAAGCAGACTCCATACTGAGTGCAGAGCCTGAGTGGGGCTCCATCTCAATCTCTCCACTGTGAGATTATGACCTGAGCTGAAGCAAAGAGTTGGACACCCAACTGACTGAGCCACTCAGGCACCCCTCTGGATTCTTTCTTTTGACTCCATCTCTAAAATTGCATTATAAATTACCTCAATTCTCACGTTCTATACAACTACTATTCTAGACTAAGCAATGTTCTTATCCATATCAAGATTACAATAAAAGCTGCTTGACTGGTTTCTCTAATTTTCTCCTACTACTTGATCATTGTAGAGCTACTAGAGTTATCTCTCACAAAGGTAAATCACCTCACATCACTTCTCTGCCTATAATCTCAAGTAATATTCCATTTCACTTAGAATGTTTTCCAAATGCCTTTCTCCAAATGATCTGGTGTGCTACTGGACTAGGGCCTCACATCGTTTAATCTGGGCAGAGTAGGAATGGCTTACCTTCCCCCTAATGCCTGACACCAGTTAGTTTGCCACCAAACTAGCTTGGCTGACTTCCTTTTTCTCAGTAACCTCTCCATTTCTATCCCCTCCATCAGGAAACATGACCTCTTAACCTTTTTAGATTTTGAAACCCTCATCTTTCTCTTGTTTTCCAGGGATAAGAAACAGATCATTTACTTTTTCTCAGTATTCTGTTTCTCATTTTTGTGGTAGCATTTATTCTGTGCTTGATATCTTTATTGGTCTTCTTTTTTGATTCTCAAGGGCTCAGTATGGAATTCAAACTAGAAAAACTGTTATCACTTCTCTAAAAATGTTCCTGTGTATCTCCAATCTATTTATCCTATAGCGAATGGAGGCCTGTTTGTATTTTGAGCCTTCTCTTGGTTATTAGTGCAATTTGACTGTTCATTAATAGTCAACAGCAGCTTTCATCCACGAAACCTGGTGCACAATCCATGTCTAAACAAAGGATAGTCCCTTGCTTACCACTCCAGGGTCTACATGAGTCAATAAGATTCTTGCCAACCAGCTCCTAAAAGAGTATCTGGCATGGATCCCTATTGGCCAAATTAGTATCTTCCTTTCAAGAGTAAAGGTTGATCCTAAACAAGGAAAAAATTTGCCAGGCTAGTATGACTAATAATTGTTGGAATTGAAGTCCTGGTCAATCCTGGTCAATCAATAGACAAATCAATGTACATTATCATATACAAAAATTTAAGTAAAATTTTATTTTTAAAACATACTAGATTGAGGGCACCTGGGTGGCTCAGTGGATTAAGCCTCTGCCTTTGGCTCCGGTCATGATCCCAGGGTCCTGGAATCGAGCCCCACATTGGGCTCTCTGATCAGCAGGAAGCCTGCTTCCCCCGCTCTCTCTCTGCCTGCCTCTCTGCCTACTTGTGATCTCTCTCCCTGTCAAATAAATAAATAAAATCTTTAAAAAAAATACTAGATTGCATCATTTTTAAATTTCAACGTAAAATGTGAGTATGGAGTTTAAATAATTTAAAAATAATTTACCACATTTTATTCTAATGGTATAGGGTAGTTTTAGGAAATTCTTTATGACTTTATTTCTGTGAAACAACCCAACTATCTTCTCTTTATGTTTGGTTGGTGACTATTTCTCACAATCTCTACCATGTAGGTAATTTCAATTGTGTCTCATTGAAAATACAATATCTAAAAATATTAATATTACTATTTTTAGAAGAATTTATAAACAATTATGTCTGAATATGATATTGAATGGTCATCTCATCAATACTTTGGACTTTTAACAAAACTACAATTAAATTACTCTAAAAAGGTAATTGTCTTTCTTCTCCTTAGGATAAAAAGGAATTAACATACTCACCTAAAGAGTGAGTATGTCATGTCAATTCAGAAAGTTTCTCTTGATTTCTAATTTGAAAATCTTTCCTGGTGTATTAGTTGCGTATTTCTATTCTCATCTCAAAAAAATTTGAAGAATTACTTCTGGCCATTGGTAATAGCAGACATTTATTTTTAGATTTTATTGTTTTCTGTTTGGATTTTTTAAGCAAAGGAAAATGTCCCTTTTCTTCCTTAGAGTAATGTGCTTCATGCAATTCAATTGCAGAGATCCAGTTTAAATAAATACTCTTTCACAACTCTGATATTGAATTGTAATTTTTAACTTCACGATTCTGACCACAAATACTGAACTAAAACAAACTATTGTGTGAAACTCAGACCTAATGCAGCTAATGTCCATAACACTAAGTAAAAGTCAATATTTAAAAAATATATATATAATTGTTTTCAGGAAAAATAAAGAAAATTAGATTTGCAGTCAGTTGACTTGGGCAAATATTTTCTCCACAACATAATTTAATTATCACTTATTGTTTCCATAATTCATCCATTAAATTTCATCCAGATGAAATGAGAAGAAAAAATCCTAGACTATCACACAGTTTTGTTCCGATCAAAGGGCTGTTGTATGTGGTGGTATTTTATGGTGCATAAGAAGGAGGACTTTGGAATCAGAGACTGAAATAAATTTCACTTCTGGCCCTCACTACAGGTATGACCTTACTAAGTTCTCAAAGCCTCATTTTCTCCCTGCAAAAATGGGAATAATTGTAACTTTGTTATTAAAGATTGTCATTTTATAAAGATCATAATACATCGCAGGGGTTCAATGAATTGTAGCTTTGTAAAATTATCTTATAAACTTGTAACCAGATTTAAAATATAAGATTAATAACTGTTATCAGTATTTTCTTCAAGTAATAAGATGACAGTTACTTTAAAAGATGTTGTTAATAAATGTGCAAAGATAAGAGAGTTGTGGTTCAACTTAATTTTTCAGTTTATCTCATTCTTCTGTTTTGGGAAAAGATTTACATTTGTTTCATAACAAATACTGGATTTTCTGCATAAAATGACATTAAATTGGTAATGATAATTATGACATGGAGAAGTTCCTATTTCAGTAAAGAATGCTATGTAATTCTAGTAAAACTTGTCATGAGCAGACATGAATAACATAATGAAAGACATTATATACAAATGTTTAAAACATTATTATAGTCCAAAAAGCAAAGTGTATGTACTAATTTAGTTGCTTGATTTTCACCTTATGAAAACAATATTGCAATTTTCTTCATTGATAACTTTGATTCAGTAAACTTACAGAATTGGGCTGTATTGGAAATTAAAATTTGATTTTTACAAGAATAATTATGAGATAAATGATACCAGCATATTTTAAAAAGTCGTATTTCTTTTTATTATTATTATTTTTATTTGACAGAGATCACAAGGAGGCAGAGAGAGAGAGAGATAGAGAGGAGGAAGCAGGCTCCCCACTGAGCAGAAAGCCCAATGTGGGGCTCGATCCCAGGACCCTAGGATCATGACCTGAGCCGAAGGCAGAGGGTTTAACCCACTGAGCCACCCAGGTGCCCCTAAATGTCATATTTCTATAAAAAATCAGGTATATCTTGAGAATATGATTTCCACTTTTCAAAAAATAATGTGCATATACTTAATAATCTGTATGTATTTTTAAAATATTTTATTTACTTATTTTAAAGAGAGAGAGAGAGCACAAGTGGGGGAAGGAGAGGGAAAAGCAGATTCTGTGCCTAGGGCAGAGCCCTGCACAGGGCTAGATCCCAGGACCCTGGAATCATGACCCGAGAAGAATTGAAGAGCCAGATGCTTAATTGACTGAGCCATGCAGGCGCTGAACTCTCTGTATATTTTACAATTATAATAATTACATTTCACTTTTTCAAAATCAATTCTTAGTCTCATGAGATATTCCATCTTTTTATTTCCTGGAAGAGATAATACTATTAATTTAAAGACATTGACAGCTAACACCAGATTCTGTTATCAAATCTAAGTCTGTATCCATTGTCTGTTTCAATGTGTTGGTCTTAGTTACAGTATTTTGGTGTTTCAAGTAAAAAAAAAAATATTGTTTCTTAATCTTTTAATAGCATGGAGGACATTAGGAGAAGGGAAAATTGAAAGGGGAGAAATTGGTGTTAGAGACGAACCATGAGAGACTATGGAGTCTGAGAAACACACTGAGCAGGAGACAAACTGAAGGTTTTAGAAGGAAGGGGAGTGAGAGGGATGGGTGAGACTGGTGATGAATATTAAGGAGGACATGGATTGTACAGAGGATTGGGTGTGTAAATAAACAATGAATCATGGGACAGTACATAAAAAACTAATGTTGTACTTTATGGTGACTAGCATAACACAATAAAAAAAAAAAACCTAAAATAAAAGTATGAAGACCCCCAAAGATATAATTTCTCCTCATAGAGGAGACTGAAAGCTGATAGCCAAAATGAGGTGTCATCTAGAGGAGCCAAGGCTGTCTTTCTTCCATGTGCTGGAAAATAAAGATTTGTGAACAAAATAACCACTGTCTTATTTTAAGATGTTATATATAGGGGTAATTTGTGTTATGTAGAAATTAATAATAGAAATAATCAGCAGCAAATAAATTGAGCCTGTACTTTTTCAAAAGTGTTTTATACCCTATACAAGTATTTATGTCTAGGTATAAGGCCATATATGGGAGAACTCGAAATTATTAAAACTGCTACCAAAATTGAACTACAAATAACTAAAATTGCCTCCAGATCCATCTCAATTTCTATCAATATACCTAATATCCTGTAGAAATTACCAGTTTGATTATAGAATGTATTTATTACCTAACACCAATCTTTATGGAATAGAACAAAACCTGGAGAATTTATACTACTAGATATCAATATTTGCACAAAAGTATATGGGGAATAAGACTGTTGAGTATTGGTTATTGTAACAGTGATGAAAAAAATAGATAAATGGAACATAATCATTCAGAAATAACCCATACATGGTTACCTATTTACATATAAGGAATCATCACAGTGCTTTGGGATAAGGATGGCCTTTTTAAATAACATGTACTGGTTTCATTGGCTATCCTTCCAGAAAACATTAATCTTACACACTATCTAACATCATAAATAAACATTAACTTTAGATAAATCAGCCTGAATATGAAAGGCATTAAGAAAAAAAACCTTCTACAAGAAAACAGAATATTTGTATAACTTTGGTGTGGATAAAGATTTCTCAAATAGGACAGAAAATACTGAAAAGAAAACATAGGTTAGATTATATTAAAATTAAGAAATTCCATTTTTTAAACCATATCACAAAAGGACTGAAAAGAGTCATATCCAAAACTTTATGTCCATATATATTTATTCATATACATTGATACATGCATTTCAAAAGACTCAAATCCATAATATATTTTAATGCCCTTCACATCACAAGGCACTTCACATAACTGAAAAAAATGATAAACAAACATGTGAAATACAACTCAATTTTATTAGTCATAAGGGAAATGTAAATTAAAACCATAATGTAAATTACTATACACTCGGAAGAATAACTAAATTTTTTTTTTAGAATGACTAAATTTTAAGAAGGTGGAAAATGCCAAATATTGATAAAATGTGGGGAAAATTGAATTATAATTGTCAGGCTGAGTAAGTTTGTACAAATAGCCTGGATAGAATGTTTGGAAGTATAACCTGGCAATTCCATTCTTAGACACCTAACAGAATTATATATATTCTCCAGAATGAAAGAAACCTAAGATTCCATCAGTGGTATGTTGCTTAACTGTGGTGTATTCACACCATAAAAAAAACTACATGCATCTCACAAGATATGGAGGGAAAAGTGGCCAAACACAAATAAGCGCATATTGCATGAGTCCACTAATAACAGTTTCACATTTCCTGTATGTATAATTCAATGAAAAATTCTGAAGATACAAAGAATAACCTTACTTCTAATTCTGAGGTCACAAACTCGCCATGCTATTTCAGAGGGTACTGACCCTAATTATTTTATAAAAGGATATTATTTTATTTTCTCATATTTGACACAAATTGACTCAACATTCCAATGAATTTGAGGCAAGAGGTTCTGGATGAAATTTGTAAATTAAACAATGAAGCATTCCTCTCAGTTCAGTTTATCTTCTGCTTGCATTTATTTCTGACTGATTAAAATTGATATAGGCCACATACACTGTTTCACTGTTTTTCCTTTCTTTTTTTTTTTTTAAGATTTTATTTATTTATTTGACAGACAGAGATCACAAGTAGGCAAAGAGGCAGGCAGAGAGAAAGGGGGAAGCAGGCTCCTGGCCAAGAGAGAGAGCCCGATGCGGGGCTCGATCCCAGGACTCTGGGACCATGGCTGAAGGCAGAGACTTTAACCCCCTGAGCCACCCAGGCACCCCTGTTTCACTGTTTTTCAAGCATTACTTAATCACAATAGGTGGATATTATACCCATTTTTATAGCTGAACAATTTTCTCTTACAGACATTAATGAAATTTCTCAATTTCATACCAGTAAAAAATTAGAGCATATTGGACCAAGCTTAGTTTTATCACTGTGACACTAGAGTGTGTTGCCACTGACAAAGCCTCATTCAAACATGTATTGTAATTTATTTTTATCTGAATATTTCTATTAATACAGTATGACCACAAGAATAATAATTCTCTGGCTCAGTCCATTAAGCATCTGACTCTTGGTTTCTTCTGGGGTCATGATGTCAGGGCAGTGAGATCAAGCTTTGCATAATGCTGCATACTGGACATAGAACCTGCTTAAGATTCTCTCTCTCTCTCCTTCTGCTCCTTCCCCCTCTAAAAAAAAAGAGAATAATAATAAAAATAACTTTAGTGCTTAGCACCATGTATATTATAAAGCATTATGGTTTAAGGAGGTATCCCCTTGTCTCCCAAAGACAGTCATTTGGTCTTTTAATTTTTTTGTGTAAATTAATTTACATTCTTTGATGTATAACATATTTTCTAATATTTGAGATATTAAATTTTCTCATTGCTAGATTTGCTTGCTTATGATTGCCTGAGTTCAGGTAATTAGTAAACTGTCTGATATAATATGCAGCATAATTAATATAACTTAATGGAAAGTAATTTTTAAACCCTTATGTAATTCTCAGAATTACAGTAATGAAATTACTATCTAAAGGTCACAATAATATCATTTTGGAAAACAGTCATTCAGGACTGAATTAAGCATAAGTCATATTTGCACATGTGATTGATTATAAAAAATGAAATCAGAATTTTTTAAAGATGGTTTATATGTTAATATTCACATTGTTGGCATTTAATTTTAGTAAATACATTGACATTATAGTCTCTAAAGTTGAAAAATTTTAGAAGGCAATCATTGGAATACATTTGTATAAATTTATCAAAATAATAGAAATGTAGGGTTTGAATGAAGTTGTACATACACTTTTATCCTAAGTTAAATTGAAATGAACTAATAATTCATATTTTATATGTTTAAAAAACAACTGGCTAATGTCATAATAATAATAGTAATGGACTGAAAGATCCCCATGTACATTCTGAATATTAAATACAATAAATTATTTTTGTATATTTAAATTTTACCTTCATTGTATTATGTTCTGCATCTCCAAAAATTGTTAAATTGATTATTACCACCAAATACTAGCAAATAATGTTAAATAGCATTTCATATTTTAAGTTTTAGGATGTAACCCTAGCACTGATAACAGCTGTTCATTTGTTTGTTTTCAGTATCAATGACTTTATCAAATCATTTCCCAACCAGCTGACTTTAGAAGATTAATAAAACTAGACAGATATGTAATAATGTAAAATTTCATTACAATATTATTTTATTGAATCAATTTTGGACTTCTTAAAAATCTAAACACCATATGTGCTGGCATTTTTTCTTTTCCTTTTCTGTATTTCCATTTTTGTTACTTTATGAAAGAAACATTTTCTAAGAAATTTAATAACATAAAGCAGATGACAGCTGAATTTATAACAAATGTTATCACAACTAAAATACACAAAGAAAAATGGCACAGTTATGATTATTTTGTGCTAAATTTTTCTTGGGCAAATCCAAAATAGGGGAAAAACTTATTAACTGATCTTTCCAGGAGAGGTTTCAAACTTTTTTATTCCCATAATTTCTTGCCAAGTAATCCAGAGTCCTGAGTTGTGCAGTGTTCTTCCAAGATTAAAATAGCTTTTTTTTCCATTATGTATTCTTAACTACTTCATCAGTGCTAGTATATACAAAGGATTTACTACTTATAAATTATTGCCTTTTATGAAAGGGGGTTTAATAGAATATGCTGGCCCTATTAGCAATTGTATGTATTGATCATTTGAAAATAATAATATATTTATTATTTATTATTATTATTCCCTTTCTAAATATTGAAATAATAATAATAATACTATCATTCTTAATAGTACGAATAGTGAATCCATTTATTTTTTAAATTATGTTATGTCAGTCACCATATAGTACATCACTATTTTTTGATGTAGTGTTCCAAGATTCATTGTTTGTGTATAACACCCAGTGCATATATGTATATATGCAACATATACCTTCTTTAATACCCACCATCAGACTCACCCATCCCCTCCCCCTTCCCCTCCAAAACTCTCAGTTTGTTTCTTGGGGTCCACAGTCTCTCATGGTTCATCTCCCTCTCTGATTTCCTCTCCTTTACCTTCCCTTCCCTCTCCTAACGTCCTCCATGGTAGTTTCCCAGTGGTTCCCTTTATAAATCTAATGGATTGTCTTTCATAGAAAGCTTCTATTCTCATACAATTCCAAACAATACTCCATGGTGGTACCTTTGTCTTTCTTAAATATAAATTCCATATACCCTCCTTTGCTTAAAATATCTTCAACAGAAAATAAAATAAATAAAATAAAATAAAATAAAATAAAATAAAATAAAAATCTTCAACGGAATATCATTATAAAGATCATATGTTTGAATATGGCATACATGATCCATTACAATTCCAATTTTCTTACTTTATCAACCAGTCCCTTCCTAAGTGTTATGAACAAATATATTCAAATGAATTTTTTAGTACTCTTTCTTCTGGACACAATGAGTAGCTTCTATCAGCCTAATGATCCTACCAAGAAAGAGTAGAAAAGACATCTTTGAAGCTGCCTTCAGAGAGCTGCTGAGACAAAAATGCTTCTAGGGGCAAGACTGCAGAAAGAAAAGAATAACAGTGTTAAGTTCAAATTCTGCAAGCAGATTTCCTTTCTGGCCATTTATCAGGACAGATACTAAGAAATCCAGTGGTTATAGCTGACAAACCAGAAGTCTTAGTGGTCTCATACAGCTGGAAAAGCAAAGAAAGGAATCTGGCATTCCCAAGATAGACAGGACTTGAGGTAGTCGGTAGTCCAGTGAGAAGGGAGATGAAAGGTAAGGAAGCCCTACCCTGAGCAGATTTTCCCAGGAGCTTTTACAGAATTGGTAATTCTGCCAAACAAAGCAGAATGATGTGGAAACAGATAGTAGTTCATGACAGCCTTATAGTGATGAGAAAAAAAAAATATTGGAATTCAGAGCTTCTAAGGAAGATAATACACAGCTAACTCCCTAAACTTTCAGGTAGGACCCTTGGGGTACTATACAGGGGTAGGCAGAGCTTAACCAAACTTAACAAAAACTCCAGCCCAGAATCTAATCAGTACATCCTCTAATTAGATTAAGATGTTCTATTCCTATCTTATTTCTATACTAGAGAATAGGATTCAGCCCTTCTTAAAAAAATATGATTCCAGTCTATCAAAAATTACCCTACAGAACAAGAATCAAAACCAAGAAACATACCCAAATAATTGCAGTTATAAGTCCCAAGAGCAAGAAAAGATTGTCAGAAACATTGGGATACAGTGAAAAGGTCTAACAGACTAAGAATTGGAGTCTGAGAGAGAGAGAGAGAGAGAAGTGAGAGAGAAAGCAAGATTAAAGTAATATTCCGAGAAAAAGAATTTAATAAATTTTTCATACACATACCCACTTTTATTTCTACTCTGTTCAAATCACAAATTTTTACTTTTTGCCTTGTTTTTATTTATCACTGTTTGCCTTGTTTTTTATTTACCACTGTTCTTACCACTAGATGTTGCCATTCTTTATATATCCATAGTAGTTAATGCAAGAAGTTCTTAAAACTTCCCTTCTAAATAAATAAATAAATAAATAACTTCCCTTCTGATTGACTATTTAAGTTTTTAAAGATGTATTCTATAGGACAGATTTCTCTTCCATTATATATTTTATTTTCACTTTAAAACTTTTTTTTGTAAGATTTTTTTTTAATTTATTTTCAACATAACAGTATTCATTATTTTTTCACCACACCCAGTGCTCCATGCAGTCCATGCCCTCTATAATCCCACCACCTGGTATCCCAACCTCCTACCTCCCACCCCTTCAAACCCCTCAGATTGTTTTTCAGAGTCCATAGTCTCTCATGGTTCACCTGCCCTTCCAATTTCCCCCAACTCCCTTCTCCTCTCTATCTCTCCATGTCCTCCATGCTATTTGTTATGCTCCTCAAATAAGTGAAACCATATGATAATTGACTCTCTCTGCTTGACTTATTTCACTCAGCATAATCTCTTCCAGTCCCATTCATGTTGCTACAAAAGTTGGGTATTCATCCTTTCTGATGGAGGCATAATTCTCCATAGTGAATATGGACCACATTTTGCTTATCCATTCATCCATTGAAGGGCATCTTGGTTCTTTTCACAATTTGGCGACCGTGGCCATTGCTGCTATAAATAATTGGGGTACAGGTGGCCCTTCTTTTCACTACATCTGTATCTTTGGGGTAAATACCCAGTAGTGCAATTGCAGGGTCATAGGGAAGCTCTATTTTTAATTTCTTGAGGAATCTCCACACTGTTCTCCAAAAAGGCTGCACCAACTTGCATTCCCACCAACAGTGTAAGAGGGTTCCCCTTTCTCCACATTCCCTCCAACACATGTTGTTTCCTATCTTGCTAATTTTGGCCATTCTAACTGTTGTAAGGTGGTATCTCAATGTGGTTTTAATTTGAATCTCCCTGAGGGCTAGTGATGATGAACATTTTTTTATGTGTCTGATAGCCATTTGTTTATCTTCTTTGGAGAAGTGTCTGTTCATGTCTTCTGCCCATTTTTTGACATGATTGTCTGTTTTGTGTGTGTTGAGTTTGAGGAGTTCTTTATAGATCCTGGATATCAACCTTTTATTTGTACTGTCATTTGCAAATGTCTTCTCCCATTCCGTGGGTTGCCTCTTTGTTTTCTTAACTGTTTCATTTGCTGTGCAGAAGCTTTGATTTTGATGAAGTCCCAAAAGTTTATTTTCGCTTTTGCTTCCTTTGCCTTTGGAAACATATCTTGAAAGAAGTTGCTGTGGCTGATATTGAAGAGATTACTGCGTATGTTCTCCTCTAGGATTCTGATGGATTCCTGTCTCACATTGAGGTCTTTTATCCATTTTGAATTTATCTTTGTGTATGGTGTAAGAGAATGGTCGAGTTTCATTCTTCTACATATAGCTGTCCAGTTTTCCCAGCACCATTTATTGAAGAGACTGTCTTTTTTCCACTGTATATTTTTTCCTGTTTTGTCGAAGATTAATTGACCATAGAGTTGAGGGTCCCTATCTGGGCTCTCTACTCTGTTCCACTGGTCTATATGCCAGTACCATGCTGTCTTGGTAATCACAGTTTTGTAATAAAGCTTGAAATCAGGTAACGCGATGCCCCCAGGTTTATTTTTGTTTTTCAACATTTCCTTAGCGATTCAGGGTCTCATCTGATTCCATACAAATTTTTGGACTCTTTGCTCCAGCTCTTTGAAGAATACTGGTGGAATTTTGATCAGAATGGCATTAAAAGTATAGGTTGCTCTAGGCAGTACAGACATTTTAACAATGTTTATTCTTTTGATCCAAAAGCATGGAATGTTCTTCCATCTTTTTGTGTCATCTTCAACTTCTTTCATGAGTGTTCTGTAGTTCCTCGAGTACAGATCCTTTACCTCTTTGGTTAGGTTTATTCCCAGGTATCTTATGGTTCTTGGTGCTATAGTAAATGGAATCAATTCTCTAATTTCCCTCTCTGTATTTTCATTGTTCGTGTATAAGAAAGCCACTGATTTCTGTATATTGACTTTGTATCAAAAACCTCCCAAAAAACAAGAGCCCAGGACCTGATGGATTCCCTGGGGAATTCTACCAAACTTTCAAAGAAGAAATAACACCTATTCTCCTGAAGCTGTTTCAAAAAATTGAAGCAGAAGGAAAGATTCCAGACTCTTTCTATGAAGCCAGATTTACCCTGATCCCCAAACCAGGCAAAACCCTACCAAAAAGGAGAATTTCAGACCAATATCACTGATGAATATGGATGCTAAGATTCTCTAGAAGATCCTAGCAAACAGGATCCAAGAGCACATTAAAAAGATTATCCACCATGACCAGGTGGGATTCATCCCTGGGCTACAAGGATGGTTCAACATTCGCAAGCCAATCAATGTGATAGAACAAATTAATATGAGAAGAGAGAAGAACCACATGGTCCTCTCAATCGATGCAGAAAAAGCATTTGACAAAATCCAGCATCCATTCCTGATTAAAACGCTTCAAAGTATAGGGATAGAAGGAACATTCCTGAACTTCATCAAATCTATCTATGAAAGACCCACAGCAAATATCATCCTCCATGGGAAAAAGCTTGCAGCCTTCCCGTTGAGATCAGGAACACGACAAGGATGCCCACTCTCACCACTCTTGTTCAACATAGTATTAGAAGTCCTAGCAACAGCAATCAGACAACAAAAAGAAATAAAGGTATCCAAATTGGCAATGATGAAGTCAAACTCTCTCTCTTCGCAGATGACAGGATTCTTTATATGGAAAACCTCAAAGACTCCACCCCCAAACTACTAGAACTCATACAGCAATTCAGCAACGTGACAGGATACAAAGTCAATGTAGTTTAAAAATTTTAAAAAAAGATTTATTTATGTCATAGAGAGAGGGTGCAGGGGGAGGGGCACAAGGAAAAGGAGAGAGAATCCACAAACAGACTCCCCGCTGAGCACAGAGTCCTACATGGGGCTCTATTCCAGGACTCTGAGATCATGATTGGAGTTGAAATCCAGACTCTGTTTCTGAAATGACTGAGCCACTGAGGTGCTCCAACTTTGTTTGCTCTTCAAGTTAATATTCAGTCTTGTAACACCTGTCTCTAAGGTAGTTGGGTTGATAAAAATATAACTAAAGACTGTGCTTAGCATCAATTAATTGAATTTAAGAAGTCATTTGTAAATAAATATTTGTTGAAAAGAATTATAGAATTGAAGTGGAAATGAATTCCCTTAGGTATGAGAGAAATAGCATATGTTTTTAATATATCTCTTTGCAGCAGGGGGAAGTACAATATTATCTCCTCACTCCCCCAATTGCCAATATATAAATTTCAAGTTTATTTTATTATTCAAGTTTATAAACTTCAACTTTCATAAAAGTTATGGATTTATGTCATCAAAGCAGAATGAGACAATGAAATTAAAAGTAAAATGGTATTTTCCACTTTTGTCATTTAACAGTTTATAAATATTATCAATAATAGGGCTTTAAACAACAATGCCAGTGGTAGACTTTAAAGAGAAATTAATATGCCATTTGCCTTTATAAGGTCTTTAAAGCCTTAAAGAAAACATGGTATAGTTAAGTATGTTTAGACTTAAATCCATTATCAATGCTATCAGATTAGTGAATAGGAAAAAAAATAGCCTTTGTTTTCTCTATCTTGCAGAAAATTGCCCTTATACTTTCTAGACCTGCTGGATTAAATGCAAAGGTAAACCAATAATGTATTCTTGGTTTATGGACAATTCTAACAGATGCAATCAATAGAGTTGTTATGAATATGTACTTCAAATGAAAGGGCATTTGGTACATCCTACATAATTCATTTTATTTTATTTTATTTTATTATTTTTTAAAAAAGATTTTATTTATTCATTTGACAGACAGAGATCACAAGCAGGCAGAGAGGCAGGCAGAGAGAGAGGGGGAAGGAGGCTCCCCACTGAACAGAGAGCCAGATGTGGGGCTCCATCCCAGAACACCAGGATCATGACCCAAGCCGAAGGCAGAGGCCTTAACCCACTGAGCCACCCAGGCACCCCACATAATTCATTTTAAAACTGATTTTTAAACTACATGATTCTTATTTTTTTAATTTTGAAAACCAAAACCATAAACAAAGGATTTCTGTTAACATGAAAGATTCTAATTTGCAGTATACTTATCTGACACACAAAGCTGACAGTTTTGTCCTTGTTATGGCATAAATTAGAAGGAAGAGGAAGAAAATTGATTATTAATTAGCCTGAGAGCAATGAAACAAAATTAATAATGTCACAGCCTCTAGACTGGAATCAGTGGCTTCTTAAACAATACAGAAAAGTGGCTTGAACTATGATCAAGTTTACCTGGATTAGAAGATACTACTGGCAATTAATGATCATGTGACTTTGAAATCAATGAGTTCTACCAAAAGAAACTATGGCATCCACTTTAACAATGTAGGTAATTTGGCTCAGGATTATTATGAAAAAGGGCTTGGATAGCTATAAGACAATGACAAAATGATGTATGAGTGAGGAGCCCAAATTTGAGAATGCTATACCCGCTACATAACTTATTTCTATTAGAAATAAATGTATTTTTGCAGTATTATTAAAATTATATAACATGCAACATTGCTATATTTGCAGATATTTAAAAATAACTAGCCCTTTGGATTATAATATTTCTACTTATTATTTTATTATATTTCCTGTTCTTGTCACAGTATGATAGAAATGAATTCTCATTTATTAAATTTACTTTAGCATCTTGTCATAATAGTATCATTTCACATCATGACCATTTCCTCCTCATCAACAGTCTTCAGAAAAACTACTAAGGGCTAAGTATAGGATTTAATACCAAAATATTTTGAATACGAAGCAGTGAATATTTCATTCATTCGGACTTGAACACAAAATATAGATATGTATATACTGTTAAGCTAATTTTTCCCCTTAGTTAAATATAAACTTTGTTATTTAAGTATTTCATTTCAGATTGAAAGGAATGGTTTTAGGCTTAGATATAAAACATTCAATTACACTGTCATAAAGAATGTACATGCCATTAAGTTTACAAGTTAAAGCTAATTTACATAAAATAGAAATTTCTTTCAGACTAGATGTCAAAATCATGAGTCTATCTTGATTTATCATTTTCTGTGTGAAACTAAGCATTTGATCCACTTAAGACACTGATTGTTTTGTATTCTTGCCCCCCATGAAAGAGATCTTTTAAAGACTTTTCTAAAATATATCCTTGTAAACACAGTCACCAAGATGTTACTTCAAGTAGTCAAATAAGTAATAAAATAAACTTTGCAAAGGGTGGTATTGAAAACCTGGTTAGATTGTGTCTTCATGGGAAAATTTTGAACTCAGAAATCATAGAGAATATAAGTCTTGGGGTTCGGAAAGTAAACTGCAACATGTATATACTTGGTAAAATGATGTTCCATAGGAAATAATCAAAATTTAGAATTTTCTTCAGCTGATGGATTATACTGCATGTACAGTGATGCAGAAATGCAAATAGGAATTTTCAATCCTCAACTGGTGAACCTCAGGACCAAGATTTTTCTAGGAAAGAATGGGAAATTGTCCATGAGATGTGACTGAAAAAAGGCAGGATAAATCATCTGATCCTCATAGGGCCAGAAAAACATAAGTATTTCAAGGTCATTAAGCTTCTAAGTGGCAGAGCTAGGCAGATACTACCTCTATTACAATCGCTATTCCAATGGATTTCAAGCTACTTTTAACAGCTGATTTTTTTTATTGAAATGAACATGGCTAAATTAAATCAAATTAAAAACTAAGCTTCACTGGTTGAAGCTGGGGTGAGGAGTAGTCCATTTATTTTTGTTTCTTCACCAAATCTCACCCAGTTCTGTCATTCACAGTGATTACAAAGCACGTCCACAGAACAAACCCTAGACTTCTCTAAGTCTTTCAAAATCACTGCATTTAAGATGTTAGGTGCCACACTAGCATATTAACTTTTCTATTGATATATTGTTAATAATAGACATTAGATTACATGATTACATTAGAATGCATTAGCTTATTAGCTGGCTACTTGAACAACAGAGAAGAAAATTAAGCATTTCTTTTTTTAAAGATTTTATTTAAATTTATTTGTCAGAGAAAGACACAGCAAGAGAGGGAACACAAGCAGGAAGAGTGGGGGAAGGAGAAGCAGGCTTCCCGCAGAGCGGGGAGCCCAATGTGGGACTCAATCCTGGGACCCTGGGATCATAAGTGGAGCCGAAGAAAGACCCTTAACGACTGAGCCACCCAGGTGCCCCAAGCATTTCTTGATAAGATTCCTTGGAAACAGTCGGACTGTTCTGAAATACATGAGAAAGTCTGGGTTGTTAGGGCTACATAATGCATTTTCTCTCAAGAAAATAAAGTACATAGACCTAAAAGCTCATTGCAAAGGTAAGCAAAATCAAGGTACATGATAAAACACAACTAGAAAATTTTTAATCAGAAATTATAAAGCAGGTTTTTTTTATTTTGTTTGTATTTTTTCCAACCCTCTTTCAGATATATCTTTCTGTTGGGTCAAAATATAACAATATATTGTCAAATGTGGTAAGTGCTATAAATAAGGAAGTACAAAATATAAAAAGTTAGAAACAGGTAATGGAACTTTTCCAGGTAAACTCATTGGAATGAATTCATGAATGTAGTTGTATGTAATCTAGGCTAAGTAGAACAAACGGGTATTGGAGAAAACGGGACACAGGGCAGATATACCACGGCATCATTGATTATTCTTTCTCTTAGTTCACGTATTCCCAAAATTTCCTGTAATATTGAGCTATTCATTTTAGATAATAATATTTCTTAATATTTGTATCACCTCTGACACCATAAAGAGCTTAACATTTTATTTCCTCTGATGTTTTCTTCCTTTATTAATTCCTTAAAGTTGTTTAACTGAAATATTCTTGACACTCTGTTTCTTAAAACCAAATATTCTTATAGGTGTGCAGTGTTGTAACTGATCATGTGGTTAAACTTCTCAAAATCTACCCCCATTCCTTTAAGGTAGGAAACCACCCCAGTCAGAAGTTTCTAATATCATGATCCTCCAGAAAAGACATTGAACAAAAACTGCAGATAAGTTGGAATAACTCCTCGGTCACTTGTCACTAGAGTATCATGACTGTCACTGCCAAACTCAGTTAAGTTGGCAAATTGGTGCCATGTCTTCAATGATTAGCTTCTGATAACCATAGATGGGATATTCTCTTGCTTTAGACACCAACTGGTGATCCGCAAAGAGGGAATCAGTCCTTCCTGAGTCAGTTTGCCTACAATCAGCTATTGGAAAATTTTCTGACCTTTCTCATATCTCTCCGATCTGACCTTTGTAAGTTCCTTGTCACTGTCTCATATATATATATATATATATATATGTGTATATATATATATATATATATATATGTATATATTTACTTAACCCAGGAGATTCTAAGTCATGAATGATCACACAGTAGTTTCACCAATATCGTTCCATACATGACATTTATATGATTAATTCTGAGACACTAAGCACAAAAAATAAATAATAAAGTAGCCTACACCTATGGGATGAGAGTCTCCAAAATTCATTTATCCTGGTACACACTACCACTTTATGAACTTCTCTAAAGCAGGGAGATTATTTTGTTTTTTACTCTGTTAGTTTTATCACCTAGCTCAGTTTCAGGCAAGCAGTGAAAAATTATGTGTTAAATGAAGTTTTGTGTATTTGTGTGTGTGTGTTTTAGTAAATACTGAAAGAAACAGCTAATTCATCAGTATATTTGCTACCAATGTATTAGTCTTTATGTTAAAGTTGTGCCATGGATTAGTGACTATATTTAGTCTTACTTAATAATAAGAGTACTCTCTAGTTATTATAAATTGTTTGAAAACTATACTTCTTTCACATTTCCAAAATGTCCAGATTGTAATGTAAAATATGCCAAGCTGTTTGGTACATTTCCTAATGGAAATATTATAAAGTATATCATTAGCTATATTTTAAAAATCAGTTAAGATAGTCATACAAACTCTTAAAAATGGATTGAAGAAATTTTAAATAAAATTTGCATCTGTGTTGAGATTGCTACCTTAGGGAGGTATTTGAGCTTACATATAGGTAATCATCAATGAATATTTCCTATATAGATAAACAGTTGGTTGAAAAATGCATTCATAAAAACTTTGACAGGGAGAGTGTAGTAAGTTGAAAACTGTTCAGCAGTTTCCCCCAGAAGGATGCATGCAATTACAGGAAAAAAAAAAAAAAAAAGAGAATAAAACAGATTTCGGGGAGATCTAAGTTTAAGATTATTACATTTTTTTTAGCATCTCATGTAACATGGAATAGACTTGCAAAGCAAGGATAAAACAAGACACAGCTTGTCTCTTCCTTCTCCTCATTTTCCTCTTTCTCCTTTATCTTCATCTCTTTCCCTTATCGTCTCTTCCTTCTTTCTTAATCCCATCTGCAACTATCACCAATTTTTCAAAATAAGCAAGAAATCGCATAGACAAATTACAAATCTGTTTGGGAAGCATGAATAAACTGTTTTGAGCAAGGGGATGGGACTTCATCAAAAAGTAAATTTAGTTACAGAATCCTGAATAAGTAAATTTGAGGAGTAATTTAAAGGACCAAAAATCTACAAATATAAGCATAATGCATCTATCTTTATCCACATCTATTTTCTTTTCCTCCTTCCTTCCTGAAGAAATCATCAGATCAGAAGAAAGTAAGCAAAGATCTATAGAAATCTGGAGGGAATATCCAGAAGAAGTAAAGCCAACCCTTAATTTTTCTGAGCTTTAAAAATTTCTTTGTAAATTCATGTGAAATTTTTATTTCCCTATATATTGATTTATTTTAATGTAAGAAATAGTGTTTTTACATTAAAATCTGCGCTTTCTTGGCAACTGAATGAAAAAGGATAATTTTTATTTTCCTGCAGCTCTCATATATTCCCTATATATTGTCATATGAGGGGTATTTAGCAGGGCAACTTGAGAGAAATAGTGACTTTATAGGATATGTTTAAAGCACCCTAGAAGGCAGAAAACAAATGAGACTTTGGTCATCTTGTGATGCTAAAAATTAAAATGTGAAAAGCAGCTTTTATATGAAAATATTTGAAAACAGTCTTTCAATATAGGCACAAAGTAAGGACATGGGATAGAGTCAATAATTTGAACAAAATAAATGTGAAATAATAAAGGCTATCTTTCCTATGGTAAATTTATTATCATGAAGTTATTTCATAAAACTCAGTCAATAACATTACCTTTCCATTAAGGATTTTTTTTTAAGATTTTATTTATTTATTTTACAGAGAGAGATCACAAGTATACAGAGAAGCAGGCAGAGAGAGAGGGGTAAGCAGGCTCCCCACTGAGCTGAGAGCCCGACGCAGGACTCCATCCCAGGACCCTGAGATCATGACCTGAGCCAAAAGCAGAGGCCCAACCCACTAAGCCACCCAGGGCACTGAGGAATTTTTTTTTTTAAATAAAATTATATTATTAAGGCATAAGTGATAGGTAAAGAGTCTGTAATAATATATTTACAGCATTCTGTGCTTCTTTCAGCATGTAATAATTAGATAAGTTCATATGATTTGGAATAGTTTGTATTGGCTTTTGTTGAAATGATTCTCTCCCAGTATTTTAAGTCTCGTTTTAGCAAAATAGATAAGTAAAACCAAGCAAATATATAGGGACACATCTCTCAGTGAAGCATTTTTCAGTGGAAGTTTGTCAATGAGTTTTTTGTGTAATTGTATAGAAAAAGACAACAGTTAGCTACATATCCTTTCTTTCTTTCTTTCTTTCTTTCTTTCTTTTTTTTAAAGATTTTATTTATTTATTTGACAGAGAGGGAGAAGGAACACAAGCAGGGGGGTTGGGAAAGGGAGAAGACGGCACCCCATTGAGCAGGCAGCCCAATGCCAGGTTTGATCCCAGGACCCTGGGACCATGACCTGAGCTGAAGGCAGACGCCTAATGATTGAGCCACCCAAGTGCCCCAGCCACATATCTTTTCAAACACACACATTGTCTTTTCCTGAACATATGTCTATTTATAGATAGATAAATATTGATATATATGTATAGATACAGATGCTTTTTCCATGGGCTATTACTCAGTTTTGACAAAGTCATGGTTGCCAAGCAAAAAAAGGAAAAAAATCATGTCTTATAGGCATTTTTGTTGTCTACCTAGACAAGTTTTGACAATATATTGTATCTCTACTTAAAAAAAAAAATTCCCTTATATTAAAAAATTGATTAAGCCTCATATTTTGTGCTCCTCTTAGAAATTATTATCCAGTTTATTATTACTTTTATTTTATTTTATTTTTAAAAGTCTTACCTATTTATTTGAAAGAGAGAGGAGAGGGAGTGAAAAAGAGAACTCAAGCAGACCCCTTTTCCAGCACAGGGTCTGATGTGGGCCTCAATCTCACCACTCTGAAGTCATGACCTGAACAAAATCAAGAGTTGGAGACTTAACCAACTATACCACTAGGCACTTCCTATTGCTTTTATTTTAAAACTCTAAAAATTAATAATCAATATTCAATACCTCCAGCTTCACATCCAACATTTTTAATTCTAACCGTACATTTCTAATCTGACTAATATAAATCTAACTGTAGACCTTTTCTATTTTACTGATATTATTTTTCAAATATTAATGTTTATTTCATGTTAAATTTAGTCCTACCTGGACTAAATTTTGAACGAAACCATTAATCTTGTTCTGATATAAATATTTTCTTCTTTTACTTTTCAGGTAGTGAATATTCACTACTTTTCTCATTGACTCTCAAGACAAATGGTTTTTGTTTCCTCGCCTCCTCAATTTCTGCTGCATTCTGCACTAAAAATGTAGTATTCCTATAGAAATTTTTGTTGGCCTTCTATTTATTTTGTTCTCATTTTTCTGTGTTTGGTCAATATATTCTATTCCCATGGCTGCAGTTCTCACAAAAAAACATGACAAACTAATAAATACTCTCTCCATGACTTTTTTTGAACTCCATATCCAACTGCCCTGCTCTTGTACCTTTCATATATAGAATCATACATATTATATGTATATAATGTATGATCTAATAACATATAATATCATTTATGAATAAAATAAAATACTTATCCTGCCTTTCATATATGGAGAGTTTTTGAAGATAACCAGATGTCAAGGGAAAGATCAACTTTCTGGAGCAATCACAGCTAATAAACACTGATAACTCGTCAACAGATGTTACCCATTGATGTGGAGTGTAATGATAGGGGCATCAGACTAATTGCTCAAATCTCTCATCAGTGTTAAAATGATTAAACAATAGGCAAACAAACATGATGTATTTTTTTATATGATACAATATGAGTTAAACAACACTACCTATGACATTCTTTCCAAACATTGAATTTGAATCACACTAGTAACCACATAAGTTTAGAAAAAAACATGAGAAACAAACAAACAACATTGTAAAGATACAATCAGATGAACCGCCCATATATGGAAAATTTTCTTTGTAACATGTGATATGTTTTCTTAAATAAAGTAATACCACAGGGGAAAATGAAACAGACTAAAGAGAAAAGAAGCCAAATACAATGTACAGATTTTATTTGGATCTAAATTCTAAACAAAAATGAAATGAAATTAAATATATTTATAAAATTATCAGCAATAAATTAATGAAGATTGTTTATTAACTGACAATAAGGGATTACCTATAATTTTCTTTTTTGTGTTAATCATTTTGACAATATTTTTAAAAACCTCCTTATGTATTAGTCTATATATAATATATGTATATATATTATACACACATACACTATGTATAGTGTATATTCATAGTATATAAAATATATGTGATTTAAATTTTTACAATATATTTTAAATACTTCAGAAATAAGATGGGGTACAATGAAATAAAAAAGACATAATGTTTAGCTGAAACTAAATAATGATGTCATGAAGATTCATATACTATTCCTTTTCAGTTTTTCTGAAGGTTTTTACAAAAACAAGAAAAGGTTTAACAAATCCTAGTTTATTCCCTTCTGTATGTATTACAAAGGTGTTTTATTTGTTCATTTGCTTAATAGTGGTGACAGTTTGTGGGTGTCACATCTCCTTAAAAATTGATTTAGAGGTATAGAAGTGTTATGATTGACTAATTTTTTTTTAAATCTCCTAGATATTGAAGCTAGGCAAAATAATATTTAGTTTTTATCCAAGCCATGAAATTAAGAAGCATTGGTATAATATTGAAAACAATTACTTGTTCTGTCCAAATATTTGTTAGAGTATCACATTAAATAGAATGGTGATAGCCATATAAATTTAAAGCACCTCCTTGTAAAACTAGAATTTTATATTATTAGCAGATATATTTTACTTTTTCAACATGAAAATACTACGGTTTTCTTTATTTTATATTTTCTCTTTAGTTTATCAGTGGTCTTGTAGCCTTTGAATGTAAGTTTTATCAGATGCAATAGAGAAAACTTGAAATTACTACCAACCTTTCCACTTCCTCATAACTATGCCTGTGCTTTCCCTGTCCTTCCAGTGACAGATTTGCCTCTTTGAATAAAGCTGAAAATTTGAGCCAGTCATTACTCTCAGACTAACTCTTGATGGCAGGTTGAGTTCATTTGCTAAACTGGACCAATCTGATTAATTACTTATTGTGTCTTTCTAGAGATGGCAAGGAAGGCTCTCCTTTTGCTTTGAAGAAAACCTGTAATCCAGAACTGTTTTTAGAAAGGTAGTGACAGGTAATCCCCTGTTGTGTGTGTGAGTGTGGTTTCAAGTTTTTATTTAAACTCCAGATAGTTAACATACAGTGCAATATTAGTTTCAGGTGTAGAACTTAGTGACTCATGTCTTAAATACAAAACCCAGTGCTTATCACAAGTGCACTCCTAAATACCCATTACCAATTTAACCCATCCCCTGCCCACCTCTCCTCCAGAAACCCTCATTTTTTTTGTACCCTATAGTTAAAGTCTATTTTAGTGTTTGCCTCTCTCTTTACAATGGGTAATCTTCTTGAAGAACGTCTATCCAGCAAAATAAAAACCACATCCAGAAAGATGAGGTGATAATTAGTGGGGAGAGAGAGAGGAAGAGAGAAAAACAAAGACAAAGGGAAAGAGAGAAAGAAAGGGAGAAGGAGAGAGAAGGAGGAGGAAAACAGTGTACATATATTCATGTCCTTGGTTTAATCTATCCTTGATAGAAGCTCAAGTCTTTTGTTTAGAATAAAGAACAGATTTTCAATTCTTGCATGTTTATTTAAATTGGGGTTTTGTCACATACAAATCGATACCCAACTACTGTGCAAGATTCTCAGTTGTGTTTGTATTTTGGCTATCAAGGAAATCATTTGGGGGAAAATATAAATCCATCCAGAATTGTGTAAATTCATTCACATATTTATTCATCCAGCATATATGAAGCATAGTTTTATGCCTGGAACTAAGCCTATTTGGAAACACAGTGAAACTTGATGTACAAAGATCTCTGCTTGCATAATTCTCCCAATATATGGAAATTATACAAATCATTACAATGGAAGGTGGTACATTCTTTAAGAACCATATGCAAAGCGCTAAAGGAACACAGAAAATAAACAATGTAACACTGTCAGTTCCAAATTTTCTTTGAAACGTTATCTCATCTTCAAATGTATAATTAAATCATTAATAGATGATGTTTGATAAGATATAATAGTTTCAGTAATATGTACTAAATACACATTGCAGAATCTGAAAAATTGCCCAAGTTTCATGTTGAAATCAATATGGTACCACAGAAAGACAACAGAATCAAGTAAAAACACTGGAGTGACTCTTTACCATCCTTACAGACCAGCATTACTTATAGAAATTTAACTAAGGATCTATACATAGGACCCACCCCAAATGGCTGTGTTCCATTAATTTGGAGTGGCTATTTAAAATTTCTGCAAAGTAATTTTGTTGGGCTTCCAGGGTGGATAACCACTGACCTAGATTAAGTATTTCTTGGAAATTAGCAGAAATCCATGAAAGGATTTATTCTTTTTGTGTGCAGTATTGGGAATTTCAAGGCCATACTTGGAAATATGTAAGTATAAGAAGTCAAACATCTGACACCTACATTCTATTCATAGTGATCACCATGGTGAATAGTAAAAAGTAATGAAAAATTGTATTCCAAAAGATTTTTGTTGGAGTTTACTGAGATGACATGACCTCCAGTTTACTTGGGAGCTGGGCCCTGGCAATCAGAGGCTACTCACTGTCTCCCCTGTCCTTGGAATCTGCACTCCACTTGCCTTCTGCTTGCTAGAAGCTGCCCAAGCACACAGACTTGAGATGGTATGTTGATATCATCTGGATGGTATATGTGACTCAGCCCAGTTAAGGCCTCTGCATAAACTTTCAGATCCTGGTGGGAGGGTGCAGCAATCGATTTGTCATGTAGCTGCCCAAGACAGCCTGCTAAATTCCCTTGTTTGATACACCTGCCACCTAGCAGCCTGGAACGGACTCCTTCTTCTGTCCTTCCATCCCCTCCCTGTGGTGGGTTCAATTTGTGAACAACAGTTTCATTAATGACAACACAAATTGCAACTAATAAAAATGTGTAGAACAAAATTGTAATTGATATGATATAACAATATATATTATGTTGCACATATATAATTTTTTTCATTTTAGTGAATATCTTTGCTGTTCATCTGAAAGTTTTATTAAAACACAAATAATCACTGTTTACATCTTAGAGATTCAATATTCAATTGGTGATGTTCACTTGTATATGATTTATATAAACACTAGTAATTTTGTTTACAGTGGCTTTGTTCTAGATGACTTGAGAAAAGAACACTGAACACATATTTTTATAAAAATGAAACTGAAAGTGTTTCATTGAACATGCAATTCTATGTACCCAGTAATGTTATATTGTAGGGAAAAGTAAATAACATTTTCTAAATTCTGACTTGCTAAAACAAGCCTAATGTATAAACAATAATACCTGTGTAATATTGTGTGATGAAATGAAAATAGTGAAATGTTCTTAAAAATACTATATTCTGTAGAATCACATATTTCTTGAATGCGAGGTTCAAAACTAAGGTTTTGAATTACTAAGAATGAGGTTTTGAATTACTAAGATAAAAAAATACATCTGTATACCTTTTAAATATCCTACAACATATGCTATAGATATACACAGAAATGCTTATGGAAAAATGATTTTAAAACAACTAAGCTAGAGAATAGGTAGTAATGAGAAAAATACTGCATGAAGATAATCTTTCAAATCATTTTGACTTTGGGATTACCACTAAGTAATAATTATATAATTGTATATTAAGTACTAGGCACATTTTTAAGTGCTTTTTATGAATTAATTCATTCTTCCTCTCTGAACACTGAAATACTCTTAATATTAAATGATACTCTTAATATTATTATCAAATGCAACTAATGGATCACATGATAACAGTATGTTTAGCATTGAAAGAAACTTCCAAACACTTCCAAAGTGTTTTTGTATTAGAATCTTCATCATGTTAATCATAATTATTTTAAATTCCATGTCTGATAATTCCAACATCTGATCTGTTTGTGTCTTATGCTGTGCCATCATACTTTGTTTTTTGTTTGTTTGTTTTGTTTTTTGTTTTTTTGCCTTTTTTTTTTTTTTTTATTTCCAGCATAACAGTATTCATTATTTTTGCACCACACCCCGTGCTCCATGCAATCCGTGCCCTCTATAATACCCACCACCTGGTACCCCAACCTCCCACCCCCCGTCCCTTCAAAACCCTCAGATTGTTTTTCAGAGTCCATAGTCTCTCATGGTTCACCTCCCCTTCCAATTTCCCCCAACTCCCTTCTCCACTCTAAGTCCCCATGTCCTCCATGCTATTTGTCAATTATCATATGGTTTCACTTATTTGTTTTTTTGCCTTTTAATATGCCTTTTAAGTCTTAAAATTTTTTGTCGAATGTCAGACATGATGTATCAGAAAATAGAAATTGAGCTAATTCAGCTTTACTGTGAGCTTTTATGTTTCTCTAGAATTTAGGGGTGTTTGTAACATTTGCTATGACTGTAGGCACCAGAAGGTTCAAATTTCTCCAGTATCCTTGCATTGGTCTCCGTGTTCTCTTTGGGATTTCCTAAGAACTACTCTTTAGAAGAGGTCTTCACTGTAATCTCCATTACCACACTGGGTTTCTGTTGGTGTGGTGGCTAGGCATGGGGAAGGAGAAGGATCCTATAATATTATGATTAAATCTCAGCATTTTAGTGGAAATGTGTCCAAGTTGTGGCTTTTGTAAACATTTCTCAGCTTCCCTCTCCACCTCGGGTGAGACAGAATGGCCAATAGGGCACAAAGTTGGGGAAATGACCTTTCCCCAAATCCAATAAGGCTTTGATAAGTCCTTTCCCTGTGTTATGGAGAAAGCTCTAAACCTGTTTTATAATGGTTACTTTTCCCTCCTCTGACAGATTCATGAGGGGAGTTTTCTTGGCAACTCTTCAGAAGACTGGTTGGTTTTCTGGAGGTGAAACTCACAGAAGTTTGTGTTCTTCCAAGACTCTAGCCCCAGGAGTTTCTCACACTTACCTTCATAGTCTATATTCTCCTCTGGCACTTCATCAAAATTACTTTTTATAAACTCTCCCTACCAGTTTATGGCTCCAGCCATTTCTTCTCCAGGTTAGAAGCTAACTCCCAGCTGTGACTCCATGGATTTGTCTGTCTCTCTGGCTTTCCAAGTGGCAATTCCCTTGCAAACTCAGTTCTTTGATGTGTCCACAATAGGGCATCGATTTCCAGTTTGTTCAGCTGTTTCTTATTGTAAGAAGGAATGTAAAACTTCCAAGTTCTTTATGTGTTAACACTTAAGCCAGAAATCATGGATTTGTATTTTTAAAAGCTACACTTTAATTAATATTTTCAATTAAATACAATATTATGATATTTATTAAATTAAATATTTAAAATTTATTAAATTAAATACAATATTGTGATATTTTTCATATCTTTATTGATTTTATATTTATCATTTCTCTAATATGGAACATTTCTTTTACTAGCAATATTAATACATTTATTTGTGTTATCCTATTATATTCTCAAAAAATTTTAAAGTTATAATACTATAATACTATAATATTGTAGCTCAAGTTCTTGTCAAAAACTTTTGCCCTTGGAATATGTATCATAAAACCTGTGTGGTCAGACTACTGTATTCAAATTTATTACAAAACACTTACCGTCTCCTTGGAGCTTTGTTAACTAATTGATACATAGTTCTGTTCATTTTTTCTGTTATTTTAAGTTTAGGCTTGAGTTTTTCTTGAAAATTGAATCTTATTTTTTTACTATGCAAAACACTGACATGATTCAGTAATGAACTTTTAAAATATGGCATATTCAGAGAAATATTACTTTCAATTATATCTCTTCTACTCATTCTTCCTGCCTCCCCATAACAAATCATTTTCAATATTTTGGTCCCTTTATCCTTTATTGTGTGAATACATATTTCACTTATTGCTGCTTGTATTTTACACAATTTTAGCAAACTAAAAGTATATATCTGTAACCTTCAGTTTTAACTAACAATATATCCTAGAAATAAACCCAAAATGAACATTTTATTTCTTTTAATAATAATTATCTACTAATTCATCCTCCCCTGTATGCCCATATCATAGTTTATTCAACTAGTTACCTGTTGTGTTGTTAAAGTTGTAGATTGTTTCAAAACTTTGCTATAATAAATAACAGTATAACAATACTCCTGTGCATGATGCTGTTTTATATTTGTAGAAGTGAATCAAACTCTACTCAGTAGAAGTTATAACATTTTGAAATCCTCCACAATATATAAAAATTTCTATTTTATACAACCTAGCCAACAGAGTATGTTGTCAGGCTTTCTGATTTTATAAATCTGATGAAAGAGAAATGCTATCACTATGAAGTTTTACGTGTTGTGGTTATTATTATGTTAAATGTAATTTCATGTTCATAGGGGATATTTTCCTATTTTTCCCCCATTCAACTTTACTTATAATTTTTTTGGCCAACTTGCTCTTTTGTTTCCATTTTTCAGAGTATTTTATATAGTAGTCATGTTAAGGTTTTGTCTGTAATATCAACAGATAATATTTTGTTCAAGTTCTTCCTTGGCTGTTGCCTTTTCTACAATTCAGTTTTCATTAGTTTTAATTTTTGATTACAATATTTATACATTTATTTTATTCCTTTTGAATTTTAAATAGAATAATGTTCCACAGGCACATAAAAAGTAGCTGTACTTTATAGAATCAGTATGCATTATTGGATAGATCAATGTGAGCCTCCTATTGATTGCTATTTAAATGATTTTCACCTTTACTCAATATTGGTTCCGTTTGATCTGAGACAAAATAGTGTGCTGGAGACTTACTAAGAAGTGGCCTTAACATCAATACTTATAGATAGAAATGGAAAAAGCCAGATTGGGCCAGAGGAAGTAGTTGTGATGTCATGATAGCATTTCTCTTTCATCAGATTTGTAAAATCAGCCAGGAAACAGACAGTGAAGCTGAAATGACCCTTCAGAATTATTCCTTGTTACACTGATGGGGGCAAGCACTTATACTTTCATATTGATAGATTTCTGGATGTAGAATGACACCAGAAAGGGGGCTTGTTCTTGAAAGACCCAGCTCCCTCTGGCCAAGACGATTTTTAGAGAAAGCTAAGAACTGGGATTTGGCAATTGGCCGTACTCCAAGCAGTTTAGGGAAAGGTCTCTCAATGCTGCAGGAGTTTCTGGGTAGTTTCTGTATCTTTCTACTTGTATGTCCTCTAGCCTCTGCTTTCTGAGGATGGCCGTGAATTTTTTAGTACAACTACCAATAATTTTTATCTTTGTTGAGAATTGTGGTAATTATAAAATATTCTACTTTTTTAAAAGTTAGCTTACCTTGTCAGATTTAAAATTTATACTTAAGTTTTATTTACATTGTCTGGTATATTTTGCTCATTCTTTGATTTTTAATCTATTCATAATACCTTGCTTTTAGTGTAAATGTAGAGTTGTGTTTTGCTTTGTGAGTTATTCTGAAATATTTTCTTTTTATGAATAATGAGTTAAGCCAATTTACATTTATTGATGGAATTTATGTTTGCTATTAGATCTCTTATTCAGTTGTATGTTAAAAATACTGTATATTTAGCATGCATGCTTTTACTATAAAGCCTAAATGCTTTCACTGCTTGCTAAAGGTATTTTGGTATTTAAAATATTTCTACTTATGTTATAATGGTTACTTTTAAAATAATAATATTATCTGGGGCGCCTGGGTGGCTGTCGCGCCCTCCCTGCCCGCAGAGATGGCGCAACACACACACAGGTCGATGCATAAGCTCTTGTTTATTCCCTGGTCGATCTTTCTCCTCCCCTTCTTTCCCCTTCCCCTGCGGGGAAGTTCCCTTGCCTTATATAGGGCATAACAACCAATCACAGAGGTGTTCACATGAACAGGAGGTATCTGGGGCTCGTAGGCAGTGGTGGCATACGGTGCTCATGTGACGAGCACGAGGTCACATGTGGCCAGGGCAGATGTTTTTTAGGCTGTCTGCACTGCTCCGGCGCCATTAGGGGTGCGACCGGCGCCATCTTGGGGGCGTGACCCCGACAGCTCCCCCTTCTTTATTTATTTGTATGGATAAGGGACCGTGCCTGTCTTAGGTTGGGATGATCAGTTTGCGCCCTTACCCGTCATCAAATACTGCAGAGCATGCTGCAGCTTCTGTCTTAGGTTGGTATGCCGTTATCGTCCTCATTACCCGTCATTGACTACTGGTCCAGCATGCTAAGCCATACTTGGGGTGAGCTACCATGCTCTGTGGTTACCAAGGCTTGATGTACAGCCTGCCGGTCTCTGGCTAATGTGCGTTGGAGGGCCCTTATCCAACGCAGCGCCAGGAGGAGGATGAGGAACACAATACAGCCGAATGCAATAGTCCCAAACCAGGATTTCCCAAAAGCCACCACTGCCTGCATAGTTTGTAGGAATTGGGAGGCTGTGAGAGGGTTGACTCTCGTGGCATTGATCTGCAGAATCTCCATCCGGAGTGAGGCTGTCAGATTGTGGAATTTGGCTGACCAGGTGCTGTTGAGCATCTGAGATAATTCTTGGGAGAGGTTTGCTGCTCAAGAGAGATTAGAATACAAGTTAGATGTGATGCATATGCCCGATAAGGGCTGGATACAACTGGTGGAGAGAATTTGCCACATTAGGTTCATTTGTTCCTGGAGGAGATCTACCCTTTGATTGAGGACCATTACGAGTGATATACAAGGGGGTTGAAAGGAAGAAGAATAGTTAAAATGAACAAAGAAGCAAAGGCTCCCGGAAAGGAGTAAGGAAGTGATGTTGTAAGCTGCTTCGGTGTTCTCGTATGGTAGAGATGGAAAGCCGGTACTTGCATTGGTAGAGAAAAACAAAGGAAAATCTGTCGAGTCGTTAGAGAGGGGCAGAGGAGCGGGCCAGGCTTGCACCATGGCCCATAATTGTACTTCTCTATTCTGCCATGGTTGAGTCAAAACACTGAAGGGTAGGATGAGTATCCACAGTAGGCATCGGGGGGTCCATCGTTTACTCCAAAGGAGGGTGCTGGGATTAAATAATCTGTGTCAATTACTTTTGAAATTACTGCCAAAAGATTAGTTTTAAAAACCATCTGATAATGCTTGCTTCCTTTTAACCTTTATTCTGATCATGACCACTCATTACAAAATCCATTCACTTTATCTCTAGCAGAAGCAAATTACTTGATTATAACCCTCCATTACCTCAATAAACTTCTTATCCCTAGACCTGCAAAGTTAGCAAAGTCAAGTACAGAATACCTAAGACCATAGAAGAGGTAAAAAGGCATAGAGATGTTGGGTAGTCCCTCAGTTCTGGATACTGCTTAGCAACGCAATATCAAATGAGCAATGACAGACAGCAGCTATCCTAATCTAGGTCAGTACAACAGCCAAAATACTTTGTAAACTCTTTCTTTGGTTCTTTCTGGAGATCAAATCAACACTTCTGATTAAACAGCATGTGAGGAGCTTAAGAGCAACTGAAGTGTTTAACAATATTTACTTATCTAACATCTTTTACCAAAAAATTGTACTAAAAATAATACTAATCATAACTCATAACTGAGAAAAGTACTAACATGAACTGGTACTAACATAAACTGCAAAGGCCAAGAACAGAAATTAGGAGTTGTGTGATACTGAATAGTATATGTGAACTGAAGACTCTGCTGCCTTGTATAGCACCAAGTATACTTTCCTTTGATAAACCCAAACTTAGGCACAAGAACTCAGTGTTAACAGGATTTCACCTTTTCTTATTATGTTTTATTTGTATTTATACTTAATTTTTACTGAAACTTAATTTATTGAAATTTAATTTTTAAAAGATACTATTTAGAAAATGGTCTTACCCAGAGAAAATTATAGTGACTCATATTTTAGATATTACATTATTATGTTTAATTTAAATATTAGATTAAAAGTCTATAGTATCACATATACCAATTATTTAAGCTGTCTTTCCATTTGAGATGAAAGGCTTATGCTAAGCTATACTCCTCACCTTCCCAGTGACTAAGAGCTGAATTGCGAGATATATACCTACAAGAAGTGGCAATCTGTAGCTATGAAGAGTTCTGTGTAAGTGTGTTAAGTTAAGGGACCTATAAAAGGATTGAACTCCCATCCTTAGCCACATTAGCACCAGCCTCCAACTGAGTTAACTGGTTCAAAGTGTTAGATAAGACAGTGATAACTAAAGAAATAGGAACAAAGAAAGATTCTATTTCATCATCTTAAGGTTTCACAGAGATGATGCAGGTTTACTATTCAAATTCCCACCTCCTAAAAAACAACTTCTTAAATAACTCTCAAGAGAGGTTCAGTTAGCTTTCAAAAGTGCCCACAAGGGGCTCTCCATTCGGAGTCTAGAAATTTCCGACCCCATTATCTTTACCTTTACAGTCGCGATCCGCGAACATACAGCTGCTGTCCCTTTGTGGTTGCTCTTCAGCAAACTTCTAACACCTTTACAGTCGCGATCTGCAAACATACAGCTGCTGTCCCTTTGTGGTTGCTCTTCAGCAAACTTCTAACCTTTCCTTTGTGGTCGTCCTAGTGATGAACGTGCAATCCCTTTGTGGTTGCTCTTCAGCAAACTTCTAACCTTTCCTTTGTGGTCGTCCTAGTGACGAACGTGCAATATGACGAGGGGGAAAAGGTACTCATGTATTGCCTTCTCTCACCTTCTCTCTAAAATGCTAAGTTTAAAAAGCTGCACAACTTCTATTCCACGAAATCTTCCTGTTAGAACTACCATTTCTAAAAATCAAGTAAACAAAATAGAAACATTGTATTTCACTCTGACAAAACTATTCAATGTGAGATCAATGCACATAAAATTAAAAAGTTAAATATACCTCAATATTATCAGTAAATCAGAACATATCTCAACCAGTATCAGAATTTCTACCTTCACTGTATCTTTGCTATTTTTAAATATACTCACAGTTCCCGGGTTTCGGCACCAAATGTCACGCTCTCCCTGCCCACAGAGATGACGCAACACACACACAGGTCGATGTACAAGCTCTTGTTTATTCCCTGGTCGATCTTTCTCCTCCCCTTCTTTCCCCTTCCCCTGCGGGGAAGTTCCCTTGCCTTATATAGGGCATAACAGCCAATCACAGAGGTGTTCACGTGAACAGGAGGTATCTGGGGCTCTTAGGCAGTGGTGGCATATGGTGCTCATGTGACGAGCACGAGGTCACGTGTGGCCAGGGCAGATGTTTTTTAGGCTATCTGTACTGCTCTGGCGCCATCTTAAGGGCACGACCGGCGCCATCTTGGGGGCGTGACCCCGACAGGTGGCTCAGGGGGTTAAAGCCTTTGCCTTTGGCTCAGGTCATGATCCCGGGTCCTGGAATCGAGCCCCACATCGGGCTCTCTGCTCAGCAGGGAGCCTGCTTCCTCCTCTCTCTGACTGCCTCTCTGCCAACTTGTAATCTCTGTCTGTCAAATAAATAAATAAAATCTTAAAAAAAAAAAATAATAATATTATCTGATGCTTAAGCCTACTTTTCCTTGCACAGACTCTCACTTTTTGATTTGTGGCTTTTCTTCTTTGGTATTCAGTGTTTCCCTATCTCCCATGTGGATGTCAATGAGTTTATTCTATTTTTTCGTATAGTATTTATGTGTATGTGTTTGTGTGCACACATGTACACAATAACAACACTGCCAAAGTCTCTGTAATTCTTTGACACTCTTCTCAATTTTGGCTTGGCCTTAAAGTTTTATATAACCAGTGTTTTTAAATATATATTTTTTTATGTTTCCTCATTCATCTTTGGATTAAATGAAACTTTTTCTTTAGAAGGAAAAGCTCTTGGAAAGAGCA
Source organism: Mustela erminea (assembly GCF_009829155.1). NCBI lineage: Eukaryota > Metazoa > Chordata > Mammalia > Carnivora > Mustelidae > Mustela > Mustela erminea. The sequence goes on from NC_045625.1 coordinate 55,882,697, forward strand.
TGTTCTGATTTGTTTAGTTGTTTCACTTTTAATATTATTATCGATATAATTTAAGATTGAGTATATAATTTTACTATTTATTTTCTATACAAGATCTTTATCTTTTTAAAATTATCTTCTTTTTAAGTATTTTGACTATTAAGTGTTTCTCTTTATCTGATTTTACTCATGTAAGCTTTCACTCTGCATTTAATGGATCCACTAGGAATTACATCATGCAATATTTATTAATTTGAATATAAAATAATTTTATTTATTTATTTATTTATTATTTTATTTTATTTATTTTTTTAAGATTTTGTTTATTTATTTGACAGACAAAGATCACAAGTAGGCAGAGAGGCAGGCAGAGAGAGAGGAGGAAACAGGCTCCCGGCAGAGCAGAGAGCCCAATATGGGACTCGATCCCAGGACCCTGGGATCATGACCTGAACCGAAGGCAGAGGCTTTAACCCACTGAGCCACCCATGTGCCCCTATTATTTTTTAAAGATTTTATTTATTTATTTGACAGAGAGAGATCACAACTAGGCAAAGAGGCAGGCAGAGAGAGAGAGAGGGAAGCAGGCTCCCTGCTGAGCAGAAAGCCTGATGTGGGGCTCGATCCCAGGACCCTGGGATCATGACCTGAGCTGAAGGAAGAAGTTTAACTCACTGAACCAGGCACCCTGAATATAAAATAATTAAAAAAAAATTCCTGGATAATGAAGAACCTTAGAAATACTTTAACACTATGCATTCTCTTTTTAAATTACATGTGATTGTTGTTATGCATTTTATTTATCTCCATGTTGTAAACTCCACAAATATTTTCATTACTGTTTTACTGGTTAATATTTTATTAAATTTACTGCTATGTATAAATTTTCTGTTTCTCATATTTATTCTTTCCCTTTGAACTCCCTTTCAGGTTATGTTTCCTTCTGAGTGAAGACTGTTCTTTTCCCTTCTATTTGGAGCAGGTCTGCTACTGGTGAATTTTTCTATTTTGTTTGGCTGAAAGTGTCTTTATTTAGGCTTCATTTTATCTTGAAAGTTATTTTCTTGAAGCATAAGGAATATAGTTCTATAGGGCTCTGGTTTCCATTCTTTCTTTTGAGATGTCAGCTGTTACTTTATTGATGTTCCTTTAAATGTAAATTTAAAAAATTTACTCCAGAGTCTCCACTCCCCCTCCTTATATGGTGTTTTATTTTCAGCAATTGTCATATGACATTTCTGGGTACACTTTATTTGTGTTAATCCTGTTTCAGATTTGTAGAGCTTTTTGATTCTGTGACAGAAAGATTTTTTAAAATTAGTTTTGTAATTCCAGTACATTGTAAGACATATAATTTCTTCTACCCACTTTATAATTTCCTCTACCCATTTTTTTTTAATCTTAAACTCTTGGTATGCTCTTTTTTATTATTGAAAATAATAAACATAGTTATTTTGGCTTGTGTCTTCTATTTTTATATTTCTTCATGTAAGTTATTGAAGTTTAACACTGTTCTTTTTTAGAGCTGCTTTAGGTTTACCAAAATACTGAACGTTAGGTATATTTGCCATTTACCTCCTGCCTCTGCACATGGATAGCCTCCTCATTGTTAACATCCCCTACCAGTGTGATACCTATGTTGAAATTGCTGAACCTACAATGACACATCATAATCACCCCAAATACACAATTTACTTTTGGGTTCATTCTTGGTATTGTACATTCCATTCAAAAAGCTTAGACCAATGTATAATGGCATGTCTCCATCATTATAATAGAGTGCAGAGTATTTTCACTGTTCTAAAATTATTTTGTGTTTTCTCCCTCTACTGTAAGCCCTGGAAAACACTGATCATTTTACTGTCTCCATAGTTTTGAGTTTTCCAGATGTTACTTAGTTGGAATTATATAGGATTTTGTTTTTTCAGATTGGCTTCTTAGTAATATGCATTCAAGTTTACTTCACTTCTTTTCATGACTTGGTAGCTCATTTCTTATTAGCACACACTGAACAATATTGCATTCTCTAGGTGTATCACAGTATATATATCCATTTACCTACTGACAAACATCTTCATTGCTTTCGAGTGTTAAAACATCCATCCAACCCAAAGCAATCTACAAATTCAATGTGCTCTTTATCAAAACTACAATAACATTAACCACCCATAGAAGTTGAACAAATAATCCCAAAATTTGTTTGGAACCCCAAAGATGCCAAATATCCAAAGCAATCTTGAGAAGGAACAATACTGGAGGCATCATGCTCCCTGTTTTCAAACTATATTACAAAGCCATAGTCATGAAAGCAGTGTGGTATTGGCATAAAGAACAGAAACATAGATCAATAGAATAGGAGAGAGATCAGAAATAAACCATGTGTATATAGTTAATTAATATATGACAAAAAAGCCAAAAATATATAATAGAAAAAAAACAACAACAACCCAGCATTGTCTTCAATAAATGACGTTGGGCAAACTGGATAGTCACATGCAAAAGAAACTCGATCACTCTCTTACACCACACCTAAAAATCAATTCAAAATGAGTTAAAGACTTGAATGTCAAACCTGAAGCCACATAAAACTCCTAGATGAGAACATAAGTGATGAGATACTTAACATAAGTCTAGGTGATGATTTTTTTCATCCTGACACCAAATACAAAAGCAACAAAAACAAAAAATAATCAAATGAACCTACCTCAAACTAAAAAGCTTCTGCACAGCAAAGGAAACCATCAACAAAATGAACAGGCAACCTACTGAATGGGAGAAAATATTTGCAAGAAGACTTGCAGATGTTCAACTGGTATGTGAACAGACGTTCAACATCATTACTCATCAGGGAAATATAAATAAAAACCAAATGAGCTATAACTTTGCACATGTTAGAATGGCTATTATCAAAAGATGAGTAATAATATAATACTATACACTATATACTATATATAATTATTATTTTATATAAATTATAAATTATATATATGTGTGTGTGTATATATATAGATATAGATATAGATATAGATGAGGATGTGGAGAAAAGGGAACACTTGTGAGCTCTTGATGGGAATGTAAATTTGTGTAGCCACTATGGATGCTCCTCAAAAAATTAGCAGTAGAATTACCATTTTAATGTAGCAATTTCACTTCTGGGTACCTATCTGATCCAGCAATTCCACTTTTGAGAATTTATCCACATATTTAACTCAAAAAGATATTATGCACCCCCATGTTCATTGCAACATTATTTACAGTAACCAAAATGTGAAAACAACTAAACTGTCCATGGATTAATGAATGGATAAAGAAAGTGTGGCATACACATACAATAGAATATCATTCAGCCATAAAAAAGAATGAAATCTTGTCATGGCAAAAAAAAAAAAAGGTAGACATTGAGGGCATTAGGCTAAGTGAAATAAATCAGAGAAAAACAAATACAATGTGATCTCTTTTATATGTTCAATCTTCAAACAAAATAAACAAATGAACTAATAAAAAAACAAGTTCATAGATCTAGACAACAGATTGATGGTTACCGGAGGCAGAAGTGTGGGAGAAAAGGGTAAATGTGAAAAGGGAAAAAGGGAAAATAACAACAAAAAAAATACAAACAAACAAAAAACCCCAAACTTCTGAATGAAAATTCATAAAAACAAAATGTAAAGGCAAACTAGAAAAGGATAACAATGGACAATATTGTTACATAACACATTAAATGTGAACTTGGTAATGTAAGAAAAAAGAAGGTAGGCCTCTAAATAGTCACCAAAAAAATGGTAGATTTGTGGGGGGAGTCAAGATGGCAGAGATGTAGCAGGCTGAGATGACATCAGGTAGCAGGAGATCAGCTAGATAGCTTATAAAACCATACCAAATACCTACAAATCCAAAAGGAGATTGAAGATAAGAAGAGCAGAAATTCTAGAAACAGAAAATTGACCACTTTCTGAAAGGTAGGATCTGCGGAGAAGTGAATCCAAAGTTACGGGAAGATAGACCACGGGTGTTGGGGCTAGTTCCCGACAAGCAGTGGAGCAATGGAGCACAAAATCAGAACTTTTAAAAGTCTGCTCCACTGAGGGACATCGCTTCAAAGACTAAACCAGGGTGAAGCCCACATGGGGACAGTGTGGTCTCAGGTCCCATGAAGTCACAGAAGCAGGGAAGCTGGCTACAGAGAAAGAGCTGAGGACTGAGCTCTCAACTTGGGGTTACCTTAAATTGTGATCTGTGGCAAAGGCCACTGCTCTGTGAGTGGGCACCCCACAAGATCCAGGGAGACACCCCTGGAATAGTGCAGGGATCTGCAGGGTTTGGAGACTCCAGGTGGAACTGTGTGCCAGAGACAGAGATGCTTGGTCACAGACTGGGTGAGCTTGGAGCACAGCCAGAGGCCAGGGAGATGGGAGTGACTCTTTTCTCTGAAGGTGCACTGAGGAGTGGGGCCCTGAGCTCTAGGTTCCTCCAGGCTGGAGATTGGGAGGCTGCCATTTTCATTCCTGTCCTCCGAAACTCTATGGAAAGTGTTCAGGGAACAAAAGCTCCTGAAAGCAAACCCAAGCAGATTACTTAGCCTGGCCCCTGGTAAGGGCCATGTAATTCTGACTTGGGCAAAGACACTTGAGAATCACTGCAACAGGCTCCTCCCCAAGAAGATCAGCAAGAAATCCAGTTCACAACCAAGTTCACTTACCAAGGAGAACAGCAGAATTCTAGAGGAGGAGAAAGAAAAGCATGGAATTCATGGCTTTCTCCCCATGATTCTTTAGTCTTGCAAAATTAATTAATTTTTTTAATATTATTTTTTTCTTCTGCTTTTTTTTTAACTTTTACCCTTTTCTCTTTTAACATTTTTTAACTAGTTTATCTTAACAATACCTTAAAAAAAACTTTTTGAACCTTCATTATTATAGTCATATTTTATCCCTCATTGTATCTTTTTTTTTTTTTTTTGTACGCACATAGGGTTTTTTCTTCTAAAAAAATTTGGGATACAACTTCTTCTAATAGATCAAAGTATATCCTAAATCTAGCACAGGGCTTTGTTCTAGTCTCCAGCCTTAGCAAATTCTCTCCACTTTCTTTTTCTTTATTCTCTCAACCAAGTTATATTATCAACTCCTTTATTAGAATTTTTTTTAAAATGTTCATCTTTAGAGTCATATTTCATCGTGTTTACTCTAACATGTGTTTTTCATTCTTTAAAATTTTGGGAGGTTGTCTCTTCTAAGAAGCCAAAATACTCCCAAAATTAAGTGGGTAACCCTATTATAGTCACCAGTCTAATATATATATATATTTTTTCTTTTTTAATTTTTTTTTCTGAACTTCTTTTTACCCCCTGTCTTCCCTCCCACGATTTGGGGTCTCTTCTGATTTGGTTAAAGCACATTTTACTGGGATCTTTGCCATGCTTTTAGTATTTTATTAGCTCCTTCATATATTCTTATCTGGATAAAATGACAAGGTGGAGAAACTCACCAAAAAAAAAAAAAAAAAAAAAAAAGAACTAGAGGCAGTACTGAAGGCCAGGGAACTAATCAATATGGACATTGGTAATATGTCAGATCTAGAGTTCAGAATGACGATTCTCAAGGTGCTAGTCGGGCTCGAAAACGGCATGGAAGATATTAGAGAAACCATGTCTGGAGAAATAAAAGCCCTTTCTGGAGAATAAAAGAACTAAAATATAACCAAGTTAAAAAAAAAAAAAGCTATTAATGAGGTATAATAAAAAGTGGAGTCTCTTACTGCTAGGATAAATGAGGCAGAAGAAAGAATTAGTGGTATGGAAAACCAAATGATAGAGAATAAAGAAGCTGAGCAAAAGAGAAAAGCAACCACTGGACCACGAGCGGAGAATTCGAGAGAGAAGTGTTACCATAAGATGACACAACATTAGAATAATTGGGATTCCATAAGAAGAAGAAAGAGAGAGGGGAGCAGAAGGTGTATTGGAGAGAATTATTGTAGAGAATTTCTCTCATGTGGCAAAGGGAACAAACATCAAAATCCAGGAGGAACAGAGAGACCCTCTCAAAATCAATAAGAATAGGTCCACAGCCAGTCATCTAATAGTAAAATTTATAAGTCTTAGTGACAAAGAAAAAATCCTGAAAGCAGTATGGGACAAGAAGTCTGTAAATTACAATGTTAAAAATATTAGATTGGCAACAGACTTATCCACAAGGACCTGGCAGGCCAGAAAGAACTGGCATGATATATTCAGAGTACTAAATGAGAACAACACACAGCCAAGGATACTATATCCACCTAGGCTATTATTGAAAATAGAAGGAAAGATAAAAAGCTTCCAGGACAAAAACAAAACAAAACTAAACTAAACTAAACAAAAAAACTAGAAGTATTTGTAAACACCAAACCAGCTCTACAGGAAAGAGTGAAGGGGGTCCTTTAAGCAAAGAGAGAGCCTAAAAGTTGTAGATCAGAAAGGAACAGGGATGATGTACAGCAACAGTCACCTTACAGGCAATACAATAGCACTAAATTTATCTCTCAATAGGTTACCTTGAATGTAAATGGGCTAAATGCCCCAATGAAAAGACACAGAGTATCAGAATGGATAAAAACAAAACAAAACAAAACAAACAAACAAACAAACACATCAATATTCTGTCTACAAGAAATTTTAGACCCAAAGACACCTCCAAATTTAAAGTGAGAGGGTGAAAAACAATTTACCATGCTAATGGGCATCAACAGAAAGCTGAGGTGGCAATCCTTATATTAGACCTATTAGATTTTAAGCCAAAGACTATAATAAGAGATGAGGAAGGACACTATATCATACTGAAAGGGTCTGTCCAACAAGAAGTTCTAACAATTTAAAATATTTATGCCACTAACATGGATTCAGCCGACTACATAAACCAATTAATAACAATATCAAAGAAACACATCAACAATAATACAATAATGGAAGGGAACTTTAACACTCCCCTCACTGAAATGGACAGATCATCCAAACGAAAGATCGAGGAAATAAAGGCCTTAAATGACACACTGGACCAGATAGACATCACAGATATATATAGAACATTCCATCCCAAAGCAACAGAATACACATTCCTCTCGAAAGCAGATGGAACATTCTCCAGAATAGATCACATCGTGGGTCAAAAATCAGATCTCAATCAGTATCAAAATATTGGGATCATTCCCTACATATTTTCAGACCACAGTGCTCTAAAGCTAGAACTCAATCACAAGAGGAAATTTGGAAAGAATCCAAATACATGGAGACTAAAGATCATCCTTCTAAAGAATGAATGGGTTAACCAGGAAATTGAAGAAGAATTGAAAAAAAAATCATGGAAACAAATGATAATGAAAACACAACAAATCTGTGGGACACAACAAAGGCAGTCCTGAGAGGAAAATATATAGCAGTACAAGCCTTTCTCAAGAGAAAAGAAAGGTATCAAATATACAACCTAACCCTACACTTAATGGAGCTGCAGAAAGAACAACAAGGAAAGCCTAAACCCAGCAGAAGAGAAGTAGTAAAGAGCAGAGCAGAAATCAATGAAATAGAAACAAAAAATATCAATGGAACAAATCAAGGAAACTAGGAGCTGGTTCTTTGAAAGAATTAATAAGATTGACAAACTCCTGGGATGCCTGGGTGGCTCAGTTGGTTAAGCAGCTGCCTTCGGCTCAGGTCATGATCCCAGGGTCTGGGATCGAGTCCCACATCAGGCTCCTTGCTTGGCAGAGAGCCTGCTTCTCCCTCTGCCTCTGCCTGCCTCTCTGTCTGCCTGTGCTCGCTCGCTCTCTCTCCCTCTGTCTCTGACAAATAAATAAAATCTTTAAAAAAAAAAAAAAAGATTGACAAACTCCTGGCCAGACTTATCAAAAAGAAAAGAGAAAGGAACCAAATCAATAAAATCAAGAATGAAAGAGGAGAGAGTACAACTAACACCAAAGAAATACAAACAATTATGAGAACATATTATTAGCAACTATATGCCAGCAAATTTAACAGTCTGGAAATGGATGTATTCCTAGAGACATATAAACTACCACAACTGAACCAGGAAGAAATACAAAACCTGAACAGACCCATAACCAGTATGGAGATTGAAGCAGTCATCAAAAATCTCCCAAAAAACAAGAGCCCAGGACCAGATAGATTCCTAGGGTAATTCTACCAAACATCAATGAAGAATTAAAACCTATTCTCCTGAAACTGTTCCAAAAAATAGAAATGGAAGGGAAACTTCCAAACTCATTTTATGAGGCCAGCATTACCATGATCCCAAAACCAGAAAAGGATTCCATCAAAAAAGAGAATTACAGACCAATAACCTTGATGAACACAGAGGCAAAAATTCTCACCAAAATACTAGCCAATAGGATACAACAGTACATTAAAAGGATTATTCACCATGACCAAGTAGGATTTATTCCAGGGCTGCAAGTTTGGTTCAATATCTGCAAATCAATCAATGTGATACAATACATTAATAAAAGAAAGAACAAGAGACATATCATACTCTCAATAGATGCTGAAAAAGCATTTGACAAAGTACAGCATCCTTTTCTGATCAAAACTCAGCAAAGTGTAGGGATAGAGGTTACATACCTCAATATCATCACAACCATCTATGAAAAAACCACTGCAAATATCATTCTCAATGGGAAAAATTGAGAGCTTTTCTGCTAAGGTCAGGAACACGGCAGGGATGTCCATTATCATCACTGCTATTCAACATAGTACTAGAAGTCCTAGCTTCAGCAATTAAACAACAAAAAGAAATTAAAGACATCCAAATTGGCAAAGAAGAAGCCATACGATCACTCTTTGCAGATGATATGATACTATATGTGGAAAACCCAAAAAACTCCACTCCAAATCTGCTAGAACTTGTACAGGAATTCAGTAAATTGTCAGGATATAAAATCAATGCACAGAAATCAGTTGCATTTCTTTACACCAACAACAAGACAGAGAAAAGAGAAATAAAGGAGTCAATCCCATTTACAACTGCACCCAAAACAATAAGATACCTAGGAATAAACCTAACCAAAGAGACAAAGAATCTATACTCAGAAAACTATAAGGTACTCATGAAAGAAATTGAGGAAGACACAAAGAAATGGAAAAACGTTCCATGCTCATGGATTGAAAGAACAAATATTGTGAAAATGTCCATGATACCTAAAACCATCGACACACTTAATACAATGCCTATCAAAATCCCATCCATTTTTTTCAAAAGAATGGAACAAATAATCCTAAAGTTTTATGGAACCAGAAAAGACCTTGAATAGCCAGAGGAATATTGAAAAAGAAAGCCATCGTTGGTGGCATCACAAATCTGGACTTTAAGCTCTATTACAGACCTGTCATCATCAAGACAGTATGGTACTAAAAAAAAAAAAAAAAAAAAAGACAGTATGGTACTGGCACAAAAACAGACACATAGATCAATGGAACAGAATAGAGAGCTCAGAAATAGACCATCAACTCTATGGTCAACTAATCTTCAACAAAGGAAGAAAGAATGTTCAATGGAAAAAAGACAGCCTCTTCAACAAATGGTGTTGGGAAAATTGGACAGCTACATGCACAAAAATGAAATTGGACCATTTCCTTACACCACACATGAAAATAGACTCAAAACGGGTGAAGGACCTCAATGTGAGAAAGGAATCCATCAAAATCCTTGAGAATATGAGCAGCAACCTCTTCGACCGCAGACCAGCACCTTTTTTCTAGGAACATTACTAAAGGCAAGGGAAGCGAGGGCAAAAATGATCTATTGGGACTTCATCAAGATCAAAAGCTTTTGCACAGCAGAGGAAACAGTTAACAAAATCAAAAGACCACTGACAGAATGGGAGAAGATATTTGCAAATGACATATCAGATAAAGGGTTAGTATCCAAAATCTATAAAGAGTTTAGCAAACTCAACACCCAAAGAACTTATAATCCAATCAAGAAATGGGCAGTGGACACAAACAGACATATCTGCAAAGAAGACATCCAGATGCCCAACAGGCACATGAAAGAGTGTTCCACATCACTCGGCATCAGGGAAATACAAATCAAAACCACAATGAGATATCACCTCACACCAGTAGAATGGCTGAAATTAACAAGTCAGGAAATGACAAATGCTGCCGAGGATGCGGAGAAAGGGGAACCTTCCTACACTGTTGGTGGGAAAGCAAGCTGGTGCAACCACTCTGGAAAATAGCATGGAGCTTCCTCTCTGATATGAGGGATTTGAGGGGCAGGGTTGGGGGGTCGTTGGGGCAAGGGAGGTAAAAATGAAACAAGATGCAACCAGGGAGGTAGACAACCATAAGAGAATCTTAATCTCAGGAAACAAACTGAAGGTTACTGGTGTGTATCAGATAGATAGACTGTCTGGGTTATGGACATTGGGGAGGGTATATTCTATGGTGAGTGCTGTGAATTGTGTAAGACTGATGATTCACAGACCTGTACCATAAAACAAATATGTTGTGGCTGGCGCGACAACACGATCATGGTTGAGAGGGTGAGAGGATGATGAGACGTAAAGAGATGGGGACAGGAGGGACACAGTGGATGATGTCGAAGCAGTGCCAATTTTATTCAGCGCTGTGAGGCATTATATAGCTAACAGAAACAATTATAAGGAAGTATCTATTTTTGGTTGATTGCTCATACATGTAACATTCACATGAAACTCCTCAAAGCTTTTATGAAACCCATTTCCCAAGCGCTGGTAGCACACCTTCTGATGCCAGTAACTTTTGTCTACTTAGCTAATCTTTAACTAGCAATTCATGAATTTACAATGGTGCAATTTATAATCCATGCAAGTACAGGGCAATCTTGTAACATTTAAATGTGCAACCCAGTTTTACCTCTAGTATGGGCAGGCAGTCATGTCAGCGAGTCTCAGGCTCTTTCTCAAGCGCAACTCAACTGATATTCAGGAGGTACAAGTCAGGGCATGGTTTGATCCCTCGCCTCTAGCTCAGTCCGTGGTTGCCTACACAAATAGTATATTATATGTTATTAAAAAAATCTTGTTACTATCAAAAAAGAATAAATAAAATAAAAAAAAAGAACTAGGAAATGAGGTGGGCTTGGCAGGAAGTATAGAATTGTGGTAGGTGGAGGCAGATGAATGGAAAAAAATATTCATTCATTTATTTGGAGAGACAGAGAAAGAGAGAAGGAGAGAGTGGGGGGAGGGGCATAGGGCAAATGACAGACTTTCTTTCTTTCTTTCTTTAATTGCTGAATAATAACATCTTCTTTATCATGACCTGAGACTAAACCGAGATTGGGACACTTAACTAATTGAACCACACAGGTGCCCTGGTACAAAGACTTATTTAAATTATTTTATTTTTATTTATTTGTATTTTTAAAGATTTTTATGTATTTATTTGACACAGAGAGAGAGAGAGAGATATCACAACTAGGCAGAGAGGCAGGCAGAGAGAGAGGGGGAAACAGGCTTCTCACTCAGCAGAGAGCCTGATGTGGAACTCGATCCCAGGATCCCGAGATCATGACCTGAGCTGAAGTCAGAGGCGCAACCCACTGAACCACCCAGGCATTCCAATTATTTTCTTTTTATTAAACAACATGTATACTTCAAACATTTTATCAGTAGGGGATTATACCCACATAGATTGTTAATCAATCTTAATGTATCAAATTATAAAATATAAGTTTGAGTTAATACAATCACCAGATATTAAGTGTATTCATAAATGAATGTTTATATATCATTCTTGTTTGTTCCCATTGAAGCACATTTTTTTTTTTTTAGGAGAAGCATTGAAAAATGCCTTTTTATCTAAGACCTCGAATTAAGAGACTAAATGAAAACCTCCTAATGTAATTTAAAAAATAAGAATTTCAGCCTTACAAAGTCCTAAACAGAATGGGGTAGAGAGAAGAGAGAGGATGTATGCATAGGAGAGCATCTACTGCTAACATTATCTTCAGTCAAGTTTTTGGTTATCAGTCTGAGTTGATTTATAAATTGAAACATGTTTTGAAAAAACTGTTTTCTACTTTCATTGATTCCTCTGCTTCTTATATACAAATCATGTCAAAAGAATTATAAATTGGATGGTATTCTCATTACTGAAAACAGAATTAAGGGAAAAGGGACAGTGTTTTTATTATTTATCTGACTAAATACTAGGCTCATGTTTATATTTTCAAGACTCTTTTTCTTTTTCTTTTCTTTCTTTTTTTGTTTTTTCTTCTTCTGACTTCAGTAAGGTAAATCATTTATTTGATTCATTGCTGACAAGAGCATTACTCTAGAGATAATTCTCTTTCTCTGGATAGAGAGTGATGTGTTTTCAATCCTTTGTACAGTTTCCCCAACATTCCAGAATTTATTCTTTTATCTGTCACTACTAGAATTCAAGTGACCATTTTCTATGACTATATACAGTTTCAGGATGCTTAGATGGCTAGTGGCTATTGTCAATCAAACTATTTTAATGGTGTCTATATATCCAAGGCATTATATGGATAAGAACCTTGGGAAAGACTTTTTTAAAAGGAAATTATATCAATCAGTAATGAGTTTGGCAAACCCTGAATAGGTATATACTTTTATATTGAGAACAAGTTCAGGATATATTGAATTTAGGAAATAAAAGTTGATAGAATTTGTTTCAGATGAGATCGTGCCTTTGTCAGTTTAGCTGCGATAAGATTACCATAATCTGGATAGGTCAAACAAAAAACTTTTATTTCTTACAGTTTTGGTGACTGGGATGTTCAAGATCAAGTGATCAAATGTCTGGGAGGATCTCCTCTTAGATGATCCTCTTATCTCGTAATAGTCTTACAAAGAAGAAAGCAGAGAGGGGAAGCAAACTGTTTTGTTTCTTTTCATAAGAGAATTTTTTTTTTTTTTTTGAGAGAGAGAGAAAGAGAACACATTAGGGGAAGAGAAAAAACGAGATGGAGAGAGAATCTTAAGCAGGGTCCATGCTGAGCATGAAGACCAATCAGGGCTTGATTTCATGATCCTGAGATCATAACCTGGGCTGAACTCAGGAGTTGAATTCTTAACTGACTGAGCCACCCAGGCACCCCAAGACCCTAATTTTATCATGAGGGCTCCACCCTAATGAACTCCTCTAATCCTAATTATTTCCCCAAAGCCTCATCTTCTAATACCATCATGTTGTGGGAGGAAGGTTTCAATATATGAATTTAGGGGAACACAAACATTTAGTCCATAACACAAGTTAACATTATTCCTCTTGTTTACTTGCTCAGGTCATTGTACCCATAAACTTTCAGAGAGATATGAGTGTTGAGTTTAATTATCACACATACTTATATTGTATTTCCATCTTTAAGGCTAATACTGAGCTTAAACACAGCAACAATATCAAGTTTCCTGTATGTATAACAGAATCAAATAAGCAAACCACAGAATACTTTGTGATCTCTTGCTGGAAAAAGCTAAAAAAACTTCAATTAGCCAGATACCTCAAATGTATGCAGAAGACCATTACATAACTAGACAGTGGAAGTCTTCTACAAGTTGTGTTTTATCTTTAGCTTCATACTATATTATAACAATATGGCTATTTTTTATAAAGCTCTGTATCAAGGAAGAAGATGACCATTTATAAATTCTCCTTGAAATAAAAATTTCAAATGCCTTTGTACATGGTCAGGAAAGAGTGGGCAACAGAGCAAACTCATCTACCTGGAAGATAGATATCATACATAGAGTTCCATAATAACACACAATTCTTTTGTTCTAATAGTATGATCATGAAGCACTATTGCAATGGCTTGTTATAGGCTAGTTGACATGTAATCTCCACCTATATCACTTATTTCTCAGAATAGATTAATAACATGTCATTAGACTATTGACAATGTGTCATAGGAAGTACAGGAATTTTGGTGTATATTAGAAGTAAATGTATTAAATTAAAAAAAATGTTGAATGAATAAATGCCTTATGAAGTAGAATGAACTCAGAATCTAGGAGGTTTAGGTTTGAGTTTAAAATTTTAGATTTGTTCCAGCCTTGATATGTACCAATAACTTAATCTTTCAAGACCTGTTTTTCTCTTTCTAGAGTAGAGTTTGGTCAAATTATCTCTAGGAGAGTTTTTAAAGTACAACTCATGGTCAGGACTCACAGATGAAAATGACCAAGAGTGGAACCCTATTATTTAGAAAACTCTGTAGGGAATATTTTCAAATAAATGTGTTACTGAATACATTATGCTTAGAGCTCAAATTTTTATAAATTAAACAAATTAATTTACCCAGCTGCCAGATCAAGATAATAAAACATTTCTGGTATATTCACAGTTCATCTATTGTTCTATAAACCCATTTCATCCAAAAGCTAAATTCTATGAAGAATTTTATCACCATAAATTTGCTTTTTTAAATGCAGTATGTTTGGGGTGTCTGGGTGGCTCAGTCAGTTAAGCATCAGTCTCTTGATTTCAGCTCCAGTTATGTCTCAGAGTCCTGAGATTAAGGCCGACACTGAGCTCCATGCTGGGCATGGAGCCTGCTTAAAATTCTCTCTCCCTTTCTCTTTGCCCTTCTCGCTTCTCTAATAGAAACACATATATATATATATATATGTATATATATATATATATATACATATATATATATATATATCATATGTTTGGCCTTGTTTGCCTAACAAAAAGTTTTTGATATTTTCCTTTGTTTTGGCTTATAATATTATTTTCTTTATTCTCATCACTGTATGGTATTCATTGATAATATATTTATTTCTATATATCACTGAATATAATAGCTACAAAATGTGTTTATGTATGTATATATCCATATATATTTGCAAATATACATATCATATACATGTGTGTATGTATGTGTGTGTATATATTAATTTGTACTATTCTAAATTTTTTGATAGTGTAGGTTGTTGCTAGTTTAAACTGTTTTGAAGTTGTATTGCCGAGAATTTTCTCATATCTACTCTAATAGGAATAATTTTGGATCTCATTTTAATTAAATTCTTAGTAGAAACTGCTAAATAATGCCCCCAAAAGGTTATATCAGTGCGTACTCCCATCAGAATTATGTGATAGAGTTGTTCTCCATGAGTGTCGAGAAATAATAATATTGATTTTAAAAATTGTAGTCATTGTATTAAGTGTTTGGTGCTATTTTACTGTGGTTTTGATTTGCATTTCCCTCCTGAGTAATGGTGATTAAGCAATTTTTATGAATTTATTAGACATTGCATTTTCCTTTCTTGCAAAATGTGAATTTTAGTCTTTAAACATTCTTCTTCAATTAATGATATTTAGACATTCTTTTTTAACCCTATAAAATAATACACATTTTTAAAATATGGGCCAGCTAGTCATGGTGATCTAGCTCTGCACTTCCTTTTATTTATAAGCTTTTGTTTGTTTGTTTGTTTGTTTTTTCAGTAATCTCTACAGCCAACATGAAGCTCAAACTCATGACCCAGAGCTCAAGAGTTGCATGCTCTTCTGACTGAGCCAACCAGGTACCACAATATATCCCTTTTATAGCTACTACACAAGTGAAAGTAGCAAATATATTTTATTATTCTTTTTTTAAACTAAAGTAATAATTTGTTGTTTTATCAAAAGATGTACCTATACATTTTTATTATGTACTTTACACTTTAAGAAGAAATATTATTTTATAATAGAAGCAGATTGTTTTCCTATCAAAATACCATCCATTTTTTTCAAGGGAATGGGACAAATAATCCTAAAATTTGTATGGAACCAGAAAAGACCTCAAATAGCCAGAAGAATATTGAAAAAGAAAGCCAACATTGGTGGCATCACAAATCTGGACTTCAAGCTCCATTACAAACCTGTCGTCATCAAGACAGTATGGTACTGGCACAAAAACAGACACATAGATCAATGGAACAGAATAGAGAGCTCAGAAATAGACCATCAACTCTATGGTCAACTAATCTTCAACAAAGGAAGGAAGAATGTTCAATGGAAAAAAGACAGCCTCTTCAACAAATGGTGTTGGGAAAATTGGACAGCTACATGCACAAAAATGAAATTGGACCATTTCCTTATACCACACATGAAAATAGACTCAAAACAGATGAAGGACCTCAATGTGAGAAAGGAATCATCAAAATCCTTGAGGAGAATATGAGCAGCAACCTCTTCGACCTCAGCCCAGCACCTTTTTTTCTAGGAACATTACTAAAGGCAAGGGAAGCAAGGGCAAAAATGATCTATTGGGATTTCATCAAGATCAAAAGCTTTTGCACAGCAGAGGAAACAGTTAATAAAATCAAAAGACCACTGACAGAATGGGTGAAGATATTTGCAAATGACATATCAGATAAAGGGCTAGTATCCAAAATCTATAAAGAGCTTAGCAAACTCAACACCCAAAGAACTTATAATCCAATCAAGAAATGGGCAGAGGACATGAACAGACATTACTGTGAAGAAGACATCCAGATGGCCACCAGACACATGAAAAAGTATTCCACATCACTCGGCATCAGGGAAATACAAATCAAAACCACAATGAGATATCACCTCACACCAGTAGAATGGCTGAAATTAACAAGTCAGGAAATGACAGATGCTGGGGAGCATGCCGAGGAAAGGGAACCCTCCTACACTGTTGGTGGGAATGCAAGCTGGTGCAACCACTCTGGAAAACAGCATGGAGCTTCCTCAAAAAGTTGAAAATAGAGGTACCTCACAACCCAGCAATTGCACTACTGGGTATTTACCCTAAAGATACAAATGTAGTGATCCAAAGGGGCACGTGTACCCAAATGTTTATAGCAGCAATCTCCACAATAGCCAAACTATGGAAAGAACCTAGATGTCCATCAACAGATGAATGGATAAAGAAGAAGTGGTATATATATACAATGCAGCCACCAAAAGAAATGAAATCTTGCAGCCACCAAAAGAAATGATATCTTGCCATTGTGACAACATGGATGGAACTAGAGGGTATTGTGCTTAGGGAAATAAGTCAATTGGATAATGACAACTATCATATGATCTCCCTGATATGAGGAAGTGGAGATGCAACGTGGGGCGTTTGGAGGGTAGGAAAAGAATAAATTAAACAAGATGGAATCACGAGGGAGACAAACCATAAAAGACTCAATCTCAAAAAACAAACTGAAGTTTTCTGGGGGTAGGCGGGCAGGGAGAGGGTGGTGGAGTTATGGACATTGTGGAGGGCATGTGCCATGGTGAGTGCTCTGAAGTGTGTAAACCTGGCGATTCGCAGACCTGTACCCCTGGGGCTAATAATACATTAGTATGTTAATTAAAAAAGAAAGAAAGAAAGAAAGAAAGAAAGAAAGAAAGAAAGAAAGAAAGAAAGAAAGAAAGAAAGAAAGAAAGAAAGAGAAAGAAAGAAAGAAAGAAAGAAAGAAAGAAAGGAAGGAAGGAAGGAAGGAAGGAAGGAAGGAAGGAAGGAAGGAAGGAAGAAAGAAAGAAAAACAAATAAAGGTGGGATAAAGAATTTCCTAAACAAACAAAAGCTGAAAGAGTTCATAATCACCAGACCTGCCTTACAAGAAGAAATGTTAAAGGGTGCTCTTTGAATGGAAAGAAAAGAATGCTTATTAACATCATTAAAACATAAAAAAAAAAATGGTAGATTAAAAAACAAAATAGTCTGGATGCCTGGGTGGCTCAGTTGGTTAAACAGTTGCCTTCGGCTCAGGTCATGATCCCGGCGTCCTGAGATCGAGTTCCGCATCAGTCTCCTTGCTCAGCAAGGAGCCTGCTTCTCCCTCTGTCTCTGCCTGCCATTCTGTCTGCCTGTGCTCACTCTGACAAATAAATAAAATCTTAAAAACAAAATACTCTAAATGTAACCTTAAGGTATAATCCTATTCATAAATGTTTTCTTGTCAAATGAGTTACAGAGTATTCAAATCAGCAAGTTTCACATGGAGTTTTTGTAATTCCCAATAATAGATTTAAGTGTTAATACAAAAAGTTTCCAAAAAGTTATTCCTTTGAAACTTTTTGATAAAGTTAAGATTTAACCCATGCATTTACCATATGCAATTTAACATAAAAATTAGTTCAATAAATTTATGGACTTTCAAAAAAAAGAGATAAAAAAAACATTTCTTTTTGGAAGAGTTGGAAGAGTAATTTAAATATACTTTCAAATGTATTTTTATTTGATATAATACTGAAAATAAAATTACTATATGTATTGATAGGTAACAATCATGTATTTTGGGATAATGCATCATTTATGACTTAATATATTTGAATTTGAGATTTTATCCAAAATCCTAAAAGTCAAATTATATATTAGTGCCTACCTTGCCTAGTTTAAGAATTAAATTTCCTTATGCATAATATACTTAAAATATTTATTACTATTTCAATCATTCTAAAATATAGATTCTACATATCCCTTATATTAATTAGATTTATGCTATTTTCCTGAAATCCATTCATTTCACAGAGTTTACATAAAATTATGGGACTTTTTAGTAGCCTTGATAGGTTCACAAAATAGCAGAATAAGTAAAACAAATTATAAAAATGATGACATATTAAGATAGACCTCAGATATATGCAAAATATTTTCTTAGAGCACAAACAAAAAATAAACAAGCTTTTCTACAAAATGATATTTTCTTGGCAAATGTGTTAATTCATAAATAAACATAAATATAAAAGAAAAATTTGTCAAGGCATATTTTATGGCCCCAAATGTAATCTATCTTGATGAATGTTCCTTATGAACTTGAGAATAAAGTGTCTGCTGACACTGGATGAAGTGATCTGTAAATTTCCACTATATCCAGTTGATTGATGGTATTGTTGAGTTCCACTATATCTTTACTGATATTCTGCATGCTGGGGTCCATCCGTTTTTGCTAGAGGAGAGTTAAAGTCTCCACTGTAATAATAGATTCATTGCTTCCTCCTTGCAGTTTTATGTGTTAAATTTTTCTTCATATATTTCAATATTGTTGTTCGGCACAGATACTTAAGAAGTTATTAAGTGTTTTTGGAACTTTGACTCCTTTTTTATTACATAACATTTTTCATTTTTTGTGATAATATTTCTTTCTTTAAAGCTTGCTCTATTTGAAGGGCATCTTGGTGGGTCAGTCAAGCATATGTCTTTGGTTCAAGTCATGAACCCAAGGTCCTGGGATTGAGGGAAGTGTCTGCTGGGAAGACCCCAGGGTCCTGCTCAGTGGGAGCATGTTTCTTCCACTCCTCCCCACTTGTGCTCTCTCTCACTATCTCTACCATTATCTGTGTTTCTCTCAAATAAATAAATAAAATCTTTAAAAGTAAATAAAGTTTGCTCTATTTGAAATTAGTATAGCTACTCCTGATTTCTTTTGATTAGTGTTAGCATGGTACATCTTTCTCCATCCATTTCCTTTTAAACTATTTGTCTTTATATTTAAAGTGGTTTTCTTATAAACAACATATAGTTGGGTTTGTTTTTGATCCATTTTTATAATCTATCTTTTAATTGGTGCAATCACATTGTTTATGTTCAAAGAAATTGTTAAGATAGTTGGACTCATATCTACAATACTTGTTAGCTTTCTATTTGTCGTTCTTGCTTTTTTCCTCTACTGTCTTCTTATCTCTTCCTGTCCTTTATGGTTTCAGTTGGGATTTGATATGGTTCCATATTTACTCCTTTCTCAGCATATATGTTGCACATTTTCCACTTTTTCAAATTGTTGCCCTGGATTATGTGATACATGTTTACAACTAATCCAAGTTCATTTTCACTTTACTTCACTGGTAATACAAATACCTTTTGATAACAAACTAATTCTAATTTTTCCTTCTGGTTCCTTGCATCATTGATGTCATTCAATTTCATCTATGTATAAACATATATAAAATATATAAATATATATGTACATATATAATTTAATACATTGTGGTTATTATTTTGAACAAACTCTTATCTGTGAGATCAAGAATAAAAGTTTCTCTTTCACTTTCATTTATTCATTCTCCTGTGCTTCTTTTTGTGTATATCTATGTCTGATCTATACCATTTCCATTGTTCTATTTGTTTTTTTTTAAATATTTCCTACAAGGCAAAACTACTTGTAACAAATTCCTTCAATTTTTGTTTGTTTAAAAAGTGTTTTTTTTTCCCCTTCATTTTTGAAGGATAATTTTACAGGAGACAGAAATTTACACTGAAGGATTCTTTCTTTTCTTTCCAACACTTTATTTCTCTCTAATCTCTTCTTGTTTGTATTTTTTTCTATGTGAGATTCAATTATTTGTTTCTCTATAAATAATCTTTTCCACCCATCTCTGTCTTCTTTCAATATTTTTTTCTTTACCTTTGTTTTTCAATAGTTTGAAAATGATATGCCCAAGTATATTGTTTTTGGTATTTATTCTGCTTGGTTTCTCTAACTTTCCTGGATCTGGGTGTCTTTTGGGGGAAATTCTCAGTCATTATTGTTTTAAATATTTCTTTCTTTTCCTTTTTCTCTTTCTTTTCCCAGTATTCCCATTTTGCATATATTTTTACCTATTGTAACTATCCCAGTGTTCTTGGATATTCTGTTTGTTTTTGTGTGTGTGGTTTTTTTTTTTATTATACTTTTTCTCTACTTTGCAATTTTGGAGGCTTCTATTGAGAAGTGCTGAAGGCAAGGAATACTTTCCTTAGCTGTGACCACTCTACTAATAAGCCTAGAAAACACACTTCATTTCTTTTCTAGCATCCCAGTGTTTTTGATCTTCAACATTTCTTTTTGATTCTTTCTTAGGATTTTCATCTCTCTGCCTGCATCCTCTCTACTCTATCCATTAGAGATTTTAGCCAATCCATCATAATTGTTTTAAATTCCAGTCCTGATAATTCTAACATCTCTACTATGTCTGGTTCTAATGCTTGTCCTGTCCCGGCATTTTGCATTTTGTTGTTGTTGTTGTTGTTTGTATGTTTGTTTGTTGCCCTTTTGGTTTGCCTTACATTTTTTTCTTCATACATCTCCACTGATGTAGCAGTGGAAGAATGCCTGTAAATAGGCCTTAGTAATGTGGTGGTGTGGTGTTGGGGGAAGGGAAGCATTCTCTAATCCTGTGATTAGGTTTTTCAGTGAGTCTGTGCCTCTATACTGTGAGTTCCACATGTGCTCTTCAGCGGTCCCCTTCCTTGTAGGACAAGAAGTGGGCTGGGCAAAGAGTGGGCAAGAAATGGTTATTTTCTCTCCTTGACCAGGAAGGTTAGCCATCTAGAGTTGGCTATTTCTGTTACCCTGGATCAGTTAAGCTCTGATAGTACTCCAGCTGGTTAAGATCAAGGTAATTAGTTTCTCCTGAAGGATGATCTCTTAAAGAAGTATAAAATGTCCTCGTATATTTCAAAATAGTCCCTTGTGCTCTCCCTGTGGTGGAAGCAGGGTCTAAGTAGAACTCCAATTACTGGGTCTCCCTCAGGTTGTTTTGTTGTTGTTGTTGTTGTTGTTGTCTCTCTGTTTGTTTTTTGTTTTTGTTTTTAACTCATAGTAATGCACTCTGAGCCTCCAGCAATTTGTCAGTAATAATTGTGGTTTTTTGTTGTTGTTTTTGTTTTTTGTTTTGTTTTGTTTTTGTTGTTGTTTTCTTTAGAGATGGGGAGGGGCAGAGAGGAATCTTAAGTAGCCTTCACACCCACCTTAGAGCCAAAGCAGGGCTCAGTCTCACAACCCTAATATCTTGATCTGAGCCAAGATCAAGAGTCAGATGCTTAACTGACTGAGAAACCCTGGTGCCCTTGTCCATGATATTTTTGGTTTCCTTACCTGGAATTGGTTAGGTGGATGTTTCCTTCTCCGATAATTTGTGATTCTCTGTATTTACCTGTATCTCTTGTTTTTTAGGTAATACTTTATGTACTAAAGTATCTAAGGATCTAAGAAGAATTGTTGATCTTCTGTTTGTTTAGTTTCGTACTTGTTAGCACAGCTTGGCAACTTCCCAGACTCTTACAGTCTGGGTTCACAAACTTCTTAAACTACTAAGTTTTATGGAAAAATGTATACAAGTAGCAATGAGGGCCCAAGAGGACCAAAACTCAAGACTTTCATTTTTTCCTTATTCAACATTCTAATATGCTAGAGATCCACATATAGTGAGAAGTGGGAAATGATTTGAAATAAAAGGAAGATAGTGGTCCTAACATTTTATTTCCTTTTATGTTTCAGATAGAACATAGTACCAAAAGCTCAGAGTTTTTCATTTCTGGGTAATGTTCGTATGTTAAAATAAGAATCTCTTACACATGCCCACACATAAGAAAATACAAATTTGGTACAAATGTAAACATTGCCCCCTTTTTTTTTTAAGAGTTTATTTATTTATTTGAGGGAAAGAACACAGGGAGAGGTAGAAGCAGAATCCCTGCTGAGTAGGGAACTCCTCCCCAAAGTATTTATAAATTCTTGCTTATAAAGGCTAAAAACTTTTGGATCTCAGGATACTGAGATCAGGGCCTCAACTGAAGGCAGATGCTTAACGAGCCACCCCGTTGCCCAACATTACCAATCTTCATAGAAATCTAAATTTTACATCTGTCTGGCCAGTTAGTCCACCTGGCCTGTCCCCATTCAGAAACCCACTCCAAGCTGAAGTCCAAAGAGCAGGGAGCCAAGAGGCTGGGGCAGGTGAATACTATCAGCTTTCTGCATCTGCCTGATCCCCCATGCACATCCAGCACCTGTAGGGACTTTTCTACCTGTCCCCTGAGTGTGTCTCCAGCTCCTGCCTCTAGAGCTGAGAGAAGATCCCTCTCCCCCTCTACCCTTTATTTTTTGCAGGGAGCACACTCTTCACTCCCCTCTCTGTGCCCCTCTCTGTCTTTTTACACCATCCAGAAACCTGTTTGGGAGTGAAGCATCATTGCCCTATTCTGTATATACAAGGGCTCTTATAGCCTTTGGTGTTTTGTGCTATAGAGAAATAAGTGTTCTTCACACACTCTTTTCTTCTCTTGATGAGCCCTGCACAGTTGCCCTGATACTTCATTTCTCTCACCCATTACTGAAATGTTCAATCTGATTTCCTGTGTGTGTGTGTGTGTATATATATATATGTATATATATATGACCAATGTTCTTAAAGACCAATGAAGATGCTAAAGTAACAGTAGAGGAAAACTGAACCATTGAGACAAAGGTTGAATAATGTTCATAATAATGAATATTGAATAAAAATGTTGAATAAATGCTTTGCTCTCCTAATACCAACAAGATAGTTATGCAAATAATCTAATACGACAGAAATACTGGAAAAGGATGCTAGGGTTGGAAGGACTGTTGATGGTTTCTCTCCAGATTCTAGCGTCTGGAACAAGAGAGGGAATTCCTGGTAAGAACTCTATCTTGTTAACTCATCTCCCCAAAGGAGAAACGTGCTTATGATGATTGATTGGAATGTGATCTTTAATACATTGTAATCACTTTTTACTAATTTGTTTCAAAGAAAGATCCAGAACATCTTTTTAAAATCCTCCTTAATTCAAATACAGTATTCTCTCTATCTGCCTCTTTCTTCCTGGTCTAGACACAATCTTCTGCCCATATTAATCACAACATTCCAGAGGCATAAGGTGGAAAGTTTGATCTATCTTCTGTCTAAGGGCTCTTGATAATTCCAAGGCAAGATTTATGATGAGGATTTAGGCAAGGTAAAAGTATAATTTGCTTCATCCAACTGAGCTTTTAGCAATGGCTTTTTAATGCGAGGTTACCTGTTTTCTACATGGATTAATAAAGTTGGTAATTATTTCTTCTTTAATTATATGTGTTTTATTAGCAAAGATTTTGAGGGGGTTCAGAGGTGATTTCTTAAAACACCTGACATTTATAGTTGGGAGGACTCTATGAAAGAAAACAAGAAAATGACTTGTCAAATTTGTTTTTGTCTGAAAAGAAAATGTTAAATGTATATGTGTTGCAAGTGTTATCATAGATTTCATTTAAATATAATGGGGATATAGATCGCAGAATATATGTTTATTTTTTCAAGGTAAAGTTGACATTAATTATGACATAGAATAACTTTTATTAATTAATTGAAAAAATTATGTTTAAGCTATCAGGTTTTCCTTTTTCTTCTCTGTGCTCACAGATTTCTTGGTATTTTTATTGAAACTTTAGTTATACACACCTGTGTATCAGAATATTTGTATAAGCACACACTATCTCCAGAATATTTGTGTAAGCACACACTATTCAGTGTCGCTGCTTTTTTTTTTTTTTTTAAAGATTTTATTTATTTATTTGACAGAGAGAAATCACAAGTAGATGGAGAGGCAGGCAGAGAGAGAGAGAGGGAAGCAGGCTCCCTGCTGAGCAGAGAGCCCGATGCGGGACTCGATCACAGGACCTTGAGATCATGACCTGAGCTGAAGGCAGCAGCTTAACCCACTGAGCCACCCAGGCGCCCCAAGTGTCGCTGCTTTTTTAAAAAACGATTTTATTTATTTATTTGACAGAGATCACAAGTAGGCAGAGGCAGGTGGCGGTGGGGAGCAGACTCTCCGCTGAGTAGAGAGCCTTATGTGGGACTCAATCCCAGGACCTGAGATCCTGACCTGAGCCGAAGGCAGAGGTTTAATCCACTGAGCCACCCAGGTGCACCCAGGGGCACCCAGGTGCCCCTCAGTGTCATTGCTTTTATGTGGGATGCACTTAGAGAAAGTCCAATAGGTCCTAAAATAAATCTCCAATATTTTGGATTTTTAAAAATTCTTGAAGTGAGATTTCCTTCATTTATTACATTCCAAATGGTCTCAAAGAAAGCATAATTAAGGGACAGAGACACTTTCAGTCTTAATGCAACCTTCATAGTCTTACAACACTCATATGAATTATTCTCATAACAAATATTCATGCCAGTGAGTCATTGCAATGAAAATGTTATTTATGAGTTCCTCTATGTCCATTGCATTTTGTGATTAAAAATTTTTGAACATTGTGGTTTTGATTTGCCAGCATCTCTTGTTCCCCTTCTAGAGGAGATGGGAAAGAGCTCAGACTCTCTCACACCCATATGGCAGAAAAACATCAGTACAAATAAAAGACTTATCAATACTTTTTAAAAAAATATTTTATTTATTTATTTGACAGAGATCACAAGTAAGCAAAAAAGCAGGTAGATAGAGGGGTAAGCAGGCTCTCTGCTGAGCAGAGAGCCCGATGTGGGGCTCCATCCCAGGACCCCAAGATCATGACCCCAGATGAGGCAAATGCTTAACCCACTGAGGCACCCTGGTGCCCCTAGAGTTATCAATACTTTTAATTATATGTGGGCATTAGCAAGGGATTTTTAATTTCAAATTTAACTCCCAAGAAACCCAGGATCAAGGAACAAATCAACTTTCTAGAACATGTAGGTGGTATTTCTGTAGTGAATCTAGACCATTCATTTATGTGGATGGAATTTGATCTACTCATGGTATGGAACAAAATAAACTTTAACAAAATAAACCTTAACAACCTAAAATAACTTGAGAAAATTTTAAAACTAGACCATGTTCAGTCTTGTGATACCCACATGTATTCTAGATTTTGTGCTGCAGAAAAGAACAAAAATGTGAGAAAAATGTAGGCAATGAATATATTATGCATATTCAAGTAAATTTAACTAAACAAGAACAGGTGTCACATCAGAAGTATGATGTAACTCTTCTGTGATCTCCTCCCCACCCCAGAACTAATGAGCTTAGTTTTCACTGAGACCAAGGGGTCTGGGTTTGCAATATTGGGTTTTGCTTGTAATCACTTAAAATGTCATTCAGCAACATTCACATAAAAAGAGAGAAAATGCATAGCCAGGATTAAATTCACAGAGAGTAAAGCCACTGAAATTAAGCCTGGCATTATACACTTAAAAAAAAAAATCCTATCTAGTGAAACATGAGATGAAGTTTGTGTTAAAATGGTGGAAGTTGAATCAATATTGATAGTCAGCTGTGAAAAAGACATGATTAAACATACTGATGGTCCCATAAACCTCAGTGAGGAACTATTCATATTTTTAAAATGTTTGCAGTCTTTGCTTCTGACTGTTAAAGGCAAAGCTATGTTATGGGAAAGGGGAGACATTTAAATTAGCCCAGGTTAAATATAACCTGAATAAATATACTGTACAAATATGGAAAGAATGTGCATTCTGAAGGAATGTTTATCATCCCTTGATGCAAAAAAAAGGTGACCTGATTTGTCTACATAACATCTAAGGAGGTAAAGGAATCAGACTTTCTGCAGAATCTATAGCTTCAGTGAACAGATTTTGCTAACTTGGGAAGAATAGATCCCATATATGGGGCAGATTATGTATGTTTTGTAATGGTTTTGTCTACTATCTGGACTAACTTCTACCAAATATCCAGCTCATCAAATGTCATCATATTTCTTGCTTAGCTAGCAAGAGCTAGACTCCCATGATCTGACCAGCATCAAGGTATAGACAGAAACAAACTGCTGATATAAAAAGAAAGAAAGAAGAGAAAGAAGAAAAAAAAGAAGGCAACATAGGGAAAAAAATGAAACTTACAAAAGAATTCAAACAACTTATAGTATGTGTGAAGGGAAACTAACATAATAGAAGAGCTCTTCACAAATTAAAGTTCTTTGTTTATAATGGCTAACTTGAGGAAAATACAGTAATGTTTTTACTATCACAAAAAGATTCATTTAATAATTGATATAAATTTATGTACCTTTATGTTCCTTCAGTTTAACTTTCCTATATACCCAAATGACATAAATTATTTCATAAGTCTTCCCCATATTCTTGTGTCCTTCCTCTCTATTTCCCAGAGGTAGACTTTTGGCTACCGCTTTTGGTATTATTCCCCTAAATCTAGATAATATTATAATTTTACTGATTTATAGTTTCGATTTAGGCATTACGTAGACATTTCGCTCTGCTTAAAGATAAGAATAGAGCTGTCTTCACTAACTATACCTCAGCATATATACACATGGCCTGCAATACAATCTTATTATTAATTTGATTATTAAAATAATCAGAATGAAACCGTCATATGGAGGGCTGAGTCAAGCGGCATAGTTCTGGGCACATGTAAAGGGATATGTGAGCATGTATGTTTACTTGGTAGAAATTATAATTACATATTTTGAGATAAAATGCTAAATTCAACCTTGAAAAGTAATTGTGAGTTTAAGTAATTTGAAATATCATTTGGAAAAATTATCTATGTAAGTATATTTGTGAAGTTTTTGTGGGTATGGTAGATGAAATTTATTAACACTAAGAAACTTGGCGTACTCTCTAGCTTTTTAATATTGTACTGCTAACTTAATAATTTTAACATTTCAAATACCCATATTTAGTCAACACAGATATAAATTTTATTACACAAATTTGATAGAATATATTTTTGACTAAAGCCTCATAAATGTATTGATAAATCATTTCTATCAAGTGTCACAATTTTAAACACTATCAATTTTTGCATTTCTCTCTTTATGACTTATGATATTATCTAAAAATTATTTTAAGTGATTTTAGAACAATAAAAACCAAAAGTTTTTACTCTTTATAACCAAGAGCTAAATATATTTGTAGTAGATTTGTCTCCTAAAGACAATTATCCAGGGTTAGGCTTTATAAAATTTATTTTAGCATTTAATTTTAAAAGTTTTTTGAAAGAAAACCTTTATTCCCTTAATTTTTAATTGAATGTAATTTTTCTCCCCACTTCTAAAAATGTGTTTGGTATAACTTTTTCCACATTTGCCTCTGTATTATTAAATCAACTTTTAGTATTTCATTATAGTGTTATGAAGATTACTTGTATTATTATTTTTCTATCTTCAGCAAGCCAAGAATTATAGGTGCAATTTGTAATTTAATAAATTGAACCCAAATAATTTGGTTGTGTTCTTACTAATCTACAATGTGTTTGGCTGTTTTATTAAGATAATTTTGTTAGTTCCTTAATGAGATAATGAAAGTTAACAGTTCTCCCTAACTGTCCAATCATTATATGTGTAGGAAGTAAAGAAAAGCTCTTATTTGGGCAGTATCCCACTCTATATTATCAAAACCATTGTTCATGGAGATAAATGGAAAATTGTACAAACTATTATTTATTAAGTGACATATTTTATGAAGAAGAGATGATGTAATAATAAAAATTTTATGTCCTGTATGTTCTCTAATGTGAGGGATAAAAATAAGGATTTTCCTTTAGATAAGGAGAGGTGATTATAAAAGCCTTGCAAAATAAAGAATGTAAACCTGACCTGAATTTCTGGTCGAACAAAGCCTAAATCTGACCTATGATGAAGTTGGCAAATTACTGCGAATGAGTGGAACATATCATGAAGGTCAGTGAGTTTATAGCGGGGACTAATGATCACACAATGGAATAAATTTTTCTGTTCTTTACACTTGACATCTAAAATGATCTAGTTCTGATTGAATCTTGATATAGACTTCTAGACCAGACTGCAGATTTTGACATATTTTTTTGGATTTAATGAAAAAGTCACTTGAACATGTAATGAAAAAATATACTTTAAAAAACTGTGTAATTATCTCAGTAGTACCTAATGTATAAATGGCCACTGTGTTGTAGTAAAAATTTCCCTTCTTTTTTGTAATAGTGATTTGGATATAAATATTTGGGTAATATGGTATTTATTTTGAAAGCATCTATTAAACATAATGTAATAATAATAGATTACTATGTTAGTAATCATTTGAAATTAGTAATACTGAATATATTTCTTGTGATTTAAAGCAAACTATACTTAAGTATAATTAATATTATTAAGTATTATGAGGAGGCTGTTTCAGGCTGTTTTAATTAAGGAGTATTTTTTTCTTTTTTTTTTTTTAAAGGTTTTATTTATTTGTTTGATAGAGATTACAAGTAGTCAGAGAGGCAGGCAGGGAGAGACGAGGAAGCAGGCTCCCTGCTGAGCAGAGACCCTGATGTGAGGCTCAATCCCAGAACCCTGGGATTATGACCTGAGCTGAAGGCAGAGACTTTAACCCACTGAGCCACCCAGATGCCCAGAAGTATTTTTATTTGTTAACCAAAGAATCACAATTTGGGCAGTAGGAGTCCTGTGATTTGGATTCTATGTTTTCTCAAAAGATGCTTTGTGAGCATTTCCTACTTCCTTACCCCATATATGAGATCTATTCTTCCCAGGTAAGCAAATTTTTTGTAATAAGGGTAAAGGGTACATCTTAATTGCAGGTCACTTCTGTGGTGAGAGCTGGAAAAGACATAATAAAATAATTATGGCCTCAAACTAACAATTAATTTTAACTATGTACCTGAGGAATCATTTCTTTCTTTTTAAAATTTTAACTATGCATTTTTCACAAACACTTGACTTAAAGCAATGTAATTAGTTGCTTTGTCGTAAATGATAGCACTGACACTAATAAAATTGTTTCTGATTTTTTTTCCTTTCTGTCTTTCTTACTTTTTTAATAACCACTTTAAAGCAAAGTGTATAATTTATTACTCTTTCCATAGGACTAGATTTTTTTTTAACACTCTAATTTGTTTTCTACTTCATTACTTAGGCTTCTTTTTAAACCATTTTCTCCTTTTTGCTGTCTCCCACAGAATATAGTTTATACAGTATTTTATATTTGTATTTTTTTAGTGAAATACTAGGTGACAGGTTTTGCAAATATTTTACTTTCATTTGAAAATCGTGCTCTCCATATCTTGCTTGCAGAGTTCTTTGTAGCCACTGTCTTAAATTTGAAGAGCTAATTAATTTTCTTTCTGTGGTCTTTCATATAGAGTTTTGTTGTTGTTGTTGTTTTGCCAGCAGGATCTTTCATATTCTGATATAGACATGTTAACATATCCCACTATGGCCATAAATTTGCTAGCTTCTCTTTTTAAGTTAGCTATGTCTTGCTTTCTATATTTAAGGACTCTATCATTGACAACAAACAAGTGCCAGTTTTTGTTTTTGTTAAGTATATTGTGCTTTATCACTGTCATTTTTATGCCTAACTTCATGTTTATATTTATTCTATTCTGATATTAAAATTGCTACATTAGCCTTATTTTTATATTTATCTACCTATTTGCCTCTATTCTCAAACTTTCTACATTCTTTTATATTTTACAGGTATTTATTTTGTAGCAGTCTTCTCTGTACCTTGTTTAAAAAGAGTGAAGACATATAGATGTATGTCAGCAAAAGCTGAAATGTTTTATAAACATTTTATTGAAGTGAATGTATGAAGAAAATGCGTATACTATAACTATACATTGATGAATTTTCACTAATCAAACACACCCATGCCACCATACCCAAATTAAGACACCAGATATTACCAGCTGCAGAAACCTAGCTCATGCTTCCTCTAGTCAATGCCAGACCCTTCTTCAAGGGCAAACAACCACTACCCTAACTTCTAACAGCATGTTTTCCATATTTTGCATTTTATATAAGTACAATCATACAGTATATACTATTTTGTCTTTGACTTCTGTTACCCAGGATCATGCTTGTAAGATGCATCCATGATATGGACTGAGTTTGTCCATATGTTGGACATACATCCATACGTTGTTATATGTTGAAGCCTTAGTTCACAATGTGACTGCTTTTAAAACTGGGCCTTCAGGAGGTAATAAAGATTAGATTAAGGCTATAAGGGTGGGGCTCCAGTCCAATAGGATAGTGTTCCTCTAAAAAGAGAAACAATGCAAATTGCTCTCTCTTTGCCGCGTGAGGACACACCTAAAAGGCAGCCATTTGCAAGCCAAGGAGAGAACTCTCAGGAGAAACTAAATGGTATAGAATATCGATCTTGGACTTAAGAGCCTCCAGAAATCCAAGGAATTAGTCTTATATGTAATTTACTAAAATTCTCTCCTCAACTGAATCCAGTTTAAATTCTGGTTTAAATATCTACTGCATATTTTATTTCTACATTAAAAAATCCAACTTTTAACTATTTCCTTTCTTTTAACTATTTGCATACTCCAAATACACTTACATTTATATTAATTGTTATCTTTTAAATTCATATGATATAATTACTTGTCAGTTCCAGGAGTTTCTTTATTGACTCCTTCAGATATTCTACATAAATGACCACCATGTCATTTGCAAACCAGAATGTTTTCTCTTCTTATTTCTCCATCTCTATAACTTTTGTTTCCTCTTCTCTTATGGCTAGAACTTCCAGTATGATGTTGGAAAGCATGGTGAGAGGGACTGTTTTTGGTCTTTTTCTTAATCTAGGAAAGATTTGAGCTTACCATTCATTATGATGTTAGCAGTAGGATTTTTGCAAATACTTTTTATCAAATACAGAAAATTTCCCTCTGTTGTAGTTTACTGAGAATGTGTATTATGAATAGCAGATGGATTTTTTGTCAAATGTTTATTCTGCATTTATTGATCATGTTTTTTGGTTCTTCAGCCTATTGGTATGATGGATTACATTAATTAATTTTCAATTGTTAAATCAGTCTTGAGTACCTGGAAAAAATTCCAGTTAGTCACAGTGTCTCATTCTTTTCATCCATTGTTGGATTTAGTTTGCTAATATTTTGGGAGGATTTTTTGCATCTTTATTAATGAGAGATATTGTCTGTAGTTTTCTTATATCTTTTCATCCATGTTGTATACTACAGGAGTTCCTTCATTTTTAAAGCTGAATAATATTCTCTTGTAGGTATTTTCTTTACATTTTCTTTTCTATTCATCCATCAGTTGACATTTAAGGTTTTTGGCTATTGTGATTAGAACTTGGGTATTATGACTAGTGCTGGAAAAAACACAAGGATGTTAATATCACTTCAAGATTCTGATTTCACTTATTTTGAATATTACCCAAATGTGGGTAGTTTTTATTACCCAATATGGTAGTTCTATTTTTAGTTTTTAAGGAATTTTCATACTATTTTCTTTCTTTTTTTTTTTTTTTAAAGATTTTATTTATTTATTTGAGAGAGAGACAGTGAGAGAGAACATGAGCGAGGAGAAGGTCAGAGGGAGCAGCAGACTCCCCATGGAGCTGGGAGCCCGATGTGGGATTCGATCCCGGGACTCCAGGGTCATGACCTGAGCCGAAGGCAGTCGTCCAACCAACTGAGCCACCCAGGTGCCCTCATACTATTTTCTATATCAGATGTTCACCACATAAGTAAGAGTTCCAATTTCTCCACATGCTTGCCCATACTTCTATTTTTTTTTTTTTAATAATTGTCATTTTAACAGAAGTGAGATGTCTTCTCATTGTGGTATAGGTTTACATTTTCCTGATGATTGTGGTATTGAACACATTTTCTTTTTTTTTTTAAGATTTTTTGAGAGTTATTTGTTTTAGAGAGAGAGTGCACATGCATGAGGAGGGCAGGAAGAGGAAGAGGGAGAAAGAAAGAGAGAGAAACAGAC
The DNA here is from genome assembly GCF_009829155.1 of Mustela erminea. Classification (NCBI taxonomy): domain Eukaryota; kingdom Metazoa; phylum Chordata; class Mammalia; order Carnivora; family Mustelidae; genus Mustela; species Mustela erminea. Next base: position 55,915,109 of record NC_045625.1, read on the forward strand.
ACCTAGCTGACTGAAGAGTCCCATGTGGGTTTGATCTCATGATCCCAAGATCAAGACCTGAGCCAAAATCAAGAGTTGGACACATAACCAACTGAGCCACGAGGTACCCCAGGCATCTTTTCATGTTCCTGATGCCTATTCTTATGTCTTCTTTAGAGATATGTCTATTCAAGCTTATAGACCATTTTTTAATTAGTTTTTTTGTTTGTTTCTATTGAGTTGTAGCACTTCCTTATAAATTTTGAAAATTAACTCTTTATCAGATATCTGGTTTGCAAATATTTTCTCCCATTCTGCCTTTCACTTCTTTGACTATGGGCTGCCCAAAATGTTTTGTTGTTCAATGTTGATATACTTTTATGTTTTTGTTGTTGTTGACTGTGCTTATTGTTTCATATCTACCAAACCAGTGCCAAGACCAATGTTGAGGAACTTTTCCCCTTTGTTTTCTTCCAGAAATTATATGATTTCAGGTCTTACATGTAAGTCTTTCGTTCATTTTTGAATTGTTTTGTTTGCTTGTTTGTTGATGGTTTAAAATGAGTCCAATTTTATTTTGCTTGTTCATATCCAATTTCCCCAAAATAATTTAATGGGAGAGACTCTGCCCATTGTACATTCTTGGCACACTTGAAAATGATCAGTTGACTTTATAGATGCAGTTGATTTTATAGATGAGTATTTACTTTTGGTCTCAATTCTATTTCATTGTTCTATATATCTATCTTTATGACAGTACTGCACTGTATTAAGTACTGTAGATTTGTGATATATTTTGAAATCAGGATATCTGATTCCTCCAGCTTTGTTCTCTCTTAAGATTGATTTGACTATCAGGGATCTGATTCGTATGAATTTTAGAATTGTTTTATCCCTTTATTTCTGTAAAAAAATGACATTGGAATTTTGATAGGTATTTCTTTTCATTCAACTTTTATCACTTTGGGTAGGGTGGACACTTTAAAATTTTAAGTCTTTCAATCCATAAACAAATGATGGTTTTTCATTGTTTGTATTTTAAAAATGTCTTTAATCAGGGCTTTGTAGTTTTCAGTATACAAGTCTCCCATCTCCTTGGTTAAGTTTGTTCCTAAGTATTTTATTATTTTGAATGTTACTGTGAATGAAATTGCTTTCCTAACTTTCTTTTTGGATAGTTTAATATTAGTTTATAAAAACATAGCTAATTTTTGTTTGTTGATGACTTGGTATCCTGCCACTTTTCCTGAATTCTAACCATGCATGTGGTCTTCAAGACTTTCTATATAAGAATTATGTCATCTGTAAATAGGGACAATCAGGACCATAATGCAACAAACATTGGTCAATTTGACTGACTTTTGAAAGAATAGAAACTGAACACTTGGGAGATACAAATAGAGATGACTTTTTCAAGGATTTTTGTTTTAAAGGGAGGGAGAGTAAAATAGTGGTAAACAGGTGGCAATGAAATCACACTTCTAACTACCTTGGGTCAAAGAAAGCCTCAAAAGAAATGAAAAATTATTTTAAGTAATTTAACATAATAAGGGAACCCATCAAATTTTGTAAACCATAATATCAATTGTATTTAGAGAAGAAACATAACATTGGATATATATGTGTAAGAAAATAAAAATTCAGGTACCAAATTTTCCATTCTAGCAGGCTAGTAAAAAAAGAGCAATTAAAAACTCACAGTAAGCAGAAGGAGAAAAAAGAGCAGAAATCAATCAAATTGAAAACAGGAAAACAATACAGAAAAGTAAAAAAGAAAGTTCTTTGACAAGATCAATAAAATTGATAAGTATCTATCTAGGATAATTAAGAAAAAACAGAAACTACAAATACCAATATAAGAAATAAAAAGAATGGGTCATCAGTACTGATTTGTGGACATTAAAAGACAACAAAGCAATACTATGAACAAATCTATTCTCTTAAATTTGATAATTGTATTAAGTAGATAAACTTCTCAAAAGATGCAAACTACCAAAATTCATGCAAAGAGAAATAGATAATCTGGATGGATCTACAAAAGAAATCAAATAATTAATTAACATATCATCAAAAAAGTACAAGGTCTAAATAAATTATTTTACTTGCAGAAAAAAACCCACATTTTTCTTGTCTCAAAGATTTTTATCAATTCATTAATTAATGATGTAACCAGTAGGTGTCACACATAGTTCAAAGGACAATTTTAAAATACTCATGTAAATGGCTATTAGGAAGGCTAAAATTAAATTGTAAAATGGTCAATATCCACAGGACAATTTTTATGTGTCTTCAACAGACACAATTTGTATTTTTATGGACAAAAATGTTTAATGTTTAAATTATTTATACAACTTTCAAATTTTTTAAATGGCTAAATCAATGAAAAGCAAAGATAACCTGGAAGGGACACTCAGTGGGGGAGTAATCATTTTTGGCCATTTTGGTGTCTTCACCATTTTTCCTTACACCTGCTACCAATGAATGGGACAGGAGCTCTTACAGAATCTCAAATAAGTTGCAGAAAATAAATTCTTCATGTATTTTAAAGGCAATATATACATTTTACAACACTTTATGAAGTCAGCTTTCAGGGATGCCACTACTACTGTTAATGGTTATTTTGCCATTAACCTCCATCTGAATTGTCCCCCATTAATGTACTGCATAACTGAAGATGATTGACTTTGCCAAAATTCCTAGAACCAGAATCATGAATTTACAGAGTCCTCATGCCAGTACTGCTAAGGTCTACTAATTTTGATGAAGTAAAAAAAAAGTACCTCTACCCAACCTAAGTTCCAAACTCATTTATATGAGGAGACCCAATGCTGTACCTCCTCAGGTTTATAACATCTTAGAGTTTTGCCCTTCAGCTTTAATTCTATTGCCTTCTCCCTAGGACTTTAATTTGAGATCTTGAGGATCAGGGAGAATGGGATTTCTTGCTCAAGAGTGACAGGAAATGAAAAATATATCCAAACTTCTTCTGAGGATCTTGAAAACCTCTTGTTTCTAATATGACTCCACCTGTCTATCTTTCCATTCGTCCAGGCTTCTAATCACTAATACTAACATAAGTGTAGTATTAATGCTAAATGACTAGGATAAGATTATCATAAATTAGCAGAAGGTTCCTAAATCCTATCATCTGATGCCTTTACAGAGAGTTCTATCTTTTGATCCAGGGAATCAGCATGGTGTCTTGTGGGAGTAGCAGGTTGCTGGAGTGAAAGAAATTCAAAATTGTTAGCTTTTTCTTCAAGCATTATCCTTTGTGAAATATGGAGGCCTGGAGTAGCACTATTTAATGAGATTACTGTCATAATTAGCAATGCCCTTGACAAATAATATTCAATCACTGGGTACAAATTCCTTTAGTGCACCATGTTGACGTTTGGCTAGGTCTTGAATTCAGCCCAAATGCTGAAAACACTGAACTCAGTCCTTCACACTTTCACTCTTATGTCCAGTCAGTCATTTCTGAAAAATTTATGTCTCAGTTCACTTTGATTAGTGTAATAGAATAATATCATTCTTTTAAAATAACTACTATAATTAATGTTATAGTAATTAGTTATTGTGATTTTATAGTCACTGTTAACATTTTTTATAGCTCAACTGTTTTGGGCTATACTATAGTTTTTTTTTTTTCTCAACTTCTGTACACTGATCATGAGCACATTCACATATTCTTATAGTTAATATTAGTTGAGATTATCTCTACCAATCATTTATAAAAATGATATTATTTCTCCATAATTTCTTCTAGATATTAGGAGTGGAGTAAATGCTTCATAATTTATTCTATAAGGCCATCATTACCCTAAACAAAATCAGATACACATTACTGTGGAGGAAAACTGCAGACCAATATCTCTTATGAATATTGATTCAAAAATTTTCAACAAAATATTTGCAAGTTGAATCCAAAATGGACAAGTGTTTCAAAAATCTATTACTCCACTCAAACTCCAAATTACCACTTGTTTTAAAAGCATTCTTATTTTTCCCTCTACAGATAAACATGTTTACCTAAAATACCTACCTAAATATCTACCTAAAATGTTATGGGCTTAGTAAAACAACAAAGATGACAAAACAAAAAATAAATATTGCTTTGTTTATAGGTGAATTAAAATACTTGTTTTTTTTCCCCCAAGACTTGTTAAAAGAAATTAAGTAAACCCATTTTATAGTAGAATAAAGGTCAACCAAATTACTGCTGATATGTTTGGTTCCATGATAAAACAGTTAAAAAAATTTTATGAACATAAATTATTACCAAACATGATGTCAGGATAAAATATATGTGAAAAACCCTATTAAACTTTTGATTTAAAGGATATGCTTAGAAATTAGTAAAAAGGTTTTTGAAGCAGAATGTGGATAAAAGAAATCTCAATCATCATTATCTTCACAGGAGATTAGTAGGGGCAATTGCTCTAAGGAAACCAATATTTATTAAGCCAATATGGGCCTCAGGAGATATATTTATAATGATTATAACTTAATCTTCCTACCACAACTAGATACTGTTATCCCAAATGTGTCAAAAGAGGAAATAGTCCACTGTGGATTAAGTATATTTCCTAAAGTCATACATCTAAGCATAGGGCAGTAATGTCAATTTAGAAATAATAGCATCACTTGAGAGTTTGGCTCTATTCAATAATGGAGATTTGAGATTGTATTCAATATCAAGGGATCATGACATATATTATCCTCTGAATTCAAGCTATTTTGATTAGGAATGTTTTCAAATACAAACAACAGAGTATTTACCTCTCAGTTGCTTAAGCAAATAGCATCTTCCTTCTCTCCTCATGTTCACATGTGCATACACACACACACACACTCACACAATTCATATAAAAAAGGAAGAAGGGCAGTCCAAAGCAATAAAAACTCTTTAACAATATTTTGTCAAAATAGGCTTCTATTTTTCCCTTGTACCATCTGTATTGTGTATAATCTTCTTGTCCTCTGCCCCTAGGTCCCTACCATACATTAGACATTATATTTCTATTGGAGGGAGGGAGGAGGTAGGTGCAAAGTCTATGAATTCAAAGTTGGAACTGCTGAAGCTATTTTTTTGTTTGTTTGTTTGTTTGTTTTAGACTGGAAAGCAAAATCTTTCTGAGAAGCTTTCCTGAGAAATGCCACCTGCTACTTCTTAATGCATGACTATTTGGAGACAATTCTCTGTGAGTCTCTTATGCTTTTGCATGTATGCAAAGTACTGACAGTGTTTCATTTTCTGTAATATTTCAGTTATTTATATGCTGAACAGACTTGGAAATGGATTCTCCCTCCAGTGTAGAGGACAAGTTTGTGTGCTGTCCTGTAAAGTCAAGATAATGTCACCTTCTGGGATAAAGGATAAACATATTAGCTTGCAACATTATAAAAGTTTGGGGTTTCATAAACAGAAAGTCCATCTCCTGTAATGTGACCCACTGTGAGTGCATGGTACATCTGGCTCTTACTGTATTGCCTACAGGAAGTGATCTGTGGGCATGAGCGGTGGTACCCTTACGGACTTACACATTTCTACATAGACTATGTAGGCAAGACTTGACTGCAAGAGATTTCGGTCTTCCCTAAATATCCTATTATCTTCTATCTCATGAGATCATGAGAAGTTTATGAAGAGTTGTTACCAGGCCACTTTCCACTTGCCTGGCACATCCCCTGGGAGCTGTCATAAGACATTTTTTCATAGACTTCCAGTTCATGATGAGCTGTGATATCTGCCTTGCTTTCTTGGGGGCCACCTGCAGGTTCTAAAATTGCTTAGCTGATGCACATCAGCTCCTTTAGCATGGGGTCTCCCAACACTCAGGCTGTATTGTCATGGCATCTGTCCCCTTTTGTTTCAATGTTGTATTTAGGGACAAATGGCACAGAAGAAGTCACCTTTGCCTTTCTTGCTTTTTGTTATCTATGTAATAGATTCAATCTTTAAAGGTCTTGCCATTTACTGGCTAAATTTTTCAGCTTTGCCTTAATAAGAAATTAGAAGGGAGGGAATACTGAATGGGTGGAAATCAGAGAGGGCAAACCGTGAGAGACTCTTGACTCAGGGAAACAACCTATGGGTTGCAAAAGAGAAGGTGGGGAAGGATGGGGCAACTGGGTGATGGAGATTAAAGAGGGCATGTGACGTGATGAGCATGGGAGTTATATGCAACTGATGAATTATTGAACACTACTTCTGAAATTAATGATGTACTATATGCTGGCAAACTGAATTTAAATAAAAACAATAATAATGGTAAAAAATAAAATTCTCAGGAATTGAAAAAAATCAAGTTAAAAAATAAAATGATGATGCTTAGTTACTGCTGTTGTGAACTGTCCTTGATCCAGGACTGTCCTCTGATCCGGGAGAGTTGCGTCTTCTACCATCATCTGTGAAACTGTGATGGGTAAATTTGTTAGCTTACAAATAGGGTAAGATCTTTTGGAGTTCCTGAAAATGACATTGGCTAGATTTGTGTCACATATATATCTCCACCTGGATGGTGACTAGGGAGAAAAGACTGTATATACAGCTTGAGTTTCCAACCAACAACGTATAACTTATGAAGCTAAACTCCTTAAAAAACATGCAGAAGAAATTAATGTAAAGGCCTAATTTTAACTAGTAATATGCTTACAACAACCAAATTCATAACTCTTACCATGGTCTCCTTTGCCAAAGTACTATAGTTTTATTCATCTCCTTACCTGACACTTCTTAAAAAAAAAAAAAAAAAAAAAAAAACCTTTTTAAAATGGCATAAATTGTTTACTGTTTTCAATGAGCAGAATCTAGAGGGGATCAGGAAATATGTTTCAGAGCATTTAAAAACATTTTGGGTTCTTTTTTCTATGTTTAGGAAATCATTATCTTTTGAGGTTGGGAGCTCTTAAACTGTTTTGAGATTTTAAAATACAGATGTTAGAAAAGTTATTAGTTTAAAAAATGATCCTTTTAGGAGTTGAATGTACTTCAGTGCTAATTATAACTTTTAATGATTGTAAAGTGCCCTGGGAGACTGTAATGAAGAAGACTGCATTACTACATCTCCACTGTAAATTTTCCTTTCCGAAACACAGTGTAAGGATAAAGGAAATGTGTTTGAACACCCAAAGGACAGAGCTAATTGTGTAAAGTTCACTAAATGTTAACAGTTTCCCAGTGACCCAGGAGTCATGTAAGGGAATTATAGACACATGTTCTGAGACATCTTTGGCAGAATTAGTTCTCTAGAGTTAAGAAAAAAAATGGACTGAGAAAAATTTGAACAATGATATTGCTTGCTTAGCCCATAATAGATGTTACTTAAGTTAAAAGTACTGGGAAGAGACACTATAATTTGTGAGTCTATTAGGGGAACTTCCTGTTTGTTTCTAATTGACTTGCTGAAAACTGTGTGGATTTCCAGCTATATACCTCTAAATTAAAATTGCTCACAAAATCTCAGAAGTCAGGGTCATTGCCTCTGTTAAGTTATGAGTTACATAATAAGTAGTCAAAGTACTGTTCCCTGAAAACATTATTTTTGGACCTGAAATATTTTATCTGAATTGCTTCATACAGTGGTTCATTTGCACTCAGTCATTTAGCATTTCTTTCTCCAATTCTTTGCTCTCTTGTGATTGTTGCAGTTCAAGAGGCTAAATGGTACCATTTCTCTTAATTGTTGTCAGATGTGAGCATCATTTTACAGAGAGAATAAAGTGTTCTTCCCTTTGGAAATAAAGACCCTTTGCAAGGTAAGTTATTCTTCCACAGAATTAAATGCCTTGTCTAAATTAGGTAATTTATCTCTACACCTGATCACTTCAAGTAAGTTTTGTTTATTTCATTTCCTTATTTCCCCATTGATATCTAAGATTACAGATGGGATTTTTAAAAATATTGTTAGACTATCCCAAGGAATCTCTTGTGGACTTTTCCTATTTTTAATTTTCAACATATAAATTTATAGATAGAGGTATTTGTTAGGGCAAGAAAAAAACAATTACGTATATGTCAAATGGTTTTAATGACAAATATCTTTGATATTCACATATTAATCCATCTGTAAATCCTAGCAAAGAATGTAAGTCCAGACTGAACAATAACATGACCTGTAAAATCTCGAAAAGAAATGATTTTACCACTAACAAGGGTTCTTATCTTTGTTGTGAAATTTTACAGAACTTTTGTCAATTTTCCAAATCCAATACTTAGAACACCTAAAGCAGCAATACAATAATTGCTGTCACTTAATAAAAACTTAATTGCCAGGAACTTTTCTAAAGACAACCATATCAAGACTTCAAGAAGTGGACTAAATTTATGAATTGATGGTTATAAACAGACAGCCCATTTCATTTCCTGTAATTTCTACACTAATGGTAAAACATAAATGTTGAAATTGTCTATACTTCAAACAATTATTTGATACAATCAGCTTCCAAAAATACCTAAAATGTTTGGGTAACTCCCCACGGACCCTATGTGATACTTGTATCACAGAGTATGTGGGCTATAATAGACATTATTTTTCATAAAAAAATGTATCACTCCAATGTAATAAAAACTAGAAAGCAGACATAATAATAAATGAGTGCTATTTAACTGTTCTATCCTATTCCTTTTTAGTTTCTTTCTACTTTGTTTATTTTGTTGTTGTTGTCATTGTTGTTTTTGATAATAAATATGGAGAATGTATGGCTGTTGATTAGAGATAAATGTCTACACCCTATTGTTATGTTGATGTAGAGGACTGTATATGAAAAAAGTCAGACTAACATGAGAAATTGCAATGAAAAGCAAAAATGCTATTCTAATTAAATATGATTGATATAAATTATTCTGTAATTATAAGTTTATATATGCTATTTAACAGATCATTTTTTTTTTCTTTTACAGCACTTGGAATTTTGATATGATGATGTTGTACCTTGCTTTAATTAAACCTAAGTTTTTTTTTTTAATGTTTTTTCATGGTAAACATGCTGGTAAACTCCTCAGCTTTAGAATGTTAAGTGGTGGATACCCATGAAATGCGAAACAAAGAAATCCATGAAATACCATTTTTATGAGAAACTTTCATATTTTCTGAAATCTTCTGTTCATTACTTATTATGCCTTATTTGATGATGATGAATACACTGTATTTCTGGTAAATGGTATAAAATGTATACTTTGTTTTCTACTCCAAAGTTGGTTGTGTTAACTTATAAAGGTTATTCCTGATTTTCCTTCTTTCCCTTAGTTTTATTCCTTTACCTTCTTACCAGCCCCAAAGTCTTTTTTTTTTTAATTGGCATGCTTTTTGTTAGTTTTATTGGTGCATGTGTTTGTGTTATTGTTTTTATTGTTATTCTTGCTAACTTTATTCCACCTGGGTGTGCTGCAATGTAAAAACTAATTTTCTGAACCCAATTTAGAATGTCCAGGAAAGTATCTGCATGCAGTCTTTTGTACATTTTTTTAAAGTCTTTCACATATACCAGAAAACGAAAATATACAAACAAATAACTTTTCTTTTTGTAACATTTAGCATTTATCAGAGCATGCATTGATGAATTATTAATTTAAAAAGCAACCCTTTCCTCCAGAATATAATTAAATAAACAAAATAAGGGATATACAGAGGCATAACCCTATCGCACTCAAATGATTATTACAGTTCGTACTCAGAATCAGAAAGTAGATAAAAAGGAATTTAACATTAATGATGTTAATCTGCATAGTTATTTTTTTTTCCTTTTTGAATGAGATGTACTTGATAAGCTAAAAATAAACTATGGCTATATTTTATTATGTTCAAATGTGCTCTCTTGGATTTTTTGTTCACACTCTCAAACATATACAGAGCAATTTCTATAATTATGAAATATATTGTGTTTACTTATTAAAACATCCAATCCCATTTAATTGTAAAAAAAAGAAAATACCAAATCTCACATAAAATGCCAATAATGCCCTTTTCCTTAACACAGTGCTTTCCTGCAGTTCAGGAATCACCAGTGTCAAAGTGTCCACACCAGAAAGCTTGCTTTTTATTTCCTCTTCCCTCCCTGATATTCTAGGGACATGGCTAAGAGAGGATGGGGAAAAAAAGGTGCTACAGCCCCCTTGTTTGCCTGGTGCTGTTTTAACTATTTTTCTAGATGAGATTTGCTAGCCATTGTGCCACTGGCATTGCAAATACTCACATAGTATCTTCACTGCACTTGTATTTACCTTTTCTCTCTATGTTGACACACTGCACCATTCTCTGACATGGGACACCGCCTCTTCCACTGATCTTGTGGTACCACCCTCCCTCCACATTATATCGTGTTCTGGAGCAGGTATGCCACACAAAACTTCTTACTGCTGAAGTTCATCCTCACTGATAAGGCTCCTATAGTTTGATTTCTCGGCAATGACTGATGCCATCTATTCCCAATGAGTTCATTATGCCATAGAATGCCACATATCCTAGTTCTTCCAAAAGGTAAAAGTGCAATTTATCCAAATGGCAACAAGTACAGCTTGCAATTAATCTTCATATATATTTTTTTAACTTGGTAAGCAAGAACTCGAGTCTATGCTCACACATGCCCCAATTACTACATATCCCCCGAAGTCGCCATGTGTGGTAGGTTGAATAATGACCCCCCTCAAAGATACCTATATTCCAATACTCAGACCTTGTGAACGTGTTACGTTATATGGAACAAAGGGTTTTGTATATGTGCTTATCTTAAGAAAATTGAAATGGGAGTTGATTATCCAAAATTATCTAGGTAGGCCCAGTGTAATCACCAGATCCATCATCTGGTAATCACCAGATCCATATAACATAGAAAGAGAAGAGGTAGCAATGGGAGCAGGGTTTGAATGATGTGGAAAAGGAATGCAAGGAGCTTCTGCAAGCTGAAAAAGAGCAAGGAATAGAGAGCAATAGAAAGAATAGAGCTCTAAACAGCTCTAATTTTAGTCCTATAAAGACCCATTTCAGATTTCTGACCTTCAGGACTATTAAATAATAATGTGCATTGCTTTAAACCACTAAGTGTGGCAGTTTGTTACAGCTACAATAGAAAACAAGTACACCATACTGCATTCAAGAGTCTATAAGAAGATGGTTCAATAATTTCTGCAACCAGCAATTCTGTAACTTAAGACTGAAGTGCCTGGCTTTCCTTCTTGCAAACAATCCATGCATCTAGAGTTTGGGAGAGTAGAGGAGAATAATCAAAGCAATCATAAAATTATCAATGAATCTCTTTCTGAATCTCTGGTCTCCTCTTAAAAACTTTCACGAGTGATAAAGCTGAGTGTTCTGTTGTATCCCTTAGTAATTCCTGCACAGATTTTTGCAGCATTTGTCAATAATCTTGGAATATGTATAAAGCAGTCTTCTGACAGAAAATAAATGACATCTTCAATATTTTTCAAGCAGAGTTTAATAATAGTACATCTGACAAAGTGATGGACAAAGAGAAGAGAATCATAAAGGGTGGGCAGCACCCTCAGGCTCTGACAACATTAAAAAAACAAGAGGAGGAAACATTTATCAGAAACTAAAGAAGAAATTGAGTAGAGAGGTTGCAGTTACTCCAAGGTTAATCACATACCTCCCTAGATTATCCTTTCTGTATCTTCCAATGTTCCCCATTGGCTAAAACCAAATAAAAGCCAGAGGGCAAGAAAATCTAATGTGTTTTATGTGGGGTAGAGAGAAGAATGGAGAAAGACGGAGAAAGTTGGAGAGTGGATCTTAATGATCAAATGAATGATAGCTCAAGGTCCTTAATAACTTTTTTTTTTTTTTTTTTTTGTCTAAGCTTCAGACTTCCATCCTAAATTCTAGAGAGTAAGAAAAACATAATTCAACAACATGTAACAAATGCCCACACAAAATGGGAGATGTTACAGTAAATATATAAATGAGTCACTAAGGAAACCCAGAGGGGAGAATTAACGTCCACTTGGAAACTCAAGATAGGGGTTTTTGACAATGTTTATTCTTCCAATCCAAGAGCATGGAATGGTCTTCCATCTTTTTGTGTCTTCTTCAATTTCTTTAAATAATTTAAAGTGTTCTGTAGTTCCTTGAGTACAGATCCTTTACCTCTTTGGTTAGGTTTATTCCCAGGTATCTTATGGTTCTTGGTGCTATAGTAAATGGAATCGATTCTCTAATTTCCCTTTCTGTATTTTCATTGTTAGTGTATAAGTCAAGCAGAGAGAGTCAATTATCATATGGTTTCACTTATTTGTGGAGCATAACAAAAAGCATGGAGGACATGGGGCGTTAGAGAGAAGGGAGAAGGGGGTTGGGGTAAATTGGAAGGGGAGGTGAATCATGAGAGACTATGGACACTGAAAAACAATCTGAGGGGTTTGAAGTGGCAGGGGGGTGGGAGGTGGGGGTACCAGGTGGTAGGTATTATAGAGGGCACAGATTGCATGGAGCACTGGGTGTGGGGAAAAAATAATGATACTGTTATGCTGAAAATAAATAAATGAAAAAAAAAAGATAGGGGTTTTTGGAATAGAAAACATTTGTCATTAGCAGTGATTATTAAGGATAAGTAGGTGTAATTCAAATAGGTCATGAAAAGGGATCATTTTATAGAAGAAAGTTTTTATTAGGGCTCATAACTAAAACAGAAAATTGTAGAGGATAGCTTGACTTTTACTTTACTCCTGTTGTTTCTGTCTCTAAATAAAATTGTATTTTTTTATTTATCCATCTAACAAGGGCAGTCAGATCAAGTTTTGATTTTTGAATGCTGACTACTTTTCCTCACTTCCTTCTTGGCCCACATTTGGATGAACAAATGATACTGCATGCTTGGTGCCTCCCTTCTCATTGGTGAGAAAGTTCAATCCATAGAAATCTGAGCCCACAAAAGCATCCTCCCCTCCCCCTACTTCCCTGCCCATCTGCAATCAGAAGTAAACTCCTTGCTCAAGCCATTTCAGACCAGCTTGGGTGGCTACCCTCAGCTCCTCAGAAAACCTCAATATATGAGTAGGAGATCTTTCTGTATCTCATTAGCATGTATGTGGTATCATGTGCTTGGACATCCATATTAATTATGGGTGGAATAGGGATTACTTTTGTGCTCTGGGGACAACCAGTAAAACACGTTCAGCAAAACATAGTAATATATAAAAGAATTAACTGAAAACCTTACCTTAAAAAAGACAACTAATAAATTTTAACATGCCTAAATACAAGAAAATCTCTAAAGAATAAATAGACCTTCGCTGTCATCTACAGGATACACAAGAGACTTAAAGACATTCTTTAACCATTGTACCGAGAATCAAAATTTTAATTCCATTTATTCATTCCATATTTCCAAGTACCCAGTGCTTAATAGCTGGGATCTTGCCCTCACACCAGGCTGTCCCTCCACTTGTCCCTAGCCCTTCCCTGTTCTAAAATACTGTCAGAAATTCTGTCTTTTTAGTCTTGTTTTCAATGAAGTGGTTATTAATTCAACCTTCTTTGCCAAGGATGCCTAAACTCCCTCTACTAATTGTTGACTTGTTTTATGAGAAGGTCAGGTTCATTAAAAAAGCAAACTTGAGGGGCACCTGGGTGGCTCAGTGGGTTAAGCCGCTGCCCTCGGCTCAGGTCATGATCTCGGGGTCCTGGGATCGAGTCCCACATCGGGCACTCTGCTCAGCAGGGAGCCTGCTTCCTCCTCTCTCTCTCTCTGCCTGCCTCTATGCCTACTTGTGATCTCTCTCTGTCAAATAAATAAATAAAATCTTTAAAAAAAAAAAAAGCAAACTTGATTCCTAAATGATATGCTGGAAATGGGTAAAGTGTCAAAGAAGGGGTTAAGATTTTTACATATGGAGACAAACTAAAATGAACTTAGCTGTTTTAATAGCTACAAACTGAATCACAGTGTTTCTTCTTCCTCTGAGTGGGAGCAATCTTGAGTCATCTACTTCCAACACAGACCACTTTCCTCACCCTAAACACTTACTACTCCAGGTTCTCCTTCTAGTCTCCTTTATGTTAACTTGTATAGATTAGAAACAGTTTGAAAGTTTGAGAGAAAATGATGTTTTGAACCTTTTGCAGCTAGTGCCATTGTGAAATGATTGCTTCAGTTACTAAATTGCTTTTCAGACACATGTGAGTCATTTATTCCTTTTTTTTTTTTTCTTCATTTTTCTCTGTGTTCTTGTTGTTTAACATGGGCTCAATAGTCTTACTATATTACCCCAGCAATCTTGTTTAATTTTATGAAACAATATTATTATAGTGTTTTGAAGCCTGTAAAGATCCTATAATACTGGTGCTTTTATTTTATCTTTTTTTTTTTATTAATTTTTTTTTTTATTTCCAGCATAACAGTATTCATTATTTTTGTACCACACCCCGTGCTCCATGCAATCCGTGCCCTCTATAATACCCACCACCTGGTACCCCAACCTCCCACCCCCCGTCCCTTCAAAACCCTCAGATTGTTTTTCAGAGTCCATAGTCTCTCATGGTTCACCTCCCCTTCCAATTTCCCCCAACTCCCTTCTCCACTCTAAGTCCCCATGTCCTCCATGCTATTTGTTATGCTCCACAAATAAGTGAAACGATATGATAATTGACTCTCTCTGCTTGACTTATTTCACTCAGCATAATCTCTTCCAGTCCCGTCCATGTTGCTACAAAAGTTGGGTATTTTATTTTATCTTTGAGGAATGTACATAATTCACGTTTTCCCCCCAGAAGATATCGTATTGTATTATAACTAAAAATACTGCTAATTTTCCCTTTATTCCTATATCACATTAATATACTTCATTCTCATGAATGGCAAAGCAATGAGACTTGAAAAAAAATGTTCTGAATGTCTCATTCATGTTAGAAAATGAGCATCCTGTTTAACAGTACCAGTGAACATCACACATAAATCCCATTGCCCTACATGTAGGTCAAAGGTATAAATAATGAGGTCAGGTTAATTTATTCCATGAAAGCCATAAGAGGACAATTAAATATTGAGAAAAGTTAGCTCTACATAAGAAGTACATAGGATATGTAGAGGAATATTGATGTAATAGATTTTCAAATATAAAATATTTGTGAATGATGGCAAAAGGCTTTTTAGAACTTTTGTTCAGTAGTATGATTAAATGGGGAATAAGAATTGAAGCAATTGGTCCATTTGTATATATCAAATTAATGTAAGGAAAACTATATTTTTAAAACTCAACAAAGCCTTACTTAAATAGATTAAACAACAATTTCTAGGACTGAAGAACTTGTATCTCCACTGTTTTATTGAAATACTTAATACTTTTAAAAAACCCTATTAGCTTTTCCCATTTTATAAATTGGATGAATAAAAAAATATTCAAAAAGTTAAAAAGTTCCCTTCAGGTAACTAGAATTACTTTAGTCAGGTCACAATATATGATTTAAAAGTATACACAATAAACACAAAAAGCCTAATGATAAGATTATTTCCTTTCCCCCCCTTCAAATATATCTGTGTTTAAGTCAATAGTTTTTTGTTTTGTTTTGATTTTTCAAACTCATTTATTTGTGCTGAGGCAACAGTTCTGAAGGTAGCCTTTACAGACAGTGGCTTAAAAAAAGTATATCAGGAAGCTTAATAATTCAAGAGAACTCCATTAATTCTCATAGAAAAGCAGAACAGTGACAAAATTGAATAAGGGAAGTTTTTTTGTTTTGTTTTGTTTTTAAGAAGTTATTAGGAATGCCTTTGTTGCTGATGAAACTTCTTTAATTCATTGGCAGCCTTCTTAAACTAATGGAATATCTGTCAAACTTTATAGAATAAAAACTGCTGTCATGTCACCTACAGAATTATAGTTTCTAGAATATTACATATACATATATTAAAATACATGGAATTTTATTTTATTAATACAGACTATAAACTCAATGTAAGGCCATTGCTTTTGTTTTATGATCTTTGTCATGAAACTGCCTTGTACTTCAATGAATGACTCATATATTTGTGCAGTTAAATAGACGGGCTGCTTCATCTTGACCTTTGGAGAGTCTATATTGAGTTGGGGGCTTATTTCATTGCTTTTACCATTTACAACTCTGTCTTCCAATGGCAAGGGTGTTTCAAATGTTTTCTAATCAAGCATGTACCTTTACTGAAAGGTCAGAATAATAAAATGCCATATATCAAGGATTAAAATTATGATTCATCACTTCCATGCAAGAGAATCTAATTAGAAATGCACTGCATACATTCTCTTGGGTCAAAGTTGGACATGAATATCACAGTCCTCCATTGAGAACTATACCATTCACACACTCTAAGTAAAACATTCTCCATAGCTTTGTTGACAATATAATTTCTCTTACTATTTTGTACATTTTTTCATGGACTTTGAAATACCCTTTCAGATTGTTCCACTGCAAGGCTAAGAAAGCAAAACTCAAAGAACATTATGCTATTTTGTGGGTCAACTCAGGAGCCCATTTCCCTAGAGGAATATGCCATTCTTCCATTGTATTGAATTCCATGAAACAAAACAACAAAATCTGAGCAACATATATACTAGAAGCAGAAATGAGCAAGTCCCAGTCCTGCCAGGAGGTTGATCAAAACACAATCTTGGAGAAAGCTATGTAAAATATTTAGAACGCGCAATGACAGAGGTGCCAAACAGAAAAAGAGGCTTGTTCTGTACACAAAAGGAAATAATAGATTTGTTTATTTATAGCTACTTACATTTCACTTCAGCTTTTTAGCATTATTTTAAAAAACAAGAATAAATGTTATTTATGTGTTTTTCCACAGAATTCATTTTTATATTTGCATGTGAGTGATAATTTTATCCTCTTATGAAAATTACATTTTAGTAGGACATAGATAAAGAGATATGCCATGTAATATATGTACGTGTGTATTATAAAATTATCATATATATCATATCTGTATCTCCTTTTTGATATAATTATACATATTTTAATCATTTGTGTCAGAGAAACATTACACTACATGGAATTAAATGGGTATGGGAGACTTTATTCAAGATTACTGCAGTAATGGGATGCCTCGGTGGCTCAGCTGGTTTGGGTGTCTGCCTTTGGCTCAGGTTGTGATCCCAGGACCCTGAGATCAAGTCCCAAATGGGGCTCCTGGCTCAGCAGGAAACCTCCTTCTCCCTTTGCCTGCTGCTCTCTATGCTTGTGCGTGCTCTCTCTCTCTCTCTCTCTCTCTGACAAATAAATTCTTAAAAAAATAAAGATAATGCAATAAGGATCAACACTACTGTAATAGGGAGAGAGGTTGAAATCCATTAACATAAAAGATGCAGATGCTTGGGTGAGCTAGTGGAAAACCAGTAGAATGGACATTAGTGGGGAAGTTGTCATATGTTTAAGCCCATCTGTGTTTGCTAATTGGTACTTACTGAAGTTAGGCTTCCTCCACAAAGAGCAGGAGATAAAGTCCCTAATATTCTAGATGATTGTATTTCAAAGGAATGGCTCCCATGTCCTTGAGAATGACAATCTTCAGATATGAAACTGGTGAGAGGTAGAAAAAGATTTACATCCAAACAGAGAGGGAAATAATTTACATTTTCAAGTTTTCTAGAGTTAATGTTCTAAGGGACTTAAATAAGGAGGAAACCTGTCTAAAGTTTAGTCAAGCTGAGGAGAACATTAAGGCCATCTTGGTCAGATGTTAAATATCATACAGCAAACTGATAATAGAACCTTAATTTTGAATAGCCCCCTGAATCTTTCTGTCTCTCTCTCTCTCTCATTTTTTTTTTTTTGAGTGTTCAACCCTCTTGATATTTTTCATTTTGTTCCACAGTCTAACATGTGACCTCCATTTCTGCATCTCTCATGATAAAAGTTGATAATACCAGTTCTTTATTCTCCTGGCCTTCCATGTTTATGACTTAGTTTATTCTGAGGGCTCAAGTTAGTTATGCCCACCCCGTGATAGACATTACAAATTAGGTGAACAACTGGCAATTAATATAACCCATCTCAGAGAGCATGGCAGCAGGAGACACATCCAATTGCAGGTGAATATAGTAGTGGAAATATTAGCTCAGTGTCTAGGAGTACAAGCTGTCAGGATAGAATTAAAGGGTTATTTGGCATTATTGTAGCATTTCTCTTAGTTATGTAACTCCCAAACTTGATTCTTTGATTTTTCTGAAGACTTAAGTCACACTTTTTTTTAATAATTTCCTTTCCCACTGAAGTTAGAGTATGTTTCCAATACTTGAAACTAAGAATCCAACATTATTCTATATAGAAACTGTTTCCAAAAAAACAAGATAAAAACTTTATTTGTTAAGAAGGAAAAAAAAAATCTATATACCCTCTCCTATATATCCTTACCTCAAGGGGGCTAAACTCACACACATGCATTCTAAATTTTTTTAAAAAAATTTTTCAACACATTTAGTTTTGTGATTGTTTTAGTTTTCCAAAATGCATTTTAAAAATGAGTTTGCAGGTAACTCCTTTAGTTATATTTATTAAGAAAATAACAAAATGCCAATGTGACAATTTGAATTGTCTGTATTTATAAGTCTTGAGTTCCTCCACTTTGTTAGTATATTTTCAAAATACAAAAAACATGAGATTTTTTATTGGAAACCATAATTGTTCTCACTGCTGACAATGTCAGGTTTCAAATGAAAACTTTATAAGCAAGCTTCAAAGTTGTAAATATGTGTAATCACTTTGATGACTCAGCCATTTAGCAGTTACTTGTTTTCCTAAAAAGCCAACAGAGAGATTATTTGAAAGGAATGCTCTTTCTTCCCCTTCCTTAATTTTATTTTAATGGCCTAAGTACTTGAGGGGCTTCAAAACATTCACTCATCGGTATTACACTAGCTTGAACTCTGTCCCATTTGAAATGCTTCTTTTGCAGCATATGATTTTTTTAAAAAAATTGGTAATATATACATAACACAAAATTTACAGTTTTCATCATTTTTAAGTGTACATTTACACTTACATAAAATATATTCATCTTGGTGTGTATTCATCACTACCATCTATCTTTAGAACTTTTTTCATCTGTAAAACAAACTCTGGACCCATTAAGCAAATCCCTATTCTCTACTTCATCCAGCCCATGGTACGCACCATTCTATTTTCTTTATGAATTTGACTGCCCTAGTTACCTCATATGAATGGAATCATACAGTGTTTGTCTTTTTTGACTGGCATAATGTCTTAGCATAATTCCACTTAGCATAATGTCTTTGAAGATCATTCATGTGGTAGCATGTATCAGAATTGCATTCCTTTTCAAAGTTGAATAACCCTCCATTTTATGAGTGTACCATATTTTGTTTACACATACAAATGTCAGTGTATGCTTGGGTTGCTTCTACCTTTTGTCAATTCTGAATAATGCTGCTATAAACATGGATGTAAAGATATCTGTTCATGTCCCTGGTTTCAGTTATTTTAGGTATAAACCCAGAAGTGAGATTGCTGGATCATATGGTAATTCTATTTTTAATTTTTTGAGGAACTGTGTTACTTTTTCTATAGTGACTACAACAGTGTTTTATATTCCCACTGCCAGTGTACAAGGGTTGCAATGTCTCTATATCATTACTAACACTTACTATTACCTTTTAAAATATTGTTTGTCCTAATGACTATGAAGTAATGTCTCACTGTGGTTTGGATTTGCATTCCCCTGACAGTGATGTTGAGCACATTTTCATGCGCTGCTATTTGTGTGTCTTTGGAAAACTGTTTATTCATCTCTGGTTATTTTTTAATTGGGTTTTTGGTCATTGTGGAGTTTGTTTTTAGTATATTTGGATATCATCCCTAATCAGATAGGCAGCTTGCAAATATTTCTCCTATTCTGTAAGTTGTCTTTTTATTCTATTGATAGTATCCTTTGATGCATAAGAGTTTTTAATTTTGATAAAATCCAATGTGTCTATTCTTTGTTGCCTATGCTTTTGGCATTATATCCAAGAAATCATTGTTGAGATCAATGTCATAAAGCTTTTCCACTGTTTTCTTCTAAGAATTTTATAGGTTTATCTCTTAAGTTTAGGTCTGTGATATTTTAAACTCATTTTTGTATATGGTGTTAGATAAGAGTCCGACTTCATTCTTTTGTATGTGAATCTTCAGTTTTCCCCAGAGCCATTGTTCTCTTTTTCGAGATTGTTTTGGCTACATGGGGTTTCTTGAGATTCCAAATAAATCTTAGAATGGATATTTCTATTTCTGCAAAAAAACATTCTTGGGATTTTGATAGGAATTTCAATGAATCTGTAGATTGCTTAGAATAGTATTGACAACAATACTGAGTTTTCCAACTAATGAACATGGGAAGACTTTTCATTTATTTATGTTTTCTTTAATTTCTTTCAGCATCGTTTTGTAGTTTTCATTTTACAAATGTTCACCATCCTGGTTAAGTTAATTACTAAGTATGTTATTCTTTTTGATACTATTATAATTTGAATTAAGAAAGATATGTTACTCACATTGAGGAAAGACCTCTAAACTTACCAAAGTTCTATCATATTGAGGTGTCGTGGAGTAAGTGACAAAATTAGAAGCATGATTCAGATCTTCTGTGTTTAGGTCCCATTCATCTTTCTGTTTCATTTTAACATCACAGCGTTCAATATCATTAATTTTACACAAAAGAAAGTAGTAGGTAAAATATTAGCCATTCAGCATCAAAGGACATTAATGTTGTAATGGGCTCCAAATTCTGTCAATTTGCTATAAAGAAATTTTATGAGAGAATTGTAATAATTATTCTACCTCATCTAACTGTGGAATTATTCTACCTCATCTAACTGTGGAAGAGGAACTCAAGTGAGATAAATCTTGCCAAGTTCATGCTGTATATTGTAAAGTCCCAGTAAATATAAAAACTAATCAAAGTTACTCTGTGAATGAACTCAGAGAAAGGATCTAAAAATGGAGACAGAATTCAAAGCTTCTAAATTTGAAGCCATTAAATTCTTCTTGAGAAACCCCAACCATTTTCAGAATGGTACAATTGAGTATTATTATATACCTGGTTTGAAATAATATTATTGCTGGAATATAAGCAATTAATGCTACTGCAAACTTGGAACATTACTACACAATTGTTTTTATTTATCTCAATAGTCAGAGCAATAATGTATAGCCACTATAGCATTTTAGAAGTAAAATCTTTAAGAACATATTAGTGACTAGTGAAATGTGTTTTAGCAGTTACCCTTTTTATTTAGTTTATTTATTTTTGTGTTTTTTTGGCAGTTATCCCTTTAAAAAATAAATGGGATATTGTCACCTATCAAATTGTCAATTATTTTTATAACTGATCATATGCCATGTTTACTATTATTTTGTGACTTTTTTTAAGTAAACCTGATTGATCCAAATTTTGTGAATCTTAACATGAAAAAATGACCCAAAAGCCTCGATAAAATCCATACACTCTAATAATTTTGTAAAATATAAAATGTAGAAATAAGCATGATTGATTTAATGAATTATCTATATAAGGAAATGCATTGACTTCTTTTTTATGAGCATAAAATTGGAAACTTAAAGTTTAAAATAGACCATTATTCAATTATTAAAAATAATGATGCTGAAAAATTGACAAGGCTAAATGCCAAAAATATAGCTTCAACTAAAAAATTTAGGATAAGATATTATACAAGCAAGCAATACTATTTTATAAAATCCATTAAAAAAAGAACACTGCATACTATGAACATGCACTGAAGGGAACAGACCAAAAGGAAAAATTGAAAAATATAAATTCTGATAGCTTCTATATATTAAAATCACAATTCATATTACTCTTAATTTTCTAGATATTAGAAATTTGTTAAAATAATTACCTCTTATGTGAAGATCTAAAATCTTTATATTTATACATTTTATAAGTGAATCTTTTATATTTCAAAGTATCAAATGTTGTTTCCTTATAGGAGTTTCACCCTTAAGGATGTACTTTGATATACTTTGAAACTAAGATCATTATTTTCTGACAATATGAAATCCAAAAAGGCAAGATTTTAATCCTCCCCCATCTTTATTATTTCTACTACCTTAATGTTTTTCTTTAGAGCTATTTTTCTGCATTGGCCTATTCTCATAATTTTTCCTTATGTATGTATTTAAGAGATAAGTAGGCATAATGCTATTTTTCATATTGAATACTTTCACTGATAGTTAATAATTCACTAATTGTGGTTTTTCTTGATGGAGGCAGTGTTTGGATTTCCCTGATGGACTTTAAGAGAGGTCCCAGGATTCAGTATTTTTAAATTGAGGTTTCAGTACCATCCATACAGAATGGAACTTCTGAATATTTAATAAGGAGAACTGATTATCTGTTAACTGAAGTTAGCTTTCTTCTTTTACCTTAATAGCTTTTTAAAGGTTTTATTTTTTATGATTAATTACCTTTCCTCATGTCATATTTAAATTTAGGACCAACTTAAGAAAAAATAAATATTTTAGGCACTTTTGTGTATGGGGAGAGAGGAGCTAGAACAGAGATTAATTAGAAACAATTAAGTAATTCTTTTTAAAGAATTGCAGTCATTGGATATTGTTGAATGGGGCAAGCTCATTCAAATGGAGTCTATTACTCACAAGGCAAACAGAAACCTGAATGTCAAAGGAATACCTACTGGAAGTCTACTGGAATACCTACTGGAAGGATTAACTGGCATCCTTAAAATTCCAAAGTGTCTGAAAGTTTGTCACTTCACATAAGCATAGTGTGTGAGAGCTGGACAGGGGCTTTCAAGTACTTTTTCTTATAGATATGGAAACCGAGGTTCACTGGGAAAAAAAAAAAAAAACGTAACCTGCATTCTTGAGCATTTGCATTCTAAAGAAAAAGGTTTTGTTTACAACTTTGATGTTTAACTATAAATCTAGATAAGCAATTTATGAACATGGTCATTGTTGTCCCCAAGCCACTTATATCTTATTTGATACAATTCAGATATGGACAGTTACTGCATAGTTATTCATTCACAGGTCAGTTATATCTCAGCATCTTGTTCAAAGGGAGATTGTTTGAAGAAAGAAGCAGTAATCTGAGCAGCTATCGAGAGACCAAAGGAGCAAACTGACAATGACCAAACCATATATACAAATTGAACTTTGACCCTCAATCTGCAGCAACTGGTTTTTGGATTTATGCACTAGAGGACTTAGGGCATAACTATTGGTTTGCTTAATTGTTCACCCTTCCGTTTTAGGACCAACCAGAGAAAACCAAATATGCCCCCTACTCTACCAGGCAGGGTGGTAGGGAACAAATCCACATTGTGCTTAATTAGATGGAATTAGATATCAAGCAGATGATTTTCAGGTTTTGAGGAATGGAGCAAGTGAAGCAACTGGGGGTTACCAAGGAGACATACATTTTTCCAGGGGACAGCTGTCTCTCTCTATTTACACAACTTTTCTACTTGGAATTCCTCTAAGTGTGTGTCTTCTTGCACATGTGTCAGTTGTGCCTCCTTCCTCTGCCAAAGCACATTTACTGCCCGCACAGGTCCTTCCTCTTAAAGTTTCTCTTTCCCTCTTTTATTTGCTCTGTCACTTTTTAATTCTTTCCTTTCCACATCTTCCAAACCCTCCTTTCCTTAGAGTCTTTATGCATACTTTAAAAACAATTAGCTGTTTTATAGGATAAAATTAGATACTCTAATTGAAATTAAAATCTAGTTGTATCAACCATTTTATTAATAGCATTAATTTTCAACACTAAATGCTTGCAGTTGTTTTTTTTAAACTATGGAATTGGTAGAGTCCAATCAAAAAAGTGAAACTGAGGAAAAGGGGAAGAGATATAAGAGACAATAATTTACATCCAGTGTGTGTGTGTGTGGGTGTGTGTGTGTGCATGTGTGTATTCATGCATAGGTGTGTGTATAGTGTGTTAAAATTGGCCATGCTCCTTCTGCACTTTGAATCCACAGAAATGGTATATTTCTATTATCTTGCTTTATTTTATTTTTTAATTCTTTTAGACTATATTAAAGATAAGGATGGGCAAATATTTGTGCATTAGCTGCTTAACTAAGCAAATCTTTTACTCCTTGTGATAATAAAATGCTTGCAATACATTATTGTTGGCTATAGTACATGCTTGGGTTAATAAGATTGTTACAGTATAAATACCCCATTCCCATTAATTTCCATATAGTTCTCTTTAATGCAAAGGTCATCAGCACATTTTGACACTCTAATTTAGTTATAAGGCTAGGGTTTCCAAAAACATTGGAATCAGCAGGAGGAAGTGTCAGGATTTGTCTTTTTGAGAAATAACCTCCTTTAATTAATCACCATACATCACCACAATAAAATGTTGGGAAATAGGGAAGTCTGAATGACTGTTCAGGGCCACATGGTGATTCAATTGAACCATGATCTGGTTTTAGACTGAATCCAAAATTTCAATTAACCTCTTGTAAAAGCAGAAAGTGTTTACTTCTTCAAGACATGGAAGGATCTTCAGAACAAGTTATCAAGTGATATAAAATGGCTGCCATCAAAAACAGTTTTGTATTTTGTATGTCTTTAATGTATCAAAATGTCAATAATTTTGTAGGAAATAAAAGTCAAGTTTCAAATAATTTATTTCTATATTAAGTTATTAACTTGAAAATTACATGTCTCTTCTGTGAATTTTCTTGTTAGTACACATAGCATAAACTTTGAAGCTATAATTGGATTATGAAGGGACTAAGTGAAAGGAAGTTGATTTTTACTGTTACCAAGCAATACCTGAAAAGAGGAATAAGTGACACTTAATAGCTATTTATTTCTTAAAGCTTTTATGGCATGAAGAGCCTAGTTATAGCACCCTTCAGCATTTGGGCAGAATAATTTCTGCTTAATGAGGAAATGGCCAGTTTATCCTAACATTAATAGTAAAATACAAAATGGAAAATAAAATCCCTGTCAGGCATTTGTCTTGGGCACAGGTATTCTTCATAATCATCATTGCATTGCAAAGATCCAAACCCTGATATATTTCTCCTGAAGAAATTTTGAGCAGCACAAAGAATATCTTATCCTTTATTTATTATATTATTAAACTATACAGAAATCTGCTAGATGTTTCCCAAGTCCTTAATTACAGCAAAGATGCTATTTCCATATTTAGCATCAAACATATCACATACAAAATCTCACTGATAAGTCAGCCTTTTCCATAGTGTACTTTTCTCCATATGGGCTTTCTGAAATACTTTCAAAGTCTATTTTTTTCTTGTAACTTCAGAAATTACAGGTTGGAGAATGCAGTGGAGGCCAGACTTTTATCCTCTTCTACAATCTGGCACAGCTCCCACAATGTGGAATTGCTTTTGCAGTCAATACTTAACACATTTTGGACCGACTTCCCTTCTAAATCATACTATGAGTAAATCACATTAACTTTTCAAAACTCTTCAGCTAATTTCAGTTCATGAACCCATGGTATTTATTGCTTCATACACCATGATTGGGTACACTGCCAGGTACATAGTCAGTATATTATCCGAGAACTGAAGGGGATTCAGCAGGTAATGTTTATCTCCTACTCCCTGCCCCGCCCTCTAGAGAGATTTAAACTTTTGTATTATGAGTTTGGAGGATACTGGCAGGTATCTAAATGGCCCCAGCCTACATATATTTTGTGAAATAAGTAATATTTGTTTTTAATAAAAAATAAAACCTTTTTTCTCTAATGTATCTGAGATCTTTCAAAATTTTTACCCTCAAAAGAGGAGAATACACTTCAAGGATACATTAGGTTTAGCCTGCCCTTCAAATAGATGTTCTTATGACCTTCACTACATGTGTACACTGTTAGAGTGTGTAAATTGATTAAGCTTTGTTTTTGTTTTTCATTGAATAGTATAAATAGCTAAAAGATCTTAAAATACGTTACCTTTCATAGAGTTTGGGGGTTGTATCTTTGATTCCTCAGAACAAGGAATTAAAAATATATGCATATGTGTAAGGCTCAAAGAGTTTTAAAAAATTGAATCACTTTTTCACTGATATAATTTCATAATCCAGAGTTTAAAAGAAAGATACATGTATAAACCATCTATGAAAAAAATGTAGATGCAATTTCATTTCCTATATATAATCATCTTTACATTTAATTAATTTAAAAATAAACTATGGCTTAAGACAGCATTTAAAGAATTGAAAGAACTCTTTTCACCCATTTTATTGTATAATCCAGAGTCAAGAGACCATATGAGAAAAAATATATTATTCTCTGGAAATAAATAATTTATGTAATTTGATTTCCTTTATATTTTACCTTAATATGTAATTTTTTAAAGGTTTATTTATTTATTTGAGAGAGAGAGAGAAAGAGAGAGGAAGCATGAGCAGGAAGGGCAGAGGCAGGAGGAAAGACAACCTCAAACAGACAGAACTGAGCACAGTCTGACAAGGGCTCAATCTCATGACCTGGAGGTCATGACCTGAGCCAAATCCAAAAGCAGGACACTCGACCAACACCACCCAGGTACCCCAATACATAATTATTTTTTTTTAAGATTTTATTTATTTATTTGACAGACAGAAATCACAAGTAGGCAGAGAGGCAGGCACAGAGAGAGGGGGAGGCAGGCTCCCTGCTGAGCCGAGAACCCAGTGCGGGGCTCGATCCCACGACCCTGGGATCATGACCTGAGCCGAAGGCAGAGGCTTTAACTCACTGAGCCACCCCGGTGCCCCGACGTAATTAATTTTTAAGTCTACTTATTTAGCCTATTTTTTGTAGCAACATCTTTAGGTTAGGCAGGAGGGACTTTGGGGAAATGAGACCCCTTGCCCTTCCCTTTGAAGGGAAAGGACTGAAGAGCAGAAGACATATGGAAGACTTGTTTTTTTAAAATAATAACAGCAGAAGACTGACAAGGTCCTAATTTTCCATTCCCGAAGATTCTAACACTAGAAAACAGATTATTTCCACTGCATTTTTTAAGCTTTGTAACATCCATGTTTGCTACCTTTGTTTATAGTTAAGTGTTTAGTAGAAAAATATATTAGTAAAAATTTCTAGTTGACTTCATATGTGAAATGACAAATCTTTCATTCAGCAACCAGACTTGGATCAAAAATAAGAAATCACTAAAAGGTGGTATTTCTCAAACAGCTATTCAGGCATAATCTATAGGTTTTTGTTGGTATTTTTTAAATAATTATAATTCTTAAAATAATGTCATGTGATTATAACAACTCAAATATGTCTTTATTTTTCTAGTCTATAGTGAAGCCTAATTAATATATTCAGATTACTGGAGAAAGTGTCAGGGAAAATGTTAGGTGAATAATGCCTTTATACCAAGGAAGGAATTTTTTTTGTTGTTCTAATATTCAATCATTTTTTTTCACTAAACTGAATAAAGAAAAATGTGAGAGAATTAGGCATTCACCCAGTACATTAATTATGGGAAAGCTGAACTCGAACTCTCTCATTTCATAGCCGTTGGTTCCATTTTTATCATTGTTTGGGGTGAATTGCCCCTCAGAAACAGTCTGTCACTAGGGACTGTCTCTTACTTCTAAAGTACCTGTCATCTCTTCTTTCCCATATTTCATATTGGCCTCATCATGTTGGCAGTGTGGCTCTCTCCTCCTGATGGCTGACTCCAAAGATATACGGAATTTAGGAAGATAGTCATGAGGAGCAAGTTCGTGTCATATTTGTGCATCAGAAAGAAGGCTGCAGTGGCTTGTGTGTAGGGAGATATTTGTGACTTGGTAGGAATGAGGTTGAAGGAAAAATCCAAGAACTCTATGATAAGAGAACGAGAAACCGTCTTAAATCAGGAAATTTATCTCTAGAGCATTGAGAAGCTATTAAAGGCCTTTTCCCCCCATGGAATAATGTAAAGAGTTTTTCTATTTTGTAAAATTCACTGTTGCTGGAATGTGGAGGCTGGTCTGCAGATAAAAGGGTGAATAAATGTAGACAATGAAGGCAAATTATTCATTGAGAGTCTTAAAAATTGAAGGGTAAGACCCTCATCATGTCACTCTGGAAAATCCAAATGACCCTTTGAAACAGAAGGTCAGTAAGATAAAATTTTAGGAGTATCTAAAATAAAGACAAACTTTCAGAAGTGATTTGAGGATCATGCTCAATTTTCATTGCCTTCTATTTTATCTATTTCAATCTGTAATTACATTTGAAATCAACTACTTGGAGTTAGGCCAAACTTCACATGTTAGGGGGTAGACCCCCTCATAAGACCGACTTTATTTCAGACAGCAGCTTAAAGTTTGGATGTTCTCAAGCTCTCTCACATATGACCATCAGACCGTAGAATCAGAATTCCCACTACCTGTGCAAGTTTGATAATGCACTAGAAAAACTCACAAAACACACACACACACACAGCATTATATTTACTATTAAATTTAAAAATAGACTATTTTTTAAAAGCAGCTTCAAGTTCACAACAAAACTGGATGGAAGGCATGTGGATTTTTCATGTCCTCTCAACCCACATATGCAAAACCTCCTAATTCTCAACATCCGACACCAGAGTGATACATTTGTCAGAACTCATGAACCATTAACGACATGGTATTTCTATCCAAGGTCCATATTTTACATTAGGGTACATATATGATATTGCACATTATATGTCTTTTAAAATATATAATGGCATGTATTCACCATCCAGAGTAATTCCACTTCCCTAAAAATTCTGTCCTCTGCTTATTCACGTCTTCCTCTCTGCTCACCTCTGGCAACCACTGATCTTTTTTAAAAAAGACTATTTTTTAATACAATTAGAGGCTTACTATAAATTGAGATTAAAGTACAGCGATTTTCAATATGGCCACCATACCCACACATACACACCCTGCTTCCTTACAACATCACAAACTGGAATGGTACTTTCTTTTTGTCGAGGATAAACCCACTTTGAGACATGATAATCACCCGACATCCATAGTTTACCTTAGGGTTCACTCTGTGTGTTGTATGTTCAGAAGGGTTGGACAAATATATAATGATATGTCTCAACCTTTATGGTATCATTCAGCATGTTTTCACCATTCTAAAAATCTTCTGTGTTCCACTTATTCATCTCTCCCTCCCACCTAGCCTCTGACGAACACTGATGTCTTTAGTGTCTTGATAGTTTTGCATTTGTCAGAATGTTATGGAGTTAGTATCATATATGTGGTATGCAGCTTTTTCAGCTTTTTCAGATTGGTCATTTCATGTAGTAATATGCATTTAAATTTCCTCCATTGTTTTTCATAACTTGATAGCTAATTTCTTCTTAGGACTGAATTATAGTCCATTATCTGAGTATACCCCTTTATTTATTCATTCATCTAAAGAAAGAAATCTTGGTGGTTAGCAAGTACTGGCAATTATGGAGAAAGCTTCTATAAATAACCATGCACAGGTTTTTATATGGACATAAGTTTCCAACTCTTTTGGGTAAATATAAATGTAAATAAGGATGATTGCTAGATCATATGGATAATATATATTGACTTTTGTTAGAATCTGCCAAACTGTCTTTCAAAGTGGTTATACATTTCTCATGCCCACTAGCAATGAGTGAGAATTCCTGTTGTTCCACATCCTCATCAGTATTTGGTATTGTTCATGTTTTGGATTTTGGCCAATCTAATAGGCATGTAGTGATATCTTTTTTTAATTTGTATTTCCCTGATAATATAAGATATAAAACATCTTTTCATTTGCTTTTTTGTCACTTGTTATCTTATTTGGCTAATTATCCATTCAGGTATTTGGCCCATTTTTTAAATTGAGTTATTTGTGTTCTTATTTTTCATGTCTTTTGGACAATAGTCCTTTATCAGATGTGTCTTTTGTAAACATATTTTTCCAGCCTGTGGTTTTTATTTTCATTCTCTTGACAGTGCTTTCTCATCATGGAGATGTTTAACTTTAATGGAATCTAGTTCATCAATTCTGTCTTGGATCTTGCCTTTGGTGTTATATCTAAAAAGTCAATAATTGTCATCTGGGATTTCTCCTATGTTACCTTCTAAGAATTTTATAGTTTTACATTTGTAAATTTATATCTTCGATCCACTTCGAATTATTTTTGTAAGGATATAAGGTCTGTGTCTAGATTGATTTTCTTTTGCATGTGGATGTCCAGTTGTTCCAGCACCATTTGCTGAAGAGAGTACTTTTTTAAATTGTATTTCCTTTGCCCCTTGGTCAAAGATCAGTTAACTACATTCATGTGGGACTATTTCTTGGCTTTCTCTTCTGTTGCATTGATCTATTTGTGTATTCTTTTGCCAATACCACACTGTCTTGATTACTATAATAGCATTAAAGTAAGTCTTGAATTGGATAGTTTTAGTCCCACAAATTTGTTCTTTTTTAATATTGGCTATTATGGATCTCTTGCTGTTCCATATAAGCTTTATAGTTAGCTTATCAATAGCCATAAAATAATTGGCTGGAATTTTGTGTTGCATTGAATCTATACATCAGGCTGGGAAGTACTGAAATCAAGACACTATTAAGTCTTTCTGTCCATTTATATGGAATATTTCTCTATATATTTTTTATGTATTTCATCAGTATTTGGAGTTTTTCTCCTATAGGTATTGTACATATTTTGTTATATGTATAGTAAGTATTGCGTTTTTAGAGTGAGACTATGAATGGTATTGTGGGTTTTTTAAATTGAAGTAGAGTCACACAATATTGTATTAGTTTCATGTGTACAACATAATGATTCAACAAGCCTATACATTATGTTATGCTCACCACAAGGGTAGCTGTCATCTACACTCCATTGCTATTATAATATCATTGCTGTATATTTTATTGTCAGGAATTATTCTTTCCATAACTGAAAGCTGTATCTCCCACTCCCCTTGACTCATTTTGTCCATTCCCCTTCCCCATGTTCTCTGACAACCACCAGTTTGATTTCTGTATTTATGGATCCATTTCTGATTTTCATTTTCTCTTTGCCTCATTGGTTGATTTTGCTTCTTTATATTCTACATATAAATGGAATAACATGATATTAGTCATTCTCTGCCTGAATTATTTACTTAGAATGATACTCTCTGAGTCCATCCATGTTGTCACAAATGGAAAGAACTTACTCTCATTTATGGCTAAGTAATATTCCATTGTGTAAGTGTGTATGTGTGTGTGTGTGTGTTTGTGTGTGTGAGTGTGTGTATCACATCTTTTTTATTTAATTACCCATTTATTTGTTCATCAAGTGAGAGATACTTAAGTTGCTTACATAAATTGGGTATTGTAAATAATGTTGCAAGAAGCATAGGGATGCATATATATTTTCCAATAGTGTTTTCATTTTCTATGGTAAACACTCAGAAGAGGAATTACTGGATCTTAAGGTATTTCCATTTTCCATTTTTTGAGGAATGTCCATAATGTCTTCCACAGCTGTTGCATAGTTTACATTCCCACCGATACTGCATGAGTGTTCCTTTTTCTCCACACCATTGCCAACACTTTTTATTTCTTGTCTTTTTTATTCCAGCCATTTTGACAGGAGTGAGATATCTCATTTTGGTTTTGATTTTTATTTCCTTGATGGTTTGTGATGTTGAGCATCTTTTCATGCATCTCTTGGCCATCTGTAGGTCTTCTGCCCATCCTTTTTATTAGATTATTTGCTTTGTTTTGTTTTGTTTTCTAGTTTTAAGTTCTCTAAGTTCCTTTATGGATATTAGTCCCTTATTAGATATATCATATGCAAACATCTTTCCCATTCAGTAGGGTTGCCTTATTTGTTGATAATTTCCAGGTCTTGTGTGATTCTGTATAAGTTTTAGTATTAGTGTTCTAGTCTGTGGAAAATGTTGTTGGTAATTTCATAGGGATTAGATTGAATCTGTAGATTGCTTTGAGTAATATTAACTTTGAAAATATTCTTCTAGTCCATGAACATAGGATATCTTTTCATTCATTTGTATCATCTTCAGTTTTTCTCATCAATGTCATAGTTTGCAGAAGATAGGTTGACCTACTCCTTGATCAAGTTTACTCTTAGGTATTTTATCCTTTTTGGTGCTATTGTAAAAGGAATTATTTTCTTAGTTTATATTTCTGCTACTCTGTTAATAGTATATAGAAATGTAACATAAGCCTGTGTATTAATTTTGTATCATATAACTTTACCAAAATCATTTATTCTAATAGTCTTTTGGTGGAGTCTTTAGAATTTTCTATGTACAGTATCATGTCATCTACAAATACTGACAGTGTAACTACCTCCTTGTTATTGGTGATTTCTTGTCTGATTTCTATAGTTAAGATTTCCAGTACCATGTTGGATAAAAATGGTAGGACTGGACATCCTTGTCTTATTCCTGATCTTAAAGGAAAATCTCTCAGTTTTTCACTGAGTATGATGTTAGCTGTGTTTTTTGTATATGGTCTTTAGTATGTTGAGGTATGTTCCCTAATACCCATGGTGTGGAGAGTTTTTATCATGAATGAATGTTGACTTTTGTCGGTTGCTTTTTCTGTGTCATTGAAATGACTATATATTTTCTTATCCTTTGTTTCATTAACATGGTGTATCACATTGATTTATTTCCCACAATAAAACTCACTTGATGCCAGTGAACTATCTTTTCAATGTATTACCGAATACAATTTGTTAATATTTTCTTGAGGATTTCTGCATTTATGTTCTCTAGTGTTATTGGCCTGTAGTCTCTTGCTTTTTGTACTGCCTTTTTCAGGCTTTGTTATCAGTGTAATGCTAGTCTTAGAATGTATTAAGAAACTATCTTTCTCTTTTATGTTATTTGGAATAGTTTGAGGAAAATAATTATCAAGTCTTCTTAAAATGCTTAGAGAATGCACCTTTATTTGGTGAATTCATCTAGTTATAGACTTTTGTTTAACTGGTAGTTTGATTACTAATTCAATTTCCTTATTAGGAATGGGTCTGTTTCAATGATTTATTTCTTCCACATTCAGTTTTGTAAGATTGTATGTTTCTAGGAATTTATCTATTTATTCTAGGTTGTCCAATTTGTAGACCTATAATTTCTTGCAATAGTCTTTATAATCCTTAGGTTGTTCAATTTGTTGGCATATAATATCTTATAAGAATCTTTATAATCCTTTGCATTCCTGTGCTG
Organism: Mustela erminea; assembly: GCF_009829155.1. Lineage (NCBI taxonomy): Eukaryota > Metazoa > Chordata > Mammalia > Carnivora > Mustelidae > Mustela > Mustela erminea. The sequence continues at coordinate 55,948,222 of NC_045625.1, forward strand.
TCAGTTGTTACTTCTCTTTTTTCTCTTGATGATTCTGGCTAAAGATTTATCAATTCTGTTTTCTTTTCAAATAACCAGTTCTTGGTTTCATTAATCATTTTTACTGTTTTTTTTTTTTCTCTATTTCTGCTCTGATTTTTATATTTCCTTCCTTATATTAACCTTGGGCTTTGTTTGTTCTTTTTCTACTTCTTCAGGCTATAAGATTATAAGGTTAGATTGCTTTTTTGAGTTTTTTGTTGATGTTGTTTGTTTGTTTGTTTTTAAAGATTTTATTTATTTATTTGACAGAGAGAGATCACAAGGAGGCAGAGAGGCAGGCAGAGAGAAAGAGGAGGAAGCAGTCTCCCTGCCAAGCAGAGAGCCCAATGCGGGACTCGATCCCAGGACCCCGAGATCATGACCTGAGCCGAAGGCAGCGGCCTAACCCACTGAGCCACCCAGGCGCCCTGTTTGTTTTTTTTTTTTTAAGGTAGGTCTATGTTACTATAAATTCCCCCTAGAACTGCTTTTGCTATGTCTCAAGATTTTGGATTATTTGTTCATACATTGATTTGTTTCCATGCATTTTCTTATTTCCTCTTTAGTATCTTTATTTGCCCATCAGTTGCTTAGTATCCAGTTGTTCAGCTTCTATGTATTTGTGTTTTGTTTCCAGATTTTTCTTGTGCTTGACTTTTAGTTTCATACCACTGTGGTCAGAAAAGATGCATGATATGATTTCAATCCTCTTAAATTTATTGAGACTTTTGTTGTGATTTAATATGTGATTTTTCCTGGAGAATGTTCCTGTTTGCTTTAAAGAAATATGTAGTGTGTTGTTTTTGGATGGAATATTCTAAATATATCTGTTAAGTTCATCTTGTCCAATGTATCATTTAAATACATTATTTCCTTATCAATTTTCTGCCTGAATGATCTCTCCATTGATGTAAGTGCAGTGTTAAAGTCCCCGACTCTTATTTTATCACTGACAATGTTTTCATTTTATATTTGTTAGTAATTACTTTATATATTTAGGAGCTCTGATGTTAAGTGCATGGTTATTTACAATTGTTATAGACTCCTATTGGACTTATCTCCATTATCTCCAGTTATCATTATGCAGTGCTCTTCTTGTATTTTGTACTACTCCAGTTCTTTTCACTTCTATTTTCATATAATTTTTTCTATACTTTCATTTTCTGTCTACATAAATCTTTACTTCTAAATTGGTTTGTTGTAAGCAGCATATAGATAAGTTTTGATTTGTATCAATTCTGTCAACCTCTGTCTTTTTATTGGAGCATTTAGAATATTTTAATTTTTTTAAAGTGGTATTCAGCTTTTATTTTTATCTATTTTTAAAATTTTATTTATTTATTTTTTTCAATGTTCCAAAATTTATTGTTTATGCACAACTCCCAGTGCTCCATGCAATACATGCCCTCCTTAATACCCACAACCAGGCTCACTCAAACCCCCACCACCCTCCCCTCCAAAATTCTCAGTTTGTTTCTCAGAGTCTGAAGTTTCCCATGGTTTGTCTCCCCTCCAGTTTCCCCCAACTCACTTCTCCACTCCATCTCCCAATATATTCCATATTATTCCTTATGCTCCCAAGTAAGTGAAACCGTATGGTAATTGACTCTTTCTGTTTGACTTATTTCACTCAGCATAATCTCTTCCAGTCCTATCCATGTTGATACAAAAATTGGGGGCACCTGGATGTCTCAGTGGGTTAAAGCCTCTGCCTTCAGCTCAGGTAATGGTCCAAGGGTCCTAGGATTGAGCCCCATATGAGGCTCTCTGCTCAGCAGGGAGCCTGCTCCCCCCCCCCACCTGCCTCTCTGCCTATTGTGATCTCTGTATGTCAAATAAATATATATTTTTTTAAATTTGGGTATTCATACTTTCTGATGGAGGCATAATACTCTGATGTATATATGGACTGTATCTTCTTTATCCATTTGTCTGTTGAAAAGCATCTTGGTTTTTTCCACAGTGTGGCAACTGTGGCCATTGCTGCTATGAACATTGGGGTACAGATAACCCTTCTTTTCATTACATCTGTATCTTTGGGGTAAATACCCAGTAGTGCAATTGCAGGGTCATAAGGTAGCTCTATTTTTAATTTCTTAAGGAATCTCCACACTGTTTTCCAAAGTGGCTGCACCAACTTGCATTGCCACCAACAGTATAAGAGGGTTCCCCTTTCTCCACATCCTCTCCAAAACACATTGTTGACTGTCTTGTTGATTTTGGCCATTCTAACTGGTGTAAGGTTGTATCTCAATGTGGTTTTGATTTGAATCTCCCTGATGGCTAATGATGATGAACATTTTTTTTTTTTAATGTGTCTGTTAGCTATTTGTATGTCTTCTTTGGAAAAGTGTCTGTTCATGTCGTCTGCCCATTTTTCATAGCAGCAATGGTCACAGTTGCCAAACTGTGGAAAGAACTGAGATGCCCTTCAACAGAATGCCTCCATCAGAAAGGATGAATATCCAACTTTTGTATCAACTTGGATGGGACTGGTGGAGATTATGCTGAGTGAAGTAAGCCAAGCAGAGAGAATCAATTATCATACAGTTTCAGTTACTTGTGGAGCGTAAGGAATAACATGGAGGATATTGGGAGATGGAGAGGAGAAGGGAGTTAGGGGAAATCGGAGGTGGAGACAAACCATGGGAGACTGTGGACTCTGAGAAACAAACTGAGGGATTTGGAGAGGAGGGTGGTGGGGGTTTGGGTGAGCCTTGTAGTGGGTATTAAGGAGGGCACATATTGCATGGAGCACTAGGTGAGGCACATAAACAATGAATCTTGGAACACTGAAAAATAAAATTAAATAAAAAAAAGAAATACATACTATAAGTAATATATTTTGTTTATATTTTTATGATATTTAATATTAACATATAGACTCCTATAACATTATTTACATTTTTAGTGTTGTGTCAATACAACCATTTATTTGTCACAGTATTCTGCTAAGTCTAAAGCATTCAATCCATGTTTTTATTCAGGAAGGTGAAGTTTACTACAGTGAGGAGTTTTAATTCCATAATAAAATAATATTAAAATTAGTTTTTCTCTCAATTTGTATTAAATTTAGTTGTATATGTCAGAAAACCTTACTTAAAGTGATTTAAAGTAGAAATTATTTATATATATTTTTACACATAGCTAGAGGTCTGTAAAGTCAGTTTCAGTCGACTTGACAACTGGATTGATGTCCATGATTCTATTATCCCTTCTGTTTTTATTAGTAAAATTATGCCACAACTCTGAAAAATAAGTCACTAACCTAGGAAGAATGGAGATAAGTGAATGGGGAGAGGGAAGGAATGGTATTAGCCATTTCTGATCCTTCTCATCAGAGATTTTCTCAAAGTTCTTGCTTTTCTTTTTGCATCTGTATTCATCAAGGATAATGGTCTGTAACCTTTTCTCACATTACTTTCATCTGGCTTTAGTATCTAGATAACGGTCTCTTAAAATGAGTTTGAGAGTGCTTCTTCCACTTCTACTTTATTTTTAGAAGCTTGGGAATCGGTGTGAATTCTTCTTTAAAAGTTTGTAGAATTCTCCACATCCTTACCAGCATTTGTCAGCACTTGTTTGTCATCTTCTTTACAAAAGTTTGAAAAGTATAAGGTGATATCTCATTGTTTCCATATACATGTCCCTGAAAATTAGTGATCTTGAGCATGTGTAATGTCCTCTTGGCCTTCTGTATGTGTTCTTTGGGGGAAAAAAAAAAAAGTCTTTTTAATCCCTCTGCTTATTTTAAAATCAGATTGTTTATCCGTTTTGTTTGTTTGTTGTTGTATAAGTTATTCATATATTGTGGATATTAATCCCTTTTTAGATATATAATTTCCAAATATTTTCTTTCATGCAGAATTTTGCCTTTGAATTTTTTTTTTTAAGTTTCCTTTGCTTTGTAGAGGCTTCTCAGTTTGATGTAGTCCCACTGGTTATTTTTGTTTTAATGTCTCTGCTTTGGTGTCAGATCTAAAAAAAATCACTGCTAAGACCAGTGCAAGAAACTTATGCCTATGGTTTTTTCTAGAAGTTGTATAATTTCAGATCTTATATCAAGTTCTGAATCCATTTTGAGTTCATTTTTATGTATGGTATAAGATAGTGGTTGAGTTTCATTCTTTTGGTTATGGCTGTTCTGTTTTCACATCCCCGTTTATCGAAGAGGTAGTTCTTTCCCCATTGTATGTTCTTGGCTCCTTTGCTGTAAATTAGTCAACCATATATGCATGTGTTTATTTCTGCTCTCTATTTAATTTATCTGTTTTTATGTCAATACTGTACTGCTTTAATTACTATAGCTTTGTAATATTCCTTGAAATCAAATATTTTGATACCTCAAATTTGTTCTTTCGCAGGATAGCTTTGCCATTGGGTTACTTTGTGGTTCCAAACAAATTTTAGGATAGTTCTTTTTCTTCTATTTCTGTAAAAAACGTCATTGAAATTTTGATCAGGACTGCATGAAACCTGTAGATCATTTTGAGTAGTATGGGCATAGTCACAATATTAATTGTTTCAATCTAGGAACATGGGATATCTTTATTTGGTTCTTCTTCAACTTCTTTTATTCTGTATTTTATTTATTTATTTATTTATTTTTAATTTATTTATTTTTTTTTTTTTTAAGAGAGGGAGTCAGGAGGGGCAAGAGGGGGAGCAGAGAATCTTAAACAGACTCCAAGCCCAGCATGGAGCTTGACATGGGGCTCACAACACTGAGATCATAACCTGAGCCAAAGCTGTTCGATGTTTAAGTGACTTAGCCACCCAGGAGTCCCTCTTTTGTTAATGTCATAGATTTCAAAATACAAGTCCTTTACTTCCTTGGTTAAATTTATTGTTAGGTATTCTGTTCTTTTTGAATCAATTGTAAATGGGATTGTTTTATAATTTCTCTTTCTGATTGTTTGTTATTAGTATAAAGAAAAGCAACAGATTTTTGCATTTTTATTTTGTATCCTGAAACTTTATTGAATGTAATTAGTTTTTAGAGGGTCTTCAAGGTTTTCTATATATAAAATCAGGACATTTAAAAAAAAAAGACATGTCATCTGCAAACAGAGATAATTTTACTTCTTCCTTTACAGTATATTTACAGTATAGGTGCCTTATATTTCTTTTTCTCCCTAACTGAAGAAATGGTGAGATTGGGCAGCCTTGGCTTGTTCTTGATCTTAGAGAAAAGGATTTTAACTTTTCATCATTAATTTTGATGTTAGCTGTGAGCTTTATGTATGGCCTTTATTATGCTAAGGAGCATTATTTCTGTGTGCATTTTGTTGAGAGTTTTAGTATGAAAGATACTGTATTTTGTCAAATGCTTTTTATGCAATTACTTAGATGGTCATATGATTTTTATATTTTATTCTATTAATGAAGTATATCACATGTATTGATTTGCATACAATTATTCTTGCAGGGGATAATTCCTACTTGCTCATATTATGATCCTAGCCACTAGACGACCAGGGAGCTGCCCCTACTTGCTCATATTAAATGATCCTTTTAGTGTGTGATTGAATTCAGTTTGGTTATTGTTGAGAACTTTTTCATCATATTCATCAAAGATTTTGGACTCTAACTTCATTTTCTTACATTATCTTTGGCTTTTATATCAGGGTAATAATGGCTTTCTAAAGTGAGTTTGAGAGTACCCCTTCCACTTCAGTTTTTTTGGAAAAGTGTGAGAATTGGTGTTAATTTGAGCACTGGATGTTATATGTAAGTGTTAAGTCTTCTTTGAAAGTTTGTAGAATTCACCAGGGAAACCATCTGGTTTCATGTTTTTCTGTGTTGTGAGGTTTTTGATTACTGATCCAATCTCCTATTTATTATTAATTTAGACTATTTCTTCATGAGTCAGTGTTGGTATGCTTTTGGTTTCTAGAAATTTATCTATTTATTCTAGATTACCCAGTTTGGTGCCCAGTTTGGTGACATATGATTGTTTTTTGTTATTTGTTTTTTAAAGATTATTTATTTATTTATTTATTTTTCAGAGAGGAAGAGAAAGAGAGAAAGCACACAAGCAGGCAGAGAGGCAGGCAGAGGCAGAGAGAGAAGCAGGCTCCCTCCTGAACAAGGAGCCGGATGTGGAACTCGATCCCAAGACTCTGGGATCATGACCTGAGCTGAAGGCAGTGGCTTAACCCACTGAGCCACCCAGGCGTCCCGACATATGATTGTTCATCGTAATCAGTCATGGTTCTTTGTATTTTATTGGTATCAAATATAATGTTTTCTCTTTCATTTCTGAATTTATTTATATCTTTGCTCTTCCTGTTTTTAGTTAATCTGGCCAAATGTGTGTCAATTTGTTTATCTTTTCAAAGAGCCAGCTCTGTCTTTGATCTTTTCTATTGATTTTTTATCTCTTTCACTTATTTCTACTGTGATCTTTCTTATTTCCTTCTCACTTCTAACTTTGAGCTTAGTTTGTTCTTAAGGTATATGTTGAGTTTGTTTCAGATCTTTCTTATTTCTTAATGTATGCATTCATCAATATAAACTTCTCTCTAAACATTGCCTTTGCAACATCCTTTAAGTTTTGATATGTTTTGCTCCCATTTTTGTTTGTTCTAAGGTATTTCTTAAATTTCTTCTTTGAATTATTGATTGTTCACATTCATATTGTTCAAACTCCATGTGTTATTGGATTTTTTGTTTATTTGTTTCCTTCGTGAATTTGATTTCTAGGAGCACCTTAGTGGCTCAGTGAGTTAAGCACCTAATTCTTGATTTTTGGCTCAGGTCATAATCTTAGGATCTTGAGGTTGAGCCCTGCATGGGACTCCATGCTCAGCAGGGAATCTGTTCAAGATTCTCTCTCTCCCTCTCCATCTACCCCTCCCCCAACTCACACATGCTCTCTTTTTCTTTCTAAAATAAATAAATAAATCTTTTTTTTTTTTTTTAAAGAAATTGATTCCTAGTGTCATGTCTTTAGAATCAGAAGAGACTTGGTATCATTTCAATTCTCTTAAATTTATTGACTTGCAGGGCTACTGGGTGGCTGAGTGGGTTAAAGCCTCTGCCTTTGGCTCAGGTCATGATCCCAGGGTCCTGGGATAGAGCCCCACATCAGGCTCTCTGCTCAGCACGGACCCTGCTTCTTCCCCTCCCTGCCTGATTCTCTGCCTATTTGTGATCTCTGTCAAAAAAATAAGATCTTTAAATAAATAAAATTTATTAACTTGTTTTGTACCTTAACATGATCAATCCTGGAAAATGTTCATTGTGTTTTTGTGAAGAATGATGGTTCTGCAGTATTGAATGAAGTAATCTATATATATCTGTTAGGTCCATTTGGTCTAAAATGTTATTCAAATCCATTATTTCCTTATTGATTTTTCTGTATGGATAATCTATCCATTGTTGAAAATGGGATATTGGTATCCTCTGCTATTATTGTGTTGTCTATTTCTCTCTTAATGTCTGTTAATAATTAATATTTTTGTTCTGATATCAGTTTGTATATTTTATAATTGTTATATCCTCTTCATGAATTGATCCCTTTATCATTACATAATGACTATCCTTTTTTACATTTTTTTATTTAGTCTAATTTGTCTGATATAAATAGATCTGCCCTGTTTTCTTTTGATTTCCATTTGTCTGAAATATTTCTTCCCCATCTTTTTACTTTTAGCCTGTGAGTGTAGTTGACATTTAAGTGTGCACAGTCTCAGTATAACGGTTTAAGGCACAGTCTGGGACAGGGACTTAGGGCTGTGAGTTGCAGTTCCAACAGTGGTGGGTGAGAGCCTCAACCTACTATGGGGGTAGAACTCAGGGTAATGACAATACCCCTAGCAAGAGTCTAGCATGGCTGTTACCTTCCTCAGTAATGTCAGTTCAGAGTCTTGAACTGGGAGAGGGGCTAGGGCTCAAGGGAGCAGCAGAGCCACAGGCAATGATTTCCCACACCTGTGACCTAGAACCCGGTAACTGGGTATTTAGAGTAGCAGCAGCACAACCCTGATAATGGGTCTTGATAATGGTGGTCTGAGGGGAGCATAGGGTGGTTATAGCACTCTTTGCAATAAAGATTCAGCACTGCAACCTGAAATGCAGTGGATGAGGCTGAATAGATTGGTATCTCTGGGATTGAATTATCCCTTCTGTTTTATCAGAATTCTGCTACAACTCTGAGATATAAGGATATAGTTCAACATAGGTAAAATGAAGATAAGTGTGTGTGGGAGAGGAGAGGAGTGATATAAACCACTTCTGATCCTTCACATTACAGATTTTCTGCAATCCTATGCTATTGTCCACCTCCCAAAACTCTTGTATACATTATTGTGCAGAATGCCAACAAATGTTTTGTTTTCTTTTCTTCTTTCTTTCTTTTTTTTTTTTTTTTTTTTTTTTTTTTTTTTTTGCCCCAGCTGTAGCATGCTAAAAATAATAGCATTTAGAAAAATTTGGTCAGGACATGTTTTCTGATCAATCAAATTAGAGTATGTACTATAACTATTATTTAAATATGCATATGTGGGGGCACCTGGGTGGTTCCGTCAGTTAAGTGTCTGCCTTTGGCTGAGGTTATGATCCCAGGGTCCTGGGATCAAGCCCTGTGTCCGGCTCCCTGTTTGGCAGGGAGTCTGCTTTTCCCTCTCTTCTCTGTTTGTCTCTCTCTTGTTATCTCTGTTTCTCTCTCTCAAATAAATAAATAAATAAAATCTTTTAAAAATAAAAAAAAAATTATGCATATGTGTTAGTTTATGTACTAACCACCATTTAATCTTCTGGAAACAATGCAATGTTACAATTATTACACAGATTTCACAAATACACACAGGCGCTTAAAGAATTTCAGTTTCCTATGCAAAATGTCACAAAGTATGATGCGTATGGATGAAGAGGCACTGAATTCCATTGCTAAAATACTATTTCAGAATTTGGCCTTGAAGTTTCAAGCTTAAATCACACTGGAATAAAGAAAGCTCCTATTTACAGGAATTTTTATATGTACATACAAGCTAAAACTTAATGAAGTATTGAACTATATTTTTCTCAATGCACTGTGCTAATTCAAGTGAGCTGCTCATAAAAAAAAAATTATTAACACACACACAAAATAAATCAGATCCTCTTGATATGGTGCTGAGAACTTCATTTTCTGATGTTTAGCCATAGTAATACATACTGTCTTCAGGGTTTTTCACTCTCCATCCTATCTGATCATAGCCAGATTTCATAACTATTCCATCTCTTATTGCAAGTCTTTCATGGGCCTATTTGTCTGCTGTATTAGTTTTCCTGCAAACTCAATTATGCTACATTCTCAAGATTGCACTTCTAACACTAAGTATTTTATCTTCATAAAACAGCTGCTGTGTGCTGTTGTTACTTAGGTTTCCCTGAAGTCCAACTCAGAATAGATGCATTTTAATGATCTTTGGATTCAGCAGTATTTGAGCAAAAGCCACTTCCTGTGAGCAGTCCATACTTGAGGAATTAGTTAACTTAGGTAGTCAGTTACTCACTGGGTAAGAGTAAAGACAGGAAAAATATGAATCCTATCAAGAATATTGGTAGGATTCTAGTAAGAATAAGAAATATACCATAAGCAATCAAATATCTCTTATTTGTGGTGGTTTTCCTGTAGCCTGATCAATATTCTCTTTTGTTGTAGGTTGGCTTATTCTGTTCATAAGTCTTTGAAAGAATCACTTGATGCTAATCTTTAGAGTATTTTAATATTCCATTTTTCTGAGTTTCCTGCATACCAATTAATACATATACAATAGATTTTTAGAACTGCATAACAATACAATTTAAAAAATACTTTTAAATTTAATCTAATTAATTTAATTTAATTTAATATTTTCATTTCCAATAGTTATTATTTATATTTTAATTTAATTTATTTGTGTGTGTGTGTGTATTCCAAAATTCAGTGTTTATGCAACACACCCAGTGCTCCATGCAATATGTGCCCTTTTTAATACCCAAAACCAAGCTCACCCAAACCCTCACCCCCTGCCAAAACCCTCAGTTTGTTTCTCAGAGTCCACAGTCTCCCATAGTTTGTCTCCACCTCTGATTTCCCCCAACTCCCTTCTCCTCTCCATCTCCCAATGTCCTCCATGTTATTCCTTATGCTCCACAAGTAACTGAAACTGTATGATAATTGATTCTCTCTGCTTGGCTTACTTCACTCAGCATAATCTCCGAAAGTCCCGTCCAAGTTGATACAGAAGTTGGGTATTCATCCTTTCTGATGGAGACATAATGTTCCATTGTATATATGGACCATATCTTCTTTATCCATTTGTCTGTTGAAGGGCATCTCAGTTCTTTCCAAGTTTGGCAACTGTGGCCATTGCTGCTATGAAAAATGGGCAGAAGACATGAACAGACACTTCTCCAAAGAAGACATACAAAGAGCTAACAGACACATGAAAAAAAAAAAAAATGTTCATCATCATTAGCCATCAGGGAGATTCAAAACCACATTGAGATACAACCTTACACCAGTCAGAATGGCCAAAGTCAACAAGACAGTAAACAACGAGGAAGTGGAGAAAGGGGAACCCTCTTACACTGTTGGTGGCAATGCAAGCTGGTGCAGCCACTTGGAGATTCCTTAAGAAATTAAAAATAGAGCTACCCTATGACCCTGTAATTGCACTACTGAGTATTTTCTCCAGATATAATAAAAAGAAGGGCCATCTGTACCCCAATGTTCATAACAATACAATTTTGACATTATCCAGAAGATGAATGTTTCTAACAGATGTACACAACCCAACATAAGCTGCAATTATAAATTGATTTCTAGATCTCAATTCCCTTTTCCTTCTAGCCTCCATACTTAATCCACACATTTGGGCACTATTCACTTCCCTTCTTTTATCCTTTCAATGTTTCCATTAGCTTTGTCTCTTCCTTATGCATTACCAGTGTTTTCTGAACATATACTGTATGCCAGTTATTGGGGTTAAGATTTAAGTATAGAAAAATGACTTAAACAGAAAACTCATAAAATGGAGGAGGGGGTTTTAGGTTTATTTAATTGTTATAAATGGTATAGAGGTTTGCATGAACTTCTAATGGAGGGAAAAGGAATACTCAAATAATTTTAGAGGCTAGATGAGGTATCATCTGAGGATAAAACATTATTTGTGATTCTTTTAAAATACTTTTCAGCTATATTGAGAAATAATTTACATATACAATTGGTAAGTTTAAGGTATATAATAAAGTGATTGATACAGATATCACAAAATGATTATTGTACTAGGATTAGTTAACAACTTTATCTCTTATAATTACATTTCTATTTTGTAATGACAGGATATAAGGTTTATATTTTTTGCAACTTCCAAGATTATAGCACAGTATTATTAATTAAAATCATCATGCTGTTTATTATATTTCCAGAACTTAGTTTTCTTGCAACTGGAAATTTGTGCCCTTTGACTGATGTCTCTCCTTCACTCCACACCCATCTAACCACCATTTTAAGTTCTGTTTCTACAGGTTCCTTTTCTTTAGATACACAGTATAAGTTATATTGTATTTGTCTTTCTCTGTCAGTTTCATTTCATTTAGCATAACGCTTTTAAGGTCCACTCATGTTTTTGCAAATAGGATCTCCTTTTTTGTCATGACTGAATAATATTCTACTATGTATATACACCACTTTTTTTTCATTCATCATTCACAGATACTTATTAATTCTAAGATATTATCAGTAATATTACAATAAGCATGAGAGTACAGGTAACTCTTTGAGATCATATTTTCATTTCCTTTGATTATATATGCTGAAGTAGGATTGCTAGATCATACTGTAATTCTATTTTTAAATTTTTTAAAAACTTCCATAATGTTTTCCATAGTTGCTGTACCAATATACATTCCCACCATCAGAGCATAGGGTTCCCCGCATCCTCCTAACACTTGTTATCTCTGGTCTTATTTATGATAGCAATTCTAACAGGTGTGGTGTAATATTGTGGTTTTGCTTTGCATTTCCCCAATGATTAGGTAACTTGAGCATGTTTTTATGTACCTGTTGGCCATTTGCATGCCTTTTTTTTTTTTTTTTTAAGATTTTGTTTATTTGAGAGAGAGAGCATGAGCAGGGGGAGGGGTAGAGAGACAAGAAGAAGCCCGCTCCCCACTGAGCAGGGAGCCTGATGTAGGACTCAATCCCAGGACCTTCAGGTCATGGCCAGAGCCTAAGGCAAACACCTAATTAAGTGAGACATGCAGGTGCCCCTGTGTGTCTTCTTAAAAAAAAATATCTGTTTACTTCCTATGCCTGCTTTTAAATTGTTTATTTGTTTGCTATTAAATTGTAAGAGTCTTCTATATATTTTGGATATTACCTCCTTGTCAGATAAATGATTTACAAATATTTTCACTTATTCCATAGGTTGGATTTTCATTGTTATTTCTTTTGCTGTGCGCAAGCTTTTCAGTTTGATGCAGTCTCACTTCATAATTTGCTTTTTCTGCTTGTGCATTTAGTATCATGTCCAAAAATCAGTGTCAATACCAATCTTTCAGATAATTTTTACTATGTTTTCTTCTAGGTGTTTTATAGTTTCAGGTCTTATTTTTATTTTTAAAGATTTTATTTATTTATTTGACAGAGAGAGATCACAAGTAGACACAAAGGCAGGCAGAGGGGGAGAGGGAAACAGGCCCTCTGCTGAACAGAGAGCATGATGCGGGGTTACATCCCAGGACCCTGAGATCATGACCCCAGCTGAAGGCAGAGGCTTAACCCAGTGAGGCACTCAGGCACTCTTTGGGTCTTATTTTTAAATCTTTAATCCATTTCAAGTCAGATTTGTGAGTGGTGTAACATAGAGTTCCAATTTCATGTTTAGCCAGTTTTCCTATGCCATTTATTGAAGAGGCTATCATTTCCCTACTTAGTATTCATAATTCCCTTGTAAAACATCCATCAGTTGTGTATGTATGAGTTTTTTTCTGGGTTCTTGATTCTAATCCATTGGTTTATGTTTCTTTTTTTATTACAGTAGCACACTGTTTTTACTACTATAGCTTTGTGTAGTATATTTTGAACTGAGAAGTGTGATACCTCCTGCATTGTTCTTTCTCAGGATTGCTTTGGCTATTTGAGCTCTTTTGTGATTCCACATAAATTTTAGGATGTTTTTATTATTATGAAAATTACCTTTGGAATTTTGATGGGATTGCACTGAATCTATACTTGGTTTGGTTAGTACATATATTCAAATAATATTATTTTTTTCTCATTCATGAACATGACTATCTTTCCATTTATTTGTGGATTCTTCCATCATGACGCATGACATTGAAGTCATACAGTTTTCAGTGAACAGACCTTTCAACTCCTTAATAAATTTTATTCCTAAGGATTTTTATTGTTTTTGATGCTATTGTGAATGGTACTCTTTATTTCTTTTTGAATGCTTCCTTGCTGGTGTATAGATATGCAGTTGATTTTTCTATATTGATTGTGTTTTTTGCAATTTTACTGAGTTGGTTCACTGGTTTTAACAGGGTTTTATTGTTTTTCTTTTTCTTTCTTTCTTTCTTTCTTTTTTTTTTTTTTTCCTTTTTTTTTGGGGGGATGGTTGAGTATTTTCTATATACATCATATGCAAGCAAATGCAATTTTATTTCTTCCTTTCAGATTTGGATCTTTAATCTCTTTTTCTTGTCTGATTGCCCTGGGTAGGATTTCTACTACTATATTGCACAGGAGTGGTAAGAGTGGACGTACTTATCTTGTTCTTGATCTTAAAGAAAAAGTGTTCAATGTCTAAATGTTAAATATCATGTTAGCTGTGGGATTTATAATTTATAATTGCTTAGGTATGTAGATTCTATACCCAGTTTGTTGAATTATAATAAAAAGATTATTTTTTCCTCAAAAGTTTTCTATCTAGGGGCACCTGGGTGGCTCAGTGGGTTAAAGCCTCTGCCTTCGGCTCAGGTCATGATCTCAGGGTTCTGGGATCGAGCCCTACATAGGGCTCTCGCAGAGAGCCTGCTTCTTCCCTTCTCTCTCTGCCTGCCTCTCTGCCTACTTGTGATCTCTGTCTGTCAAATAAATAAATAAGATCTTTAAAAAAAAAAAGTTTTCAATCTATTACAATAATATGATTTTATCCTTTATTTTTGTAACACGGTGTACCAAATTTACTGAACCAATCTTGCATGTCAGCAATAAATTCACTTAATTGTTGTGTTTGTTCCTTTTAATGTGGTATTGAACCTAGTTTGCTAATATTTTTGTTGATGATTTTGTATCTGTATTAATTAAGGATACTGATTTGTAGTATAAGTTTCTTGTAATGTCCCTATGTGTTTATGTTATAAGGCTAATGCTGTTCCAGTAAGATGAATGTTACAGGGTTTTTACCTCCTCAATTTCTTGGAAGAGCTTGAGAAGAATTGTTATTAATTTTTCTTTAGAAGTTTGGTAGAAATTACCAGGAAAACCATGTAGTCCTGAGCTTTTTCTGTGTCAGGAGGCTTTTGAATAACAATTTAATCTCCATGCTCACTATAAGTGTATTCACATTTTCTATTTTTTCATGTTTTCTTCTAGGTTAATCTACTTCAGTGTAATATTGTACATATAGTCTCTTATTAATGTTTGTATTTCTTTTTTTTTTTTAAGATTTCATTTGTTTATTTGAGAAAGAGTGAGAAAGAGAGCATTGACAGGGGGAAGGGCAAAGACAGAGGGAAAAGCAGACTCCATTGCTAGTTGGGAGCCCAACATGGGCCTGGATTCCAGGACTGTGGGACCATGACCCATGCCAAAGGCAGACACTTAACCAACTGTACCACTGTGGTGCCCCAACCTTTGTATTTCTAAATTGTCAGTTTTAATAATTCATTTATTATTTTTAAAAATTTAAATCTTTTTACTTAGTGTAAAAATTATCAATTTGATTTATCTTTCTGAAAAAAATAGGCCTTAATTTTCATGATCTTTTATGTTGTTTTTTTTGTTTTTGCTTTTGTTTTTTTAAAGATTTTATTTATTTGACAGAGAGAGATCACAAGTAGATGGAGAGGCAGGCAGAGAGAGGGAGATAGAGGGAAGCAGGCTCCCTGCTGAGCAGAGAGCCCTACGCGGGACTCGATCCTGGGACCCTGAGATCATGACCAGAGCCAAAGGCAGCGGCTTAACCCACTGAGCCACCCAGGCGCCCTCTTTTATGTTGTTTTATGGTCTTTATTCCATTCATTGTTTCTCTGATCTTTATTTCCTTCCTCCTTCTAATGTTGTGCTTAGTTTATTCTTGTTTTTCTTGTTTCTTGAGCTGTAAAGTTTGGTTGTTTCCTTGAGATCTTTCTTTTCTCTTTGTATTGCTTTTACTTGCCCTCTTAGAATTCCTTTGAAGTATCCCACAAGGCTTCATCTCTTGTGCTTCCATTTTTGTTTGTTTCAAGATATTTTTGACTTCCCTTTTGATTCCTTCCTTTTTTGACCCATTGGTTATTTTGGAGTGTGTTAATTTCCACATATTTGTAAAGTTTCCACCTTTCCTCTTGTAATTTATTTCTAGTTATATACCACTGTGCTAGACAAATACACTTGGTATAACTTTAATCCTTTTATATTGGCTAAGACTTCTGTGAATGATCATGAGATCTTTCCTGGATAATATTCATGCATACTTTTAAAGGAATGTGTATTCTGCCACTGTTGGATGGAATGTTCTGTATATATTTGTTTGGTCCACTATGCAAGGTGTATATCAAGTATAACATCTATTTGTTGATTTTTCTGTTTGGGTGATTTATCTATGGTGAAAGTAGTGTATTAAACTTCCCTACTAATATTCTATTTGCTGTTTATTTATTGTTAAACTCCTTTAGTTTGCCTAATATATTTAGGTGTTCCAATATTGGGTACATTATTATCTATGATTGTCATATTCTCTTGTTGAATTGGCCCCTTGTCATTATATAATAACTTTTTTGTTATAATTTTTGACAAAGTCAATTTTGTCTTGTATAGGTATAACTACTACTACCCTCTTTTGGTTTATATTGCATGGAGTGTCTGTTATATTTTTAGTAAAGCCTATATGTTTTAAAAACTGAAGTACGTCTCTTGTAGACAGAATATGGAGGGTTTTATTATTTTATTTTTTAAATCTATCTAGGCAGCAGTATATCTATTTTGCTTGGAGAGTTCACTCCATTTATATTCAGCATAATTATTGATTAGGTAAAAACCTTTAAATTGAATCTTATTGTTTTCTGGCTATATGTCGATCCCTTGTTTCTTCCTCTCTTGCTTCTTTCTTTCTCCCTTCCTCTCTCTTCCCTTCCCTTCCCTTTCCCCTCCTCTCCTTTTCTTTTCTTTTCTTTTCTTTTCTTTTCTTATCTTATCTTATCTTATCTTTTCTTTTCTTTTCTTTTCTTTTCTTTTCTTTTCTTTTCCTTTCCTTTCTCTTTTCTCCCCCCCTCCCACCCTTTCCCAGCACAGAGCCTGACACAGGGCTTGATCTAACAACCCTGAGATCATGACCTGACTGTAAATCAAGAGATGGGCACTTAACCAACTAAGCCACCCAGAAGCCCCTACCTTCTTTTACAAATTAATGATTTTTCTATTGCAGTATTCTTTTGCCTTCACTTGTCTCTTAAATCTATGGCCATTTGTTTTATGGTTCTCATGAGCTTTACATAAAATATAGATATAACACTGTATTTTATTCTGGTAACAATTTAACTTCACTCACATCAAATTTCAACATTTTACTTTCCCTCTTTTTATGTTTAAATGTCATAATTGACATACTTATGTTGCAGATCCATTAACATATTGTAATTATAACTATTTTTATTTGATTATTTGCCATATAATGTGTAAATTTAAGAAGCATGATATTAATTTGATACATCTATGTATTGTGATAGGATTGCCATCACTGGAATATTTAGCACCTTTATCACATTACATAATTATCTTTACTTTTTAATGGTTGGAAAAATTAAGTTCCAGTCTTTTAGCTGGCTTGATGATTATAGCACAATAGTGTTGTCTATATTCATTATACAGTTGGCCCTTGAACACTGGAAAGATAAGGTGCACCAACACTCCATGCAATCAAAATCCACTTATATCTTTTGATTCATCCAAAGCTTAACTATTAATAGTCTGTTGTTGACCAGAAGCCCTACTGCTACCATAAACAGTTAACATATATTTTATATATTGTGTTTATTATATACTATATTCTTATAATAGAGTAAGCTATAGAAAAAAATGTTAAGAACATCATAAGGAAGAGAAAATACATTTATTGTACTGATATTTATCAAAAAAACTCCACATAAGTCACCTCACACAGTTCAAACCTGTGTTATTTATTAGATCTCTGTTGCTCACTTATTACTTATTGCAAGTTTTTACTCTTAAAGAGCATCTATCTTACCCTTTACCCCTGCATCCCATTACAACCATTATTTTATTCTTGTTTCACGAGTTTTCCTTTTATAAAACTCTTTATGTAAGTGATATCATACCGTATTTGTATCCCTTTGACTTATCTCACTTATTATAATTACTCAAGGTCCATCTATGGACTTGTAAATGATAGAATGTCCTCCTTGCTCATGGTTTAATAATATTTTATTATAATAGTATACAGGTATAATATACACACACTACATTTTCCTCATCCTTCATCCAATGGTGTTGATGGGCATTTAAGTCAATTCCATATTTTGACTGTTGTAAATGATGCAATCATCATGGAATTAGATCTATATCTTCAAAATCCTGTTTTCATTTTCTTTGTGAAATTGTTGTATCTTATGGTAGATCTCTCTCTCTCTCTTTTTTTTTTTTTTTTTTTTTTGAGGAGCCTGCATACTGTTTTCCATAGTGATTGGTCCAACTTATATTTCCACCGAAAATGTACAAGGGTTTCCTTTTCACCACATCATGTCACCTGTTTTATCTTATCTTCTTAATAATATCCATTGAAATGGCTATTAAGTGGTATCCCACTATTGTTTTGATGTGGATTTCACTGATGATAGGTGATGGTAAGCAGTTTTTTCATGTACTTGTTTGTCATTTGGATGTCTTTCTTGAAAAGATACCTCTTTACTTCTTCCCATTTTTAAATTATATTTTAGGGTGCCTGGGTGGCTCAGTGGGCTAGGCTGCTGCCTTCAGCTCAGGTCATGATCCCAGAGTCCTGGGATCGAGTCCTGCATTGGGCTGTCTGCTCAGCAGGGAGACTGCTTCCCTTCCTTTCTCTCTGCCTGCCTCTCTGCCTACTTGTGATCTCTGTCTGTCAAATAAATAAATAAAATCTTAAAAAAAAAAAAAAAAAGAATTCTCTCTGTCCCTTTGCCCCACAACATCTTTCTCTCTTTCTCAAAAAAAAAAAAAATATATATATATATATATATATATATATATATATATTTTATGTTTTCATTGTTACTAAATATATGAGTTATTTATATATTTTGGAAATAAATCCCTTATCCAGTATATGGTTTTCAAAAAACTCTATGGATTCTAAAAGTAATTTCTTTTTTTTCCTAATAGAAACATTTAAGTTTGTTGAATCAGATTTATTGATTTTTTTTTCCTGTTGTGCTTTTAGAGTTATACCCAAAAATCATTACTGAGACCCACAACAAGGAGCTTCTCCCACACATTTTCTTTGAGAGTAGTAAGTCTTATGTTTATATCTTCTGGTGCATTGCAAGTTAGTTTTTGTGAGCGGCCTAAGATGGGCATCCAACTTAAGGTTCTTCATGTATTTATCCAGTTCTTCAGCACTATATATTGATGAAATTATCTTTTGCCCATTGAATGTTCTTAGCTCCCTTATCAAATATTAATTAAATCAAGGGATTTAATTCTGGGATCTTTATTTTGTTGCATTGCTTTATGGTTTGTGCCAGTACCCTACTGTTTTTATTATGAGACCTTTGCAGTATACTCTGAAATAAGGAAGTGTGATATTTATATCTTTATTTTCCTGAGTTCCTTTGGGTATTTTGGGTCTTTTGTGGTTTCAAGCAAATTTTAGGATTATTTCTTTTATTTCTGTGAAGAATGACTTTGGTATTTTAATATCAATACCGATAAAATATTAATATTTCTAGTCCAATCCTTGTACTCAAGCCATCTAATTGTTTGTGTCTTCTTAAATTTCTTTCAATAACTTCTTGTAGTTTTCATTGTACAGATTTTTCACTTCCTTCATTAAGTTTATTCTTAGGTATTTTATTGTTTCTAAGGCTTTTGTGAATAGGATAGTTTTATTTCTTCTTCAGGTATTTCATTATTGTTTTATGAAACTGCAACTGATTTCTGTATGTTGATTTTATATCTTTAAACTACTTAATTTGTTGATTAATTCTCAGAGTTTTTGTAAAATCTTTAAGGTTTTCTATATATAACATCATGTCATCTGCAAGTAGTGACGATTTTACTTCTTCCCTTCTGATCTGGATGAATTTTATTTCTTTGTCTTGAACTATTGCTATAGTTAGAACTTTTCATACTACACTGAATAGCAGTGGTATGAGTGGGCAAATTTATCTTGTTCCTGATCTTATAGGGAAAGCCTTCATTTTTTTTTTTCTCCTTTGAATATAATAGGGAGATTTCTTTTTTTTTTTTTCATATATGGCTTTTATTATGTTGAGGTATGTTCCATCTATATCCAGTCTGTCAAGAATTTTTTTCATGAAAGGATGTTGTATTTCATCAAATGACTTTTTTTGTATTTTTTAGGTGATCATGTAATTTTTATTACATTACGTCTTTCATTTAAGTCATCTTTAAACACTTGGTGAAATTTGCTAAGGAAGCTGTCTAATCTTAGGAATTTCTGTGTTGGGAGGTTTTTGATTACTGATTCAATCTTTTATTTGTTATTGGTCTGTTAAAATGTTTTATTCTTTCCAGACTCTGTCCAGGTAGGTCATGTGTTTCTAGAAGTGGACATTTTTTTTTCTAGTTTATCTAATTTGCTTACATATACTTATTCATAGTAGTCTCTGATGATCTGATGTATTTCTGTAGTATCAACTTTAATGCCTCCACTTTATTTCTTATTTTGAATCTTGTCTTTTTGTGTGCATGTGTGACTCTAACTAGAAACTTGTCTTTTTTTTCTTTTTATATCTTTTCAAAGAGAAGGTTCCTATTTTTTTATCCTTTCTTTAGTTTTTCTCATGTCTTTTCATTCATTTTTTTCTTCAAAATTTGTCATGTTTCCTTTTGCTAACTTTGGCCTTAATGTGTTTTTATCTAGTTCTCTGAGGTATAAAATTAGGCTGGGATTTAATTTCTTAATACAAGCGTGTATTGTTATATACTTTGTTCTATGAACAGTTTTGCTGTTTTCCATGTTCTTATGTATTATATTTTTATTTTCATTTGTTTTGAGATAATTTTGTATTTCCTTTTTGAGTTTTTCTTTGACTCATGATTGTTGAGAAGTGTGTTTTGTTTCCACATATTTGTATATTTTCTTACTTTTCCCTTACTGATTTCTAGTTTCATATAGTTGCGGTCAGAAAAGAGAGTTGGTATGACTTCAGTCTTCTTAAATTTGCTGAGACTTGTTTGATGTTCTCTGATACGATGTATCCTGGGGAAAAAAAAAATCATGTGCACTTGAGTAGAATGTGTGTATTCTGCTGCTGTTGGATATAATGCGCACACTCTTTCTCTCTCTCTCCCCCCACCTGGTCTAAAGTATGATTCAATTCCTATGTTTCCTTGTTGATTTTCTGCCTGGATGATCTATCCATTGCTGGGGTAGTGAAGTCTTTTACTATTATTGTCTATTTCTCTCTTTATATCTTTTGGTATTTGGTGTTCAAGTTTGGGAGCTTATATATTTATGATTAGTTTTTCTTCTCAAAATTTTTTTTCCCTTTATCATTATATACTGGCCTTTCTTGTCTCTTGTTACCATTTTTACTTTCATGTCTATTTTATCTGATATAGAAGTATCATTACTCTGCCTCATTTTGGTTTCCACTTGCTTGAACCGTCTTACTTCCTTTCTCTTTGGAGCCTTTGTGTGTCTTTAAAGCTGAAATAAATTTCTTCCACATAGCTTATAGTTGTGTTTTAGTTTTTCTTCTTTCTACACACTCTATATCTTTTGATTGGTAAGTTCAGTATATCACATTTAGCATAATTATTGATATGTAAGAACTTAATGTTGTCATCTTATCTTTTGACTTCTGGTTATTTTGTACCTCCATGGTATCTTTTTTCCTTCTGTTTCTGTCTGCCTTTGTAAAATGATGGTTTTCCATGGTGAGTTCCTAAGTCACTACTGCTTTTATATATAGTGCTCTGTTCCAGATTTTTCCTTTCTGGTTACCTTGAGTGAAATTTATATAAAACAACTCATAGATAAAATAATCATTTTTTATGTTAATAGAAGTTTATTTTCATTTGCCTACAAAGGTTTTACCCTTTTCACCTTGCTTTTATATTTTGATGGTACAGATTATCACTTTTAATGCTGTGAATTCACTAACAAATTGTGGCTACATTTTGTGATGTTTTTTTGTTTAAACTCTATAGTATAATTAAATGTTTAATACACTATTCTAAAATAGTTACAGTTTTCTAATCCTTACTATTTGTTACCTTTTTAAAAATATTTTATTTATTTATGTATTTGTCAGAGAGAAAGAGAGAGAGTACAAGCAGGTAGAGGAAGAGAGAGAAGCAGTCTCCTCGCTAAGCAAGGAACCTGATGTGGGACTTGATCCCAGGACCCTGGGATCATGACCTGAGCCAAAGGCAGTGGCTTAACCAAGTGAACCACACAGCCATACCTATTTGTTACCTTTATCAGAGTTTTGTGTTATTTCTTTTACTTGTGTGTCCCTAGTAGGAGACTTTTTCATTTCAGCTTAAAAAACTACTTTCAGCATTTCTAGCAAGTCAAGTCTATTTGTGGTGAACTCCATTAGCTCTTGTTTATCTGGAAAAGCCTTTATTTCTTCTTCATTTCTAAGGGATAACTTTTGTCAAGTACAGCAGTAGTCTTGTCTGGCAATTTTTATCTTTCAGTACTTTGAATATGTCATTTCATTATCTCCTGGCATGTGGTTTTTACTGAGAAATCTGATGGCCAATGGGTTTTCCTTTATAGGTTACTTTTCTTTTTTTCCTGTATAATTTTAAAATTCTTTATCATTGCTTTTTGACAAGTTTCATTATAATGTATCTTGGAGAAGGTCTTTTTGCACTGAGTTTATATGTTCTATTAGCTTCATTAATTTCTATGGACTTACAGAGGTTTCCTGTATAAGAAAATTTTCTTCTTAGGGTGCCTGGATGGCTCAGTGGGTTAAAGCCTCTGCCTTTGGCTCAGGTCATGATCTCGGGGTCCTGGAATCGAGCCCCACATCAGGGTCTGCTCAGCAGGGAGCCTGCTTCCCCCTCTCTCTCTGGCTGCCTCTCTGCCAACTTGTGATCTCTGTCTGTCAAACAAGTAAATAAAATATTTAAAAAAAAAAGGAAATTGTCTTCTTACTTTTAAAATCTTTTCTTTGTCTTTGAATAGATAGTTTTATTATGTCATAAACATAAACATATAAAAAAAGTTGCCTATAAAATCAGTGTTTTCAACCTCAAGTGTTCCTTCTCATCTCTTTTCCTTCAAGCACATTACAGAATGCAGGGGGGTTGTTGCATCCTGTCCTGTGTCCCTGTCCTTCTTAGGAACCCTATGTAAAATTTTGTGCTTGTCATTTTGAATTGAAAATTTGTGGTGACCTATTAGGTTAAAGTGTTTGGATGCCCAAGTCTCTCTAGATTTGTGATCTTCTCAACCATTATTTCCTTTAAGTTTGGTACTGTATTCTCCCTCTCTTTTCCTTCTGGGACTCCAGTGATGTGTATATGACTTCTCTTGATGTTGTCCCCTGAAAACTTTTTCTTTTGGTTCTTCTGAGTGGATAATTTCAATTTATCTATCCTCTAACTCACTAATCCTCTCTTGTCAAGCATAGTGTTGAGACTCTCTGTTGAATTCTTTCTTTCATTTATTGTATTCTTCAGCTCCAAAATTTCTGTTTGGTTCTTTTTAATTTTTCTGTCTCCTTGTTGAACTTTCCATTTTGCTCATGTACTTCTTTTCTGGTTTCATTAAATTATTTATCTGCATTCTCTTGCACCTCTCTGAGCATCTCTATAACAATTATTTAAATTCTTTTTTGGGCAACACTTAGATCTCCACTTCTTTGGTGCCAATTATTGAAGGTTTACAAGGAGGTCAGGTTTGATTCTTATGTTTCCCATTGCCTTGCATAGGTATCTACACACTTGAACAAGTCATCTCTTCTAGACTTTGTTAATTGACATTGGTAAGGGAAGATTTTCACCTACATATGGGAGCATGTTATGATCCTGGTTGAGTGGTACAGTACTCCAAGACTGAGGACTTGTGGTAGCATTAGGACCAGCACTTTGTAATTCTTCTTCAACTCAAATCTCTGTAGTTTATAGTATCAACAACTATGTGTTACTGGCAAGGACTGCTGGGGTTCCTCAGTAGCACCTCCTAACTCAGCAACTAAGGACAAGGCAGGCAGTGGTGGTGGCTGAAGCCAGTAGTGTGGACATGCATGCTATGGGAAACAGCTAACACTGACAATTTTCTGATGGAAGCAGGGCATGCAGCAAGAACTGTGGTCAGCTATTGGCTCATTAGAGCTATAAGGGGCCTGGCTTGTCAGCATGCTCTCCTGTAGCTAGAGATTTTATTCCTAGACTTGCTCACTACGGAGAAGGTTAGTGATAGGCATGTCAAGCAGCATGCAAGTACACTGCTAGCAGGCTTGTCCCAAGTGCATGCCTGGAATGGACATCCCAATGCAGTTCAAGGCTGGCATCTTACACTCACCATGGAGGCCTGGGCTGTGCAAATGCTCATGAAAGCAGGTAAAATCTGATGAGTGACTGTGCTGGCCATTAGTTTTTCAATTGTATTGATAAAGTTTTAGAATATAAGTGAGGTCTGGAGTTGATGACCAAGGAAGAATTCTTAAGATATCTTTGGTGCAAAGAAGTGATTTTATTAAAAGCATGGGAACAGGACCCGTGGATAGAAAGAGTTGCTGCCCCGGGGTTGTGAGGGGAGGCTGGTTAGGCTGGTTGTATACTATGGGGGTGGGGGAGGTAATGAAAAGGGGTGGGGTTTGAAAGAACTTTCATGTATTAAAGAAGACACGTCGGATACTGGAAGCTTTGTTATTTGTCAAGTTAAGGTTGTTTTTCCTTTTAGTAAGGCATTAACAGTAAGATAGTTGAGAGCTTCCTGGAGGAATGTCACACTCCTACCACATGTCCTTGTCAATGAGCTTTAGGTTTAGAAGAAATTCACCTTTATTTACATTTCCTTCTACCTTAGCCTTCCTCAGTTTTATGGAGGGGAGGGTGATGTTAGGGCTTCAGGAACTAAGTTATGGGTCTCTGGAAGTTAGGCTATTGTTAAGAAAGCTTCTTCCTTATAAATCACTAGGACAATTATAAACTGAGAAAGACTCAGGTCTTATAGGATTGTGATCTTTACAAGTTAATTATTTGTTTTTCCTTTAGGGCAGCCGGCAGTGCCTGAGGGATGTCACAAATATCCCTTTGTTGGGGGGTTTGCAGGGTGACAGTTTCTGCTTTGTCCACAGCTTGCCTTCTGTTCCCTCCTCAGTTTAATCTGCTGGGTTGTCTGCAAAGCATGTCACTTTGTTCCACCATCACTCCTGGGACATGGCTGTTCTTGGTATCCACTGTCATTCTTCTTTGTTCCTACTTATCTCTACATTTCGTAGTTTTTCTTGGTGAAGTGAAACTAGAGCAAGACCTCCATGGGGTGTTTCAGAAGGCTGGAAAACTAATTTCTCACCCCACTCTTCCTTTCCTAGTGCAGGGAACTCTTCCTAGACAGGACGTTTTCTTTTGGTGGTGGGCAGTGCTGGTTTGAGGGAGGGCATGATTAAGACAAAATGAAGCCCTCCTTCTCTTTCTGTGTAGTTATCTTCAGGGTTTTTTGTTCCATTGTGTTGCTAAATTTTCTTAAGTGGACTCTAGGGTTCTGCCAAGAGATGTTTCTTTGAGGATGGCTATCTTATTTTATGTTATTTTATTTTATTTAGATTCAATTATCTCACATATATCATTAGTTTCAGGTGTAGTGTTCAATAATTCATCGGTTGTGTATAATACCCAGTGCTCATCACAACCGTGCCCTTCTTAATGCCCATAAACCAATTACCCTATCCCCCCACCTACCTCCCCTCCAGCAATCCTCAGATTGTTTCCTACAACAAAGAGTCTCTCATGTATTTTCTCCCCCTCTGATGACTTCCCATTCAGTTTTCCCTCCCTTCCCCTATAATCCTCTGCTCTGTTTCTTATATTCCACATATGAATGAAACAATATATAATTGTCTTTCTCTGATTGACTTATTTTATACAGCATAATACCCTTCAGTTTCATCCATGTTTATGTAAATGGTAAATATTCATCCTTCTATTAGCTAATATCCCATTGTGTGTATGTATATCATTCATTCATATATATATATATATATATATATATATATATATATATATGATGGGTATTTTAATTGTTGATCTTTGTTGCGAGGACAGAGGCTAGATTCTACTATGTGTCCATTTTGGTCTTTAGTCCTGAAATTTATTTTTTAAGGGAGATGAAAATAAAAATATTACTTATCATTCTAAAGGAATAGTATAAATGGAATAAAATAAAAATATGAAATTGCCTGCTATTTTGGAGGTGTAAATATTATAGATCCTGATAATTAACATCATATGCAAATTTTTGTATATTTAGATATCTCAGTGAAGTTTGTGGTATATATTTTCAACAATAAAAACCTTCCTGTGCAGAGAATTATACACTTATTTGAAATAGTTTTACAAAATACATTTTTGTATTTTTATTTTTATAAGGATTTTATTTATTTATTTGAAAGAGACGGTCGGGGGAGGGGCAGAGAGAGATGATCTTAAGCAGACTCTATACTGAATGTGGAGCCTGATGTGGCACTTGATCTCATGATACTGAGATCATGATCGGAACTGAAACCAAGAATTGGATGCTTAACTAATTAAGCAGCCTAAGTGCCCCAACTTTTTTTATTTTTAAATATTTTTGTGCTTATGTAACAGTTTTCTTAATTTTAGGTCAGATATATAATTTTTTCTTTCTTTTTAAGAAATCTTTAGTTAATATTAATGTCAATGCTTGCCATTGACCTCATTTTGAGAACACTGTTGGACAAAGATATTTTTTATCCCTTTTTAAATTATTGCATTTATCTGTATCAATCAGTATGCTTGGACCATTATGCTCCAGTTCCACTGACCTTCTCTTTATTCTTCTAACACATAAATCCAATCCTGTTTTGGGTCTGTTGCCCTTGCCATTTCTATTCCTTGAATGTATAACCCGAGAATTTTGCACATCCGGCAGTTCTTAGCTTACTATCTGTTTCAGATCACTGCCCTCCTTATCCAATCATATGCAACTCTGAAATCTCCCAGGCATATCCTATCACTTATTGGATTATCTTCATAGTATATCACTGCGATTTGTTAACTTTTTTTTTTTCTATATGTAAGTTTACATGTTTTCTTCTTCTTCCAACTAGAACACAGAAATTATTAGAGTAGGAAATATGGTTTCCTTATTTGCTGTTGTGACTCCAGGGACCAAATTAGGGCTTGGCCATGATGGAGCTCTCTTTCCAACCCAACTTACCCTGCAACTCCAAATTACCTTCCTCTCTGAGCAAAATTACTGTTTGGGCTGACTGCCCACTGGGTACAAGTGATGCCTTAGCTCTGCAAGAGACCCTGCAGGGAGACTGTGTGTCAGGTTTTTACCATAATGTTTGGTGTCCATTCCAGAACACAATAGAACTCTAGGGCATAAGAAGTAAAGTCTACATAGAAATGACTTTCAGTGATCTGGGAACTGCAAGGGAAAGTCTGTATCAATTTTTCATAAAGTATGTCATGTGTTTGGTCCCATATGGATGAAGGAACTTACACTGTAGGCTGAGTCCTACTTTCTTTGAGGCTGAGAGGCTATTTAAAACACTCTGGTGTAAAGTGGACTCTTTCAGATTCCTCAGCAGGGGCTGCCTTTTCTATCCAGTAATTTGCTGGTGAACAAACACATTGTCTTCTACCAAACACAGTGTCTTTTAATAACCATCTCAGACTTTAAGCTTTCTTTGTGGGCAAACAAAAACACGGTGGAACCATTAAAGTTTCCTCATCAACCGAAGAGAGAAAAGTCAGTCAGAACAAAGTAAGCACAATTCTAAAGGACCAGAACTAAGGTAGGACAAACCGACATAAAGATATTAGAGTAATTAGAAGAAATAATACCTCAAACAAGGCTTTCTAAAGATTAAAAAAAAAATGCAGTGGATGTATTGAATGAGCCAAGTATTTTATAAACTGGCATGTACAGAATGAAAAAGATCAAAGATAGAAAATATCTCAAAGCAGTACAGAAAAATGTAATTAAAAAAATATTTATTTATTTGACAGACAGAGATCACAAGTAGGTAGAGAGACAGGCAGAGAGAGGAAGGGAAGCAGGCTCCCAGCCAAGCAGAGAGTCCGACACAGGGCTTGATCCCAGGACCCTGAGATCATGACCTGAGCCGAAAGCAGAGGCTTTACACCACTGATCCACCCAGGTGCCCCCCAAAATGTAAATATTTGGAAATAGGAAATAAACAAAACTGGAGGAAATAGGAATAGGAAAAAAACAAAACTGGAGGATCACTCCAGAGGAGCTAATGCTTAGTTGGAGATGTAGGATAAAATCAAACAAATGGAACAGATGTAAAAAGTAAAAAAGTAACAAAATAATCCATTCTTCAGATGAAAAAAGATCCTAATCTATATATCCAAAGTCCATTAAGGAGAAAGTAGATAGATAGATAGATGATAGATAGATAGATAGATAGATAATAGATGAGATAATTATAATGAGAGAAAAAGAGAGCTTATTGATTAAAAATACAACTTAATTGGAAGTATTATATAAGAATTGTCTCAACAAAATGGACCAAATTTGTAGACAATAAAGTAATGACAAAGAAGACCCAAAATAATAATATTAATAAACTCAAAGGCTTATATGTATATTTGTGTAGAAAGATAGAAAACCTAAGGTGTCAAAATTAGAGATATTATGAGTCATTTTCTCAACTCATAATAAAATAAAATTAGAAATACATAATAAAAAATCAGCCTTACAAAAGTCTAACCTGCTTAGAAATTAAGAAACACACAATGAGTTAAAATTTGTGTTGAAATAGGAATTACAAAACAAGAATGAAACTGGATTTTTGATGATAGGACATAATCCCTTGTCAAATTAGGTGACACTTTTTTAAACAAACAGTTGTTTCTCTTATCCATATCAGTCATAAAGCATGCTATTTAAAGTTGTGCTTAAAAAAAAATTAGTAATTTTCCTATGTCATGAGCCTTTGCAATTGCTAACAGAGTCAACACCGACTGATAAATCCTCAATGCCTAAGATCTTGTGGATGTCACTATATTTGCACCTCAATATGTAAATGAAGAGAGGCCCTAATTATGGCCTGTGGTACTCCTGATT
The DNA here is from genome assembly GCF_009829155.1 of Mustela erminea. NCBI lineage: Eukaryota > Metazoa > Chordata > Mammalia > Carnivora > Mustelidae > Mustela > Mustela erminea. The sequence continues at coordinate 55,976,910 of NC_045625.1, forward strand.
CCATCACCACCCATCATCTTTGATGTCTGAATTTGCCTCTTAGTGGCCCTTTCTTAGGAGAAAAATCATGTCAGTCACAAGCATTCATTCCAAATCATTCTGTTCATGTGTTGGTTAATATGTGCTAATATATAAATATATTTATATGTTAATTTCAAGTTACTATGCTTGCATTTTAATAAAAATCTTACTCAGAGTAATAGGAATAAAATATAAAAATTTCAGACAACAATGGCCAAAGAGAAGATCTATTGCTTATAAGAGAATTTTTAGAAAACTTCAAATTAGTGTTAGTGGGCAGAGGCTCAATCTATTACCAGAGCATCAGAAGAGCTAAGATGATAGAATGTTGACGGAGCTGAAAGATCATCATCAGATGAATGGTTATAAATAAGCAATCTTTCTGTGATGTAAATTAGAAATTGAGGAAAATATTAAGTAGTTGTTAAAATTAATGCTGAGTCTTGGTTCTGATTTTTACTAAGTGTTTTAGCGAGGTTCTCAAATGCTTTCTTGTTAATAGTCTCATGCTTTAGTTACTCTATATTGTCTCAGAGGCGAAGAATGGAAAATAGCGGACAAAAGAGAAAATGAGTCACTGAGGAAGCTGACACCTCATTAGCTTTAAAAAATTCAGTCTGCTTTTCCATGAATACCATTAAAGCCCTGAGAAGACTAAAAGGTCCTATCAAATTACAGGCAGTGAAAGCAAATGAAATAACCCAACTAGTTCAAAATTGCATGCTCCACCAGGGCTGAATCAAGATTAATTTAACAGCCTCCCATAAAGAATATAAACCCACCTGATTTTCTTTTAAAGGGAAATTGTTTTTTCAGATATTTAGGAGTTTTAACCTCCTTAACTCATGAAAATGTTCCAAGTAAAACTATTTAAACATAAAATTAATGAGTAGCACTTTCATCAGATGTTAATCCAGCAAGCCTCTACTGGATACCTACTATATGCAGAAAAATGTAAGAAGTAAACCAGGAAATATACACATATATACAAAGAGAAATTGTCCCTATTCACAAGACACTTAATTTTGATTAAAAAAATAAATTCTATGTACATGATAGAGCCAGAGAATATAAGCAAGTATAAGACAGTAGAAAACATGGTACACAAATGTAATTTGAAACCAGAAAATAAAAACAAGAAAAATATTAGTATATTAGTAAGAGACTAGGTCTTGAATTTAACAAAGAGCATTTAATTTAGTTATCTTCTACTTAGTTAGTGGATGACCTTGATCAAACCAAGCATGTTTCAACCCCAGTCATTCACAAACTAAGAACAGATAATAAAATCTACCTCATAGGTTTGATGTAGGGGTTTAATGAGGCAGTGAATATGAATGTGCTTTAGCAATTGTAAGTTACCAATAAAGAGAAAAGTTTTTCAGTAAGAATATTTTACTTAGGCATGGTTATTGCTGCTCTGCTCATATGCAGAGTTCCAGAACATAACTAGGCAGTCTTTTTACATCATCTCTTTCTAAAGATCATTGTACAAATAATTACACTGTAACCTGAAAAAGTTGAAATAAATTTTATGCCACATTAAAACAACAGCAACAACACTCTGATGCTTTTGAGGCTGCTTTACCTCTCCCATAATACCTCGTGCTTTCTTCTTTCTAACCAGGGCTGGCAGCATGGCTCCCGTGAAGAAGAGTGGTGAGAAGGGCCTTTCTATTGTTAACAAGTAGTGACCAGAGAATACATCATCAACATTCACACACACATTCATGGAGTGGGTTTCAAGATGCGTGTCCCTGGGCACTCAAAGAGATCTGGAAATTTGCTAATAAGGAGATGTGGTGTGTGCACTGACACCAGGCTCAACACAGTTGCCTAGGCCAAAAGAATAAGGAATGTTCCATACTGTACCTGTGTGTGGTTATCCAGAAAACTTAAGATTTACCAAAACAAACAAAATGTAAGATTTACCAAACAAACTCTACACATTTTTTTACATTTGTATCTGTCACCACTTTCAAAAATCTTCAGACAGTTAATGTGGATGAGAACTAATTGTTGATTATCAGTAAAGGCCAAAAAAAAAAAAAAAAAAAAAGTTTCCTGGAACATAATAAGATATAAAAACATGGAGCTGTTATTATTTCTCTAATTTACTTAGCCAATTTTTGTTGTTGTTGTTGTTGTTGTTGTTGTTGTTTTTAGAATAATCATTTCATTGTCTGTAACATTAAATATTTTTTTCTTTTTTTTAAGATTTAATTTATTTATTTGACAAACAGAAATCACAAGTAGGCAGAGAGGCAGGCAGACAGAGAGGAGGAAGCAGGTTCCCCGCTGAGCAGGGAGCCCGATGTGGGGCTCGATCCCAGGACCCTGAGATCATGACCTGAGACGAAGGCAGAGGCTTTAACCCACTTCAACCCACCATATATATGTCACCATATTTTTAAACATGCTCTAAGTTTAGATACAGACTCCAATTCTTTTCAGTTACAAAGAAACTTTCCTTTTATATATAAGCTAGAAATTTCTTTTGTCACTGAAATCATATAGCATTCTATTTTGTTTTTAACTGCTTACTGATGGGTAGAAATCACTTAAGGTAAATTATATTATGGAAATGATGCTCATAATTTTATTCTAAGTTGGCAGTATTTGCCTGAAAGACCACGCCTATCTATTATTATTAATAATAATCAGGTTTGTATAGTTGTAGATTACTTATAGAATTATAGAATTTGGAACTCTTGCAAAGTCTACTTAAAGAGTTTTTCATATTTAGTTAATTAAGTTTTGCCTTAGCTAAAGTTTAAAAATCCTATCAATTCTATCCAAAAGACAGCATTTTTTTTGAGACCATAAAGGATTGCTACTTTTTTTCTTTAATTAAACACAAAATATTTTGATATATAAAGAAGTTCTTCAAGTCAGCTTTGGTAGGTTGTATGTTTTAATAACACTAGATTCAGAATCATTTGTATTTCTTCAGTATCAGTTGTATTATATCCTTTTTCATGTATAATCTTATTTGAGTCCCCTTACTTCTTGGTAAATTTATTTATTTATTTATTTTAAAGATTTTATTTATTCATTTGACAGAGAGAGAGATCACAAGTAGGCAGGGAGGCAGGCAGAGAGAGAGGAGGAAGCAGGCCCTCTGTGGAGCAGAGATCCTGATGCAGGTCTCGGTCCGAGGACCCTGGGATCATGATCCAAGCTGAAGGCAGAGACTTTAACCCACTGAGCCACCCAGGCACCCCACAGGTTTATTTTTTATTTATAAAGAAGCCTCAGTTCTTATTTCCATTGATCTTTTCTATTGCCTTTTTAGTTTTAAGTTCTTCTCTAATCTTTATTTTCTTCCTTTTAATAATTTTAGGTTTCATTTATTCTTGTTATTCTAACTCTCTGATGTATAAACTTAGGTTTTTTATATGAATTTTTTCTTGTTTATTTACATAGGCATTTATTGTTAAATGACTTTTGCTGCATCTTATAAAATTTGGCAGGCTGTGTCTTCAATTTGTTTGTCTTAGCTTATTCTTTTATTTCTCCTTTGACTTCTTTTTTGTCTCAATAGCTTTTCAGGAGCAAGTTGTTTAATCTCCATATATTTGTGATTGTTCTTTCTGTTTTCTTTATGAAATTAAATTCTAGTATCATACCATTACAGTTAGAAAATATGCTTGGTATGACTTCAATCTTTCTAAATTGATTAAGTAAGAATTATTTTGTGGTTTAACATGATCTAGCCTAGAGAATCTTTCATGTGTTTTTGAGAAGAATGTGTACTCTGTTGCTGTTATATGGAATGTTTTGTTTATTAGGTACATCTGGTCTAAAGTGTAGTGTAAATACAGGTTACCTTGATGGTTTTCTGTCTGGATGATCTATTCATTAGTGAAATTGGAATATGGAAATGTGCTCCTATTATTGTATTGCTATTTCTCTCTTCAGTCTATTAATATTTGCATATATTATACCCTCTTGATGAACTAATCTCTTTATCACTGATATGACAATGTCTCTTGTTATATTCTTTGGCATAAAGTCTATTTTGTGAAATATAAGTATCAAAACCTCTTCTTTCTTTTGGTCTCCACACGCATGAATTATCTTTTTTTTTTTTTTTTTTTTAATCTCTGTGCTTTCAGTCTACATGTGTCCTTAGATTTCAACTAAGTCTCTTTGATCCATTTAGTTACTCTGTTTTCTGATTGAAGAATTTAGTCTACTTGCATTTAAAGTAGTTAATGGTGGGTAGGTACTTATTAATGCTATTTTGTTCATTGTTTTCCTATTGTTTTTTGTAGTTGCATTGTTCCTTATTTTCTGTCTTGCTTTCTTCCTTTGTGATTTGATGATTTTCTCTAGTCATATGCTTTGATTACTTTCTCTTTATCTTTTGTGAATCTGCTGTAGGTTTTTGCTTTATAGTTACCATTTGGCTTACATAAAACATATTATAGATATAACAGTCTATTTTAAGCTATTAGCAACTTAACTCTGAACACATAGCAAAGCCATATGTATTCTCCTGATCTTAGGTTTTTGATGTCATAATATATCCCATTTTATATGTAGTTTTCACAACAAATTATTGAAATTATAGTTAATACTTTTGTTTTTTAAGCTTCATACTAGATTGATAAGGGATTCACTTCTTTAGCACAACTTTTATACATTTCATGTTACTAATGAGAGCCTTTTGGTTTTCTTTTTTTATTCAAATTAAATTAGCCAACATATAATACCTTATTAGTTTCAGATGCAGTGCAATGATTCATCAGTTGCATGTAACACCCAATGCTCATTATATCACATGTCCTCCTTAATGCACATCACCCAGTCACCCCATCTTCCCTCCAGCAAACCTCAGTTTGTTTCCTATAGTTGAGAGTCTCTTACGGTTTTTCTCCCTTTCTGATGACTTCCCATTCAGTTTTCCTTCCTTTCCCCTATGATCCTCTGCACTGTTTTTTATATTCCACATATGAGTAAAACCATATAATTGTCTTTCTCTGATTAACTTATTTCACTCAGCATAATATGCTCCAGTTCCAACCACATCAATAAAAATGGTAACTATCATATCTGATGGCTGAGTAATATTCCATTGTAGATACCTGTATATCTACATATATCTAGATATTTATATTTACACATATATCTATCTATATCTATCCTCATATCTATACCTTTACCTTTCTCTCTCTCTCCATATATATATATATATATATATATATATATATATATATATATATATGACACTTCTTTATCATTTTATCTGAACTGATCAAACTCAACACCCACAAAACAAATAATCCTGACAAGAAATTGGCAGAGGACATGAACAGAAATTTCCCCAAAGAGGACGTACAATAGACACATGAAAAAATGTTCCACATCACGTGGCATTAGGGAAATACAAATCAAAACCACAAAGAGATACTTCATCACACCAACACAAATGTTGGCAAGGATGCAGAGAAAGGTGAACCCTCTTAGACTGTTGGTGAGAATGCAAGCTGGTGCAGCCACTCTGGAAATGGTATAGACGTTCCTCAAGACATCTTTCAGTTTTCATTTGAAGAAGTTACCTTAACATTTCTTGTCAGACCAGTTTCATGGTGATAAACTCCTAGAGCTTTTATTTATCTGGAAAACTGTTCTTTTTTCAAATCCTGAAGGACAATATTATTATATTTTTCAAAGATTATTTATTTATTTATTTGACAGAGAGAGACCACAAGTAGGCAGAGAGCTAGGCAGAGAGAGAGAGGAGGAAGCAGGCTCCCCACTGAACAGAAAGCCCAATGCAGGGCTTGATCCCAGGACCCCGAGATCATGACCTGAGCCGAAAGCAGAAGCTTAACATACTGAGCCACCCAGGTGCTCCCTGAAGGACAATATTATTGGTTAGAGTTCCTGTTTGGCAATTTCAGCATGTTGAATAAATCATCCCACTCTCTTCTGGTCTGCAAGCTTTCTGCTGAGAAATCTGCTGATAGACTTATTAGGATTCACTTGAATATGATGATTTTTTCTCCTGCTGCCTTGAAGAGTCTCTTTTTAGTATCTCTTTAGATTCGTCTTTTTTAGAACTCTTTTTGTTTGTCTATGATTTCTGTTCCCCCACTCCCCCCCGCCCAGGTTAAGGAAATTTTCAGCAATTATTTCATGGAATAAGTTTTCTGGCCTTTTTTCTTTCTCTTTTATTTCTGGGACACTTTATAATAAATATATTGGATCAGTAGATGATGTCTCATAAGACCCATATTATATCTTCACGCTTTTTAAAATCTTTTTCTTTTTTCTCTTATGATTCAAAGAATTTTAGTGCCCTGTCTTCAAGTTCATAGATCCTTTCTTTCTTTTGTCTAGTTTGATGTTGAATCCTACTATTATAATTTCTAGTGAAATTGCTGTATTTTTCTATTCAGTGATTTCTGCTTGGTACTTTTAAATATTTTCTCTCTGTTGATATTCTTAATTTGTTTATGCACAATTCTCCTGGCCTTCATTGATCACTAATTTGAAATCTCTCTCAAGTGAATCATTTATCTGTTTCTTTAAAATCTACTTTGGGAGTTTTCTCTTGTTCTTTGTTTAGAAATTGTTCTTCTGTTTCTTCATTTTCCTTAAATATCTCACTTAGTTTCTGTGTACTAGAAAAAACATTCATCTCTCCCAGTCTTGATAGAATGGTCTTGTGTTGGAGATGAATCATGTCAGTTAGCCCAGCTTGAGCTCCTACTCACCTCTCAAAGTTTTGTGATTAAGCTGCCTCCTTTGTTCTTAGAGGCTTCTAGTAGGTAACGGTGCCTTAAGAGCCATCAGTATCCATTAGGGTATAATTACAATCAGCACCTTGCTGTAAACTGATTAGAGGCTGGACCCTCATACCTGCCAGGAAAGTATATCACTAACACCCGAGAAAAAATTAAGAGGTGAAAATTTTTGCCTTCTCAGATATAAAGCCACAGAAGTAGTACTCCTGCACCTATTAGAACTGCTTCTTAGTTTTCTACAGTGTGGTGGGACTTGTTAACATAGACCCTCTTGACTATCAAGCCAGTGATCAGAGGCCTGTCTCTCAGATGGCAGTGACAAAAGTTTTGATGCCAAACATATGTACAAGCTCCTTCCAGAGATGCTGGATGAAGGAAAACGTGGGAAATATGCCATCCAGTCTTTAGGAAAGGCTACAGCTAGCTTCTCAGCAGCTTTTAAAATATTCAGATGAAGCATTTTCAGGAAAAGAGTGAGAAATGGATGGTTTTGTCTGCTTCTTCTGCATCGAACCCTGGGCAGATAGCCAAGTAAAAACTGCCTTTTTGTTTGCTACAGCTGTGTTGTGTAATATTGATTTGTAGAGATGCAAATTGTGTATCTATATCTTTATCTAACCCTAATGATTAAAACAACAACAACAACAAAAACTGTTAGAAGTCATAAACTAGGAGCTCCTGGGTGGCTCAGTCTTTAAGCATCTGCCTTTGGCTCAATCATGATTCCCAGGTCATGGGATTGCTCTCTACTCAGCAGGAAGTCTGCTTCTCCCTCTCCCACTCCCTCTGCCCCCTGCTTGTGTTCCCTCTCTCGCTGTATCTCTGTCAGTTAAATAAATAAATATAATTTTAAAAACTCAAATTAATCAGTAAAGTTATAAGATACAAAATCAATGAACTATCAGAAAGAAAATTTAAAGAAGTCACAAATAAGTAGAAAAATAACCTTTTCTCATAGACTGTTGAATTAATGTTGTTCCAGTGTCTGCACTGACTCATGCAATCCCTATCAAAATCCCAATAGCATTTTTCACAGAAACAGAAAAAGTAATCCTAAAATATGTATGGAACTACAAAGGACACTGAATTGCCAAAACAATCATGGAAGAGAATAATGAATTTGGAAGGATTACACTTCTTAATTTTTTTTTTAAAGATTTTATTTATTTATTTGACAGAGATCACAGTAGACAGAGAGGCAGGCAGAGAGAGAGAGGGAAGCAGGCTCCCTGCCGAGCAGAGAGCCCGATGCGGGACTCGATCCCAGGACCCTGAGATCATGACCTGAGCCGAAGGCAGCGGCTTAACCCACTGAGCCACCCAGGTGCCCTACACTTCTTAATTTTAAACTTAAATTACAACATATGGTAATCAGAATACTATGGTAATGGCAAAATAGACAACAGCTACAAAATAATGAAAACAAACCATTATCTTATACTGTATATGTAGAACCAAAAATGGATGAAAGAATTACTGGGCCTAAAACTTTATTAAATCCTAGAAGAAAACATAAACAGTTAACTCCTCAATATTGGTATTGAAAATGACTTTCTTGATATGACACCAGAAGTCGAGGCAACTAAAGCAAACAAATGGGATGGCATTAGACTAAAAACTTCTGTACAGCAAAGGAAACCATCAACACAATAAAAGGCAAATTATGGAATGGGAGAAGGTATTTGCAAGTCATATATCTGATAAGACATTAGCATCCAAAATATATAACTATGAAACTCAGTAGGAAAATGAAACAATTAGATAAAAAATAGACAGAGGAGCTAAATCAACATTTTTCCAAAGAAGTGGTACAGAGAGCCTATGGGTGAATGAAAAAAATGCTAAACATTATTAATCATCAGGAACATGCATATCAAAAGCATAATGGAATATCATTTTGAAGCTGTTAGATGGCTGTTATCCAGAAGATAAGAAACAAATTTTGGTAAGGATGTGGAGGAAAAGGAATGTTTGTGCACTGTTGGTAAGAATCTAATTTGGTGTAGCCACTGTAGGAAAAAAAAAAAAAAAAAGTATGGAGGTTTTTCAAAAAATTTAAAATAGGAATACCATATTATTCAATAATTTCACCTTTGGGTATTTACCCAGGGAAAATGAAAACACTAATTCCAAAAGATATAACGCACCCACCCCTATGTTTACTGAAGCATTATTTATAATAGCCAAGACATGGAAGCAATTTAAGTGTCCATCAATGGATGAATATATGTGTATATACAATGTATTATGTTTGTATATATAAAACATGTGTATATATGTGTATATATGCACACACATACACACATATATATATACATATGCACACACACAGACTAGAACATATATATAGACTAGAATATTATACAGTCATAAAAAAGGATAAACTTGTGTCATTTGAGAAAACATGGATGGACCTAGAGGTGTTATGCTAAGTGAAATAAGTCAGAGTAAGACAAATACCATATTATCCCACTCATAAATGGAATAAAAAAAAGAACAAACATACAAAAAGCATAATCAGAACTATAAATACAGAGAACACAATAATAGTTACAATAAGGGAGGGGATAAGGGATTGGGCAAAATGAATGAGGGGAAAGAGAGAGATAGATCTCTAGTTATGGAATGAGTAAATCATGAGAGTAAAAAGCAGAACATAAAGAATACAGTCAACAATATAGTAATAGCAAAGTAATGGGACAGATGGTAGCTATACTTGTGAATATAGCATAATGTGTAAATTTGTCAAATCACTAATTTGCACATGTGAAAGTAATGTGACATTGTGTGTCAACAAAAAAATAAAAAAATAAATCTATAAATATACAATTAAAAAAAAAGACAAGGGATTACAAGTATTGAAAGGGGACCTCTTCTGCACTGTTGGTGAGAAAGTGAAGTGGTGAAACTTCTGTGGAATTGATAGGGAATTTCTTCAAAAATGTCAGAATAGAACTACATATGAACTAGCATTTATACATCTGGTTATTGACCAAAAGGAAACAAACTCAGAATCTCAAAAAAATATCTGCTCTCTTGTTATTCCCAGTATAATTTTCCATACCCAGTACATGGAAACAGCAGTAAGTGTCTATCACTGGATGAATGGGTAAAGAAAATGTGGTATATATATTTATATACAATGAATATTACTTGACCATGAAAAAAGAAATGTTGCCATTTGGAGCACCATGGTTAGAACTTGAGGACAGTATGCTTAATAAAACAACAACAACAACAACAACAAAAAAAAACAACTCATGAATACAAAAAATATGTTGGTCATTGCCAGAGATGAGGATGGGAGGGGAGCAAAATGGGTGAAAGTAGTCAAAAAGTACAAACTTTCAGCATAAAATAAATAAGTCTCAGGGATGGAATGTACAGCATGATGAGTATAGTTAATATTGTATTTTTGAAAACTGCTAAAAGTGTAGAACTTAAAAGTTCTTATCATGAGAAAAACTATGTGTGGTAATAGATATTATCTTACTATGCTAATCATTTTGCAATATTGATTCTTATACAAAGTGGAGGGGTTGGGGAGCTGACCCCGAGTGCAGTAAAAAATGCATGTATAACTTTTCACTCCCCCAAAATATAACTACTAATAGCCTACTGTTAATCAGAAATCTTTCCTTTAAGTCAATTAATATATATATTTTTTACATCATGTGTTTTATATACTATATTACAATAAAGTAAGCTAAGGAAAAATGTTATGAAACTCATAAGGAAGTGAAAATGCATTTATAGCACAGTACTGTATTTATCAAAAATATATGTATATAAATGAGCCCATGAATTTCAAACCCCTGTTTTTCAATGGTCAACTCTCCATGTGGTATATATGTTTATATACTGTGTTCTACCCTTAAACCTAATGCAGTGTTATATGTTGATTAAAAAGAGTGAAAGACATTAAGACATATAAACATATATAATGTGTATGCATTTATAGATGTGTATGTGCATATATATAAATATGGCTCCCAAATATATAACCTTGGTGGCTCAGTCACTTAAGCATCTGCCTTCAGTCCAGGTCATGATCCTGGGGTCCTGGGATTGAGCCCTGCTTTAGGGTCCATGATCAGTAGAAAGCCTACTTCTCTCTCTCCCTCTGCCCTTCCCACCCCCCCACTCATGCTCTCTCTCTCTCAAGTAAATAAAATACTTGAAAAAAAAAATAAATGTATTTACCACATACACACACATATATTAAACATTTAAAGAAATTAATTTCAAAGTTAAAAAAATCTTGAGAAACTAATATTCTAATTCATAGAATATCTAATTTATAGAATAATTATAGAAAAAAATTAACTGACAGAGTTATGACTCAAACTGAGGTTTTATATCATAAATGCTACTAGAGCAGCACTTCCCAACCCATGATTTAAGCAGCAGTGGATTCTGAATTGACTAAAAGGAATTCCATACATTTACAAACAACAACAACAACAATAACAAAAACAAAGAGGAGAAAGATATATATAGATATATATAGAGATATACGTTATACATAGATAATGAATTTGAAGAGCTGAAAATTAAATTTAGCTGAGTTACATGAAGAATGTCTTCCCAGAACCTTTAAAAATGACTTGAGTGCATCATGAAAATAATTGTAAATAAAAATTTTTTAAACTTTTTGTAAATTTTCCCAGAGAACTTGACATTTACTAACATTGTAGGAAATCCAGTTTCTATTAAACTCAGTTTTAGAAATTCAGTTCTAGTGGAAAAGTTTTATTTCCCCTATATTTTAAATATTTCTATTTGCATTGTATTCTCAAAGAACACATTCAACACCCAAAGTTAGTTTCCTAGTGCATATTGTGTGTCATTTTTTTCCTTTAAAAATAAGCAACTTATGTTTAAAAAATTCTACCAATATCAAAGGACACAAACATAATTGAATGTTACCAATGTCAAAATAATGCTTCAAAAGAAGAGTAATAGCTTTAGAGCTGGAGAACTGTCCCCCCATCCTTAGCCCACATTTTGTAGGCTGATGGTTAAAGAGCATCCTGAGATCTATAGTAGTCATACTTGTCATACCGAGTAGGTGGGTCAGTTTTCTATATACCATATACAACTTGCACTTGTGTCTGGGCTCTCAATGTTTTGTTCATGATATCTAGTTGAATGAACCAGAATATAAGAAAAAAGGAATTTTGAGGATATCTGGGTGACTCAGTTGGTTAAGTGTCTGTCTTTGGCTCATTTCATGACTCTCGTGCCCAGGGATCAAATCCTGCTTCAGGCTCCCCAGTCAGTGGGGAGTCTGCTTCTCTCTATGACCCTGCCCCTCTCATACTGTCTCTCTCTCTCAAATAAGTAAATGAAATTAAAAAAAAAAAAAGGAATTTTGATGAAAGGATTCCATTTTCTACTCCAAGTTATGGGAAAACACTTATTTAATTCATTCAACAAGCATTATTTCCATTATTTATTCTAGGCATTCTACTAAGAATAGCTTAAGGATCATCGTGTGTTGTCTTTCCCTGTGGTGAGGAAATGAGTCAAACTACCTCTCATATACAAAAGCAACCATTGCATGCCATTTACACTACTTATTTATTTAAAAAAAAAAGTTACCTTCTGGACTTTTTATAATAATAGAATAGTCAAGAATTTTAGTGATATAGATATGAAAGCATTCCTCATTTGAAGCCACAATTTCAACTTCTTTGTGCCTTATTGGTTGTCTCATTGGTGAAAAGGTGAAAATAACATCTGCCCTGAAGCACCAAAGAGATGTTTTGGAAATTAAACACAACATATTTCAGGCAAAGTTTAAAGTGCTAAAACATTTTCAGTGCTATTAAATATGCTTTTTACTAAAAATTTCTTTCATGATATTTTAGTTGAGAAATTTAAACTTACCTCAAGTGAGCAAAATATGTTTTATATATTCTATATCTATTCCTAGTCACAAGTGATATTAAAGTTCATAAAATGAATCTTGATTAGAATAAATCATCTTGAAATAGTTGTAAAACACTTTCTATAGATGTATTTTAGCATAAAAATGTTTTTTTTTCCTTTACTCTTTCATTTTCTTTAATTCCAGTCCAGTGGTATGCTTATCATTTTACAAATCTGATGGCAAAATTTTGTCTTTCCTGCCTGTGCAGCTATCCATATGGGAAAAATATATATATATTTTTAAAGTCACTGTTTAATTCTGAATCACACAACAGTGGGTTCCAAATTATAGACATCTCATGTAGAGTAAGTTATTTTCTAGGTAATGGAATTTCCTTTCAAAGTACAATTTTCATGACAGATTCAAAATCCAATCTAGTGAAAAAATAGCTATTGGCAACAAACAAAATAAGACATTTCTGTAAAACCATGTGTTATTTTTAAACTAAATTTGAAGTTAAATAACTTCCAGGCAACATATCTTTAACACCATCTATGTGTAATATGTATGTAAAAATGTATCAGATTTTCCCGATAAGCAGTTGAGTAGGTAACCACAAAATTTTGTAATCACAAAAATTGTATTATAGAATCATGACTATATTAATTTTAATGTCTAATAGAAACAAATTTGCAACTAAATTTAATTAGTAATATTTGTGTAGAATTAATGAAACAGGGTATAATGACAAAAAAAGGCAATTTCAAATAAATATATAGAAAGCAACACATATAACTTTAATTTCTTAATCCAATCATATAGTTGGTGGACATCCATACAATTTTAATACTTAAAAATAACATTACATTTACCATTATTAGTTGTTTCTGAGTTTTCATTAAATGAAATCATCTATTTAGATTTTTAAACATTTTTTAATGCATGATATTGTGAACTTAATAGAAATACAAGTAAGAAAATTGATTTTATAACTCCTATGGTCAAAAGCAATCATTATTACATTTACACACTCTTAAACAAATTTAAACAAAATTAACATCATATCAAATAAACACTTTATCTGGCATTTAATTTGTTTTCCTACAATTAAATTTTAAAGATTTTTTTTTGTTGTTTATTTGACAGAGAGAGAGAGAGAGATCACAAGTAGGCAGAGAGAGAGTTGGGGGGAAGCAGACTTCCTACTGAGCAGAAAGCCTGATGCAGGACTTGATCCATGGGATCCTGGGACCCTGGGATCATGACCTGAGGGGAAGGCAAAGGCTTAACCCACTGAGCCACCCAGGCACCCTCCTACAATTAAATTTTATAGAAAGTTTGCCATGAATGTTTGTATTCATTTGAATATGTCATTTTAATTATTTATTTATTAAGGATATTTAGTATATTTTAATTTTTTTCCTTTCATAATTAGCACTGGTATGTGTACTTAAGGTGACATAACTTCTTATCCTTTGTGAAATGGATGTGCATTTGCATATGGAGTCTATCTTTTCTGATAAATATTTTTTCTGTAATGCATATGTAGATAGAGACTATACATGTATATATAAAATATATATACTGTAATTATATATACTGTGTGTGTGTGTATATACACATACTGTATATATACTATATATATGTATGGTATAAACAAAAGTTTACAACAATCCTGAAATATGTGAACTGGAAATGCCTTCAAAGCTTTGAGAGGATATGAATTTCCCTCTCTTGTCTCACCTCAAACTGAAAGTTTCCCAGGCTGGTGGAAAGAAAGTCATTCTGACTACCTGCAAAGCAGGGGTGGCAAAGGATTTAGGCAAAAATGTAGTTTTTACAATGTATTTTCCAAATGAATTACTTGTTTTAGAAAAGTGATACAGAGGAGAATAAAACCTGAGGACCATTAGGTAGGAATCATGACATTTAGAGACTTAAGAAAGAGATTGAACCTCCATTTAATCTCCTCTCTGGCTCTTGTGTGTCTTAAAAACAAACAAGCAAAAAAATTGCCAAGGTAATTTCATTCAACCAACTGATTTCAAATTGTTCCTTGAGGCTAATTTTGTAAAATTTCTTTGATATTTTATGGTTATACAGTTTTATGAGCACCATAAATGCCACAAACCTCAGAAATGGCATATCATTTCAACAGGAGCATCTTTTCTTAAAATCAAGATGAAGCTAAGTTACTGACTCCTGAACTCCTTTAACAGTCTCACTCTGGTTTAAATTTCACCAGACTACCTAACATGACTATTAGTTCAGTGTAATATTATCCTGAGTACTTTTATTATAGATTTATTATTTAATGTTTATTTTTTTCTGAACAAATAATCTGTGACCTATTTGTGGTACAACACTTTCAGGTATCTCTCACTAAATTAAAAACTTGGCAATTAATCTCTAAGCACAGTGAAGTTACCCTTCAGAAAGTACTAATCACACAGGCATTGGGATTGATACTCCAGCAAGAGAACATTATTTTTATATCAGAACACCATGCAATAAAAAAACAAAAAACAAAAAACACTAAAATATCACTGTTGTATTAGAAATGCCCATAACTGAATAATAGGGCAGAATGAACCGTAGTGTCACTATCTGGTGCATTCTGGTAAAATTAATACGTTGTATACCTAAAAACATGCAGAATGTGGTATTAAAAAAGGCCGATTTTTCATTTTGATCTTTGAGAAAATAACAGGGATGCTACTGTTTTCCAGGTTTTAGAAAATTTCCTCCAGAATCAAATCCATTTTTCCACATTCTATATTTTTAAAGAAATTTTAGCAAAACATGGGATA
Organism: Mustela erminea; assembly: GCF_009829155.1. NCBI lineage: Eukaryota > Metazoa > Chordata > Mammalia > Carnivora > Mustelidae > Mustela > Mustela erminea. Next base: position 55,992,371 of record NC_045625.1, read on the forward strand.
CACACAATGGATACAATTTCCCTTATTATAAGTAAAAATCCCTTCTACTGAGATCTTAAGGACACTTCAGTACATTTGCTTTCAAGAGAGAACAATAATTGCTCATCTTAAACCTTACCATTGCCAATGAAGACAAGAAGACAGTCTCTAGATAATAACCCACAATGCTTTCACCAAGTAGAGCTTTTCAAAAGATGATATGAATTTCACAAATATGTTATTGTGGTTTGTGTCAAGAAGCAAAAATCTCACACAAAAGACTGAAAAGGAAATAATTTTAACCTCAAGTAGGAAACTATTATTATCCCTATCCAGGATTCCAGTGAAAGGATATCCAAGAGAAAATAAGAATGGTAGAGATAGTAATAAACATTTTGATTAATTTTGCATATTGTGCTGCATGGTGAGTGAGTAAAAATAATGAACCTGAGCCAAATTCTATAAATTCTATAAATGTTATTTTCAACATTTGTCAATATAAGTAAAATGTAGCTATGAGAACTGAGTGACCTTAAGCTGATAATACCACATTATTTTGTCATTAAGTACATGAAAAGGATGTATATTTTTGCATTTTACATTAGTGAAAAAAATGATGAGGAATAAAGCACAAAACAGTGGACATTGCCTAACCTTTATCTGTTTGCCTAGAAACATATGACTGAAGTGACATTCCTAACCAATTATCAAATAATAGGAATATAAACTAAAGTGAAAAGTCTTTACAGGTGGGTAATAACAATATTATCAATCACAATTATAAACAACTATAGCAATTGTGTCTCTTTATTAAGAGGCACACCTTTGGAATATATTATTTATCTCATTTAATCCTCTCAGTAACCCAGCAAGAACATATAACTAACTGTAGTTTACACATTAAATCATTAGGTCTAATATGTGCTTGCATTGAGGTAACTAGTAAGTAATTAAAGTCAAGATTAGAACCTCAGCAAGTTTTGACTCTAATTTTTTTTACTCTAATTACATCAAGCTGATTTTCAAAAGAAAAAAAAAACATTGTTTCAAAGCACACAATGTATTTTCTTAATTAAATTGATGATTACACAACCCTGCGTGGTAAGCAATAATTATTATTTCTATTTAGAAATAATATAAAAGAGATTTAAGGAGGTTAAGCTCATTTCTGAAGCCACAATACTGGCAATAGCTAAAAAAGGATTTATATCTCGGGATTTCCAATTTCAAATATAAAGTTGTTTCAAATATTCCACTATAGGGAATGCTTTAGAACAGTGGTTCTCATCTTTTCTTTAATACAGCTATTATTCTTCCAAAAACCTGGCAGAAATAAAAGATACGAATTTTCCAAGAATAGATTTTATATATTTACTGACATTTTAATAATATATTTAGTACTTATAATAGGATTTTGTGATTTACAAATCAAAGTAATGTTGGAATGAAGTTGAATGTTATAACTTTAAAGTATAAGCAAATATATAGTTACTATTTGCTTAGCTATATAATAATAGTATCAAGTTCACATTTTTAACTATGTTAATAGAAGTAACAAAAATGATAATAGATATCCTGCTTGCATTTATTATAGTTATATAGTTCCTAATAATTATGTTACTATAGATTAGTCACTATAGTACATACTTTCTCTACTTATTATTGAATCCTATAAATGACTTAGCATTCTAAGATATTGATATCCTCATTTTCACAATGGAAAAGTGCTAATAAAAGAAATTATCTTTGTTGTATAATATTAAGTAAGTGACTGAACCAATCTGAACTGACGATCTTATCCATCATACTATACTGTATGGCCAAAATAGAAATTATCTCGATTTGACAGTACTTCACTGGGATATATTTGAAAGTGTACTAACTGAAACTAAGATTGCAAATTTCAAAGGAAAAGTGGGTAGCTCTTTTACAAGAGTGGGAATTTCAGCCTTGCTGAACAGACATAAGCAGAAGAAGCAGTAGAGAATCATGTAGTATGACAATTCATTAATGAAATCTACTGGTTGATGTCAGTGTATGCTTGTCTACAGAATGTGACTCTGATCATGAGGTTCTCAAACCCAGCTTGCTTGACTTTTCATCCATTCTCAGCTAGTAATTTCCTTTTCCTTTTAGGATCATATGTTCCAGTATTCTCCATATTAAGGTAACATCACTTTTCTTGACATATTTGCTAGCACAATGTGTTTAGCTGCTATTTTTACAGAAAATATCATCTCATCACATAGACATTTTGTACTAGAGAAGTATTTTTCCCAGTACATTCCTCCCATGATGATAATCAATGGTAAAATATGAATGAATTAATAGAAATTTGCTTTGCACCTCACTTTGCTAAAAAGATACTATAAAAATACTTGAAATTTAAAGTTTCCAAATTTTCACACAAATATTATTCATGAAGGTAATTTTTCCTATTTTCCAACTGTGTAAATATGAAGCCTTTAAAACTACCCAGTGTCATGCCATTATCCTGTATTTATTTTTTAATGATTCTGATACTCAAAAGATATATTAACAAAATCAAATTACATATTTGAAATAATACATTGAAATTTCATACTTAACATTTTATAAAAGGTACCTGTTCATTTTACTGTGTACTGTAAGCTATAATATGTAGTTTTTTACATTTAAAATTTTAATTTTTCAAGATTCTCCATATTTTGTTCCAAATCAGCTTTTCGCAGTTATTCCAATTACTGTACATCACTAACATGAAGTCGATCAAAGTATTTACCATAATTTATTAATTAAAGATGGCTAATTAATATCATCATCAATTGGTAATGGATGCCCAGAATACTATGTTGAGAAGGACTATGAGGTTGTATACAGTTAAAAAGATTGCTGTGATAGATTAATGATACTATGTAAGAACAAAGAACAAGGAAGCCAGAGCTTTTGGAACTCATTCTTCCAGATAAGTACTTGAAAATTTGGGGGCTGTAAACTTTATTTACATAACACTTTTGTTGAGTGGTCAAAAATTAACCCTCTAAAAAAGATCAATTTAAATTCAATGCCTATGATGAAGCATATTTTGATCTGCAATTGCTAAGCAAGTGATAATAATCACAAATAATGAATAATTTGACTTTTTGTTATTATTTGTTATGTTTTCTATTTTTTTTTTAACCAACTATGAACATGCTTCCACATTTTGCCTATTCAAGGAACCCACAGAGGTCAGTATGTTTGAATAACTAAAAGATGAAAATGAAGAAGGTTATAAGGAGGTAGATAGGGGCATCATTTAAAGTATCAGAGGCTAATATGAAACTCCAAGTGGATTCATGCTGATAAGTGCCATGATCTGATTTATAGTTTAAGAAACATACCTTCTTGGGGTGCCTGGGTGGCTCAGTGGGTTAAGCCTCTGCCTTCAGCTCAGGTCATGGTCTCAGGGTCCTGGGATCGAGCCCCGTGTGGGGCTCTCTGCTCATCAGGCAGCCTGCTTCCCTTCCTCTCTCTCTCTCTGCCTGCCTCGCTGCCTGCTTGTGATCTCTGTCTGTCAAATTAAAAAAAAAAAAAAAGAAAGAAAAAAAAAGAAGCATACCTGCTAGATGCTTTGAACAGCATCTAGAGTATATTGCCTCAAGCACAGATCAAGAGTTGATACCATTTTAAGTTCTAGTTAAAAAATAATTCTGGATCCATATATTTAAGGAAACTGTCAAAACACTAGCATATCACTAAACTATTGGGACACACACTTCAGTGGCTAGATAGAAAAAGAAACACATACATTTCAAAAGCTATTAAGAAAGGTCACAACACAAGCAACAACCATCAAATGTTTTGTTTTCAACAACACCAAAAAAAAAAAAAAATTGAGACATATAAAGAAAAAAGAGAAAAAAAGTACAGCTTATATTCAAGAAAATAGAAATTATCCATGAAGAAATCTAGGTGTTGGACTCAATAAACAAGTGCTATACAAAACCTATCTTAAATATACTCTGATTGGTCAAGCAACCCACAGACAGCTAACAGGAAAAAGGAGAATAATGCCTCAACAAACAGAATATCAAAAAAGAGATGTAAAAAAGAAGGAAATAGACATTTTGGAGCTGAAAATTACAAAGCTGAAAGGGGGAAAAATCGCTGGAGATATTGGTCATTAGCAGTTCCAGAGAGCAGGAGAAAGTATAAGCAAATTTTAAGATAGGACAAGTGAGATTGATCTGAGGAATAGGAAAGATAAAGATTAATAAAAATTAACAGAATCCCAACATATACTTAATGGGAGTCCCATAGGCAGAGAAGAAAAAGGGCTTAAATTTTTTTGTAGATAAAATGTCTCAAAATTTCCCAAACTTGATGTAAAATCCTAACCTACATCTCCTAGAATCTCAATAAACTTCAGAAAAAAAAAAGTCAAGGAGATTCATATTTGGACACCATACAGAGAGCAAAAATCTTAAAAACAGCAAGAAAGGAGTGATTTGTTACATAGAAATAAATCCCATTTACAATTGCACCCCAAACCATAAGATAACTAGGAATAAACCTAACCAAAGAGACAAAGTATCTGTACTCAGAAAACTATTAAGTACTCATGAAATAAATTGAGGAAGACAAAGAAATGGAAGAACTTTCCATTTCTCATGGATTGGAAGAATGAATATTGTGAAAATATCTATGCTACCTAGAGCAATGTACACATTTAGTGAAATCCTTATCAAAATATCATCAACTATTTTCAGAGAAATTGAACAAATAATCCTAAAATTTAATATGGAACCAGAAAAGACCCTTAATAGGCAGAGGAATGTTGAAAAAGAAAACCAAAGTTGGCAGTATCACAATTCCAGACATCAAGCTCTATTGCAAAGCTGTCATCATCAAGACAGTATGGTACTGGCACAAAAACAGACATATAGATCAATGGAACAGAAGAGAGAGCCCAGAAATAGACCCTCAACTCTATGGTCAACTAATCTTCGACAAAGCAGGAAACAATGTCCAATTGAAAAAAGACAGCCTCTACAGCAAATGGTGTTGGGAAAATTGGACAGCCACATGCAGAAAAGTGAAACTGGACCATTTCCTTATACCACAAACAAAAATAGACTCAAAATGGATGAAAGACCTCAATCTGAGACAAGAATCCATCAAAATCCTTGAGGAAAACACAGGCAGAAACCTCCTTGACCTCAGCCACAGCAACTTCTTCCTAGAAACATCGCCAAAGGCAAGGTAAGCAAGAGCAAAAATGAACTATTGGGACTTCATCAAGATACAAAGCTTTTTCACAGCAAAGGAAACAGTCAACAAAACCAAAGGACAGCTGACAGAATGGGGGAAGATACTTGTAAATGACATATCAAATAAAGGGCTAATATCCAAAATCTATAAAGAACTTATCAAACTCAGCTTATCAAACTCAAATAACCCAGTCAAGAAATGGTCAGAATATATGAGCAGACATTTCTACAAAGAAGACATCCAAATGGCCAACAGACATGTGAAAAAGTGCTCCTCAAAACTCAGCATCAGAGAAATACAAATCAAAACCACAGTGTGATACCACTGCATTCCAGTCAGAGTGACAAAAATTAACAAGTCAGGAGGAACCCTCTTACACTATTGGTAGGAATGAAAGCTGGTACAGCCACCCTGAAAACAGTGTGGACGTTCCTCAAAAAGTTGAAAATGGAACTATCCTATGACCCAGAAACTATACCACTGGGCATTTACCCTAAAGATACAAATGTAGTGATCCAAAGGGACATGTGCACCCAATGTTTATAGCAGCAATGTCCACAATAGCCAAACTATGGAAAGAGTCTAGATGTCCATGAACAGATGAATGGATAAAGAAGATGTACACACACACACACACACACACACACACACACACACACACACACACACAGGAATACTATGCAGCCATCAAAAATTGAATTTGTAGGAATGTGGCTGGAACTAGAGGCTATTATGTTAAGTGAAATAAGTCAATCAGATAAAGACAATTATCCTATGCTCTTGCTGATATGAGGAATTTGGGAAACAAGAGAGAGGATCATAAAGGAAGGGAGGAAAAAATGAAACAAGATGAAACCAGAGCGGGAGACAAACTACAAGACTCTTAATCTCAGGAAACAAATGAGGGTTGTTAGAGGGAAGGGCAGTGTGAGAGGTGGGGTAGCTGGGTGATGGACATTAGGGAGGGTATGTGCTATGGTGAGAGCTGTGAATTGTGTAAGATTGGTGAATCACAGAACTGTACCCCTGAAACAAATAATACATTATATGTTAATTTTAAAAAATCTTAGATTTCCTAACTTACATATCAGCTTGCTTAATGTTCTATTTTATTTAATAATAATAAACTCAAATATATAACATTTGAAAAAAGAAATAATCTTTATATTAAAAGCAAATTTCTCTTCAGACAACATAAACAGTGTGAAGGAAGGGATATATATTTATCTCTCTATATCTATATATCTATATCTATATCTATATCTATCTATCATCTGTATCTATACATCTATATATATATGTATATTTAATGTGTTGAAATAAATAATAACTGAATACCAATATGTCTGTATATGACAAAATTCTTCAAATATCAAGGAAAAATTGAGATATTATTAAAAAAAAAAGACCCAGTTACTAGTGGACCCACCTAAGAAGAAAACTTAAAGGGAGTGGTCTAAGTTAAAATAAAAGGATACTATGTGGCAACTAGAATGCATATAAAGAAATAAAGAGCAAGAAAATATAGCTACACACCCAAAAATAAAAGCTAATTGTAGAGCACTTTGACTTTGGAACTTCTTTATACATATACAATTTAAAAGACAAATATAAACATACATGTTATAAGTATAAAAGGTACAAAAATTATTTTTTATAATAAAAAAATAAAGGCAACAGAGCTGTAAAGAACCTAGTTTTTGTACACTGATGTAGTTAAGGTGATACTAGTTTAATCTTGATAACTATAAAGTTAAGTTACTAATAGTAATCTTCAGGATAGCCATTAAAAACAAAAACAAACACAAATCAACAAACAGAAAAAGCAATCAGGAAAGAATTAGAATGGTACATTAGAAAATAGTAACTAATCATAAAAGAACGTGATGATGGAGGAATTAAACGAAAAAATAATATATAGAAAAAATAAAATGGCAGAGGTAATTCCTTTCTTATCAATAATTGTTGGATGTAAATAGAGTAAGCTGTTCAATCAAAAGGTAGAGATTGGAATAATTGAGCTGTGTTGATCCAACCAAATGTTGTCTAAAAAAGACTGACTTAATTATGACATAAAAATTTTAAAAACATAGAAAAAATATATATCATGAAAATATTATAAAATGAGATATGGTTATGATATTGTCAGATAAACTAGGCTTTAAAAAATTGTATTAAGAGACAAGAATGAACATTATACATTGTTAAAAGGGTCAGTCAAGAAGCTATATTATTAATGTGTACACACAAAAAAGAACGGAGCACCAAAAATATATAAAGAAAACCTGCCAGAATTGAAGGGATAAATAGTCCTACAATAATAATTTGACACTTCAGTACAACAGTTTTCTTCCCCCCCCCCAAAGACTTTATTTATTTATTTGACAGACTGAGATCACAAGTAGGCAGAGAGGCAGGCAGAAAGAGATAGGAGGAAGCAGGCTCCCCACGGAGCAGAGAGCCCAATGTGGGACTTGATCCCAGGACCCTGGGATCATGACCTGAGTCTAAGGCAGAGGTTTTAACCTCTGAGCCACCCAGGTGCCCCCAATACAACAATTTCCAATAATGGATAGAATAGCTATTAAAACCAAAGTATCTTTTCTACTATGAGATCACATTTGAAATAATAACAGAAGAAAAACTAAAAAATTAACAAGTATGTAGAAATTAAACATCATTCAATGTGCCAAATAAGAAATTGTAGTGAAATGATGTTAACAAATTTATTGATTAGGAGTTTCCAGTCCTCATCCTCTCACAAAAATGGACATAACCCTTAGAGAATGCCACATTAAAATGGAGAAGCTGCAGCAACCCACTGGGGCACAAAAAACAAGGTTGGCTACATTAAAAATAAAAATAATAATAAATAAATAAACAAACAAAAGATCCAGGATTTTACATCTGTCCTCCCATTCACTATCCCAGAACAGCTCAGCTCTAAGGATAACTTAAACTATTACTTTCCTCATGGGAAAAAGAAGAGGAGAACCCCTGCCATTTTTGCTCACACTGATCAAAAAGGGCAGAACTTCCTGGACTCTATACTGCTATATCTTTTCAGAACAGGAGAGGGTTGTTCATGGCTCTCTCCTCTAAGATTCTAAGGCTGATAGGAATCCTTCAGGCATGGTGTTGTTACAAGAAGGTGGAAAATGAGAAGAGAAGGACCCCAACATCCATCAGCACTAAAGAACCCAGAAATGCTGCCACCACTGCAGATATCCACAGCCTTAGTAAACAAGAACCCCTGAAATATTTACTGACACTGACCTCAGTAATGAAGCTGTCTAGAATCCAAGCAACTGTAAATTCCTGGAAAGGGAGCTGCTGCACACCACACAACCAGTACCCTTGTACCAACCCAGAGTCAGTCCATAAATTCTGTAAGAAGCAACTACTTATTCACATAAGCAAAAATTGATTCAAAGATACCAGTAGCATGAAAAACAAGGAAATATGACATGAGCAAAGAAACCCAATACATTTCTAGTAACTAACATAGAAAAAGGAAATCTATAAATTATTTAACAAATATTTAAAAATAATGATTTTAAAGATGCTAAGCAAGCTAGATGGACACTTCAATGAAATTAGAAAAGTAAACCATAAACACAAAGAGAAATTCAACAAATATGTAGAAATAATTTTAAAAAGAGAAATTATAGAGATAAATTATACAATTAATGAAATGAAAAGTGTTATGTAGAGCTTCAGTAGCATACATTATCAACCAGAAGAAAGAATCTGAACTCAGAACGATCATGTGAAATTTTCTTAGAGGTGAAAACAGAAAAAAAGAATGAAAAATGGAAGGAAACTTAGATCAATATTGGGACACTCTTAGGTGAAACAATATACACATTATAGGAACCCCATACAAAAGTGGAAGGCTTCCCTTGCCCACCTTGTCTCCAGCTGCCCCACCATGGTATTCCCTATATAGAGCACCTCATGATAATCGATCTAGCACCAATTTCAGCTTCTCACCAGGGTGTCTTCAGCACATGGAACCTAGAAAACCCATGTCTTGCACTCATTTTAGCTTCAGCTCTCCTACCAGGGCATGCTCTACATGAAGAGTCACAAAACCATCCCAGGTATACCCACTTTAGCTCTGGCCATCCTAGTGGGTCAGGTCTACCAGAGTGCTTCAGGACATCCCACCCAAGACAACCATAGCTCAAGCTAAACAGTCAGAACACTAAGCACACATAGTCAACCAGGGAGGGAAACTATATCCAAGATCATTATTTCTAATTTAGGAGAAGTACCTATTCCGCCTAATTCATAGATAGAAACACAAAGTGAAGCAAAATGAGGAAACAGAGGATTTTGCTCCAAACGAAAGAATAAACCTGGGTTTCTAGGTGGTTCAATCCATTAAGTGTCTGCCTTTGGCTCAGATCATGATCCTGGGTCCTGAGATTGTAACCCTCATTGGGCTCCCTGTTCAGCGGAAGCCTGCTTCTTCCTCTCCTCCCTGACTGTGCTCTCTTTTGCTATCTCTGTCACTATCTTTCTTTCTCTCAAATAAATAAGTAAAAGCTTAAAAAAAAAATAAACCAAAATCTCAGAAAAGGGACTAAACAGAATGCTCTCCAGATTAGGGAAAAGAGTAGAGGAACTCAGTGAGGACTTAAAGAGTGAAAAAATATTAAAAAGAACCAGAGTTGAATAATACAATAACTAAAATGAGAAATACAGTAGCTAGTATCTTCAGTAGATTAAAAAGATACAAAATAATGTGTGGATGACTTGATGGACATAGTAATGGAAAACATCCAAGCTGGGGTATGTGGGTGGGTAAATCAGCTACACATCTGCCTTTGGTTCAGGTTATGATCCCAGAGTCCTGGGTTCGAGCCCTGAATCAGGCTCCCGGCTCAGGGGAGAGACTGTTTCTCCCTTTTCTCCTCTACACTTGAGCTCCCTCCTCTCTCTTAAATTTAAAAAAAAAAATCATTATTTTTTTGGAATTTTTCTTTTTTTTAATTGGGGTAAAATACACATAACATAAAATTTACCATCTAAACTATTTTATTTCTTCTCTTTCTTTATTTTTTTTTAACCTATGTCTTTTTTAGTTTTATTTTTTTTAAATTAACATGAAGTGTATTATTTGTTTCAGGTGTGCAGGTCTGTGATTCATCAGTCTTACACAACACCCACTGGCTCACCACAACACTTACCCTCTCCAATGTCCATCTCCCAGCCACCCCATCCCTCAACCTACTTCTCCAGCAACGCTGTTTTCTAAAATTATGAGACTCTTATGGTTTGTCTACCTCTCTGGTTTCATCTTGTTTCATTTTTTTTTCCATCTCTTCCCATATGATACTCTGCCTTGTTTCTTAAATACCTCATATTGGTGAGATTATATGATAATTGTCTTTCTCTGATTGATTTAGCTTGCTTTAGTAATATCCTCGAATTCCATCCATGTCATTGCAAAAGGCAGAGTTTCTTTCTCTCTCTTTTTTTGTGACTGCATAATATTCCATTCATCTGTCAATGGACAGATGGGACATTGGGGCTTTTTTTGTTGATATTGGTTATAATCATTGGGGTGCAGATGGCCCTTTGGATTTCTACCTTTGTATCTTTGCGATAAATCACTACATTTGTATCTTTGCAGTAGTGCAATTGCTGGTTCATAGAGTAGCTTTATTTTCAACTTTCTGAGGAATCTCCATACCATTTTTAGAGTGGGTGCACCAGCTTGCTTTCACACTAACAGTGTAAGAGGGTTCTTCTTTCTCTATATTCTCACCAACATCTGTCATTTCCTGATTTGCTCAGGTTTTCTATTTCTTCCTGGTTAAGTTTTGCTAGTTTATACATCTTTAGGAATGCATCCATTTCCTTCAGATTGCCTAATTTGTTGGCAGATAGTTGCTCATAAAATGTACTTATAATCGTTTTTATTTTGTCAGTGTTGGTTGTGATCTCTAATCTTTCATTCATGATTTTATTAATTTGGGTCCTTTCTCTTTTCTTTTGATAAGTTTGGCCAGGGGTTTATCAATCTTATGAATTCTTTTCTTTTTTTTTTTTAAGATTTTATTTATTTATTTGACAGACAGAGATCACAAGTAGGCAGAGAAGCAGGCAGAGAGGAGAAAGCAGGCTCCCTGCTGAGCAGAGAGCCAGATGCCGGGCTTGATGCCAGAACCCTGGGATCATGACCTGAGCCAAAGGCAGAGGCTTTAACCCACTGAGCCACCCAGGCACCCCAATTGTATGAATTCTTTAAAAGAATCAGCTCCTAGTTTTGTTGATCTGTTCTGTTTTTTTTTTTTTTTTTCATTGATTTCTGTTTTAATCTTTATTATTTCTCTTCTCCTACTGGGATTGGGCTTTATTTTCTGTTCTTCACCCAGTTCCTTTAGGTGTAAAGTTAGGTTGGGTATTTGCTACCTTTCTTGTTTCTTGAGAAAGGCTTGTAGTGCTATATACTTCCCTCTTAGGAACATCTTTGCTGCATGCATTCCAATGGTTTGAACAGTAGTGTTTTCATTTTCATTTATTTCCATGAATTTTTTGAAAAAAAAATCTTCTTTAATTTCCTGGTTGACTTATTCATTCTTTAGTAGGATGATCTTTAGCCTCTATGTATTTGAGTTCTTTCCAACTTTCCTCTTGTGGTTGAGTTCTAGTTTCAAAGCATTGTGGTCTGAAAATATGCAGGGAATGATCCCAATCTTTTGGTACCAGTTGAGACCTGATCTGTGATTCAGATGTGATCTATTCTGGAGAATGTTCCGTGTGTCCTTGAGAAAATTGTATATTCTGTTGCTTTGGGATGGAATGTTCTGAATATATCTGTGAAGTCCATCTGGTCTAGTTTGTCATTCAAAGCCCGTATTTCCTTGTTGATCTTTTGTTTAAATGATCTGTTCATTGCAGTTACAGGGGATGGGGTGTGTAAAAGTCCCTTACTATTAGGATATTATTGACAATGTGTTTTTTTTTTTATTTTGTTATTAACTAACATATAATTGGCTGATCCCATGTTAGGTGCTAAAATATTAATAATTGTTATAGCTTCTTGTTGCATAGACCTTTTAATTATAATATAGCATCCTTCCTCATCTCTTATTACAGTCTTTGATTTAAAATCTAATTTGTCTGATATTAGGATTGTCACTCAGCTTTCTTTTTCTGTCCATTAGCATGATACATGATCATTTTAAATCTGGAATTGGGTCTAAAATGAGTCTCTAGCAGACAATATATTGATGGGTCTTGCAAAAATAAGATTGCTTCAAATCTGATACTCTGTGTCTTTTGAATGGGGCATTTAGTCCATTTACATTCAGAGTAACTATTGAAAGATATGAATTTAGTGCCATTGTATTGTCTACAAGGTGACTGGTATTGTATTTTGTCTTTCCTCCTTTTTGGTCTATGCTAACTTTGGGCTCTCTCTTTGTTTAGAAGACCCTTTTCAATATTTCTTGTAGGACTGGTTTCTTGATTGCAAATTATTTTAGTTTCTGTTTATCCTGGAAGCTTTTTATTACTCTTTCTATTTTGAATTATATCCTAGCTTAAAAATTCTTGGCTGCATGTTTTACTCATTTAATACCCTGAATACGTCATGCCTTTCCTTTCTGGGTGCCAGTTCTCCATAGATAGGTCTCCTGCCAATCTAATGTTTCTCCCCTTGTAGGTTATAGACCACTTGTCCTCAGCTGCTTTCAGGATTTTCTTTTTGTCTCTGAGATTTGTAAGTTTCACTATTAGATGTTGTGATGTTGACCTATTTTTATTTATTTTTCGGGGCTTGTCTGTGCCTCCAAGATTTTGATGCCTGTTTCCTTCCCCAGATTAGGAAAATTTTCTGCTCTATTTTGTTCCAATAAGTCTTCTGCCATCTCTTTCTTTCTTCTTTTTATGGAATCCCAATTGTTCTAATTTTGTTTTGCTTCATGGTATCATTTATCTTTCAAATTCTCCCCTTGTAATCCAGTATTGTTTATCTCTCTTTTCCTCAGCTTCTTTATTCTCCATTGCCTGTTCTTCTATATCATTATTTCTCCCTTCTGCCTCATTTATCCTAGAGGTTAGAGCTTCCTTTTTTTTTATTGCATCTCATTAATAGCCTTTTTGATTTCAATTTGGTTAAATTTTATTTTATTCCTCCAGAAAGTATTCTCTAGTGTTTTCTATTTTTTTTTTAAAGATTTTATTTGACAGAGATCACAAGTAGGCAAAGAGGCAGGCAGAGAGAGAGAGGAAGAAGCAGGCTTCCCACTGAACAGGGAGCCTGATGCATGGCTTGATCCCAGGACCCTGAGATCATGACCTGAGCTGAAGTCAGAGGCTTAACCCACTGAGCCACCCCAATCTTCTATGCTTTTGTCAAGCCCAGAAAATATCTTTATTTATTGTGAGCTCTGGTTCTGGCATCTTATTAATGTCTATAGTGATTAGGTTCTTGGCATTCAGTACTGCCTCTTGTTATAAAAACACCACTACCAACAGCAGCAAAAACACAAACTGAACAACAACAACAACAACAAAATAATTTTAAAAAATCAGGATATGTTAAGGGATTTCATGCACCACATCAAGAGAACATTCACATTATACAGGGCCTAGGACAGGGAGAAGAAAAGCAGAAAACTTATTTGAAGAAATAATACCTGAAATCTCTCTGAGGAAGTTGAGAAAACTTAACCTTGGGGAGAAGACATCCAAATTTAGGAAGTACAGAGTGATCCAAACAAGATGAACACAAGGGGTTCGGCATCATGTCACATAGTTATTTAAATGCCATGAATTAAAGATAAAAAGATAATTTGAAAAACAACAAGAGAGAAGAAAATAGTTACATACAAGTGAAACCATGTTAGGCTATCAGCTAATTTATCAGTCAAAAATTCTGCAGGACAGAGGGAGTGTGATGATATATTAAAAGTGGTGAAAGGATTGCACCCAAAACCATAAGATACCTAGGAATAAACCTAACCAAAGAGACACAGAATCTATACTCAGAAAACTATAAAGTACTCATGAAAGAAATTGAGGAAGACACAAAGAAATGGAAAAATGTTCCATGCTCCTGGATTGGAAGAATAAATATTGTGAAAATGTCTATGCTACCTAAAGCAATCTACACATTTAATGCAATTCCTATCAAAGTACCATCCATCTTTTTCAAAGAAATGGAACAAATAATGCTAAAATTTATATGGAACCAGAAAAGACCTCGAATAGCCAAAGGGATATTGAAAAAGAAAGCCAACGTTGGTGGCATCACAATTCCGGACTTCAAGCTCTATTACAAAGCTGTCATCATCAAGACAGCATGGTACTGGCACAAAAACAGACACATAGATCAATGGAACAGAATAGAGAGCCCAGAAATAGACCCTCAACTCTATGGTCAACTAATCTTCGACAAAGCAGGAAAGAATGTCCAATGGCAAAAAGACAGCCTCTTCAATAAATGGTGCTGGGAAAATTGGACAGGCACATGCAGAAAAATGAAATTGGACCATTTCCTTACACCACACACAAAAATAGACTCAAAATGGATGAAGGACCTCAATGTGCGAAAGGAATCCATCAAAATCCTTGAGGAGAACACAGGCAGCAACCTCTTTGACCTCAACCGCAGCAACATCTTCCTAGGAACAACGCAAAAGGCAAGGGAAGCAAGGGCAAAAATGAACTATTGGGATTTCATCAAGATCAAAAGCTTTTGCACAGCAAAGGAAACAGTTAACAAAATCAAAAGACAACTGACAGAATGGGAGAAGATATTTGCAAATGACATATCAGATAAAGGACTAGTGTCCAGAATCTATAAAGAACTTAGCAAACTCAACACCCAAAGAACAAATAATCCAATCAAGAAATGGGCAGAGGACATGAACAGACATTTCTGCAAAGAAGACATCCAGATGGCCAACAGACACATGAAAAAGTGCTCCATATCACTCGGCATCAGGGAAATACAAATCAAAACCACAATGAGATATCACCTCACACCAGTCAGAATGGCTAAAATCAACAAGTCAGGAAATGACAGATGCTGGCGAGGATGCGGAGAAAGGGGAACCCTCCTACACTGTTGGTGGGAATGCAAGCTGGTGCAGCCACTCTGGAAAACAGCATGGAGGTTCCTCAAAATGTTGAAAATAGAACTGCCCTATGACCCAGCAATTGCACTATTGGGTATTTACCCTAAGGATACAAACGTAGTGATCCAAAGGGGCACATGCACCTGAATGTTTATAGCAGCAATGTCCACAATAGCCAAACTATGGAAAGAACCTAGATGTCCATCAACAGATGAATGGATCAAGAAGATGTGGTATATATACACAATGGAATACTATGCAGCCATCAAAAGAAATGAAATCTTGCCATTTGCGACAACATGGATGGAACTAGAGCGTATCATGCTTAGCGAAATAAGTCAAGCAGAGAAAGACAACTATCATATGATCTCCCTGATATGAGGAAGTGGTGATGCAACATGGGGGCTTAAGTGGGTAGGAGAAGAATAAATGAAACAAGATGGGATTGGGAGGGAGACAAACCATAAGTGACTTTTAATCTCACAAAACAAACTGAGGGTTGCTGGGGGGAGGGGGTTTGGGAGAAGGGGGTGGGATTATGGACATTGGGGAGGGTATGTGCTTTGGTGAGTGCTGTGAAGTGTGTAAACCTGGTGATTCACAGACCTGTACCCCTGGGGATAGAGTATTATGCCTCCATCAGAAAGGATGAATACCCAACTTTTGTAGCAACATGGACGGGACTGGAAGAGATTATGCTGAGTGAAATAAGTCAAGCAGAGAGAGTCAATTATCATATGGTTTCACTTATTTGTGGAACATAACAAATAGCATGGAGGACATGGGGACTTAGAGTGGAGAAGGGAGTTGGGGGAAATTGGAAGCGGAGGTGAACCATGAGAGACTATGGACTCTGAAAAACAATCTGAGGGTTTTGAAGGGACGGGGGGTGGGTGGTTGGGGTACCAGGTGGTGGGTATTATAGAGGGCACGGATTGCATGGAGCACGGGGTGTGGTGCAAAAATAATGAATACTGTTATGCTGGAAAAAAAAAAAAAAAGTGGTGAAAGGGAAAAAAAATCTACATCTAAAAATACCCATTTGCCAAGGCTATTTTCAGAATATAGAAAAGATAAAGAGTACCCAAATGATCAGAAGTTAAAGGAATTCATCACTACTAACCCAGTCTTACAAGAAATGTTAAAGGGACTTCATTAAGTAGAAAGAAGAGGCTACAATTCAAAAATAAGAAAATTATTAATAAAAGGGGGGAAATATGACAATATTTACATAAAATGTGAAGAAAGGAATAAAAAGGATTACTTTTAGATTGTATTCAAACTTAAATGACCCTCAGTTTAATATAAATTGCTGTATACTAAGAATGGTATAAACAAACTTCATGGTAATCATCATTAAAAAAAAAAACTGTAATAGATAAATGAAAAATAAATACAAATTATCCTAAATGTGACACTAAAGAAAGCCATTAAAAAAAGAAAGAGTAAGAGAAACAGAAAAGAACAGACCACCACAAAATCAACCAGAAATTATTTAACAAAAAAAGCAATTAGTACATACCTATAAGTAATCATTTAAAATGAAAATGGGGGCACCTGGGTGGCTCAGTGGGTTAAAGCCTCTGCCTTACACTCAGGTCATGGTCCTGGGGTCCTGGGATCGAGCCCCACATAGGGTTTTCTGCTCAGCAGGGAGCCTGCTTCCTCCTCTCTCTCTGCCTGCTTCTCTGCCTATTTGGGATCTCAGTCTGTCAAGTAAGTAAATAAAATCTTTTAATAAAAATTTAAAAAAATGAAAATGGTATAGATGCTCTAATCAAAAGATATAGGATGGCAGAATGGATACGAATAAAAACTCATCACTATCCTGCTTACACAAGCTCACTTCAGACTTGTAGAGATATTCAGACTGAAAGTGAGAGGATAGAAAAAATAAAATCATGAAAATAATGCAGACCTACCTCAAGAAGCATGAAAAACCTCAAATACACAGCCTAATCTTACTGTTAATGGAGTTAGAAAAGGAACAGAAAATAAAGCCTAAAGCAAGCAGAATAAGGAGGATAATAAAAATTAGAGCAGAAGTAAATCATACAGAAATAAATAAGTTAAAAAAAAACAACAAAACAGTGGAACAGGTCAATGAAACTAAGAGTTAGTTCTTTGAAAGAATTAATAAAATCAATAATCATCTGGCCAGATTTATCAAAAAGAAAGGCGAAAGGACCCCAACTAAAAAAAAAAAATCATGATTGAAAGAGAAGAGGGGCACTTGGGTGGCTCAGTGGGTTAAAGCCTCTGCCTTCAGCTCAGGTCATGATCTCAGGGTCCTGGGATCGAGCCCTGCATCGGGTTCTCTGCTCAGCAGGAGCCTACTTCCCCACCCCCTCCTGCCTGCCTCTCTGCCTACTTGTGATCTCTGTCTGTCAAATAAATAAATAATATCTTTAAAAAAAAGAAAAAAAAGAAAGAGATCACAACAAATACCACAGAAATACAAGCAATAAGAATATTATGAAAAATGATATGCTGAGAAATTGGGAAATCTGGAACAAATGGATAAATTCCTAGAAACACACAAACTGCCAAAACTGAAGCAGGAGGAAATTAAAAAAAAAATCAGATATATAACCAGTGAATAGATTGAATCAGTAATCAAAAATCTCCCAACAAACAAAGTCCAGGGCCAGATGTTCTTGGGGGGAATTCTATTAGATATTTAAAGAGAAGTTAACACTTATTCTTCTCAAACTGATCCAAAAAATAAAAATGGAAAGAAAATTTCCAAACTCATACTGTAAAGGCAGAATTATTTTAATTCCAAAATCATATGAAGACCTCAATAAAAAAGGAGAATTGCAGGCCAATATTTCTGATGAACAGTGACACGAAAATTCTCAGTAAAATACTAGCAAACCAAATCCAAGAGTATTTTAACAAAAAATCACCATGATCAAGTGGGATTTATTTTAGGACTGTAAGGATTGTTCAATATTCACAAATCAATCAACATGATACAATACATTAATAAAATAAAGATAATAGACATACAATCTTCTCAATAGATTCAGAAAATGCATTTGACAAAATACAGCATCCATTCTTGATAAAAACCCTCCACAAAGTAGAGATAGAGGGAACATACCTCATCATCATAAAGGTCATGTATGAAAGACCCTCAGTGAATATCACTGTCAATGGGAAAAATGGAGATTTTACTGAGATTTTACTCTGTAGTCAGGAACAAAATAGAGATGTCCACTCTCATCATTGTTATTTGTCATAGTACTAGAAGTCCTAGCCTCAGAAATCAGACAACAAAAAGAAATAAAAGACATGCATATCAGCAAAGAAGTCAAACTTATACTCTTCACAGACACCACGATACTCTATGTAGAAAACCTGAAAGACTTCGCCTAAAAATTGCTAGAACTGATAGACAAATTCAGCAAATTCTATGCATCAATAATAAAGAAACAGAAAAAGAAATTAAGGAATTGATCCCATTTACAATTGCACCAAACACCATAAGACATGTAGGAAAGAAACCTAACCCAAGAGATAAGAGATCTGTACTCTGCAAACTATAGAACACTTATGAAAGTAATTGAAGATGACACAAAGAAATAGAAAAATATGCTCTTGGATTAGAAGAAAAAAAAATCATTAAAATGACTATACTATGCCGAGCAATCTACACATTTAATACAAGTCTTATCAAAATATGACCAGCATTTTTCATGGAACTAGAATAAGCCATCTTAAAATGTGTACAGAACCACAAAAGACCCTGAATAGCCAAAGCAATCTTGAAAAAGAAAAAACAAAACTGGAAGCATTACAATTCTGGACTTCAAGATACATTGCAAAACTGTAATCAAGACAGTATAGTATTGGGGGTGGGGATAGATCAATGGAGTAGAATAGAAAACCCAGAAGTAGACCCACAACTATATGATCAACTAATCTTTGACAAAGCAAGAAAGATTATCCAGTGGGGGGGGTGGGGAGGCAGTCTCTTCAACAAATTGTATTGGGAAAACTGGACAGCAACATGCATAAAAATGAAACTGAGCTACTTTCTTATACCAAACACAAAAATAAATTCAATATGGATAAAAGACCTAAATGTGAGACAAAAAAACATCAAAATCTTAGAGGAGAACACAGGCAGTAACCTCTTTAGTTCAGCTGTAGCAACTTCTTACTAGACACATCTCCTGAGATAAGGGAAACAAAAGCAAAAATGAACTATTGGGGCATTATCAAGATAAAAAGTAAATGAAACAATCAACTAAAGTAAAAAAGCAGCCTACAGAATGGGACAAAATATCTGCAAATGACCCATCTGATAAAGGCTTAGTGTCCAAAATCTATAAAGAACATACCAAACTCAATATCCCCAAACCAAATAATCCGGTTAAGAAATGGGCAGAAGAGGGGAGCCTGGGTGGTTCAGCGGGCTAAGCCTCTGCCTTCGGCTCAGGTCATGATTTTAGGATCCTGTGATCGAGCCCCACATCTGACTTTCTCCTCAGCGGGAAGCCTGCTTCCCCTCTCTCCCGCCTGCCTCTCTGCCTACTTGTGATCTCTCTCTCTCTCTTTCTGTCAAATAAATAAATAAATAAAAGCTTAAAAAAAAAAAGAAAAGAAATAGGCAGAAGAGTTAAATAGATATTTTTCCAAATAAGATCCAGATGACCAACAGAGACATGAAAATATGCACAACATCACTCAGTACCAGGGAAATACAAATCAAAACCATGATGAGATGTCATCTCACACCTGTCAGAATAGCTAAAATTAACAACACAGAAAACAACAGAAATTGTTGAGGATGTAGAGAAAGGGTAACTTTGCATTACCACCATTACACTGTTGGTGGTAATGCAAAGTGGTGTAGCCACTCTGGAAAACATTGTGAAGTTTCTTTAAAATGTTAAAAAAAAAAAAAAAAAAGAACTACCTAAGACCCTGCAGTTTAACTTCTAGGTATTCACCCAAAGAATACAAAAATACAGATTTGTAGGGTAACATTCACCCCGATAATTATAACATTATCAAAAATAGCCAAATTACTAAAAGAACCAAAATATTCAACCATTGATGAATGGATAAAGAAGATGTAGCATGTGTGTGTGTGTGTGTGTGTGTGTGTGTGTGTGTAATAGAATATATTCAGCCATCAAAAAATTAAATTTTACCATTTACAGTGATGTAGATAAAACTACAGTGTATTTTGCTAAGCAAAAGTAGGCAAAGATAAATACCATATGATTTTGAACATATGTGAAATTTAAGAAACAAAGCAGGTGAACATGGGGACATTAAAAAAAAAAAAGGAGAGGGAAGTGAACCATATAAGACTCTTAACTATAGAGAATAAACTGAAGTTGATGGAGGCAGGTGGGTGGGAGATTAAAAAAATGGGTGGTGATTATTAAGGAGGTCACTTGTGTTGAGCACTGGGTGTTACATATAAGCAATGAACCACTAAACTCTACTTCTGAAACCAATATTACACTATGTTTTTACTAACTAGAGTTTAGTAAAAATGTGAAAAGATAAAAAAAAAGAAAAGATACCCAAAGAAATATAAGTATAAATGAAAGAGAAATAACAACTGACACCACAGAAATACAGAGTACAAAATATTGCTACACAATAATTATATGCTAAGAAATTGGACAGCCTGGAAGAAATGGATACATTCTTAGTAATGTATTTCCAACCTTTTCCAAAATTTAATCAAAAAGAAATAAAAACCTGAACAAACCAATTACAAGTAACAAAATTGAATCAGTAGTTGAAAAAACTGACCAATAAACAAAATCTGGGATCTGATGAATTTACAGATGAATTCCACAATATATTTAAAGAATAGTTAATTCCTATTGTTTTCAAACTATTCCAATAAAAAAGAAAAAGAAAAGAAAGCAAAGAAAGAAAAAGAATGAAACATTCCAAATACATTCTATAAGGCCAGTGTTACACTGATACCAAAACCAGACAGAGACATTAAATCAATGAATCAATAAATAAACAGACAAACAAGCAACAAATAATAATAATAATAATAATAATAATTGCAGGCCAATATTTCAGATAAATATAGATAAAAAACATCTATCGAACACTAGCAAAAAGCATTCAGTAGTATATTAAAAGGTCATTTACCATGAGCAAGCTGGATTTATTCCAGTGAGGCAAGGATGTTTCAATATACACAATTCAACCAATGTGATATATTAGGGTAACAAAATGGAGGATCAAAATCATATAGTCATTTAATAAATGCAGAAAATCATTTTATAAAATTCAATATCTATTCATAATAAAGACTCTCAATAAAGTGGGTTTAGAGGGAACATACTTCAACATAATAAAAGCTTTATATGAAAACAATCTACAAGTAATATATCTTACAATGGCGAATAACTGAGAGATTTTCCACTAATCAGGTACAAGACAACAATATCTACTGTCATTACTTTGATTCCAAATAGTACTAGAATTACTAGGTATAGCAATCAGACAAGAGACAAAAAAAGTCATCTAAATTGATAAAGAAGAAGTTAAACTGTCATTATTTGCAGATGACATGATGCTATACACAGAAACCCTGAAGAGTCCATCTCAAAACTATTATAAGTAGAAATGAATTCAGTAAAGTTACATGTAAAATATTAATACACAGAAATCAATTGTGTTTCTACAAAGTAATAATGAAAAATCAAAAACAGAAATTAAGGAAACCATCCCGTTTACAATTACACCAAAAATAATAAAATACCTAGGAATAAACTTAACCAAAAAGGTGAATTATTCATACTCTTAAAACTTAAAACACTGATGAAAGAAACTGAATTTGATATAAAGAAATGGAGTGGGTTAGAGCCTCTGCCTTTGGCTCAGGTCATGATCCCAGGGTCCTGGGATCAAGTCCCGCATTGGGCTCTCTGCTCAGCATGAGCCTGCTTCCTCCTCTGTCTCTGCCTGTCTCTCTGCCCACTTGCGATCTCTGTCTAACAAATAAATAAATAAAATCTTAAAAAAAAAAAAAGAAATGGAAACATATTCCATGCTCATGGATTGGAAGAATTCAAGTTTTTAAAATGTCTGTGATACCCAAAGAATTTACAGATCAATTAATCTCTACCAAGGTATCAATAGTATTTTTCATCAACCTAGAAAAAATAATTCTAAAATGTGTGTGAAACCACAAAAACACCAAAGCAATCTTGAGAAAGCTAGAGGTATCACAATTCCATATTTCAAGATATACTATAAATCTATAATAATAAAAATAGTATGGCACTGAAACAAAAATAAATGCATAGATCAATGGAGCAGAATAATGAGCCCAGAAGTAAATCCATGCTTATATAGGTAATTACACTACAACAAAGAAGACAAGACTATAACTTGGAGACAAGACAATATTTTCAATAAATGGTGCTGGGAAAACTGGACAACTACATGCAGAAGAATGAATTTGGTGCAATTTCTTAAACCATATGCAAAAATAAAATCAAACTTGATTAAAAACCTCAATGTGATACTTGAAATCAAAACCTCTAGAAGAAAACTTAGACAGTAGTCCTTTTGACATAAGACTTAATATTTCTCTAGCAAAGTCTCCTTGAGCTAGAGAAGCAAAGGCAATAATAAATTATTATTATTATATCAAAATAAAAGGGTTTTGTGCAGTAAAAGAAACCATCAACAAAACAAAATAGCCTCCTAATGAGTGAGAGAGGATAGCAAATAAAGATTTAACAGCCAAAATATATGAAGAACTCATACAACTCAATACCAAAAAAATAATGCAATTAAAATAGGAAGAGAGACTGAATAGACATTTTTGAAAAGACAACATAGAGATGACCAATAGACATGTAAATATGCTCAATATCACTAATCATCAGGGAATTGCAAATGAAAGCCACAATGAGATACCACCACACAACAGTCAAAATGCTTAGAAGAAAAAAAGAGAGAGAGAGAGAGAGAAATGACAAGTGTTGGTAAGGACGTTTCAAAAAAAAAAAAAATCATGGCGCACTGATAGCTAGAATGTAAACAGGTGCAGTCACTGTGGAAAACAGAATGGAGGTTCCTCAAAAAAATAAAAATAGAAATAACATATGATCTACCAATTCCAATACAGGGTATTTACTTAAATAAAATGTAATTCAAAAAGATTTAGGGTTTATTCTGGATATATATCCAGAAAAATGTTGAAAAAGTAAACCAAAACTGGTGACATCACAATTCTGGACTTCAAGCTCTATTACAAAGCTGCATCATCAAGACAGTATGGTACTGACACAAAAACAGATACATAGATCAATTGAACAGAATCCAAGAAACAGACCCTCATCTCTATGGTCAACTAACCTTTGACAGCAGGAAAGAATATCTAATGAAAAAAGGACAGTCTCTTCAACAAATGATGTCGGGAAAATTGGGCAGCCACAAGTAGAAGCATGAAACTGGATCATTTTCTTACACCATACACAAAGATAAACTCAAAACGGATGAAATACATAAATGAGAGACAGGCATCCATCAAAATCCTAGAGGAGAACATAGGCAGCAACCTCTTTGACCTCAGCCATATCTTCTTGATAGACACATCTCCAAAGATGAAGGATAAAAGCAAAAGTGAACTTCATCAAGATAAGAAGTTTCTTCACAGAAAAGGAAACAGTCAACAAAAACTAAAAGACAACCTAAAGAATGGGAGAAGATATTTGCAATGACATATCAGATAAAATGCTAGTATCCAAGATCTATAAAGAACTTACCAAACTCAACACCAAGAAACAAATAAACAAGTCAAGAAAAGGGGAGAAGACACAAATGGACATCTCTCCAAAGAAGATACACAAATGGTCAACAGACACATGAAAAATGTTCCACATAAGTTGGCATTGGAGAGATACAAATCAAAACTACACTAAAATACCACCTCAAACCTGTCAGAATGGCTGAAATTAACAAATCAGGAAACAACAAATGTTGGTGAGGATGTGGAAAAAGGAGACCCCCTTACACTGTTGGTGGGAATGTAAACTGGTGCAGCCATTCTGGAAAACAGTATGGAGGTTTCCCAAGAAGTTAAAAATAGTCACCCTACAACCCAGCAATAATAAATATGAGGTATTTACACCAAAGATGCCTGTGTAGTGATCTGAAGGAGCACCTACACCTCAATGTTCATAGTATCAATGTCCACAAAAGCCAAACTAGAAAGAATTGATATGTCCATCAAGAGATGAATGGATAAATATGTAGTGTATATACACAAGGGAATATTACTCAACCATCAGAAAGGATGAATACATACCATTTACAATGACATGGATGGAACTGGAGGGTATTATGCTGAGCAAAATAAGTCATTCAGAGATAGATAATTATCATATGGTTTCACTCATATGAAGAATATAAGAAACAGAACAGAAGACCATAAGGGAAGGGAGGGAAAACTGAATAGGAAGTCATCAGAGAAGGAGAAAAACCATGAGAGACTCTTAACCATAGGAAACAAACTGAGGGTTGTTGGAGGAGAGGTGGATGGGGAGGTTGGGTAATTGGGTGATGGCTTTAAAGAGGACATGTGATGTGATGAGCATTGGGTGTTATACACAACTGATGAATTATTGAACTCTACATCTGGTACTAATGATGTACTGTATGTGAGATAATTGAATTTAAATTAAGAAAAAGGTATATGTACTCCTATGCTGCAGCATTATTTACAATAACCAAAATATGGAAGCAGGCCAAGTGTCCACTGATAGATGAATGCATAAAGATATGGTGTGCATACACATATAAACATACTCACATAATTGTATATTATTCCATCTTAAAAAAGAGAATGAGATATTGCCACTTGTGACATGAATAGACCTAGATGATATTATGTTAGGTGAAATAATTGAGACAAAGAAAGACAAATACTGTATCATTTCACTTATATGTGGTATATTAATAACAAAAGAAAAGAGCAAACAACAACAGAAGAAACAGATCCATAAACATAGAGAACAACTGGTGATTGCCAGAGTAGAGGGAAGTAGGGGATGGGAAAGATAAGTATAGTGGAGTGGGAAGTATAGCCTTCCAGTTATGGAATGAATAAGGCATGGGGATGAAATGTATAGCTTAGGGAATATAACCAATAGCATTTAATAGCATTGTATGTACTTGTCACGGACATAATATAATGCATAGGGTTGTGGAAACACTATGTTAGACACCTGAAACTAAAGTAACATTGTGTGTCAACTACACTCAATAAAGAAATTAAATGTGTCTTTAAGAAATTGTTTACAACATTATCATTTTCTATTATATCCAAAGTAAGAATTATTTTCTCTATATTCTCTTCAAAACCTAATGTAAGATTATTCCCACTGAGAATTAAAACAAAACAAAAAGAAATATTGGAAGGTCTTCCTCACCACTAGATCTGCCTTGCAAGAAATTATTCCAGTTTGAAAAAAAAATTCTAAACAGTGACATATAAACTTATGAAAATACACTATGCTCTAGTAAAGGTAAAGTAGTAGAAAACTATAACACTATGTTATAATGGTGTATTAACCACTTAACTATAATATAAAAGTTAAAAGAAAAGATTATTGAAAAAGAAAGTTATGGAAAATTACTATAGTATTTACAATATGTTAATGAAAATATGACATAAAAAGAGGTAAATTACAACATCAAAAATATAAAAGGGAGTGACCAAGAGGGTTATCCTTTATAGACATAAAATAAGTTAAATGCCTTTGGGGGGAAATGGACTGTTTATGTTTTATGTAAGAATCATGGTAACCACAAAGTAAAAACTTAGAGTAAAATTACAACATAAAAATAAAAGGGAGACAGAGCATACCACTATGGAAACCTACAACTTAAAGCTCAAAAATAAATCCTCAAAAATATTAGCTAATTGAAGCCAGCAGTATATCAAAAGAATCACAATGCATGATTGAGTGCGATTTATTCCAAGGATGCAATAATTGTTCAACAATGTGAACAATCAGCATGATACAGCACATTAATAAGATGAAAGATAAAAATTACATGGTCATTTTAATAGATGTATGGAAACCATGTGACAAAATTTAACATCCAATTATGATAAACATAGCAAAAAAGAGGGTATAGAGGGGCTGTACCTCAACAAAATGAATGTCATACATGAAAATCCTAGAGCTAACATTATAACTCAATGGTGAAAAGCTGAAATCTTTTCCTCTAAGAATAAGAATAAGACAAGGATGCCCATTCCTGCCATGTTTATTCAACTTAGGACTGGATGTCCTAGCCACAGCAAGGGTAAGAAAAAGAAAGAAAAGGCATCCAAATCAGAAAGGGGAAACCAAACCTGTGACTATTTGCAGATGACATACTATATATAGAAAGCCTAAAAATCTACCAAAAATCTGTTAGAATAAATGAATTCAATAAAGTTGTGAGATAAAAGTCAATATACAGAATTTTTTTCATACACCAATTTCTGTACACTAGTATGCACTATACACTAACATAGCATCAGAAAGATCAGGAATAAAAATTAGGAAAACAATCCCAATTACAATTGCACTAAAAATAACAAAATAAATTTTAAAAAAGTAACTAGAAATAAATGTAACCAAGGAGATGAAAGACCTACAGTAAAGACTTTAAGACACTAGTGAAACACAAATAAATGGAAATATAATCCATGATCTTGGATTGCAAGAATTAATATTGTATTTCCATTAAAATGCTATATTACTTAATTTTATTAATTGAACTATAGATTTCTAGGGTTAATAGCACTTGGTTGTGAATCATAATCCTTTTATATGCTAGTATATTTAATTTGGTAATATTTTATGGAATCTTTTTACATTTACATTCCAAAAGAAAACTGGTCTGAGACAATAACAACAAAAAGACAACTTATTTAAAGGGAGAAAATATTTGCAAAGAGGAATTCTGATAAAGGGTTAGTATCATAAATATACAAAGAATTAACACAAATCAATAAGAGTTGTCAATCCAATTAAAAATTGGACAGAAAAACTAAATGGGCATTTTTCCAAAGAAATCATCCAAATGGACAACAGCTACCTGAAAAGATACTCCATATTTCTAATTACCAGGGAAATGTAAACCAAAACCACAATGTTATCTCACTTCATCACTTTTGGAGCAGCTATCATCAAGAAGATAAGAAATAAGAGGTATTGATAAAGATATGGTGTAAAGATACCCCTGTACACTGTTGGTGGAGATGTAAATTGCTGAAATTCCAATGGAAAACAGTATGGAGTTTCCTTAAAAAAAAAATCAAATACAGAATTATCAGATGATCCAGTAATTCCAATTCTGGATATATATCAAAAGGAAAGGAAAACAAGATGTTAAAGAAATAAATGCATTGCCATGTCTATTGCAGCATTATTCAGAATAACCTAGATGTGGAAACACCTATGTGTCCATCAATGGATGAACTGATAAAGAAAATGTCGTGTGCATGTGTGTGTGTGTGTGTGTGTGTGTGTGTGTATCTGTGTGTTTATGTATGTGTATGAGTATTGAATATATACACAGATATATAGAATAATATTGAACCATAAGAAAGAAGGAGATTCTGCAATTTGCAATAACATGGGTTGACCTTTACGATATTATACAAAATGATATAAATCAGACAAAGAAAGACAAATACTCTATGATGCTACTTTATGTGGAATCTTAAAAAGCCAAACTCATAAAACAGAGAATAGAATGGTAGTTACTAAGAGCTGGGGGAATGGGTGGATTAGGGAGATAATAAGGGCACAAACTTGCAACTAATAGATGAATAAGTTCTAGAGATTTAATGAACTGCATAATGATTATAGTTAACTGTATTCTAAACTTCAAAGTTGCTAAGAGACTAGATCTTAATTGTTATCATTACAAAAAAGAAATGATAATTATGTGACATCATGGAGACGTTAGATAACGTTATGCTGGTACTTCCATTGCAATATATATATGTATCTAGCCAACACATGTACACCTTAAACTGACAGTGTTGTATATCAATTACATCTCAATTAAAAAAAAAAAAAAACTGTAATAGCAGGGAAAAAGAAATAATAAAAACACAACACAATTAAAAAAAAACTATTAGATGACAGAAATAAGTCTTTATATTTTAATCACACCAAAAGTAAATAATCAAGTGACTGGATAAATAAAAAATTAAGACCCTACTATATGCTGCTTATAGTACTCATTTAGCTTTAAAATAGGACAGAAATTGATATATTATGCAAGTAAAAACTAAAAGAAAGTATGGATAGCCATACTTCTATCAGACAAGTTTAAGCCAAAAATAATAACAAGGGGCAAGGTCATTATAAACATCAAAAAGATTATATATATATATACATCCAACATCACTCACATACACACACACACACACACACACACACACACACACACACCACTTAAATTTCTCAAGCAAACACTAACAGTTGTGAAGAGAGAAATAGACAAACAACAACAACAACAAGAACAACAATAATAATAATAGCAGGGGACTTTAATACCCCAATGTCATCAATAGATAGATAAGCCAGATGGAAAGTCAAAGAAATGTAATAGAACCATACTTTAGACCAAATAGACTTAACAGAAATATATAGAACAGTCTATCCAACATCAGTAGAATATATATTCTTCTCAAGTGCTTGTGGAACATTCTCCAGGATCAATCATATAGGATACAAAACAAGTCTTAGCAAATTTAAGATTTGAAGTCATACCAAGTAGCTTTTTAGGTCATACTAAGAATCTAAAACTCATCAAAAATAGACATTGGAAAACCTACAAATATATGAAAATTTAGCAACATACTTCTGCATAACTAATGGGTCAAAGAAAAATCAAAGGGAAAACAGACTAAAATGAGTGAAGAGATTGAGTCAATAATCAAATCCTCCCAACATAGAAAACTCCAGAACTAGAAAGTCTCACTGGCCAAGTCTATCAAATACTTATAAAGAAGAGTTAATGCTAATTTACATAAAAATTTTCCAAAAAGATGAAGAGGAAGAAACATTTCTTTAAACTCATTCTATAAGGCCATTATTTTCCTGATACTAGCCAGATAAGAACATTTTAAGAAGACTAAATAATATCCTTGATTGAATATAGATGTAAAAATTTTAAAGAAAACAATAGCAAATCAAATTCAATAACACATTAAAAAAATTATTCACCACAACCAAGAGGAATTTATCCTTGGAATGCAAAGATGGTTAAACATACACAAATCAATGAGTGTAATACATCACATTAATAAGAAAAACAAAAAGATAAAATCACATGATTTTTTTAATGGATGCAGGAAAATGACTTAAAAATCCTTTTGTGATAAATACCCCTGGTAGAATGAGTATAGACAGAAAATACTTCAACATTATAAAGACCATTATGACAAGCCCACAAATAACATTATACTCAATCCAGGAAAAAAAAAAAAAAGAAGTTTTTTTCCCATAAGATCAGGATGAAGGCTTTGATGCTCACTCTCACCACTCCTATATATGGTATTAGAAATTTTAGGCAGAACAACCAGGAAAGACAAAGAAAAAGAAGACACCCAAATCAGAAAGGAAGAAGTAAAATTGTCTCTGTTTGGATAAGACATTATAAAGAGAAAACACCAAAGATTTTATCAAAAACTTTTGTAATTAATATACTGATTCAGCAAAGTTGCAAGATTCAAAATCAATATACAAAAATGAGTTGTTTCTGTCATTCAAGAACTACTTGAAAAAATTATGAAAACAAGCCTATTTAAATACTGACTATAAAATATTGATGAAAGAAATTTAAAAAGAAAAAAACAAATAGACATCCTCCTCATGAATTGAAATTGTTATTATTACTATTAAAATGAAAAAGAAATGTATTACCAAAAGAAATGTGATCTGCAGATTCAATAAAATCCAGATCAAAATTCCAATGACATTCTTTTTTTTTTAATTTATTTTTTATTTATTTTCAGCATAACAGTATTCATTATTTTTGCACCACACCCAGTGCTCCATGCAATCCGTGCCCTCCATAATACCCACCACCTGGTACTCCAACCTCCCACCTCCTCCTGCCACTTCAAATCCCTCAGATTGTTTTTCAGAGTCCATAGTCTCTCATGGTTCACCTGGGTCCTCCAGGATTCTAACAATCGGATATACAGTTCTTGGTAGGCTACAAACTCCAAGGGACTGCACTAACAACAAACTGAATCATACCCCTAGTCCTTCTGTGAATGAGGCCTATTTGTTTATCCTGGAGCCTCAGTCTGAAGAACAGGCTTCAGGTTCCACGTAAATTTTGGGCCTATGGAGTAGCTCTCAAAAAACATTAGCTGATAGATATTATCTTTGTGTTGCCCTCTGCCTGTCTACAGCTTTCTAGTATCTTCCAGAGAATAGCTTATATAATTGTATTGTGCCCCAATTTTTACAACTGCTGCCCAGATGATACCTCCAGATTGCCTGGGTCTGTGACCAGCAGGGTTATGCCTATGGTCTTACGTGACTGTGCATATTTGCCTGTTTTAAGACCTGCTGACTGGGAGTCTAGCTTCCAGCCACAAGATTGTAAGTGCTGTGATCTTCCCTTTTTATAATACTAGCAGATTTTAGCACACCCTCAGAAACTAGGAGCTATTAAAAAGCAATAGGTTGTTTGGGCAATCACAAAATTTTAAAAGACAAAAAAAAACAGGATAGCATGGAATGACAAGGTTCATCTACGATAAGAGACCACTACTCCAAGACTGGAAGAGGTGGTTTTTTCATCTAATATATAGAAATCAACACAATGAGTCAGAAAAAGGAACAAATGAATACTACCCAAACAAAAGAAGAAAAAACTCAGGGGAAACAAGACAAAAGAAAACAAAACTTGTTTAAATGGAGATAAGTAATTTACCTATAAAAAGTTCCAAGATGCTAATTGAGCTTTGGAGAAGAATGGATGAAATGCAGTAAGAACTTCAACAAAGAGAGAGGATATTTATTTTTTATTTTAAAGATTTTTATTTATTTATTTGACAGACAGAGATCACAAGTAGGCAGAGAGGCAGGCAGAGAGAGAAGGAGGGGAAGCAGGCTCTCAGCTGAGCAGAGAGCCCAGTGCAGGGCTCCATTCCAGGACCCTGGGATCATGACCTGAGCTGAAGGCAGAGACTTTAACCTACTGAGCCACCTAGGTGCCCCTAGAGAGAGAATTTAAAAACAAAACAAAACATCATAGAGTCAAAGAGCTGAAGAATGCAATTCTGAACTTAAAAAAAAAAGAAAGAGAGAAATAAATAAATAAATAAATCACTAGAAGGATTCAACAACAGACTAGGTCAAGTAGAAGAAATAATTAGTGAACTCAAAGACAAATCAGTGAATTCATCCAGTGAGAGCTGTAAATAGAAAAACAAATGGAAAAAGTTGAAGATAGCTTAAAAGACACATGAGACAACATCGAACAAACTAACATTTCCATTATAGAGGTCCCAGAGAAAGAGAGCACAAAGGGTCACATCATTTCTTTGAAGGAATAATGGCTGAAAACTTTCGTAACTGGGTAAAGAAAACAGATATCCAGATCCAGGAAGTCCAGAGAATTACAAAATTAGATAAACCTAAAGAGACTCACATGAAGGCAGATTATCATTGAAATGTCAAAAGTTAAAAATAAGAAGAGAATTTTAAAAGCACCATAGGGAATACAGTCAATGGTATTGTAATAGCACTGTATGGTGACAGATGGTAGTTACCACATCATATCATAACATATAGAATTGTCAAATCACTATGTTCTATACCCAAAAACTAATGAAACACTGTGTGAACTATATTTCAATTAAAAAGTAGCAAGATGTATGTAATAACTTGTGACATAAAAAGCAACTCCCA
The DNA here is from genome assembly GCF_009829155.1 of Mustela erminea. Classification (NCBI taxonomy): domain Eukaryota; kingdom Metazoa; phylum Chordata; class Mammalia; order Carnivora; family Mustelidae; genus Mustela; species Mustela erminea. The sequence goes on from NC_045625.1 coordinate 56,024,625, forward strand.
TAATACTCTCAGTAGATTCTTCATCAGAAACTTCGCAGGACAGAATAATTTGGCACAAAATAGTCAAAGTGCTAAAACAAACAAACAAACAAATCTTCCAACTAAGAATACTGTATGCTACAAAGTTGTCATTCAGAATTTAAGGAGAAGTAGACTTCCAGACAAGGAAAAGCTAAAGGAGCTCATCATCACCATGACAGTCTTGTGAGAAACCTTAAAGTGATTTCTGTAGCTGAAAAGAAAGGGTGCTAATTAGTAACAATAACAACAACATATATAAAAGAGTGAATCTCACTAGAAATACATAGTAAAAGTCATGTATTAATCACATAAAGCTAGTAGGAAGGTTAAAAGGCAAAAGTAGTAAAAACAACTATACTTAAAATTAGTTAAGGGATTTACAAGATAAAAACACATACAATGTAGGAGGTCCTGTGTCTCTCACTCTTGGTTTTGACTCAGGTCATGATCTCATGATCCTGAGATCTAGTCCTAGGTCAGTCTCCCTGCTCAGTGTGGAGTCTGCTTGAGATTCTTTCCCTCTTCTTCTCCTTCCCCCTCTACCTCTTCCCTGGCACAAGTTTTTTCTCTCTCTCTCTCTCTCTCTCTGCCCCTTAAATTAATTAATTAATTAATTAAAAATTTAAAAGATGTGTAATGTGATATAAAAAACTTAAAATGTGGGCACCTGGGTGGCTCAGTCAGTTATGTATCTGCCTTCAGCTCAGGTCATGACCCCGGGGTCCTGGGATTGAGTCTCACATTAGGCTTCCTACTCAATGGGGAGTCTGCGTCTCCCTCTGCTTCTGCACCTCCCATAGATTTTGCACTCTCTCATTCACCCTAATTTAAAAAAAAAAAATCTTTAAAACATGGGGTTAGTTAGAATGTAGAGTTTTAGAATCTAACCAAATTTAAGTTATCAATTTAAGAGAAACTATTATAAATCATTATATATAAGGTTCATGGTAATCACAAGGCTAAATCCTAAAGTAGATACACAGAGATAAAAAGGAAGGAATCTAATCATACCAGTAAAAAAGTCATCATACTACAAAGTGAGAGAATAAGAAAGAAGAGAAGAGAATCAACAAAACAGCCAGAATCAACAACAACAAAAATTAACATATGACTTCAATGAAGGAAATCAAAGAAGACACAAACAAATGAAAAGCCACCCTGTGTTCATGAAATGGAAGAATTTGTTAGAATGTTCATATTACTCAAAGCCATCTGTAGATTCAATGCAATCCTTATCAATACTCTAATGGCATCCCTCACAGAAGGAAAAACAAAAACTACCCTGAGATTTGTATGGAACTACTGAAGACCCTGAATAGCCAAAACAATCTTGAGAAAGAAAACAAAACTGTAGGCATCATGCTCCCTGATTTCAAACCATATTACGAAGGTATTATCATTAGAACAGTATGGTAGTAACATAAAAACAGACACCAAGATCAACAGAACAGGATAGTGATCCCAGAAATAAACTTATGCAAATATGGTCAATTGATTTGCCATAAAGGGGTTGAGGATATGCGATGGGGAAAGGACTGCCACTTTCGTAGATGGTGCTGGGAAACTAGAACACTATATGACATTATACTCCCCAAAATTAACTCAAACTAGATTAAACCCTTGAATATAAGTCTTAAAGCCATAAAAATCTCAGAAGGAAACAGACAGCAAACTTTCTGGCATTGGTCGTGTGATGATTTATTGAATCCAACACCCAAACAAAAGCAAAAATGTATAAGTGAGACTACAGCAAACTAAATACCTTCTGCAAAGCAAAACCATTAAGAAAATGAAATGATAGCCTAGTAAACAGGAAAGAAATATTTGTCAATCATATATCTGATAAGAGGTTAAGGTCAAAATATATAAAATACTCATAACCTCAACAGCAAACAATCAAACTAAAAAATGGGCAGAGAATCACAATAGACATTTTTCTAAAGAACACATGCATATGGCCAATGGACATATAAACAGATGTTCAACATCACTAATCATCAGGAAAATGCAAATTAAAACCACAAGGAAATATCACTTCACATCTATTACAATGTACAGTAACAAAGGAAAAAAAAAAACAAGACATAAGTGATGGTGAGGATGTGGAAAAAGGGGGAGCCCTTGTGCACTGTTGGTGGAAATATAAATTGGCAAATCCATTATGGAAAGCAGTATGGTGTTTCTCAAAAAAAAAAAAAAAAAAAAAAAACTAACAATAGTATTACCATGTGATCTAGTAATTTCACTTCTGGGTATTTGTCCAAAAGAACAAAAACAAAATACTAACTTGAAAATAATATGCATCCCATGTTTGTTGCAACATTATTTACAACAGCCAATATATAAGAAAAACCCAAGTACTCATTGATGAATGAATGAATAAAGAAATAATGGTATACATAAAAAGTGGAATATTATTCTGACAAAAAATTGTTTGAAATCTTGCCATTTCTGACAAAAAAGAGAAATAGCCAACAGGTAAAACAACATGCTCAACATCACTATTCACCAAGAAAAAAAAAGCAAACAATGCGGGGAAAACAGGATAACTATATGTAAAACAATGAAAAACCTCAGGATGCCTGGGTGGTTCTGTCAGTTAAGTGTCTGAGTTCAGCTCAGGTCATTATCTCAGGGTCCTGAGATCAAGCCCTGGGATAGGCTCCATGCTCAGTGAGTAATCTACTTGTCCCTCTCTCTCTCTGCTGCACCTGCCTGCATATGCTCTCTTTCTCTCAAATATATAAAATCTTTAAAAAAAAAAAAAGAATGAAACACCTCACTTCACATTCAAAAACTAAAAATGAAACAAAGGTGTAAATGTGAGAGAGCCAGAAGATAATTCTTCACAGTCTTAGATTTTACAGTGATTTTCTTAGGTATGTCATGAAAAGCTGAAGCAACATTAGGAAGGGGTCAGTAAACTGAAAACTTTGTGCTAAATAAAAGAAGCCAGATACAAAAAGTCACATATTTTATAATGCCACTTATATGAAATATGCAGAATAGGTACATTCATAGAGACTTGAAAGCAGCTTAGTGGTTTCCAGGGACTGGGTGAAGAAAGAATGGACAGTGTCTGCTTCATGTGTAAGGAGTTTCATTGAGGGCTGTGAGAATATCTTGGAATTAGATAGAAGTGATGATTGTACAAAATGGTGAATGCAGTAAATGCCACAGAATTCTACATTTAAAAATGGTTGACTTTGGGGCGCCTGGGGTCTCAGTGGGTTAAAGCCTCTGCCTTCGGCTCAGGTCATGATCCCCCGGTCCTAGATCAAGCCCCAAATCCAGCTGTCTGCTCAGCAAGAAGCCTGCTTACCCACCCCCCACTCTGCCTGCCTCTCTGTCTATTTGTGACCTCTGTTGGATAAATAAATAAAAAATAATAAAAAACAATAAAAATGGTTGAATTTATGTTATGTAAATTTCACCTCAATCAAAAAAGAAAGAGAATCCAGAATAGTTTTACAAATATGGTCATGTAGTGAGAATGTTAAAATTTTCATTTCATTTATATGAATGCATTGTGTGCACACACAAATCCACATTAATTTAATCTGATTAACATTTATTTATTTTTGAGGGAATTTTATACTAACAAAAGCACAGACCAGAGTCCTACTACATTTTTTTTTTTTTTTTTACTAATAATACTCTGAGGTTATGTTTATTGAGTATCTACTGGGTGCTTTACTTACATTACATTATACAATCCTTAAAACAAAAGTGAAAGGTAGCTATTGCATTTCCTTATCTTAAATGAGCAAACAAAAGGAAAGAGGGGTGAAATAATTTTTCTTTGTTATACAGCTACTAATTGTCAAAATTACAATTTAAATGCACTTTAAACCTATAGCTTATACTGTCTTCATATTGGCACTCTGTCTCTTGTCATCTATTCATTAGCAAATTGTATAGACTATTCTACTCTCTCTCCCAACGTAAAATGATATTGTATTTGATGGCTAAATTTAACAGAATTCTGATTTCAGTTATTCTTCCTTGCTTTAAAACATTTCTGGTGACAGTTGAGGCTGGGGATTAGCATTACCAAATAATATTTCATAAGCTTGAAAAATGGCTACTTTATAATGAAGCCAAGATTTATGCTGTACTGTAGCCAAGGAGTAAGAAGAATAGCTATTTACTTTAAATGGCAGATAAGGAACAGGCTGGTAAAAATACAACTTTACTAGAGGCAATAAATAGTTTTTTATGAAATGTTATGTTGTTGATGACAAAGGACAATTTAAAATGTTAAAATATTTTACCTACTAACATCAGCTCAGATGTTAGGGAAAAGTTCACTCAAACTATTTTGAGTTTTACAGTATGTAAAATTATAAACATATAGTAATGTTTATTTATATGGCATCCATTTACTCACTAGAGGAGATATATTAGTATCTCAGAAATGATCTTTGGGAGACTCTCAAGTCTTAAATATTTTTCTGATTTACAGTTTAAGAATTAGCATAGGAGATAGTATTATGTGTATCTACTACCCTCATTTTTGAGCTAATATTACAATATATTTAAGGCAATATAATTTTAACAATGAGAATTCTTATAGCTAAATTTATACATGTGAAGGCTATAACATATCTTGAAAAAATAATATAATTTTAACTACCATTAAGAGTAGAGTTTATTAATCTTTATCACCTCCAAGGGAGGTGTTCCCAAACTGACAAAATTCCTGTGTCAAACAGTGTCTCAATTTGCAGTGTTTTAAATATAACTTTGCATGTTAAATCTAAAATAAAACATATTATTGCAGAAGAAAATATTTTATTTGGAGCACAACATGATCAGGATTCCACAAAAGAGAAATTATTTGCCCGTTTCTTATGATTCCCTGTGTCTTTTCAGCATTACTATTTTTAGTACTGGGTGAGATTGATGATATTGTGTTCTGACTTAACAGCTTCACATGTTGTGATCTTAAAGATGGCTACCTATAAAGCTGTTTAGTTTTTATATTGTTTTCCTTTTAGAAGAACCCTATATATCTTGAATAAATCAAAATAAATAGAGATTATAGGAAAAATAATGTTTGTGCAGTCTCTCTTACTCATTGTTTTTAAAGTATTAAAATATTTATTGCAGTGGAATTCATCTATGTGTAACATATTCTTTCCTCATCCTTACTTCGACTTTTCTCAATGTCACAATTTTGACATTTCTATGTGCCACCTATGTTACTTTTCATGGATTTATTTTTTTACTTATCAAATGATACACCCTATGTGTATGGGTGAGTGTGTGTGTGTGTGTGTGTGTGTGTGGTGTGTATGTGTGGGTATAGAGAGAGAAGACCATGCATACATATAGAAATAGAAAAGTAGCCTAAAAATGACTCATTCTAGTATGACATAGTTCTACTCTAGGGGATAAGCATTATATCTGTTTTATTTATACTATTCGGACAACTTTAGCTATGTGTATAGCTATACATAAAAATATTAACATAATTTAGATATTATTCTACAGTTTACATTTATTCATTCCATACAATATTAAGGGTATGACTCAATATCAGTGGTTAAGGAAATTATGGTTTTATTTTTATGTTACTTTATGAATATACTATAATTTATATATGCATTTATTCTAGTCTTTTACACCACAGATGCTGCTTCTGTAAACACTCAGCACGTTTCACCACATAAAAGAAAAACATCTTCAAAATTAAATTTTGTAGTCAAAACTTAAACAAATTCTACAGTTTGAAAGATTATGTCCAAATATCTTCAAAAGGGGGCTATTTATTTTTCTTCTTAGAATTACCCATTAATATTTTAAATTAACTCTTGCACATAAGGATTAAAATTCATTAGAATAGAGTACTGAATCTTACAGAATATTCTGTTAAATTTTTACCCTGAACTCATTCTTTATATATAAATCCAAAGTTTAAAAGTAAGCACCAGTTGGGGAGAACAGGTTACTTACACAATACCAGAAACCATGATGAAAAAGATAGATAAATTTTATAGTTTTTGAATCGCAAAATGTCACAAATTAAGGATTAGTAGGTGATATTGTTAATAAGTATAAATTCACAAGAAAATTTTTATAATTATTAAGTAGTCCTAACATGTACTGAGTATTACTAAGAAAAACTCAAAACTGAGCAGTTTCATACAACTGTAAACTCATGATCTCATGCCTCAGCAGGACCTTCCACACTGTTACTACCATCTAGTAACATCAGCTTAATCTTCCATTTGTCATCTCAGCTGTGCTTCATGTTGAAGTTTTCTTGTTCCATTTTCTTATCTTCTCAATCCCCCTGACTTAGTTCATAATTCCTAGAAAAAACAGAAGCCATTATATTGGAAAATCATTCATCTTCCAGACAACAAAATTACAAACCTACTGTATTTGTATATCCTTTTTAATTTATTTTTTATTGCTCCTTAAAATGGTTAAATATTGTTCTGCCTGGGAAGAGACCATAACTGAAATCCACCCACACCTGGAACCTGCTCTAACAAATGCTATTTTCTCTCTTCTACATCTTCAGGACCTCCTTCTCCATGGGTTCTTAATGTTCATGTGTATTTTCACATTAAAAAAATCATACAAAACTAAACAAATCCATGCAACTCTCTCAGCCAAATATTTGCAATAGTTGCAAATATAAAATCTTCTGAAAACTTACAGTTTTGGTCTCACTTGACCAGTTACTTTTGTTGTTATTATTTTTTAAAGATTTTATTTATTTATTTGATAGAGAGAGAGAGAGCACAAGCAGCGGGAACACCAGAGGGAGAGAGAGAAGCAGGCTCCCCTCCCAGCAGGAAGCCTGATGCAGGACTCCATCCCAGGACTCTGGGATCATGACTTGAGTCAAAGGGAGAGGCTTAACAATCTGAGCCACCCAGGCGCCCCTGTTGTTACTTTTTTAATAACAGTTTTTTCTTGGAGTCTATAAAACTACACTGTTCTTGTTTGCCTTTACTTCCCTTGGCTCTCTTTTTCTTTTCTTTTCTTTTTTTTTTTTTTTAAAGATTTTATTTGAGATAAATCACGTGTGTGTGAGAGAGAGAGAGCACTAGCAGGGAAGAGGGTGAGAGAGAAGGAGAAGCAGACTCCCCACTGAGAAGGGAGCCCAATGTGGGGCTCAGTCCCAAGTTCCTGGAATCATGATCTGAGCTGAAGGCAGATGCTTAACTGACTAAGCCACTCAGGTACCCCTTTTACATTGTTTTTAAATTCAGTTTTGTTGAATCCAAATTCTTCAAATTTGCATAGTGAAAAAGTCTTAATATTATATGCCTACTTCAAGAATTTTCCAGTCTAATACAGCAGCCACTAGGCCAGCCACATGAGGCAACTGAATACATGAACTGTGACTAGTTTGAACTGAGATGTGTTGAAGGGTTAAATATACACAGATTTTGGAGATTGTGAAAAAAATCAAAATATGTCCTTAATATTTTATATTTATTGCATATATAAATGATATTTTGAGCACAATGTTAAATCTTTAATTAAAATTATTTTCATCTGGGGCACCTGGGTGGCTCAGTTGGTTAAGCGTCTGCCTTTGGTTGGGTCATGATCTCAGGTTCCCTGCTCAGTAAGGATTCTGCTTCTCCCTCTCCCTCTGCTGTCCCACTCATGCTTGTGCTCTTTCTCAAATAAATAAATAAAATCTTTAAAAAAAATCACCTTTTTGTATTTACTTATTGTGGTTACTAGGAAATTTAAAATTATACATGTGAGTCACATTTGTGATTCACATTATATTTTTAATGGACTGCACTGTCCTGGACCATGAAATGCAATGTGAATATTAGGTGTAGAGATTCTCATCCTCCATTCATATAGAAATAATTCTGGATTAAATTACTGGTTGTTCCATTTGTAAAAGGTGTATATTCTCCAGTTTTTGCATAAGCTTGCTGTGAAGATCCTTTACTGTATATCTGATTGCTTTCTTTGACTTTGTAAATATATAAGTTTGTAATATTCTCTATTATATAAACTCATATCATGAAGTTTATCCTTCAATATAAAATATCCTTTCAATTATTTTGCTATGAAAGGACTTGTTCTTTCATTAAAAGAAATCCCTCCACTAGCTTCTAAAGTAATGCATTTTATTTTATCTACATATTTAAAAGTTATTAAAGATTATCCTTTAATTAGCTGATTGACTCACATTTGAGGATTAAATTTGTTCACCCTCTTAAGTGAACTGATACACTATTTAAACACAGAAAATATATAGAAACTTTGTAAAACTGATTCAATCTTAATTATAAAATCTGATATGTATTTGTTAAGATACATCATGTTATAATTAACATTATCCCTGAAGATGCTGAATGACTCAAACATTAAAAAAAAAGTAAACATTATTTAGCTAAGAGTCAAATATATATAATTCTTGTCAGCAAATGGTCCTCCTTTGAAAGGACCAAAGGACCTGTGTGCCTTCCTTGTTCTGGATCCATTACTCATCATCATCTGCATCCAGCTGGAAGAAAGATAAAAGTGAGTGTGGAGAAGATATAGACAACTGCTAAATGTTTTAGTCATTAAATGGCTTACATGGCATCCTGAAATTCTAACAAGCACAACTCAAATACATGAAGGAAATGAACTTCAAAGAAGAAATATAGTGAAGATGTATGCACAGGAAGAGGTACAGATTTTGTTGAGCATTTAGCAGTCTCTTCAGTAAGTAGGATAGAATTACACATGAACATTCTCATAATGGTATATTGGAAGCAAAAATCATTGGTAAAAGTCTACCAAATAAACTTCAGCAATAAACACAAGAATATAAAGAATATCATCCAAGGAGCATATTAAATCAATCATATTCATATTTAATCAATAATATGAATCAATATTTAGACTTTAAACAGTCATAGAAAATAACATAAAATAATATGTTCTGATACATATCAGAGGGCTAAAATAAGAAAAATAATCATCATTTTATAAAAGAAAAATGTTTCATATATAATTAATTCCTTATTTTAAAACGAAAAAAAAAAACACATGCAAACTTGGAGTTATAATAAATTTTATTTCAAAAAAAAATTCTTTAAACCAAACCCATCTTTTGCCAACAATAAAAAAAAAAGTCAGAAAAAGCATGCCTATCAAAGCCTTAAAGACACTAGAATGGCAGTGATTTTTACCCTTCTAAACAATAATCTGATTATTTAATCTAATATACAAACACATATAAATAAAAAGTCTACTTTTTCAAAAAGTAAAAGTGGAGTGATAGAATGAGAAAATCTGACGATCAAATTAGAAAATCTAAAAGATTCACTTGTAAAAACACTGAGATTAAGAAGAGTTTTAAGTAGCATTTGGGGCTATGAAATATACCTATAAAAATAGTTGTCTCACTTAAAAATATGGAGATTTAAGGGGTGCCTGGGTGGCTCAGTGGGTTAAGCCTCTGCCTTTGGCTCAGGTCATGATCCCAGGGTCCTGGGATCGAGCCCCACATCGGGCTCTCTGCTCAGCAGGAAGCCTGCTTCCTCCTCTCTCTGCCTGCCTCAATGCCTACCTATGATCTCTGTCAAATAAATAAATAAAATCTTAAAAATAAATGGAGATTTAAAATTATACATACATATGCATGCATTCAATAATTAAAAACACTCTTACAAGAAATAAGAAGTATGGATTTTATTTATGATAGAAATTTACTACAAGATATAAAAATGATTTTTTTTAAAGATTTTATTTATTTATTTGACAGACGGAGATGACAAGTAGGCAGAGAGGCAGGCAGAGAGAGGAGGAAGCAGGCTCCATGCTGAGCAGAGAGCCCGATGTGGGGCTCGATCCCAGGACCCTGGGATCATGACCTGAGCTGAAGGCAGAGGCTTTAACCCACTGAGCCACCCAAGCGCCCCCAAAATGATTTTTTAATATATAATGTATCTGATTGTATTTTTTTTTGTAAATTAATAAATAAACCTAATGTAATTTTCTTCTACTTTTTGGTGGAACTTTGGAGAAGTGTTGGAGAGTAGAGAAGAGATTTAAAACTTTTCAGTTTTTTTTTAATAGCCAAGAGAATAAGTCACCATAATCAAGTAGAACTTATTCCATATATCCAAGGGTAGTTCAATATTCACAAGTTAATCAATATGATACATTATCATGTTAACAAGAGAAAGAATAAAAACCACATGATCATTTCAAGGGATCAGAAAAAGCAGTTGACAAAATATAGTATCCATTCATGAAAACAACTCTCAACAAAGTGGGTGTGGAGGGAGTACACCTCAACACAATAAAGGCCATATATGAAAAACCAACAGCTAACATCAGACTCAGTGATAAAAACTGAGAGCTTTTCCTCCAAGATCAGGAACAAGACAAAGATGTCCACTCTCACAACTCTTATTCAATATGCTACTAGAAGTTCTTGTGGAGTTTTAGTCCTGGTGGACAGCAATTAGACAAGAAATAAAAGGCATCCAGATTGGTAAGGAAGAAGTAAAACTCACTGTGTGCAAAATGACATGATTCTATATATAGAAAACCCTAAAGATTCCAACAAAAACTATTTGAAGTATAAATGATTTCAGTAAACTTTCAAGATACAAAATTAATACACATAAATCTGAATTTTTATACACTAATAAAGTAGTAGAAAGAGAAATTAAGAAAATAATCCCACTTACAATTGCACCAAAAAGAACAAAATACCTAGGAATAAACTAAACCAAGGAGGTGAAAGACCTCTACTCTAAAAAGTATAAAACACTGATGACGGAAATTGAAGATGACACAAAGAAATGGAAAGATTTTCCATGTTTACGGATTTAAAGAATTAATGTTAAAACATTCATGTTACCCAAAGCTGTCTACAGATTCAATGAAATCCTTATTAAAATACCAACACCATTTTTCACAGAACTAGAATAAATAATGCTAAAATTTTTATGGAACAACAAAATATTTGGGATAGACAAGCCAATCTTCATTAAAAAAAAAGAAAAGCTGGAGGTATCACAATCACAGATTTCAAGATATATGATAAAACTTTAATAATAAAAACAGTAGCTTACTGGTATGAAAACAGACACATAGATCAATAGAACAGAAGAGATAGCCCAGAAATAAATCCATGTGTTTATGTTCAATTGATGTGCAACAAAGGCAGCAAGAATATACAGTGTAGAAACTATCATCTCTTCAATTATTTCATTTTTTAAAGATTTTATTTATTTATTTGAGAGAGAGAGAGAGAGAGAGAGAATGAGAGAATGAATGTGAGAAGGGCAGAGAGAGAAGGAGCAGAGGAGGGAGCCTGATATAGGACTTGTTCCCAGGACCCTGGGATTATGATCTGAGCTGAAGGTAGTTGCTTATTAGACTGAACCACCCACGCACCCAAAAGATCATCTGTTCTATAAATAGTGTTGGAACACATACAAAAGAGTGAAACTGGCACACTTTCTTATATCATACACAAAACTAAACTCAGAATGAATTAAAGATGTAAATGTGAGAACTGAAACCATTAAGTTCCTAGACGAAAATATAAACAATAATCTCTTCAACATAAAATTTAGTAATAGTTTTTCCTAGATGTCTCCTCAGGCAAGGGAAGCAAAAACAAAAATAAATTATTGGAACTATCTTTCTGCACAGCACCAAAAAAAAAAAAAAAAGTCAACAAAATGAAAAGACAAGTACTGAATGGGATCAGATACTTGCAAATGACATATCTGATAAGAGTTTAATACACAAAATGTATTAAAAAAAACTTACACAAATCTGCATCAACAGTGAGGGCCTAGGTGGCTCTTGATTTCAGATCAGGTCATGATCTCAGGGTCACGAGATCAAGCCCCACATCAGGCTCCGTGGTCTGCTTGAGATTCTCTATCTCCCTCTCCCTCTGTCCCTACCCCCTACTCATGTGAAGACACTCTCTCTTAAAAACAAAAACAAAAACAAAAACAATCAAACAAACAAAACAAATATAAGCTGAGGACCAAAGAAGCTTGGGAAGATGGAACAATAATAGCAGGACCTTAATCTCACTTTGTCCCCCATTTTCAACTAGATACCATGCACATCCAAGTCAATAAACCAGGGAGCAAACCTACAACTGGCAGAACAAACTTCTCAAATAAATATATAGAAGAAGTTGCATCTGAAATATTAGGCATAGGCAGGTCAGAAAGACAGAGGGAGGCTGCCTGCAGGAGGGAACAAGCTGTGCACACAGGGAAAGCCCAGGGAGCTCACATGGTGAAGACTAATCACCATAACATTTGGCTTTAAAAACCAGAGGGGTTGAATTCCATGAGTTTTGTATAATCAGTGGGACTTGGAACCTGGAGCTTTAAAAGTCAGCTGACATGTCTCTGGGAAAACCAGAAGGGTGAGTGATAGCTAGGTCCTGCCATTAAAGTGACAGCAGCCTGTGTGGAGAGGCAACATAAAATGGCAGTTTACACAATGCCAGGGGAAAACAGGAGACTGATCTGTTGATACTTATTTTGGAGCATAGTAGGGGATTTCTCTGAAAATAAGGGAGCTGCCATTTTCCTCCCTCCACACCCCAGCATAAACACAAGGACACCTACAGGCAGGGCAGCACAGACACTTGCTACCTAACCTTCTAGTAGTACACCAGGCACATGAATTCTCCTGAAGACTCATTCACCCCAAGTCTGCTAGCCTTGGTTCTGGGATCAGGACAAATTTTACTAAACCTAGGTGGATACCCTGCTCAACCACTGGGTGCAAGGATACCACTGTACGCTCCACACACCCACCTATGTAACCCCCAGTGCTATTGCACTCTCCATCCAGCCACACTCTCCTAACCAGCTTTGCTTGCTCCCAGGGGACCTTACATCCCCCCATCCCCCGCTGGGTAACCTCAGGCATACTTGTGCACCACATACAGTTACTGGTCCACAGCAGCAGTGTTGTGCTGCACCAAGCCTTGACCCCAAGCAGCTTAGCTTACCTGCCAAACCAGGTACCACGGATGCTATCATGCAGTGTGCCCAGTCACAGGTCCTCATTCCCCTTGCACTCCATACACAACCACACACCAGTAGCCACAGGTTGAGCCCTGCATCCAGTCCTTACTCCCAGCCTATTTTGCACACCATACCCAAAACCTACTGCAGCACACCACACCTTACAGCCATATACCTTCAAACATCATCACACACTGCCCAGCCTTGTGTCCCCAGCCACTCTTGCACAGTCCTCATACACTTTAGCACTTCAGGGGATCCTGCATAGACTAGTGTCCCAGCATAAATTTTCTAACACACTGCCTGCTCCCAAGTTCCCTGGTGAGCATGTCCCCGCAGCCCCAGAGCTGGCCTGCTTGGTTTCCACTGACACAACAGACATCAGGCACAGCCTACAACAAACAAGGAGTCGGTGTAGATGACTGCACTAAAAGGAAAACTGACTCAGACAAAAGAATAGGGCATAAACAACAGACACACAATACTCCCCTGCAGAGCTAGGTTCTGGTGTACAGTGGACACTGCACTGTAAGCCACTCCAGAATCTCTTCTTTATAAAATCACTATTTGCAAGAACAGAAGACACAGCTTGCTTTCTTTTCTTTTCTTTCTTTCTTTCTTTCTTTCTTTCTTTCTTTCTTTCTTTGACAGAGAGAAAGTGAGAGAGAGCGAGTGAGCACACAAGAAGGGGGAGAAGCAGGTAAAGGGAGAAGGAGAAACAGACTCCATGCTGAGCAAGGATTTGGATGTGGGGCTTAATCCCATGATCCTGGGATCATGACCTGAGTAGAAGGCTGGTGCTTAACTGTCTGAGCCACTCAGGTGACCCAACACAGCTGTCTATCTTAACACACAGAAACAGACACAGAGAGAAAGACAAAAGGAGGCGATAGAGGATGAAGGAATAAGACAAAGTCGCAGACAGAAATCGAAGCAAAACATATATAAGTGACATGCCTAATAGAGAATTTAAAGCAATGATCATAAGGGTACCCATTGTACTTGAGAAAAAAAAAGTGGAAAAAATAAGTGAAACCCATAACATACAGAAAAGGGATAACATAATAGAGATAAAGGTGCAAAAAATGAAATGAGAAACACACTTGATAAAATAAACACCAGGATGAAGGAATCAAAGGAATCAATAAGTGACCCAAAAGACAGAGTAATAGAAAGTAATCAAATTGAACAAAAGACAGAAAGAAGAATTATGTAAAATGAGAATACATTTAGGGAACCTGGTGCCTCTATCATGAATAACGTTCATATTATAGGAGTCCCAGAAGAAGAAGTGATAGAAAGAGGGCATAATATTTATTTGAATAAATAATGGCTGAAAACTTCTCTAACCTATGAAAGAAACAAATATCCAGATCCAGGAGTCATGAGAACCCAGGACAGAATCAAGAAAATCAGACAGTAACCGAAACATATTGTAATTAAATTTGCAAAATATAATGATAAACAAACAAACAAACAAAACTAGATCCAAAATTTAAAAGCAGCAAGACAAAATAAGTTGTTAATTTACAAGGGAAAACACATAGGACTAGCAGAAGATTTTTCAATAGCATCTTTGCAAGCAAGAAGGGAATGGCATGATATATTCAAACTGTTGAATGGAGAAAATCTGTAGCTGTGAAGAGTCTATTCACCAAGCTATCATTCAGATTAGAAGAAGAGATAAAGATAAACAAAAACTAAAGGACATCATGACCACTAAACTAGCTTTGCAAGAAATATTAAAATGGATTAGTGGAGTGGAAAGTGCAGAACAAAAGTGACATTATAGAAGTAAGAAACACAAAAATAATTAAAAAAATGAATATTTATGTAAAAAAATCAGTCAAGGAATTCACAAAAAAGGATACAAGATATAGTAACATATACTTAAAATATGGGGAGGAGAGGAGAAAAGAACGGTTTTAAACTTAATATAGACTGCCATGTTCAGAAGAGGTTATATACAAACCAAATGGTAACCATATATCAAAAACCAGTATAAATACATAATGAATTAAGAGAAAGAAATCCAAATACATCACTAAAGAGAATTAGCAAAACATGAAAGAGACAAAGAAGGATCAGAGAAAATCTTCAGGAGAAACAACCCCAGCAAGTAATAAAATGGCAATAAAAGCAATTCTATCAAAAATTACTTTGAATGAAAATGGACTAAGTACTCCAATCAAAATACAAAGGTTGACAGAGTGAATATAAAAAACACAAACAAACAAACAAAAAAACAAGACCCATCTATACGCCTGGGTGGCTCAGTTGGTTGGGCAGCTGCCTTAGGCTCGGGTCATGATCCCAGCGTCCTGGGATCGAGTCCCACATCGGGCTCCTTGCTCAGTGGGGAGTCTGCTTCTCCCTCTGCCTCTGCCTGCCATTCTGTCTGCCTGTGCCTGCTCTCTCCCTCTCTCTCTCTGATAAATAAATAAAATCTTAAAAAAAAAATCTGTTTTATTTTATTATTTTATTTTATACTTTTTATTTTATTTTACATTACATTTTATCATGTTATTTTATGTTGTTTTATTTTAATTTTATTTTCTAGAGACCAATTTCAGATCCAATGACACCTGCAGATTGGAAGTGAGAAGATGGGATTTGGGGCAAGATGGTAGAGATGTAGGAGACCCTGTTTTAACCAGTCCCCTAAAGTGAACTAATTATCTACCAGAGCACTTTGAACACCCATGAAATCAGCCTGAGATGTAGGATTATACACTTCTGGATCTCTATGGGGCAGAAGACTCCAGTGATGAAGTAAAACATACTGGGAATGATTGGACTGATATAAGAGGATAAAAAGAAGGGGGAGGGAGCCAACAGAAGCAACCCATTAAAAAGTAATACCCCAATACGAGAGTGCCCAGTGATTGGGGACCAGCATTAACCTGGAGTCTGGTTAAAAGCACTCAAAAAGAGCAAAAGATCTTAAGGGGCAACTAGCAGAATTGGGTGGTCATGGGCACAGGCCTAAGCCCATGGACCAGGACAGCCACCACTGGAAACCACCTATGCCAGAGAAAGTGCAGCAAAGCCTCCAGATCCTAGTCCCTGAGACGCTGGCTTTCCTCAGCTTGCACCAGGACTGGGCCAGGCACCCTCCACATGTGAGGGAGTCTGATGTGTGTGCCAGCTAGTGATCTCTAGAACCACAGCCTTTTGCACTCTGCGCGTGCACTGCATGACTGGGGACTGAACCATGTACACTCCCTGCCGGTGCCTGAGAGTGCCCTGTGCGGGCCCTAGCCTGTGGGCTCTAGGACAGGCTGAGAGTCTGAACACTCTGAGCCCAGGATTGAAAATCTCAGCAGGCTATCTCTGGTCTACCTAAGTCCCAGGAAAGGCAGCCACTGGAAGCCAACTCCCTGGACCAAAATTGTTCATGGTTTTAATAGCACAGGAGTGCAGAGACAAGCATGGGAGCTTTGCGTGACCCCTGAGATGGTGGCTGGGGGTGCACACTGCCTGTGGGAGGCTCAGCGGATTATGAAGAGGGTAAGTCTGTGTGTTCTGGACCGCCCAGAGGGGAGCAAACTGAGGCTTCTCTCTGAGACGGAGGTCTCGATGCAGTTTGCTTTCCACTAAACTTCCAAAAAGCCTCAAAAAGCCACCAAAGAACAAAATCTCCAGAAAACAAAAGTCTGAAAAAGTGTTTTCCACAGAGCCCAGTGCCTTGATAGATAGCAGTAGGACTCAACCCAAGCAAGACTGACTGAAAAACAATGTGACAGGCCCCTTCCACAGAAAGCCAGCCAAAAAAATTAGAGGACAACCACCACAGGGTCCCCATAAAACTGCAAAACCCCAATAATAGAGGAAAAGTAGATATTAAGCTCCAAGTATTGCCCTAAAATCTGCATATTTCATAAATACAACTTTTTTTAAATTTGTTCTCCTATTCTCTTTCTTTTTAATTTTTTAATTTTTTGATATATTTACCATTACAATGAGAGTTTCAATGCAACATGTTCCATAATAAGTTTTTAACTTGAACTTTTTTCATAATACGCCTGTGTTTTTCTTTTGTTTTTCTATTTTTTATAATCATATAGATACAAGCTTCAAGATAATCTTTTTTCCTTAATAAATACTACCCCTTATATATAAACCAGTTTTAACTCCCTTTATCTCTGGAAAGTTGAGTCCTTCAACAAAGATATCAAGATACACTGAAGAAAAATCAAAATAACCTTCCTCACCCACATTAAGGATTTATAACTCCTTTCCCATCTTTTTCTTCAGTCAGTGTTTCTGTGTATTTGTTTTTGTTCTGGTATTATAGAATACTTATATTTGGGGTTCATTTTGGCTGGGTTCATTTTTTTTTTCTTGTCATTTACTATTGTTGGTCTTTTTGTTTGTCCGTTTTTGTTTGTATACCTTATAAATCTTACCTTTGGGGCCCATTCTGTCTGGGTCTTCTCTCTCTCTCTCTCTCTTTTTTATTTTTTTTCCATTTTTCTGTCTCTCTCTCTCTTTTTTTTTTCCTTTTTTCTTTCTTTTTGGTGGTAGTTTCTGACTGCTCAGAAGTGTCCTAGGATGCACCTTGCCTGGATCATGGTTGATATATTCAGCTACACATCCCCTCAGCCACCATTCACCAAAATGACCAGGAGGAGGAAAAACCAACATAGAAAAAATTCAGAGACTGTGCCCTCTCCATAAGAGCTATTGGATATGGACATTAACAGTATGTCAGAAAGGGAATTCAGGGTAACAATTATCCAGGCAATGGCTAGCTTGGAGAAAACCATTAATGACAACATGGAATCTACTAGGGCAGAAGTGAAAGCCACCCAGGAAGAAGTTAAAAATGTTATCAATTAGATCCAATCTAATCTAAATTCACTAATAGCTAGGGTAACTGAAGCAGAAAATAGGATTAGTGACCTAGAGGACAAACTGATAGAGACAAAGGATTGGGAGGAGGCCTGGAACCAAGGGCTTAGAAGCCATGAAAGAACTAGGGGAAAAAAATGAGGCCATGAAACATTACAACAACAGAATTATTGGGATCCCTGAGGGGGCAGAGAAAGAAAGAAGACTAGTAGATATAGTTGAACAAATTCTCTATGAAAATTTTCCCTGTCTGGGGAATAGAACTAGTATTCATATCCTGGAGGCAAAAAATATCTTTCCCCCAAGATCATAGACTCTATAAAGGCCTTGAGACACTTGATTGTAAGACAGATGAATCATAATTTTAGTTAAGAGCTCTTGAGAGCAGTGAGGGGGGAGAGGTTCCTTACGTAGAGAGGATGGTCCATCAGAATAATGTCAGAACTGTCCACAGAAACCTGGCAAGCCATAAAGGGTTGCAAGACATATTCAAGGCACTAAATGAAAAGAACATGCAGCTCAAAATACTTTATCCATCAAGGCTGACATTAAAAAAATGGATGGAGAGATAAAGAGCTTCCAAGATAGGCAAGGTTTAAAAGAGCATGGGACCACAAAGCTGGCATTATAAGCAATATTAAGGGGGGATTCAACAAAAGAAGAAAGAACCCAAGAGTGACATAAAACAGAAATTTACAGAAACAATCTATAGAAACAAAGATTTCACAAGCAACATGATGTCAATAAAAATGTATCTTTCAATAATCACTCTCAAAATGAATGGCCTAAAAGCTTCCATAAAATTGCACAGGGTTGCAGATTGAATAAAATCACAGGACCCATCTATATGCTGTCTACAAGAGACCCATTTTGAACTTAAGGATACATCCATACTGAAAGTGAAGGAAGGGATAAGGAAGCACCTTTCATGCAAAGGACTTCAAAAGAAAGCTGGGGTAGCAATTCTCATAGCAGATAAATTAGATTTTTTAAAAAGATTTTATTTATTTATTTGACAGACAGAAATCACAGGCAGGCAGAGAGAGAGGAAGGGAAGCAGGCTCCCTGCTGAGCAGAGATCCTGATGCGGGGCTTGATCCCAGGACCCTCGGATCATGACCTGAGCTGAAGGCAGAGGATTTAACCCACTGAGCCACCCAGGTGCCCCTAAATTAGATTTTAAACTAAAGACTGTAGTCAGAGATAAAGAAGGAAACTAAATCATTCTTAAAGGGTCTATCCACCAAGAAGATCTAGGAATTATAAATATTTATGCCCCCAATACATGAGCAGCCAACTACATAAGACAACAGTTAATCAAGATAAAGAGTCATATCACTATGAATACATTAAAAGTAGCCAATCTTAACATGAGACCCTCAGTAATAGATCATATAAGCAGAAAAATCAATAAGGAAACAAGAGCATTGAATGACACAATGACCAGATCGATCTCATAGGATATATAGAACATTCCATGCTAAAACAACAGAATACTCATTCTTCTTGAATGCACATGGAACTTTCTCCAGAATAGACCACGTACTGGGTCACAAATCAGGGCTCACCCAATACCAAAAGATTGAGATTATTCACTGCATATTCTCAGACCACAATGTTTTGAAACTGGAACTCAACCAGAAGAAAAAGTTTGGAAGGAATTCAAATGCTTGGAAGCTAAAAACCACCCTGCTTAAGAATGTTTGGATCAACCAGGAAATCAAAGACGAACATAAACAATTAATGGAAACCAAAGAGAATGAAGACACATGGGTCCAAAATGTGTGGGATATAGTAAAAGTGGTACTAAGAGGGAAATACATAGCCATCCAAGCCTCCCTCAAAAAAAAAAAAAAAAATTGAAAAATTCTGAATACAGAAACTCTCTTTACACCTTAAAGAACTGGAGAATCAACAACAAATTAAGCCAAACCCACACACAAGAAGGGAAATAATCATGATTAGTGCAGAGATCAATGAGATAGAAACTAGAGATATAGTAGAACATATCTATAAAACTAGAAACTGCTTTTTGAAAGAATTGATAAATTGATAAACCATTTGCCAAAATAATCCAAAAGAAAAGAGAAAGGACCCAAATTGATAACATTATGAGTGAAAAGGGAGAGATCACGACTAACACCAAGAAAATAGAAACAATCCTCAGAAATTATTGTCTACGGCCATACCACCCTGAACGTGCCCGATCTCGTCTGATCTCGGAAGCTAAGCAGGGTCGGGCCTGGTTAGTACTTGGATGGGAGAAATTATTATCAACAGTTATATGCCAATAAGTTAAACAACCTAGATGAAATGGAGGCATTCCTGAAAACCTAAAAACTTCTAAAACTGAATCAAAAAGAAGTTGACAACCTGAATAGACCAATATCTAGTAATGAGATTGAATCAGTGGTCAAAAACCTCCCAAAAAAACATTAACCCAGGACCTGATGGATTCCCTGGGGAATTCTACCAAACATTCAAAGAGGAGATAATACCTATTCTCCTAAAGCTGCTTCAAAAAATAGAGACACGAGGAAATCTTCTAGACTCTTTTTATGAAGTCAGCATTACCCTGATTCCCAAACCAGGCAGAGACCCCCACCGAGAAGGAGAATTTCAGACCAATATCCTTGATGAATATGGAAGATTCTCAACAAGATCATAGCCAATAGGATCCAATAGGACATTAAAAAGATTATGCACCATGACCAGGTAGGATTTATCCATGGGAAACAAGGGTGGTTCAACATTCACAAAACAATCAATGTGATAGACCAAATCAGTAACAGAAGATAGAAAAACCACATGGTCCTCTCAATTGGTGCAAAAAAAAAAAAAAAAATAGTATTGGAGAAGATGCAGCATCTGATCCTGATTAAAATCCTTCAAAGTATAGGGATAGAGGAAACATTCTCCAACTTCATAAAATCTATCTATGAACCACTCCCTTACCAAAAAGCCAACTAACCAACCAACTAGACAGACAAACAAACAAACAAACAAAAAACAGTGAAAATCATCCTCAATGCGGAAAAGCTGATAGCCTTCCCTTTGAGATCAAGAACATGACAAGGTAGCCGACTCACACGCCAGTGCTATTCAACACAGTCTAGAACTCCTAGCAACAGCAATCAGACAACACAAAGAAATAAAAAGTATTCAGGGGTGCCTGGGTGGCTCAGCGGATTAAAGCCTTTGCCTTCGGCTCCGGTCATGATCCCAGAGTCCTGGGATTGAGTCTCGCATTGGGCTCTCTGCTCAACAGGGAGCCTGCTTCCTCCTCTCGCTCTGCCTGCTTCTCTGACTTGTGATACTTGTGATCTCTGTCAAATAAACAAATAAAATCTTTTTAAAAAGTATTCAAATAAGCAATGAAGAAATCAAACTCTTTCTTCACAAACGACACAATACTTTAAATGGAAAACCCAAAGACTGCACCCCCAAACTATGAGAACTCGTACAGCAATTCAGTAATGTGGCAGAATACAAAATCAATGTACAGAAATCAGTTGCTTTTTATACACTAACAAAGAAATCATAGAAAGGGAAATGAGAGAATTGACTCTGTTACTGTAGCACCAAGAACCATAAGATACCAGGGAATCAACCTAACTAAAGAGGTAAATGATCCGTACTCGAGGAACTACAGAACACTCATGAAAGAAATTGAAGAAGACACAAAAAGATGAAAGAATATTTCATGCATATGGATCAAAAGAATAAACATTGTTAAAATGTCTATACTGCCTAGAACACTCTATACTTTCAACGCCATCCCCATCAAAATGCCACTGGCATTTTTCAAAGAGCTGGAACAAATAATCCTAAAATTTGTATGGAACCAGAAGAGATGTCAAATTGCTAAGAAAATGTAGAAAAATAAAAACAAAATTTGGGACATCACATTGCCTGATTTCAAGCTTTACCATGAATCTATGATCATCAAGATAGCATGGTACTGGCACAAAAACAGACACATAGACCAATGCAACAAAGGAGAGAGCACATATATGGACCTTCAACTCTATTGTCCAATAATCTTCAATAAAGCAAGAAAAAATATACAGTGGAAAAAAGACAGTCTCTTCAATAAATGGTGCTGGGAAAATTGGACAGCTATATGTAGAAGAATGAAACTCGACCATTTTCTTACACTGTTCACAAAGATAAACTTGAAATGGATAAAAGACCTCAATGTGAGACATGAAACTATCAAAATCCTAGAGGAGAACCTTGGCAGTAACCTCTTTAACATTGGCCACAGCAACTTCTTTCCATATATGTATGTCTCCAAAGGCAAAGGAAACAAAAGCAAAAATGAATTTTTAGGACTTCATCAAGATCAAAAGCTTCTGCACAGCAAAGGAAACAGCCAACAAAACAAAGATGCAACCCATGGAATGGGAGAATATATTTGCAAATGACACTACAGACAAAGGGCCAATACCCAAGATCTATAAAGATCTCTTCAAACTCAAAACACACAAAACAGATAATCACATCAAAAAATGGGCAGAAGGTATGAACAGACAATTCTCAAAGAAGATACACAAGTAGCTAACAAACATGAAAAATGCTCATCATCATTAGCCATAAGGGAGATTCAAATCAAAAGCACATTGAGATACCACTTTGCACCAGTTAGAATGGCCAAAATCAATAAAACAGCAAAACACATATGTTGGAGAGGATGTGGAGAAAGGGGAACCCTCTTCCACTGTTGGTGGGAATGCAAGTTGGTGCAGCCACTTTGGAAAACAGTGTGGATATTCCTTAAGAAAGTAAAAATAGAGTTTCTCTATGACCCTGCAATTGCACTACTGGGTATTTACCCCAAAGATACAGATGCAATGAAAAAAGGGCCATCTGTATCCCAATGTTCATAGCAGCAATGGCCATAGTTGCCAAACTGTGGAAAGAACCAAGATGCTCTTCAACAGATGAATGGATAAAGATATGGTCCATATATTTAATGGAGTATTATGCCTCCATCCGAAAGCATGAATACCCAAATTTTATATCAACATGGATGGGACTGGGGGAGATTATGCTGAATAAAATAAGTCAAGGAGAAGTGAGTTGGGGGAAATCGGAGGGGGAGACAAACCATGAGAGACTGTGGACTCTGAGAAAAAAAATGAAAATTTTGGAAGTGAGGGGGCTGGGGGGTGGGTGAGCCTGGTGGTGGATATTATGGAAGGCACGTATTGCATGAACACTGGGTGTGGAGCATAAACAATGAATTTTGGAACATTGAAAAGAAATAAAAATACAAGGGAAAAAAGTAACAGTCAAAAAAAAAAGGAAGATGTGGTATATTTGTGAAATACTATATACATGATTGATATATTGGAATAGTACTCAGCCACCAAGAAAAAAAAATATATGAACTATTACAATTGTAATGATGTGGATGGAACTGGAGGTTATTATGCTAAGCAAAATAAGTTAATCTGAGAAAGACAATTGTCATTTGATTTCACTCATATGTAGAATTTAAGAAACAAATGAGGATCATAGGGGAGGAGAGGAAAAATAACCAAGACAAAAGAGAAGGAGCCTAACCATAAGAGGCCCTTAATCATAGGAAAGAAACCGAGGGTTGCTGAAGGAAAGGTGTGTGGGGGGAATGGGGTATTTGAGTGATGGGCATTAAGTAGGGCACATGATGTGATGAGCAGTGGGGGGTATAAGAGATGCTGAGGAATCACTGGCCCCTACTTCTTAAACTAATAATACATTATATGTTCATTCTTTTAATTTAAATAAATAAAGACACCTTTGTGCAAGGAAAAAAAGAAAGTGAAAAGATCGGGAAATGTTTGTCATGCAAAGAGATGTCAAAGGAAGCCATAGTATGAAGATTTATATTGAATGAAACATCTTTTTTTTTTTTAAGATTTTTATTTATTAGAGAGACAGTGAGAGACAGCATGAGAAAGGAGAAGGTTAGAGGGAGAAGCAGACTCTCCATGGAGCTGGAAGCCCTATGCGGGACTTGATCCCAGGACTCCAAGATCATGACCTGAGCTGAAGGCAGGTGCTTAACCAACTGAGCCACCCAACTTCCCCTGGACGAAATATACTTTAAAACAAAGAATGTAACAAGACACAAAGAGGGATACTATAGAACAATAAAGGGGACATAGTTAGCTAGCTAACAAATAGTTAGCTAGCATAAACTTCTAAATTCATTGTATGAAGCTAATATTACCCTGATAAATAAATTGTAAATATTTGCATACCCAACATAGGAACACATAAATATATATAATAGTTAATAAAAAACATAAAAGAAAAATAATAGTAGGGGGCTTTAACACTTCAGTCATAGCAACGAACAGTTTATCTAAACAGAACATCAACAAGGAAACAATGGCTTTGAATTACACTCTGGACCAGATGGACTTAGTAGATACATTTAGAACATTCAATCCTAAAACAGCAGAATACAAATTCTTAAATACACATGAGGCATTCCTTAGAATAGACTGGATACTAGCCCACAAAACAAACCTCAACAAATTGAAAACTATGGAATTCATAACATGCATGTTCTTTGACAACACTGAAACTAGAGTCAACCACAAGAAAAAAAAATTAGAAAGACCACAAATACATGAAGGTTAAATACATGCTATAAGTAATAAAAGGGTCAACAAGGAAATCAAGAAAATAATAAAAAAATGTACAAGGAAACCAATGAAAATGAAAATGGAATGGCCTAAAATCTCTGTGATGCAGCAAAAGTGGTTTTAAAAGGGGAGTTTATAGCAATACAGGTCTACCTCAAAAACCAAGAAAAATCTCAAATAAGTAACCTAAGTTTATATCTAAAGGAGCTACAAAAGAAACAACAAAGCTAAATCCAGCAGAAAGAAGAAAATTTAAAAAAAAAAATAAAGAGAGAAAGAAAAGAAAAGAAAAGAAAAACTTGAGTAGAAATAAATGATACAGAACCTGAAAAAAAAAATAGATCAATGAAACCAGTGATGAAAAAAATATTAAAATTGATAAACCTCTAATCATACTTATCAAGGAAAAAAATGAAAAGGTGCAAATAAAATTAATAATGAGAGAGGAGAAATAGCAACCATCACCACAGAAATATAAAAAACCATAGGAGAATTTTATGAAAAACTTTATGTCAACAAATTGGACAACCTAAAAAAAACAAATAAATTTCTGGAAATATATAAACTACCAAAACTGAAACAGAAGGAAATAGAAAATTTGAACAGACTGATAACCAGAAAAGAAATTCAGTCAGTAATCAAAAAAGTCCCAAAACAAACAGAAATCCATGTCCAGATGGTTCCATAGGCTAATTCTATCAAATATTTAAAGAAGAATTAATATTTAATCTTTTTACATTATTCCAAAAAGTGGAAAATACGGAAAACCTTCTATAAGGATGTCTATTTTTTTAAAGATTTTATCCATTTACCTGACAGACAGAGATCACAAGTAGGCAGAGAGGCAGGCAGAGAGTGAGAGAGAGGAGGAAGCAGGCTCCCCGCAGAGCAGAGAGCCCGATGTGGGGCTCGATCCCAGGACCCTGGGAACATGACCTGAGCCGAAGGCAGAGGCCTTAACCCACTGAGCCACCCAGGCGCCCCCGGAAAACCTTCTAAATTCATTGTATGAAGCTAGCATTACCCTGATAACAAAACCAGATAAAGACACTACTAAAAAAGAGAACTAGAAGCCAATATTCCCAAAAAACATAGATAGAAAATTCTCAACAAAATACTGATAAACCAAGCCAGCAACACATTAAAGGAATCATGCACCACAATCAAGTGGGATTTGTTCCTGGGTTGCAAGTGTGGTTCAATATATGCAAATCAATGTGATACATCACATCAATAAGAGAAAGGACAAGAACCATCTGATTATTTCAAAAGATGCAGAAAAAGCATTTGACAAAGTACAATATCCATTCACAATAAAAAACTCTCAACAAAATAGGTTTAGAGGGAACATATCTCAATGTAATAAAATCCACATATGAAAAAGCCACACAAACATTGTACTCACTGGAGAAAAACTGAGAACTTTTACTGTTAGATGAGGAATAAGTCAAGGATTTCACTCTCACTGCTTTTACTCAAAATAGTACTGAAAATCCTAGCTAGACAGAATAGATAACAACAAGAAATAAGAAGAATCCGAACTGCTGAGGAAGAAATCAAACTTTAACTATTAACAGATAAAATGATACAGTACAGAGAAAACCCTAAGGATTTTACCCCAAAACTGCTAGAGCTGATAGATGAATTCAGTACTCACAGGGTACAAAATCAATGCACAGAAAACCGTTACATTTCTATACAGCAATAATGAAACAGTAGACATAGGAATTAAAAAAAAAAGAAATTCATTTCCAATTGGACCAACAATAATAGAATACTTAGAAATAAACCTAAACAAAGGGGTTAAAAACTGTGCTCTGAACATTGAACACAACATAAACACTGATGAAAGAAATTGAAGATGGCACAAAGAAATGGAAAGACATTCCGTGCTCATGGAATGAAAGAAAAAGTGTTAAAATGTCTGTACTACCCAAAACAATCTACATATTTAAAGCAATCTCCATTAAAATAGCAATACCATTTTTCAGGGAACTAGAACAATAGATCATAAAATTTGTATGGAACTACAAAAGTCCCTGAAAAGACAAAGTAATCATGAAAAACAAAAGCAAAGCTGAGGCACCACAATTCTGATCTTCAACTTATATTATAAAGCTACAGTAATCAAAACAGTACACTACTGGCACAAAAACAGAAACATAGATAAATAGAACAGAAAATCATATAACTTTAGACATACCCCACAATTATATGGTCAATGAATCTTCAACAAAGTAGGAAAGAATATTCAATGGGAAGTCTGTTCAACAAATGGTGTTGGCACAACTGGAAAGCAACATGCCAAAGAAGGAAATTAGACCGCTTACTTACATCATACACAAAAATAAATTTAAAGTGAGTTAAAGATCTAAATATGAGCCTTTTAAAAAGATTTTATTTATTTATTTATTTATTTATTTATTTATTTGAGAAAGAGAGAGCATGGGAGGCGGGAGGGTCAGAGAAAGAAGAGGACTACCCAATGAGCAGGGAACCCAATGCAGAACTCAATCCTGGGATTTCAGGATCATGACCTGAGCTGAAGGCAGTTCCTTAACCAACTGAGCCACCCAGGTGCCCTAAATGTGATTCTTAAATTCATAAAAATCCTAGAAAAGAACACAGGCTGTGACCTCTTTGATACTGGTCATAGCAACTTCCTTCTAGATACATCTCCTGAGGCAAGGGCAAGAAAAGTAAAAATAAACTATAGGGATTTCATCAAAATTAATCTGAGGGTTTTGAAGGGGTGGGGGGTGGGAAGCTGGGTGAGCCTGGTGGTGGGTCTTATGGACGGCACGTATTGCATGGAGTACTGGGTGTGGTGTATAAACAATGAATTCTGGTACACTGAAAAGAGATTTAAAAAAAAATTAAAAGCTTCTGCACAACACGGGAAATAGTTGATAAAACTGAAAGGGAACCTACTGAATGAGAGAAGATATTTACAAATGACATCTCTGATAAAGGGTTAATATCCAAAGTATATGAGGCCCTGATACAACTCAATACCCCAAAACAAATAATCAAATTTTAAAAATGGGCAGGGGCACCTGGGTGGCTTAGTGGGTTGAAGCCTCTGCCTTCAGCTCAGGTCATGGTCCTGGGGTCCTGGGATTGAGCCCCGCATCCGGCTCTCTGTTCAGTGGGGAGCCTGCTTCCTTTCCTCTCTCTCTCTGCCTGCCTCTCTGCCTATCTGTGATCTCTGTCTGTCAAATAAATAAAATAAATCTTTAAAAAAAATAAAAATTAAAAAAATTAAAAAATGGGCAGAAGATGTGAGCAGACATTTTCTAAAGAAGATGGCCAACAGACACATGAAAAGATGTTCAACATCACTCATCATCAGAAAAATGCAAATCTGAACTACAATGAAATATCACTTCATTTGTCAGAATGGCTAAAATCAAAAACAGAAGAAACAACAAAGAGTTGGCGAGGATGTGGAGAAAAAGGAACACTCCTGCTGGTGGGAATACAAACTGGTGAAGCGACTGTGAAAAAGGGTATGAAGTTTCCTCAAAAAGTTAAAAATATAGCTACACTATGATTCAACAATCCTGCTTCTGGGTATTACACTCAAAATCAAAAACACTACTTCAAAGGGATATACACACCCTTATATTTATTGCAGCTTTATTTACAACAGACAAATTAGGGAAGCAGCCAAAGTTTCCATCAACTGATGAATGGATAAAGAAGATGTAGCGTATATATACAATGGAATGTTATTCAGCTAAAAAAGAGAATGAAATCTTGCCTTTGCAATAACATTGATGGAGCTAGAGAGTATAATTTTAAGCAAAATAAATCAGTCAAAGGAAGACAAATAGGATATGATTTCACTCATATGTGGAATTTTAAAATTAAAACAAATGAAGAAATGATAAAAGAGAGAGAGAAAGAAAGAGAGAGAGACAGGCCAAGAAAGAGACTCTTAATTATAGAGAACAAAGTGATGATTACCAGAGGGTAGATTGGTGGATGTAAGGGTGTAAAAGATGAAGGAATTAAAGAATGCACTCGTCTGTTGCATACCAGATGATGTATAGAATTGCTGAATCACTATATCATACACTTGAAACTAATATAGCATTATATGTTAACTATATTGGGATTAAAATAAATGAAATTAAATAATAATTTGTTAATACAAAGGATATAAGAGGGGATATCAGTAAATATCTTCTGGATCAAATACACACACATAAATGCACACATATTTATTATAAACAAGGCCATAAATATAAATTTGGCTATAAATTTTATAACCTAGGAGTATTGGGACAATTTTAAAATACAAAATTTTCTAAAACTCACTCAAGAAGAAATTAATAATCACAATAGGCCTATACCTACTCAATAAATTGAATCAATAATTAATAATCTTCCAGGAAATGAAACAACAGGCTAAGATTGAGTTCCTGATAAATTTTACCAAACTCTTAAGGAAGAAATTTCATTAATTTCTACAATCTTTTTCAGAAGATAGAAATAAAAGAACTATTTCCTACCTCATCCTATAAGACCAACATTACTCTCATACAAAAGCCAGATGAAGAAATTACCAAAAAAGGACTATAGGCTAATATCTCTCATGGGCATAGATGCCAAAATCTTCAATAAGATATTAGCCAAAAATTCAACAACATATAAAAAGAGTTATATACCACAACCAAGTGGAATTTGTCCTAGGTATGTAAACCAATTTCAACATTTGAAAAACAATGTCATCTGTAACATAAACAGACTGAAAAAGAAAAATCACATGATCTCATTGGTATATTCAGGAAAACATTTGATGGAATCAAGTATTCATTCATAGTAAGAACTTTCAATAAAGTAAGATTAGAGGGAAACTTCCTCAATGTCATAAAGAATGTCTTTAAAATTTCTATAGTTAATATTCTACCTGAAGGTAAGAAACTAGAAACTTTCTAGCAAGATCAGTTGCAAATGAGAATGTCTTCTCTTATACCCCATTTAAATATTGTAACGGATAACGTAGGTAATGGAACAAGAAAAATAAATAAAGAGTATCTTGCTTGGATCATAACATATCAAACTGTCTTTGCAGATGACATGATGGTCTTTGTAGAAAAATGTATGAAAATTAACAAAAAAATTCCTGTAACTCAGAAGTGATTAGTAAGGTTGTCTGATCTGAGTTTAATTATTAAAGTCAATCTCTTTCCTATGTACCATCAACAAATAGGTGAAATTGAAATTTAAAAACACTGCTTCTTACATTAATACCCTCAAAATGAAATACTTGGCATAAATCTAACAAATTATGTCCAAAATCTGGAGAAAATTATGAAGAAAGCTACATACATATATGGGGAAACAGTCCATGTGTATGAATAGAATGACAATGTTGTCAGGACTTCAATCCTTCCCAACTTAATCTACAGATTCAGTGAAATTTTACTCAAAATCTCAGCATTTTATGAATATTGTCTGATTAATTCTAAAGTTTAAATGGAGAGGCAAAAGACTGAAACAGCCAACATAATACTGAAGCAGAAGAGCAAAGTCAGAGGACTAACACGGACTTCAAGACTTATTATAAAGCTACAGTAATTAAGAAAGTGTGGTATCAGCAAAAGAATAGACAAATCATTGGAAAAGAACTGGAACCCAGAAATCAACCCTCATAAATATACTCAACTTATCTTTGACAAAGGAGCAAAGACAATATGGTATAGAACAAGTAATCTTTTAAAAAAATTGTGCTTAAACTAACTGGACACCCACATTCAAATACTTGCATCTAGATACATCAAAAAATCAAAAAATAATTCAAAATAGATTACAGACCTCCACGTAAACATAAAAACATCCTATAAGATGACACAGAAGAAAGTCTAACTGACCTTGGGTTTGGTGATAACCCTTTAGATATGATATCAAAGATACAATCCATTAAAGAATATTTGTTAAGATGGACTACATTGAACTGAAAATTTCTGCTTTGCAATAGATGACGTCAAGAGTATGAGAACACAAGTCACAGACCGGGGAAATATATTAACAAGAGATATATCTAATAAAAGACTGTTATTCAAAATATACAAAAAACATTTAAAACTTAATGATAAGAAAACAAACAATCCAATTAAAAAATTGACCAAATATGTGAATAGACACCTCACCATACAAGATCTACAAATGGCAAATGAGCATATGAAAAGATTCTCCACATTGTATGTCACCAAGGAAATGCAAATT
Source organism: Mustela erminea (assembly GCF_009829155.1). Taxonomy (NCBI): domain Eukaryota; kingdom Metazoa; phylum Chordata; class Mammalia; order Carnivora; family Mustelidae; genus Mustela; species Mustela erminea. The sequence continues at coordinate 56,055,370 of NC_045625.1, forward strand.
AAAAATACCAGTGAAATATCCCTACACATCTATTTAAAAAGATCAAAATCTAAAAACTGACACTGCCAAATCTGCAGAGGTTTTGGAGCAGCAAGTGATGGTGGCAATTTACCTATTGTTGGTTGGAATGGCAACATAGGACTCACCACTACAGAAGACAGTTTGGCAACTTCTTACAAAAGTAAACAGATTTGTACTCTTTGATTCAGCAGTCGCATTCCTTAGTATTTACCTAAAGGATATGAAAACTTATGTCCAGAGAAAAACCTACTTACATGTATATTGCAGGTTTATTCTTAATTGCCAAAACTTGGAAACAATCAAAGGGTGGGAACTATGCAAGTTCAGAAGCATGGAGTATATATAAAAGCTCTGTACCTTCTGTTCAATTTTGTTGTTAAAACTGGTCTAAAATAAATTTATTTTAAAAATCAATATATTTGAACAAAAACATAAAATAACTACTAAAATGTACAACAACCTATATGTAAAAATGACATAATAAAATTAAATGCTAATTCATAAGAAAAAATAAAAATAACCCTTGAGAATAATCCATATATCAGTCCACTTTCAGTAATCTTCATGAAAAAGAGTTAACATGTACTATAAACAATAATACAATATCTAAAATATAAAATGTTCATAGATAACATTTTATTTATATAGTAATAATTTTGAAAAAAGATCAATGTTTCAAAATGTTATTAACAGTGCAAATTCAGAAGCAACTAAATGTGAATTATCTAATGCTTTGCTGTTATTTTATGACATAAAATGGGAAGGGTAATTCTAAGTATATTAAAACAATTATGTATTTAGACTGGTGTGAGGATAGGGTGCCCGGGTGGCTGTCAGTTAAGCATCTGATTTCAGCTCAGGTCATGATTTCAGGGTCCTGGGACAGAATTCTGTATTGGCCTCCCTGCTCAGCAGGGAGTCTGCTTCTCCCTCTCCTTCTCTCTCTGCCCCTGCCCTTGCTTATGCTCTGACTGATAAAAATAAAATTAAATTAAAAAATAAACCAGAGTGCAGTGGTAAAATGAAGTTTGGCACTTCCTCAAACAATTAAACTAAAGATGACTCAGCAATTCCATTTCTAGATATATATTTAAAATATTTGAAAGGCATTTTTCAAACAAAAACTTATACCTGAGTGTTTACGGCAGCACGATTCACAGGAACCAAAATGTGAAAACAAACCAAATGTCTATCAACGGATGACTGGGTAAATAAAATGTGATCTTTCCATATTATAGAATATTATTTGGCCATAAAAAGGAAAAAAATATTGATATGTGCCTTTTATAACATGGATCAATCTTGAAAACATTATTCAAAGTGAAAGAAGCCCATCACAAAAGCATATATATGATAGGATTCTATTTATATGAGATACCCAGAATACGCAAATCTAAAGAGACAGTAAGTAGATTGGTATTTGCTTCGGGCTGGGGGAATGGGTGGATAAGGGAATGAAACTAGAGAGTATAGGAAGTCTCATTACAGGGATGAGCATGTTCTAAAATTGACTGTGGCAATGATTGCACATATCTGTGAATATACTAAAACCATTCATTATACACTTTACATGGGTGAACTAAATGGTATGTGAATTATACGTCAACAAAGATTTTTTTAATTATGTATTTATGTAACACATTTTAAAAGGAGCTTCCATTTCTTATTTTCCTCTGAATGTGTGAAAGGTTTCATATCAAATATCTATAATTTTTAGCAAACCAGTCCCAGCTTTATTTTCTGTTTATTTTCTCACAATTTTGTGGTTTCATAATTTGGGCATTTTTCAAGCCAAGTTGTCTCTTCTCTGTTCCTTAGGGGATTAATCGAGGTTCATGCATGCTGTTGACAAGTTCACTATTTCACGATGTGGCCATTGTGTGGTACTATTGTCTGGGATACCCGATTATGCTTCTCCAAGGCCTTGGCATATACTACCTTATATGGCAGCTATGTTCTGGGAAGGTAAAAGTAGAATTTACAAAACCTCCTGAGGTCTCTGTTTGGAATTGATACAAAATTCCTTCTGCCATATTGTAATAGTCAAAAAATTTCACAAGAGCAATCTACATACAAGTTGTAAAAGAACGATTTCACTTATGGATGAGAGAAAGAAAAGAGTCACAGTGCAAAACCAAGAGTTGTTAGTCGCTATAGGCCAACTTCATAACAATCGACTCTAGTAGATTAAACATTCTGGGAGTTCCCAGAGACGTAACAGTTATAAAGAATTGTAAAACTGCACTGGGGAGGTAAAAGGTGGGAGGTTAATAAATGGTGGAAAGGAAATGAAACCTTTCACTAAAATGCTTATCTTTAGATACCATACCTGCAAATAGGAGAGTTATTTTTTTTTTCATATTGACAATATTTATGCATATGAGACAGAATATGCTAACATATTAGACAGCTGACAGAACACTTAGCTCTGATCTCACTGTGTTTTATTCAGCCTACTTCTACTGCATATTGATGCTATTCCTACAGATTACTGCTTGCAATCAGCAATATCTTGAAAAAAGATATGATGCTTTGAGTTCTTAAATTGTATGTGATACTACTTAATCAGGGTGCCAAAAAAATGAAAGAAATGGAAAAATCAATGGAGAAAGAAAGAAAAGAAAAAATCAGAGAATATGTTTATCAGGAAAAGGACATATAAGAATCACTTGTTAAAATAAAGCTCTACTAATTTCTAATAATTTAAGATATGCAGTTTATGGCAAATAGCTAAATGATCTTCAATAACAGCAATAATGTTTCTAATTATTCTTTTCCCTTTGGACCATCAAAAGTGTCAAAATAATGTGCTGAACTTTGATGAGGTGATTGGGGCAGGAAACATTTTCCAAAAGAGTGTTACAGATCAAATGAAGTAGAGAGCTGAATAAAACTAGCAGGATGATTTAAATAGACATATAGTTACTGCAGAAAAATAATTCATATACATTAGTTACATATATATGCCAATTTCATATATACACATATATTTACATATTTTTACAAATATGCCTATATTTTACATATATATTATAAATCTATTTTAAAATTCATGGTTAAAATAGTTATTGCTAACAAGAAGTGTCATCTTTCAAAAACCAAAACCAAAATATATATATCTGTCAAATTATATTATATATAAAATAAAATTATACACTGGTAAGACCGTTACTTAGACATGTTTCATGTTATCTAAAACTCATAATATGAGCATATATGTATATGCATTCAGAAATATAAACTAAATATGCCTGAGCATTTAATTTCTGTTAATATTTTTATGTCTCATTATTACATTAACATTATACATAATTCCTTAAATTTCAGTATGTTTGCCTCAGAGGTCAGAGTATAAAAAGCCAATACTAAAGTGACAGTCCTGCATCTCACAATTAGAACTGTGTAAAGGGTCCCTGGCAGCTCAGTGGGTAGAACATGAGACTTAATCTTGTGGTTATGAGTGCAAGATTTATGTTGGGTGGGGAGAAACTTTAAAAATAAATAAAATATTAGGGCAGCTGGGTGGCTCAGTGGGTTAAGTCTCTGCCTTCAGCTCAGGTCATGATCTCAGGGTCCTGGGATGGAGCACCGCATAAGGCTCTCTGCTCAGCAAGAAGCCTGCTTCCCCCTCTGGCCTCTGCCTGCCTCCCTGCCTACTTGTGATCTCTGTCTGTCAAATAAATAAATAAAATCTTTATAAATAAATAAATAAATAAATAGAATTAAAAAAAAACAAACCAAAACAAAACAGCACTGTGTGAAGAAATTTCAATTAATAACTTTGCAATATCTAATCTCTAGTGGATCCCACCACGGACACTTTACTTCAGACCACACTAAACACACTTCATTCTGTGGAAAAGTAATGTGAATCATTTGGGCCCTAAAACAAAATGAAATATGAGAAAGATTATGGTACTGCTTTATGTCCACTTTATCTCAGTCTTTCTGGTGTTCAGACAAACTGGACATTTTTAGTTCTATGAGAATCCTTTCAGTTTTCTCAGTAGTTTAATGAAAAACACAAAGTAGTTGCATAATTAATCTTAGTTTTCATAAGATATCCCACTTATTTTGTTTAATGTTTGAAAATCTAAAACATATTTCTCCCTTGCATCACTTTTGGAAGGAGTAACATAGTTACGTCTTTGGCATATATAATCCAGGGAACATGAGAAAGTCACAGCTTTTGTGAGGATCATGCGCCCTGTGGGAATCTGATTAGAACTACTGCCAGTAGACCATGAAAAATTCAAATACAAACTTTATATATACCATACACCACGAGGGAGCTTATGGATTTTATATATCATCTTCATAGACCTTCTAGGGTTCATCCACTAAAAAAATCAAAAACAAAAACAAAAATATTCTAATCATTGAGTGTGCACATAAATTTTTGTTGTTTTTTTTATTTCGTGATTCTGAGGCCACAACAGCCTCACCTTGGAAGATTTACTGTGGGAAAATCCAGTGGCCAGGCTCCCTTTTCTACTCCAGGTGCCAACTACCAGTTCTTCTCCCTTGTCCTGGCTGCCTTTAGCCCTTGAAGGGGCCCAAAGTCTGAGGATGGACCCAGAGGGGTTGGGAGCTCTGCAGCAGCCTGGAAGCAACCCATGGGTGCGAAGGTGAGTCTACGTTTTCCTCCTACTACTGCGTTTCTTGTTGCAGGATTTGATTAATTTCTGGGAAAGAATCTTAAGTGCCGCAAGGCTCACCATGTCATTGTGTGTGTGTGTGTGCGTAACGTATATAGGCACACTATATTATATATTATAGTTGAATACACAGATTACATTTGATATGAAATTGTTGTTATTAAGTAGTTTGTGCCCAGATTGGAAATAACTTTCTGAGAAAAAACAACCCTATTGGCAGTTATAAAAAAGTAATAATAATAAAAATCAACTAATTGCCATCTTACATAAAATCTTCCTACAACTAGAAATACAAATATAGAAAACTATAAACACATACAATAAATAACAAAGCTGCACACACTTGTAGCAAAATATATTTTAAAATATTAGGGGCACCTGGGTGGCTTAGGGGTTAAAGCCTCTGCCTTCCACTCAGGTCATGATCCTGGGGTCCTAAGGATCGAGCCCCACATGAGCTCTCTGCTCAGGGGGAAGCCTGCTTCCCCCTCTCTCTCTGCCTGCTTCTCTGCCTACTTGTGATCTCTCTCTCTCTGTCAAATAAATAAATGAAATCTTAAAAAAAAAAGATATTAAATTTCATCTTATACTTAGTTGTTTTTTATCTCATTTTAAGTAAAGCTTTTTGATATTTTGCTTTAAAAATTATGGTAGAGTTTGGGATGAGTTGTAAGAAGGGAACATGGTAAAGAAAAATAATCTGAAAGAGCAGAGTTTTGCAAAACGTTTAAACTAAGTGAAGGGGATTTGTTAGGTGTTTTAAAAAGGGCTGGGGGAAGAGGGATTGGGAGAAGTGGGGTGGGGTTATGGACAGTGGGGAGGGTGTGTGCTATGGTGAGTGCTGTGAAGTGTATAAACCGGGCGATTCACAGGCCTGTACCCCTGGGGAAAAATATATTATATGTTTATTATAAATAAATAAATAAATAAATAATAAAAGGATTGCCTTTGAGAAGCAGGCGACTTGGAGAGATTTCGGAGGATTAGATGGTCACAGTTCTGTAGGTGTCAGAAATAGCTAGGCTCCAAGCCCTGCTTCAAGGCATGATACTGAGAAGGTATACTAGACCTCTTAGAGAAACACTGAACTTTGCATTTAGGAAGGTAGGATTAGGTAAAGTTTGCCCTACCCAAACCTGGCACAGAATTGGCAGGGTGTCCAAAGAACACTGCTAAGATGAACAAAGATGAGGGAGAGGATGCATTAAGATGGAAGCCATCTTTTGGTGTTAATATTCACTTGATGTGTCACACAGAAACGAAGAAGGTTGTTGGAAAGTGGAGATAATATAGTGGCTTTAGATAAAATTATTATTTTGCTTAAAATAATTTAGCCCCAACTGTTACGGAGCCAAGAAGAGACGTTTAACAGGCAGGTAGATCTATGAAGCAAAAGATCAAAGACAACTCTAGGGATGTCATTTGGGGAACTGTTTCATAACATGTACAAATACACAGGCAAATTTGATCCAGGGGAAAAAATGATTACAACACTATTATAATTTTTTTTCCATTTTTATTTCATTAAGGAACATAGAGAATAGAGGAGAGGACTACAAGGGAAGGGAGTAAAAACTGCATGGGAAGAAATCAGAGAGGTAGACAAACCGTGAGAGACAGACTCCAAGAAACAAACTGAGGGTTGCAGAAGGGAGAGGGGCCTGGGGATGGGATGATGATGAGCATTAAGGAGGGCATGTGTTTTGATGAACACTGGATGTTATATGCAACTAATGAATTGTTTAACACTATAACAAAAGCTTATATTGTACTATATGTTGGTTAACTGAAAATAAAATATTAATTAAAAATGACCTATTGTAGAGTTCTAACCAAGTAAATTTCTGTTCTCTACATCACATTTTCTAAGAAATGCTTATTATAAAACTAAATATCTATATTGTTAGCAGACTTTTTAAAAGAACTTAATTTTTATGTTATTCACTTAATATCTCAAAAAATAGTAATCCAATTTCAATAAATAACTCAAAATCTTTATTCATAATTTATTCTCCACAAAGGAAAACACACACATATATTTTAACCATGTGCCCATACACACACACATAAGAGAGAGAACAGAATGAAAGTTATCATTCATTGATTCCACAATCTCTTGTTTTTAAAAATATTATCATTAATCAATCCAAGATAAAATCAAACCAAGATAAAAATACACTTGTAGTTACTAGACTAGAGTTCAAACAATTTGAGAAAAACTGGCACCATGCCATAAGAAAGTCCTATAAGCTTCCTAAGAGTAGACTTTCTTGGAGAAAAAAAAAGAAAAGAAAAGTATGTGATGTTCCCTAATAAGTAAATAAGTAGGGTTATGTGTTTATTTAATCAAGATGTAAAACTTCGACATGTCCTCTTCAACCAAGAAATTAAAAGTTCGGTTGTGTTACATTAGGTATGCTGTACATAGAAAGTAATGTACAGATATAATTGCACAAAAGTGACACTGCAATGACGGCACAATGTCTTTTTATCTATAAAATGTCAGTCTTCATAAAGACAACATTTAGCTGCCAATACTTTAGCATTTATCTTCCGTAATGTAAAATCAATATTTCAGTGGAAGCTAATTACACTGGGCATTAACTAACAAAAACATCTTGTCTTTTCAAATGCCCTGGAAATAAAAGGATCTTCCAGAACAAGTCAGCTATGAGTTAATGCTAATTGGCCTGATGACAATTTATTTAGTTGTTACATGGAAAAGGTGATTTATTTTGATGATAAAATTTTAATATTCTGCTGCTAAATTGGCAGAGGATTCCTCTACATTCTGCTACTATGGTGAGTGGAAGATCTATCTTTGAATATTTGGAGAAATGAGGATCTGCATAACTTCCTAAAGAAAGAAGACAGGATGTCTACCACAGATGAAGGAATCATCTTTTTTTAAATTAATTTATTTAAATTTAGTTAATTAACATATAATGTATTATTAGTTTCAGAAGTAGAGTTCGGTGATTCATCCATTGCATATAGCACCCAGTGCTCATCACATCACATGCCTTCCTTAATACCCATCACCTAGTTACCCCATCCCCTTACTCCTCTCCCCTCTAGCAACCTTCAATTTTTTTCCCTATGATTAAGAATTTCTTATGGTTTGTCTCCCTCTCTGATTTCATCTTGTTTCATTTTTTCCCTCCCTTCCCCTTGAAGGAACCCTTTTGACACAAGTAGAACAGACCGAAAGAAAACAGTGCTGTGTTGTTTTCCCAAGATTTTTCATTTATTCTTTATTCTTCCTATTTAAGACCTCTCCCACTATTCTCCAGACTCCAATCACATATTTGGGCATACTGACAGACATGGGGGATTATAAAATATTGTATTTCTAAATATCAGATTATCTACTAAAATATGAATGCAGAATCAAATTTACACACAATTAAAGTGAATATTTAAACAATACGTATTTTTTCATTTCTTAAAAACATAATAATATCTATTTCTATCTAGAATGTGGAAAATTACTTTTATGTGTACTATTGTTGCTTTAATAATCACAAATTCAAAGGATTAAATATACAAATGTGTGGTTTCACAGTTCTGAAAGTCAAAACTCCAAAACAGTTCTCTTTAGACTGAGATCATCAGGGCTATATTCCTTTCTAGAGACTCTAAGGGAGAATCTGTTTCTTTGCTGAAGCCTCCTGAGGCTGGTGACTTCTTTTCTGCATTCTCAAAACTATCAGTGCTGCATCTCTGACTTTTCTTCCATGCTTATATCTCCCTGACCCCAGACAGGAATGTTTCTCAGCTTTTAAGGGCTAGTGTGGTTGGATTGAGCCCTTCTGGAGAAACCAGGAATATCTCCCATCTCAGTTTCCACAGTCTTAGTCGCAACTGCGGAGTCTGCTTTGTCACAGGTTCCAGGGATAAGGATATAGACCTTTTTTTTTTTTTTTTTTCTTGTTGGTAAAATGGTAGTCACTATTTTGTTTATCACAATTAAATATATTTAAGAGGTATTTGCTGCTCAGAAATCAGGAACTTTCAGGAAACTTCTGCATGACTAAACTATGTCTCACTCTAAAGTAGATGCATGATAAAGCAACAAAAGGAGGTGCCTCATTAGTGCAGTAGGTAGCACATGAGTCTCATAAAGCAACAAAAGGCACTGAAAAAGACTGACCCTGAGAAATCCACATAGCTGCATCACTGCTGATGGGAAAGATAAAATGTTTGATTCCCTTCCAAATCTCAAATTAATGCTTTTCAAGAACAGAACATACTCTGGATGAATATGAGAGAGAGAGGGAAGAGATAGAAGATAAAGACCGGTACCAAAAGAAAAGGCAATCCTTGACTGTTGGATTAAATTCAAATCATTAACATAGGTATATCATGACTCAGAATACTAAAAGTTTTGTAGAATTTATTTTCACTTATATTTGACCTTTGTTGGGCTGGCAGAAAGGGCTACTTAAGATGGCCAAAGTTCCCGCCACAAGACCTAAGCTCGGACAGGAGAACAAAGGCCCAAGCAGGAGTCTGAGACCCTCCCGCCCCGGACTCCCATGAACCAATGGGACCCTGACAAGCAGGAATCTGAGACCCCTGCCCCGGGCTCCAGTGGACCAATGGGACCCCTACGAGCAGGTGAAATATCCAAATAAGGGAAACTTCCAAAAGACCCCTGAGCTTCCTCTGAGACCCCTTAAAAGCCCCCTCCTCCCTGCCTTGGGCGCGACTTCCACCACTCTGCTTTCTAGAGTGGCGGAACCTCGCCCGAGGGTGCCCACCTCCTCCCGGTGCAACTTTCCTGGCTCCCCTTCTCCTGAGCCCTGAAACTTCACCGGAGAGCGTTTTTAATAAATCTTGCCTTGAACCCACTTTGCCTGGTGTTGTGTTTATCTCGCCAGAAAAAACTTTACAACCTTAAATATGCTTCAGATGTTAACTGCTTAATATGTCTCAAATTATTAAAATAACAATTAATGTTTTTCTGTATTTGTGTTTGCTAATTTGTTTTAAATAACCCCTGTTTTTGAACCTTTATTTTTGAGCACTACACTTCTCAGAGGAATTCTGAACAATGCTATGAGATTACCAAATAAATTCACTTTCCTAGTGATTAAGCAAAGCTTTGAGTGACTTTCAGCCACTTTGCATCTCAGTGGGCTCATGTCTAAGTCCCAAGATTGAAAGACAGACAAGGTCTATTATCTTTTGTCTCAGTTTTATCTAATGAGCTCATACATTTTTTTGTGAGGATATTCTTCTTTCTATTTTTTCTTCTATTCTATTTTTCACCTTTCATGAAAAGTTACAGACCCATGTATCCAAAATAGGCCAGTTCCAAAGTGCCCAGATGGCTCACTTGGTTGAGCATCCAGCTCTTGATTTTGGCTTGGGTGATGATCTCCTGGGGTCATGGGATCATGCCCCTCATCAGGCCCCATGTTCAGTGTGGAGTCGGCATGTCCCTCTCCTTACCACCCTCCCCACTTATGCACTGTCTTTCTCTCTTTAAAATGAGGAAATAAAATCTGTATCAAAAAATAAAACAAAACAAAAAACCCCACAAAAACCCAAAACAAACAAAATAGGCCAGTTTCAAAAAGGAGAAGGACAGATTAGCATGCAACTTTTATTTACTTTTTACTTTTTATTGTCTTAAATTATTATACCTAAAAAATTACTGTGACACTGTGACATATTTTATATATATGTCATTTCATATTAATATATTACTTCATATATATTTTCATGTATATTAGCTAAGATATTCATTGTGGAAACATTAAATAATTCAGGAGAAATAATTTATTAGTTCCTTTGGTTCAAAAGTAAGAGTGGCAGAGTCTTAACACTCACTCTATAGAGAGTTATACAGAAATGCATAAAGACTAAAAGGCAGTGATAATAGGAGAGAATCTAAGTCCATTTTCCTGGACCTCACATATTTTCTATTTTTTCAACTTGTATAATCTCATTCTCTAGTATACATCTGGCATTTGGGAAATGAGAGAAAATTATCTGTCTTGGGAGCAAAATGACATTGATAAACTTTGCAGATACTTAACTGTCATTTCCCCAACTTAAAGAACTTTTCCTATCTGACACAGAAAATTTAGTAGTTATGAATGAAAAAGGAAAAAAAAAAGAACTTAAAAGAAAATTTCTTAAAAGAAATAGTTTATACTAAAAAATGAGAAGAATGACAAGAAATATAAGATCATCAAAATTACTCAGAAAAATAGAGGATATTCTTTTTTCTTCTATTTTTTTAAATAAACAAATCTGAGTTGTCTCTAAAGGTATAATTAACTGAGATGGAAAAGAGAACACTGCATCAAACTACAAGTAGGTCAGCTCATTTGAGGTCCTCGTCGGCTCTGGCAGGCTCTGACAGCTGGCTAAATATATATATATATATATATATATATATATATATATATATATATATATGTGTGTGTGTGTGTGTGTATATATATATATATATATACACATACAGGTTCCAGTGATTTATTGGTCTTTCTTCCCCTAATGCCTGTTATGTGTATAGAAAAAATTGGAAAAGAAAACCTATAAGTTTTTCCTTTTTGCTTAGGAAAAACCTACACTGGGGACTTGAGTGTAATTATGAAATGGAGTTAGCTGTACCCAAGTTCATGAAACACATTTCTAATTATATTTAAACACAGAGGAACTATGATTGATGAAAGAAAGTTTTGATATTTTCTGATGCTATAGATATTTTACCTAAATTTTACTTCATATAATATTTAATTTCTGACATTTTAAATGTTAAATATAGCTCCCTTTCTCACCAGATAATTAAACACAGAAATGTTGGTATTGCTCCCCTTAAAAATCCTTAAATTTTGCAAGTAATACAACTGTAGAAAAGTAAAGTGACCTGTTTCCAGACATGAGCAAATCCCACCATGCTTGATTCATGAGACTCACCTGACCCATTTCAAGGACATCCAAAACAACTCATCTCATGTGGCTCCCTAAGTAACCAGTTATTTGCCATATTCCACTGGGGGAAGTATGCTTAATTTTATCTTCATTTTGGAAAGCTAAATCCTATACTTTGAACATATTTGAAATATTTTATCTCTGACTTAGGCTTGTGAGTTTTGAGTATTTTGCAATATGCCTATTATCCCATTCTTGGCACTCTTCCAATCCACTTAAACTCGACAGATCATCTCTTTAACTCGTGTCATGTCAGTCTTTGCAGACCCAGCTCAAGTGAAACTGCTACAATAACCTCACTACTTCAAATCACTGCAAATGGGCTTCTGCTCACATCACCCCACTAACGGTACAGATTATTATATTTCTAAGGCCAATGGAAAATATGGCCCATGTATTACTTAAAATTGGCCACAGATGAGACTATTATACTCTGTATCTCATTTATTACTCTTTTTCCTTACATGGCTTCCAAGGAATTACTTCTTTTTGTCTTCAGAGTTCTTTTCTCTAGCCAGTTTCTCCAGAAAAGCTGAAAATAATCTCTGCTTCACATTTGCTCACTCTCTTTGAAATATTTGTATAACCACTATAGGCTGATGACTATAAAATTTATATATTCAACACACACACACACACTTTTATTAGTATTCATCATTATTATCTCATGTGCATATCAAACTCAGTACACTTGAAATTGAGCTAATATTCAAAAAGCACTTATAACAGAACCTGGTCCACAGTAAACAAGTATTTGTTATGTAGAAATACATTTTGCACAGTGGAATGTCTAAAAGTATGCACTTTATAGTTAGCTATGCCAGATTTGAATACTAAGTTTTAATAAATATGATATTATAATACTTGCTTAATACCATTACAGTCTTTATGAAGATGCAATAAAAATCTTATACTGGGCAGCCTACAGAAAATGCCTAGATAGGTTATTATTGTTCTAAATAATACTTTAAAGTAGACTCTATATTCTATTTAATTTTTATCCTACATGTACATGAAATCTCATCCTAATTTTAACATTCTTACTAACACTGCTTTAGATCAAGCCCTTACCATTTGTTGTTTATATTGCTGAAATATTCTTCTAATAAGATCCTTACCATTCAAGTTCAGTTCTCAAAAATTCCATGAGAATATTCTTCTAAAATTCAAAATCAGTCATAACACTTCAATATTTAAATTTATTCATGGTCTTGCATATATTTACTGAATACTTTAAAATTCCTGAGAAAAGCATTCAGGATTTTCTTGTACTTCTCCAAGTTTACTCCCATCACTACTGCTCTTACATTCTATGCTACAACCATACACAATCACTTTTAGTACTCCTGTTGGATCATGTTCACTGTCATGTTTGGGCCTTTTGACATGAAGTACATTCTATCTTGCCTCAAGTTTCTCTTGGTTTGTATAGCACATCATTTTCTTTCCCTTACCATTTTTTTTTTTAATCTTTCAATCTCAATTCTTAACCCCTTTTCTTACATGGTATTCTGAATATTTCCTTACTATAGCACATAATAACCTTTATTTTAACTGTCAGTTCACCTGTCAGAAGTGCAGGGAATATGATTGTCTCTGTATTCTTCATGTCCAGCCCAGGATGTGATGCATTGAATGGCAGTAAGAGTTATGACAGAATATGAGTAAAGTGATATGGAATCTAAACATCATCAATTTTAATCTAAGATCTGTGAAGGTAAGCATTATATATTAGACTTCTTTGTATTCTTTATGGCTTAGAGGCCAATAATAATTTATTAATATTTGCAACTTTTCTTTGATCCTTTTAAATAATTTATTATTCCTTTGTCTTTTACATGATAACAAGGTCTAGCAGGTTGCAACATGTACAGACTTATGGTGGTGTTACGGACTTAAGAAGTAGATTCAGGGGGAAAGGTTAGTCCATTTCTCTCAAGAATACTATTATAATGCCTTTCAATATCTGTCTTAATATCATTGATTCTCTCAACCAAAAACAGTACCACAGTGAACAGAATCTCCCAAAAAAGTTTCTGAAAAGAGCTATTGCTCTTTGAGGAACTAAGTAAATTGATCAATAAGATATTCACAAATTTAAATGCCACATAAACTTTATTAGGTTTTGTTCTAAAAGTTTAATCTAAAGTCTATCTAATTAATGCATGTCATTTTAAATTCTAGGTATTAAAGGCATTAAAAAAATATCCAAGATACCCTAAAAAGTTTCAATAAATTTTATATGTAGGTTTACTCATGGCAAGTTACTTGCCCAAAAAACAAATGAAAATTGCCAAGCACCCTTTGTTCTTTGAAGGAATCAGTTCCTTTCTAAGTATCCAAAGGCTCAGATATGATATAAATATAGCTCCAAATATGACTTTTTCTTGCACACACTACAGAAAATAAAATAATCTTTTAAGATTTTTGTTATTTATTTATTTGACAGACAGAGATCACAAGTAGGCAGAGAGGCAGGCAGAGAGAGGAGGAAGCAGGCTCCCCACTGAGCAGAGAGCCTGATGTGGGGCTGGATCCCAGGACCCTGGGGTCATGACCTGAGCCAAAGGCAGAGGCTTTAACCCACTGAGCCACCCAGGCGCCCCTAAGAGCACTTTTAAAAAACCATGTACCTATATGAATGTAAACTTCCAAAATATTTACTATCTATAAGGACTATGAAAACTATTCTGTCTACTTTAAATATTCAAGACATTCTCTAACTCAGGTGTTAGCAAACTATGGCCCATATTCCAAATATAGTCCATTGCTTGTTTTTATAAAGTCTACTATACCATAGTTATACCCATTTCTTTGTATTATCTATGGGTGCTTTCTCAATATGATGGGAGAACTGAGTATTTGCAGAATCATACAACTCTCAAAGCGCAAAATATTTACCATCTGACACTTAGAAAAAAATTTTCCTGATCCCTGCTAAAACTCTTACAATAAATTTATTACAACATAGCTAATCGAACCTTCGCAAAGTCTTCCCAAACCACAACATCATCTAATAGAGATGTCCAAATATTTTTACATGACGACACATATGCATACACACATGACAAATGTACATACACATGTGTGTACATTTATGTACAGTACTTTAAAAAAATCTGGCCACATAGAAACATTTTTACCATGACAAAACAAATTGTCAGGGTCCTTTGACAGCGAATAAGAAAGTCACATGAGATACTCAGGGACTGACCCATCTTTGAATAAGTGACATGGAAGAGCTATCTTAGCTTATAAAATTATGAAATTCATATTTGATTAGTACAAAAAAAGAATTACATAATTTAGCCCAAGAGTATGTTTTAAAAACAAGGGTTAGGTCAATTTAGAAAGGGTTGGAAAAGGGAAAATGAAAGAAGGAGAAATATCAGACCAAGATACAGTAACACAGCCTGAAATCTGAATAGTGATAGTGGTTTTTAGCCTGAAAATTTTTTAAAACATGGATAGGATCCATGCAATAGTGGTTCTTAATAAATTCTATGTCAGATAAAAAAGACCTATAATCCTTGAGAGGTAAAAAGTAAAGGAAGTGAGTCCAAAATTTTTTTCAGTTGTTCTGAAAAGTTATTTTCTTTCTTTCTTTCTTTCTTTCTTTCTTTCTTTCTTTCTTTCTTTCTTTCTTTCTTTCTTTCTTGACAGAGAATGTGTGAACATGAGCAGTGGGAAGGGGAAGAAGGTGAGAGAGAATCTTAAGGAGGCTCAATGCCCAGCATGGGCCCTACATAGGACTTGAACTCACAACCCTGAAACATGATCTGAGCCAAAATCAAAAGTCAGACACTTAAGTGATTGAACCACCCAGCTCCCAATGTCCTTCTTAAGTCTTGCAGAGGAAGGGCAAACACAGGCTAACCCGCAGTCTACATGAGTTATGAGATGAGACTGGCTTTTTATAAGGGCTAAGGCAAGTAGAGTTCCCAAGGCATAGTCCTGCCAGGGACAGAACTATGAAGACTTTGAAGAGTTCTCTTAGCATTCAGTTGAATACCTCATTAACTCATGTATATAAAATAACTAGCCAAGACCAGAAGAAAACAAAAACAAATAAACAAAAAAAGATTAGAGAGGGAAAACAAACAAACAAACAAACAAAAAAACAAACAACCTCCTTTAATTTACCAAATGGCAGTGACTGGGGGGCTGTCCTCACTTGTCAGAGTAGAAACTCTGAGCACTTATAAACATTGGATAAAGTAATCAGGAAAGTTTAGTTTAATAAAGGAAAATTAGCTGTAGATCCAATACTGCTCTTGTTTTACCCAAAAAAGCTTAAAAGAAAGACTCTAAAGCATCACCAACCATGTCCCAGAACAAACTTCAAAAATATTTAAACAAATATAATACTATTCACAAACAATGTAAAATTCATAATATGTGACAACTGAATATAAAAAGCAACAACAACAAAATTATTACCAGGTACCATAAAACCAAGACTCAAGCTACAAGGAGAAAAAAATACCAATCATTTGAAAATTGTCCAGCAATGAATATATGAGAATTACCAGATGTGTGCACTAAAGTAGTTGTTAAAACTGATTTTCATGTTGAAAAATTAGAGGAAAGATTGCACACATTGTTTTTGTTTTTGTTTTTAGGATTTATTTATTTGAGAAAGAGAGAAAAAGGGAGAAGGCCAAAGAGAGAGAATCCTGAAGCAGACAAGCCACTGAGCACAGAGCCTTATGGGTGCTCGCTCAATCCCGGGACACTGAGATCATGATCTGAAGTAAAATCAAGAGACAGCTGCCTAACTGATTCAGCCACTCAGGTGCCCCAAGATCACACATGTTAAATAGAAACATGACAAACATGAATAAACATCAAAACAAACTTTTAAAGAGGAAAATTATGTTCTGAGATAAAAAATGCTTTAGAGAGATTAATGCTGGTTAAATACCACAGAAGCGCATTATCAATAAACCTGAAGGCACTAGAATAGAAAATACAAAAAATGAAACACAGAAGGGGGAAAAAAAAAACCAAACAAACTGGAAAATAAGAGAACCAAAAGTGAGGGAGATGCAGAAACAGTTTTGAAATAAATTATGCTAAAATTTTTCCAAGTTTTATGAAAAGTAAAATCTTACTGAATCAAAAGCCAAATGAATCACAAGCACAAGAAAAAAAAATAAAGAAACAAAGGAACATCATAATCCAATTACTTAAAAATCAGTGACAAAGATAAAATTTTATAGTTTTCAGTACATAGGTCTTTTACCTCCTTGGTTAAATTTCCCGAGGTATTTTATTCTTTTTTATTCACTTGCAAATGGAATTGCTTTCTCAATGTCTCTGATAGTTTATTGTTTGTATATAAAAATGCAATAGATTTCTCTATAACTTTGTATCCTACAACTTTACTGTATATGGTAAGTTCTAACGTTTTTTTTTGTGAACTCTTTATGCATAATTTTCTACATATAATATCATGTCTTCTGCAAATAGTGACAATTTGACTTTTTCCTTTTTAATCTGGATGTCTTTTATTTCTATTCCTATCTAATTGTTCTGGCTGGAATTTCCAATATTATGCTAAATAAAAGTAGTAAGAGTAGGACTTTCATCCTATCACTGTAGAGTATTATGTTAGGTATCTTATTACATATGGTCTTTATCCTGTTGAGGTAAGTTCCCTTTATATCTTCTTTGTCAAGAGTTTGTAATCATAAATGGATGTTGAATTTTATCTAATTATTTTTTGGACACCTAATAAGATGGTCATTTTTTTTTTATCCTTTTGTTACTGTGGTGTATCACATTGATTTATTTGCAGATGTTGAACCATCTTTTGTTCCTTGGAACAACTCCCACTTGATTATGGTGTATGATCGTTTTAATGTATTGTTGAACTTGGTCTGCTAATATTTTGTTGAGGGTTTTTATTCTATGTTTGTAAGGCATATTGGCCTCTATTTTTTTTTTTCCCTTGTTTTAACATTTGTCTGTTGCTGGTACAGGGTAATGCTGGCCTTGTGAAATGAGTTCATAAGTGCTTTTTCTTCTATTTTTGTACGAGTTTTGGATGTATTGATACTTATTCTTTGAATGGTGAAATTTAGAAAAGCTTCTTAGTCCTGGACTTTTGTTGGAAGGTTTTTGATCAGTGAGTTAATCTTCTTATACTAATCAGTCTGTTCAGATTTTCTATTTCTTCATGATTCACTATTGGAAAGTTACATGTTTCTAGAAATGTTTCTATTTCTTCTAGGTTGTCTGATTTGTTGCAATGAAATTATTCATAGTTGTCTCTTATGATCTTTTTCTTTCTGTGGTATGAGTTTAAACATTCTTTCATTTATGATTTTTAAAAAAATTATTTATTTATTTATTTATTTGCTGAAGAAGTCCTTCCTTGTTTAACTAAAGATTTGTCTCTCTCTTTCTCTTTCTATGTTTTGTTTTGTTTTGTTTTTTTAACTTTACAAGAACCACTTCTGGGTTTCATTGATCTTTCTTAAAGTTTTCTTAGTCTCTATTTTATTTATTTCTGCTTTGAACCTTGTTATTTACTTTCTTCTATTAACTTTAGACCCTCCCCCCCCCCCAGTATTACAATAGTATAAAGTTAGGTATTTGAGATTTTTTTTTGTTTCTCTTTTTAAAAATTTTATTTATTTATTTGAGAGAAAATGAGAGAGCAAGCATGAGGGGGAATAGGAATAGAGGGAGAAGAAGAAGCAGACTCCCTGATGAGTAGGAAGCCTGATATGGGGCTCGATACTGGGACCCTGGAAACATGACCTGAGTTGAAGGCAGACACTTAATGGACTGAGCCACTGAGGTGCTGTTTGTTTGTTTCTTGTGGTAGCATTTATTTCCATGAGCTTCATCTTAGAACTGCATTTGCTGCATTTTTAAGCTTTGATATATTATATTTAAAGACTATATGACATTGATGAAAGAAATTTAAAAAGAAAACACACAAATAAATGGGAAGATATTGTGCACTCATGGATTAAAGGAATGCTGTTAAAATGTCCGCATATCCATAGCAATCTGTAGATTCAATGTAATTCCTATCCAAATACTAATGGAATTTTTCAGAGAAATGCAACAAACTAATCTACCCAAGGTCAGATACTAGTATGTAGTATTTAATCAAGATAGATTTATCTAATCTAACATTTGGTACATTCTTACAAAAAACATTAAAGTATGATCCAAAAGCAAATATTGGCTAAATTTAACTTCATCAAGTGTAATTAAATTAATTGACAAAATAATAAAATCATTAGCACAGACTGCAAGAAACTATTTGCAAATCACATATGCAATAAAAGACTTGTATCCAAGATCAAAAGCTTCTTCACAGCAGGACACAGTCAGCGAAACAAAGCAGCAACCCACGGAATGGCAGAACATATTTGCAAATGACACTACAGACAAAGGGCTGATATCCAAGATCTATAAAGAATTCCTCAAACTCAACATACACAAAACAAATAGTGATATCAAAAAATGGGCAGAAGACATGAGCAGACACTTCTCCAAAGAAGACATACAAATGGCTAAAAGGCCCATGAAAAAAATGTTCCTCATCATTAGCCATCAAGGAAATTCAAATCAAATTCAGGGAATTTTCAGGGCATTTCAGGGTATTTTAAAATCAGAACCACATTAGATACCACCTTACACCAGTTAGAATGGCCAAAATTAACAAGAGGGTAAACAAGAAGTGTTGGAGAGGATGTGGAGAAAGAGGAACCCTCTTACACTGTTGGTGGGAATGCAAGTTGGTGTAGCCACTTTGGAAAACAGTGTGGAGATTCCTCAAGAAATTAAAAATGAGCTTCCTTATGACCCTGCCATTGCACTACCGGGTATTTACCCCAAAGATACAGATGTAGTGAAAAGAAGGGCCATCTGTACCCCAATGTTCATAGCAGCAATGGCCACAGTTGCCAAACTGTGGAAAGAACCAAGATGCCCTTCAATGGACAAATGGATAAAGAAGATATGGTCCATATGTACAACAGAGTATTATGCCTCCACCAGAAATGATGAATATCCAGCTTTTATATCAGCATGGA
The DNA here is from genome assembly GCF_009829155.1 of Mustela erminea. Lineage (NCBI taxonomy): Eukaryota > Metazoa > Chordata > Mammalia > Carnivora > Mustelidae > Mustela > Mustela erminea. The sequence continues at coordinate 56,075,054 of NC_045625.1, forward strand.
TGGGACTGGAAGAGATTATGCTGAGTGAAATAAGTCAAACAGAGAAAGTCAATTAACATATGATTTCACTTACTTGTGGAGCATAAGGAATAACACAGAGGACATTGGGAGATGGAAAGGAGAAGTGAGTTGGGGGAAATTGGAAGGGGAGACAAACCATGAGAGACTGTGAACTCTGAGAAACAAACTGAGGGTTTTGGAGGTGAGGGGGTGGGGGTTTGGGTGAGCCTGGTGGTGGATATTATGGAGGGCATGTACTGGATGGAACACTAGGTATGGTGCATAAATAATGAATTTTGGAACACTGAAAAGAAATGAAATAAAGTAAAATGATTTAAAAAAGAAAAAGATGTTATCCAGACCATACCAAAAAAAAGTAAACCAAATAAATGGCCAAACTTAAGCAAATAGTTTCCCAAACAGAATACATAGATAGTATATAAGCAGATGAAAAAATTGTTCAATATCATTAGCCATTAATGAAATAGAAATATGACCCAAAATTAAATATCACTACACATTTATTAAAATAGATAAAAGAAAAATATTGAAAATATCAGATCCTTAGGAAGATATGGAGCAAATTAGTTTCTCATATTTTTTGGTGTGAATGAGAAATTGTATAGTCACACTGGAAATTAATTTCATAATTTCTTCCTTCCTTCCTTTCTTCCTTCTTACTTCCTTCTTTCCCTTCTTTTCTTTTTTTTTTTTTTAAGTTTGATGATTTTTTAAAATACTTTTTACACTTACCACATAACCTAATAATCATTCTTCTGGGTATTTCTCCAAGAAAAATGGAACTATATAATTAAGGGGGAAACCCTTTGTATAAGAATATTCATAGTAGCTGAATTCCTTTTTTTTCCCCCAAAGATTTTATTTATTTATTTGACAGAGAGAGATTACAAGTAGGCAGAGAGGCAGAGAGAGAGGAGGAAGCAGGCTCCCTGCCAAGCAGGGACCTGAACCCAATCCCAGGACCCTGAGATTATGACCTGAGCCAAAGGTAGAAGCTTAACCCACTGAGCAACCCAGGCACCCTAGTAGCTGAATTCTAATAAGCAAAAACTTAAAAGAAAATTGAAGTTGGTGAAAAAATAATGGTGTCCATACAACAGAATATTATTCAGGACTAAAAGAAAAGAGAGACTTTTCATATATACAACAACTTAGATGAATCTCAACAGCACTATGGTGGAAAAAGCTAAACTTAATAAGTTACATTTTTAAAATGACAAAATTATAGTACTGAACTGATAAATGCTTGTTAACAGTTAGGTTTGAAGAGAGAGTTGGATTAAAATAGGGAAGTCTAAGCAATATAAATTTTTCTGTGGTGACAGAACAATAAGGGGTACTGATTGTGGTGGTGGTTATCCATGATATAATGCCGTAGCACTATACACAGAATAAAAAAAAAAAATAATAAAATAAAAGCATTAAAATTGATAAAATCTGAATGTATGCACAGTATTTTACCAAAGTCAATGTCTTGGTTACAATAAATGTATTTTGGTTACATAAGTTGTTATCACTAGGGAATGTGGTTAAGGGGTAGATGGGAACTCTGTACTACTTTTCAGCTTCTACTGAGTATAAAATGATTTCAAAACATTAACTGGTCTATAGATTTATGCTTAACATTTCTCTTATTGTAGTGGTTCATTTATTTACAATATAGCACAACTATGTTATTTTAAATCAGAAACTCTATTGTTGATTTTTTCTTTTTTTAAATATTTTTGTCTTCTAGGGCAGCTGGGTGGCTCAGCTAGTTAAGCGACTGCCTTTGGATCAGGTCATCATTCCAGAGTTCTGAGATCGAGTCCTACATCGAGTTTCCAGCTCCAAAGAAAGTCTGCTTCTCCCTCTAACCTCTCCTATTAAGCTCTGTCTCACTCTCTCTCTAGCAAATAATAAATAAATAAATAAATAAATAAATAAATAAATAAATAAATATTTTTGTCTTCCATGCACATAAAGCCAACATGCTATTTCTCACATACATGTTTCTAGTCAGTAAAAGCCTTGGTCTAGCATATTGAATTATTTATTTATCTTTCACACAGTAGTTTTAGATTTCCCTGAATTGCTGCTACAAACACACTTTCATCATTCTTGCTTAAATTTGAACATTCCTGACAGTTCTACTCTTTTAAAGTCATACTGATTTAAACTCTGAGACATATAAACCATAGGATTCTAGGACATCTCTAGAGCTTAACACTTATCATTTTTATTTACTTGACTCCCCATAGTTCAGAAGATTCCCTTAGTGGAAGTGTAAGCCTAAGATGTCTGTGGCAGTAATTGATTTCAGAATCAAATGCCAGATTTATATTGATTATTACCATAAAACCAATCATGATCATTGTGACTTTTATACAAGTTGGTTAATTTTATATGGCATATCACACTAACCCAGAATAATGAGAAGTGACAGCCTATCTGGATCAAAATGATTGTTTGATCTCCCAATAAAGTAAAAAATAACACCTGTCACCACTGTAGCAAATTAGGTAATATGGCAGAACCAAGGAGTTTGGATAAAACCATGACTATAGGTCAAAGTTAGAAATAGATGAAAGAATGGCATATTGTAAATTATGACTTATTAATGGTAAGTAAAAATTATTAGCAATAACTGTTTATTACTTTCTAAGAAATTACATGCTCATTGATTTTATTTTTAAATATTGTGTCCTGACTGTATCCAACATTATGCAGGTGGTTGAAACAGTGATTATCAAACTGGGAGTTTACATTTATATTCAACAAGGATAAGGAACCAATCCTTAAGTGTAGGATGATATTTTAATAAAGTCTAATAATATTAGGCATAAAATAAACCAATAACCTATAGCCAATAAATGCATCTTGCAGTTTAGTCCCTATAACAATATAAACTATATTTAAAAAAAAAAAAACCTGCAAAGTCTGGAATTCTAACCACTGAGAGATGTCAGCATAACTGAGCTCAAGAATAATCTCTTCTGAGGGCTCTCTATGCCCTCAAACAGAAATAAAATTCTTGACTCTCTACCCCCCGATACACTTTTAGCATATGCTAAATTTTTTTGAAACTGCTTAATTGTCTCATAGTTATTTGAGATTCCCTTGAGAAAAATAATTTTGTGTTGGTTTGCTAAATGTTCACAGCATTTAACACAATTTCTGAGACAAAGCAAGAGCTGATACAAATTTTCTCTGAAGTAAATAAGTATACATCCAGAATATGCCAATGGGGAGAAAAGAGTAAAGAATTCAGAAGGGACTAGAAAATGTAATACTAAATATAATGCAATACTACAATAATCATTCCATGAGTAATTGATGAATGCTGGAAGAGGTGTACTAAGTGTATTTCCTAATTAGTACATGTAGTCAGGGTAATCAAACAGATTGTATAAATTGATATAATACATTGTTTTTTAAAAAATTATGTACAAAAACAAGGAAAATGAAAACAAATGGAAGTAAAAATATGGAAAATATTTTTTTTTTACTTAAATACAAAATCAGGAATCCATTTTTTTACATTTAAATTCCACTTAGTTAATATAAAGTGTAATATTATTTTCAGGCATACAATATACTGATTCGACAATTCCATACATCACCTGGAGCTCATCACTCATCACAGCAAATGCACTCCTTAAACCTCATCACCTATTTACCCCATTCTCCCACCCACCTCCTCTCTGATACCCATTAGTTTGTTTTCTACAATTAAGAGTCTTTTTCTTGATTTACCTCTCTCTCTTTTTTCCCCCATTGCTCATTTCTTTTGTTTCTTACATTCCACATATGAATGAAATCATATGTTATTTGTCTTTCCTGACTTATTTTGCTTAGCATAACACTCTCTGATGATTATAGCAGAATTATCTACAACAGTCAAATTATAGAAATAGCCTGAGTGTCTATCAACTGATGAATGAATAAAGATATGGTATGTATACATAATGGAATATTAGCTATAAAAAAGAATGAAATGTTGTAAATGGCAATTACATGGATGGAGCTAGAGAGTATTATGTAAAGCAAAATAAGTCAGAGGAAAACGTGTATTTAAGGCATAAAAATCTGCAAGAAAATGCCTTTCACTCTAATAACAAAAATATTCTAGGGATGCCTGGGTGGCTCATTTAGTTAGAGCATCTATGTTTAGCTCAGGTCATGATCTCAGAGTCCTGGGATCAAGCCCCATATCAACTCCCTGCTTAGGAGGGAATCTACTTCTTCCTTTCCCTCTACCTCTCCCTCTCCTTGTTCTCTCTCTCTCTTTCTCTCTTTCTCAAATACTTAAATAAAATCTTAAAAATAAGTTAGATACTCTAAAAAATGGTTTTTGAGCCCCTCAGACAGCTGAGGTCACAATGCTTACTGAATTCTAACGGTCAATAAACACCTCCATGAAGACTAGGCATAGAATGAATTAATATAATATTTTAGAATCACTGGAAACCATGAATAAAGGTAGTCTGCACTTTCTCATTTTTTCTATACTTCCAAGAAGGAGTCATGAGAAACAAGAAGGTAGGGTTGGAGACTTGATAAACAGCTTCTCCCATGACACATGAATGCAGAGCCTACTACGATTTGAGGGGAAACTGGATAATCTTAAGATAACTATAAGCACTTTAGACAATATATTAGTATAAGGTATTGGTGAGTACTACGCAGAAGAAAAAGGTACAAGGGCACTAACCTTTCTCTGTTACAAAACAAAGGATAGCTCCTGGTGGCACAGTGATGCGAAAGCAGCCTGAGTCTCAACCTTCCTTGATAGCAGGCAGATGTAGGCTGCTATTGTGGGAGGGACAGGAAGTCTGATGTACTAGCCTTGGCAATAAGTAGGAGAGCAGAAATTGTTTGTCATTCGGGAAAGAGAGAGAGAGAGAGAGAGAGAGAGATGAGAAGTTCCCATCTCTGAGGTACAGATGCACAGGACATATCTAAGACTAAGGAAGTAGAATAATCAAGATTACCCCATTTCTACACTGAAGTGGCAAGCTATCGTAATCTATTGCAAAGGGAAGGACAAGAATGGTGGGTGGATCACACCTATGATTTGAGCATGCTAAAATCTGAAAACAGGCATATTGAGATAAACTCTGGTATTCCAGTCCTCACAGTAAGTCCAAGACAGTGGCCAACAATTTCTGTAGGTATTTGAGGCTTCTTTGCTCACTAGGTAACCATAGTGACAATACTCAAAGATCAACTATAGTCTATATTGACTTAAACCCCACAATATAATGTTCTGGAAAAAAGAAAAAAGAGGGGGGCACCAGGGTAGCTCAGTGGGTTGGGCCCCTGCCTTCAGCTTGGGTCATGGTCTCAGGGTCCTGGGATCGAGCCCCGCATCATGCTCTCTGCTCAGCGGGGAGACTGTTTTCCCCTCTTTGCCTGCCTCTCTGCCTACTTGTGGTCTCTATGTCTGTCAAATAGGTAAATAAAACCTTTAAAAAAAAAGTAACCTAATTCTTTGCATAAATATTATTCACATCTGATTTCATTGTTCTTTTATCCAAAAGGACTGGATTCAATGAAAAGAAATTCTATAAGAGTCTTTTTGTTTTAAGTCCAACATGTAACAAGCCTGGAGCCTGTCATTTCTGTCCTTACAATACCACCACCAACAACAACCTGAACAAACTGAAAATTAAAATTAGAATTAAAATTAAAAAACACTACCACCAACAACCACCTGAGCAAACTGAAAATTAAAATTAAAATAATAATAATAATAAAAAAAACCACCACCAATAACAGCAACATTTCTTCTACTGTCAGAGAATCAATGTCATAGGGAAATCCTCAGGCTCAGAACTGGAAGAGACAAGTACATACAGCATCTCAATCAATATCTGCTTAGCTGGAGCAAAAGGTGATAGGCCCAGTAACTGTTAATAAAACTTAAGTGGTGATTTTGAGTAATTTCTATATGCTGAACATGGCATTACTTGAGAGAAAATTCATGGAGATTTCAGGTTTGTGGGCTTTACTCATTTCCATGGCTTTTAGCTCCAGGAACCCCAAAAGATTCTCATGGTAAAAATCCAAGTAATTAATATTCCATTGTCATTCTGTCAAAACAAAAGGAAGAATAAGGCTTATGAAATACTCCCAAGTTCCTTCTTCATAACAAAGGCCTACTCTCCTACAAACTATCAATACTCACACTCAAATTGCGAGAAATAATTGATCATAATAGGCCCTTATCTATTAAGTAAATTAAGTGAATTATTAATAACTGTTAAAAATTAAACTATATTTCTCTTCCAGAACACAGAAGTAGAGATAAATGTTCTCACTTGGAAACATACCTATAAGTTTAGTGTTCCTCAAATACCAAAATCTGATGAAAACATTGCAAAAAATTAAACTATAGACCAATAACTCTCAGAAACATATATACAAGAATCTTAACCAAGTCTCAGGAAATCAAATTCAACAATGAATAAAAAATTAAACACCTTAATCAAGTGGAATTTATGCCAGGTATGTAAAGGTAGTTTGACATTTGAAAATCAGTACAATTTACCACATTATCAGTTAAAGAAGAAAAGTCATATGACCATATCAATTCATGAAGAAAAAGCACTTGACAAAATCCAACATTCAGTCATCAAAAACATTCTCAGCAAAGTAAGAATAAGTAAGAACTTTCTTATCTTGATAAAGCACATCAGCAAAAAAAAAATACAGCTACAGTACACTTAATGCTAAGAAACTGGACACTTTTCTCCTAAGATCAGAAAGAATACAAGAATGTAATTTCTTATGAGTTCTGTTTGATATCACAGTGTATGTTCCAGTTGTGCAATAAAATAGTAAAATAAAATACAGCTTATACCAATTCGAAAAGAAGAAATAAAACTGGCTTTAATTGTACATGACATGGTTGTCTATATAGAAAATCATAAAGATATTACGGTATTGATGAAAGAAAAGAATTGTAGGTCAGTGGAACAGAATAGAGAGACCAGAAAAAGACTCACAAGAATAGAGTTAGCAGAACTTTTACTACAAAATAAAGACAATGCAATGAAAAAATGATAGACTTTACAAAAAATGGGTTTTAGGGTGGGGAGAAAAAGATGGTGGAGGAGTAGGGGACCCTATTTCAACTGGTCCCTAAATTGAGATGGATAACTACCAGACCATTCTGAACACCCACAAAATCAGCCTGAGATGTAAGATATAGCTGGATCTCTACAAACAGAATATCTCCGATGGTTGGTCTTGAGGTATGAAGCAGGGAGCTGTGATTCTGTAGGCAGATATCAGAAGATAAACAGAAAGAGGGAGCCTCTGTGAACTTGTGCCAGGAAGGCAAAAGCTTCCCATGCTAAGGACCGGGCAGAGACTCACTGATCAGTAGTGTTGGGGAAGGGACTTTAGGGTAGCCTCCCAGACTGAAACCTGAGCTACAGGTGTGTGCATGTGAATGGAGAGTGGCTTGTGGTTTTAGAAGCACAAAGGGCAGAGATGTAACCAGCCCTGGGAGCAACAGCTGAGAGTGCTACTGTGGGGTGCACAACCAGGAGACTGTAGTTTTTAGCAGCACAGAAACAAAGAGAACATGGTCTGGAGAGCTCACTGAAGAGCAAACTGCAATCTCTCTCTTCTGAGACAGAGATTTGGATGCAGTCACTTCTGCTCTGACTCTCAGAAGAGATCCAGAAAGCCACAAGGGGAAGCAGTCAGGGCACAAAAGCCCCCCAAACCAGTTTTCAGTGATCCCAGTCCCCTCCAACATGGGTGTAGGGCAACCCTACCCAAACAACTCAGGACAACTCTTACCTGAGTAACAGCTCAGCAGGCCCCTCCCCTAGAAGACAGGCAGAAGAACAAGAGGCCAAAAACTCTAAGGTCCCTATAAAACAGGTGCACCTTGCTTGGATTATGGTTAATACTTTGGACTCTTTGCATTCTCTCAAACACCCTTCAACAGAATGATTGAGAGGAGGAACCACAACAAAGGAAAGGATCAGAGACTTTACCCTCTGGAACAGAACTCATGGATATGGATATAACCAGGACATCAAAAATAGACTTCAGAGTAAAAAATTATGAAGTCATCTATACTTAAGAAAAATATTAATAATAATATGAAATCTCCAAGGGTAGGAATGAGAGCTAATCAGGCTGAACTTAAAAATGGTATGGACAAAACACAGTCTAAACTGGATACTCTGACTGCCAGGTTAAACAAGGCAGAAGAACAAATAGTGAGATAGATGATAAGACTATAGAAAAGGAGGAAACTGAAGTGGCATGGGAAAAACATTAAAGCCCAAGGGATCAAATTGAGAAACACTAATGACTGTGAAACATTCCAATATCAGAATTACTGGGATCCCTGAGTGCATGAAGAGAGAGAGCCATCTAGAAGATATATGTGAGCAAACCATAGTGGAGAATGTCTTTAATCTGGAGAAAGAAACAAACATTCTTGTCCAAGAGGCAGACAGGACCCCTCCCAAGATCCATGAAAACAGACCAACACCATCACATATAACAGTATAATTCAAAAATCTTAGCTCCAAGGAAATAACCTTGAAAGTGGTGAGGTGGGAGAGATGTCTTACATACAGAAGGGATATCATTAGAATAATGACAGACCTGTCCACAGAGACCTGGCAAGTCAGAGAGGGCTGGCAAGACATATTCAGGGTATCAACAAGAACTCGAGTATACAAACTAAGAAAGAACTGACGGAAAAAAAAATAAATAAACATAAGCCATGGAGGAATTGAGAAATAATTAAGATTAAAGATTAGAAACCAGAAATACAGTATAGCAGATCAATGAAACTAGAAGCTGGTTCTTTGAAAAAATTAATAAGATGGATAAACCACTGGCCAGGCTTATCCAGAAGAAAACAGAAAGGACCCAAATTAATGAGATTATGAATGAAAGGGGAGAGATCATGACTAACACCAAGGAAATAGAAACAATTATTAGAAATTATTACCAATAACTATATGCCAATAAATTAAGCAAACTGGAAGAAATGGATGCCTTCCTGGAAACCTATAAACTACCATGATTGATGGGGCGCCTGGGTGGCTCAGTGGGTTAAAGCCTCTGCCTTCGGCTCAGGTCATGATCTCAGGGTACTGAGATCAAGCCCTACTTTGGGCTCTCTGCTCGGCAGCGAACCTGCTTCCTCCTCTCTCTCTCTCTGCCTGCCTCTCTGCCTACTTGTGATCTTTCTCTCTCTGTGTCAAATAAATAAAGTCTTTAAAAACAAACAAACAAACAAACAAAAAAACTACCATGATTTAAACAGGAAGAACTTGACAATCTGAATAGACCAGTAACCAGTAATGGAATTGAAGCAGTGATCAAAAACTTTCTAAAGAACAAGAGTCCGAGGTCTGATGGATTCCTGGGGGAATTCTGCCAAACATTCAAAGAAGAAATAATACCTAATCCTCTGAAGCTGTTTCAAAAAATATAACCAGAAGTAAAACTTCCAAACAGGCTAGCATTGCCTTGATTCCAAAACCAGCTGAAGACCCCAACAAAAAGGAGAATTACAGGCCAATATCCTCGATGAATATGGATGCCAAAATTCTCAACAAGATCCTAGATAATAAGATCCAACAGTACATTTAAAAAATTATCCACCACGACCAGGTAGGATTTATTCCTGAGATGCAAGGCTGGTTCAACATTCACAAACTAATCAGCATGATAGAACACATTAATAAGAGAAGATACAATAACCATATGATTTCCTCTCAATTGATTCAGAAAAAGCATTTGAAAAAATACAATATTTCTTTCTGATTAAAGCTCTTCAGAGTGTAAGGATAGAGGGAACATTCCTCAACTTCATAAAATTCATCTATGAAAGCACACAACAAATATTGTTCTCAGTGGGCAAAGTTTGAGAACCTTTCCCTTAAGGTCAGGAACACAAGGATGCCCACTCTCACCACTATTGTTCAATATAGTAATAGAAGTCCTAGTTACAGCAATCAGACAATGAAAGGAAATAAAAAGTATTCAAAGTGGCAAAGAAAAAAAAATCAGACTCTCTTTTTTTGAAAATGATTTGAAACTTTCTGTGGAAAATGCAAAATACTCCATCCCCAAATTACTAGAACTCCTTCAGTACATCAATTCAGTATAATTCAGAACATCAATTCAATAATGTGACAGGAAACAAAATCCATGCACAGAAATCAGTTGCTTTTTTATACACCAACAATGTAATTGTGAAAAGAAAAATTAGGGAATCAATTCAACTTTCAATAGCGCCAAAAATCACAAGATACCTTGAAGTAAGCCTAACTAAGGAGGTGAAGGATCTATTTTCGAGGAACTACAGAACACTCATGAAAGAAATTGAAGAAAACACAAAAAGATGGAAAAACATGCTATGCTCATGGATCAGAAGAATAAACATTGTTAAAATGTCTATCCTCCCCAGAGCAATCTATACTTTCAAAGCCATCCTGATCAAAATACTACTGGCATTTTTCAAAGTGCAGGAACAAATAATCCTAAAATTTTGTGGAAACAGAAAAGACCCCGAATCATCAAGGAAATGTTGAAAATAAAAACAAAGCTGGGGCATCATGTTGCTGTATTTCAAGTTGTATTACAAAGCTGTGCCAGCTTTTGTGCCAGAGTAGTACTGATACAAAACAGACACATAGATCAATGGAACAAAATAGAGAAGCCAGATATGGTCCTTTAACTCTTTGGTCAACTGTTCTTCAAAAAGAGAGAAAAAATATCCTATGGGGGGAAAAAAAAGACAGTCTCTTCAATAAATGGTGCTGGAAAAGCTGGACAGCTATGTACAGAAGAATGAAACTCAAATATTCTCTTATCATATACAAAAATAAACTCTAAATGGATGAAAGACCTAAATGTGAGACAGGAATCTATCAAAATTCTAGAGGAGAAAATAGGCAGTAACGTCTTCGAACTGGCCACAACAACTTCTTTCAAGATATATCTCCAAAGACAAGGGAAACAAAATTGAAAATGAACTTTTGGTATTTCATCAGGATCAAAAGCTTCTGTACAGCAAAGGAATTAGTCCCATCATTTTCTCCCATGGAATGGGAGAAGACATTTGCAAATGACACTACAGATAAAGAGCTGGTTTTTAAGATCTATAAACAACTTCTCAAACTCAACACCCAAAAAACAAATAACCAAATAAAAAAATGGGCAGAAGACATGAACAGACACTTCCCCACAGAAGACATACAGATGGCTAACAGGCACATGAAAAAAATGTTGCTCATCATTAGTCATCAGGGAAATTCAAATCAAATTCAGGGAATTTTCAGGGAATTTCAGGGTACTTTAAAATCAAAACCACATTAGATACCACCTTACACCAGTTAGAATGGCAAACATTGAGAAGGCGAGAAACAACAAATGTTGGTGAGGATGTGGAGAAAGGGAAACCCTCTAACACTGTTGGTGGGAATGTAAGCTGGTACAGCCCCTTTGGAAAACAGTGTGGAGGTTCCTCAAAAATTTAAAAATAGAGCTACCCTATGACTTAGCAATTGCACTACTGGGTATTTGCCCCAAAGATACAGATGTAGTGAAAAGAAGGGCCACATGCACCCCAATATTCATAGCAACAATGTTCACAATAACCAAACTGAGGAAAGAACTTAGATGACCTTCCACAAACAAATAGATAAAGAAGATGTTTTCCTTAAATATAATGAAATATTACTCAGCCAATAAAAATGATGAATATCCAACTTTTTCATCAACATGGATGGGACTGGAGGAGATTATGCTGAATGAAATAATTCAATCAGAGAAAATCATTTATCATATGGTTTCACTTACTTGTAGAATTTAAGGAATAACATGGAGGATATTAGGAGAAGGAAAGGAAAAATGAAGGGTGGGAAATGAGAGGGGGAGACAAACCATGAGAGTCTATGGACTCGGAGAAACAAGGGTACGGTTTTAGAGAGAGGGTGGGTATGGGGATGTGTTGGCCCAGTGATGGTTATTAAGGAGGGAACTTACTATATGGAGCACGGGTGTATATATAAACAATGAATCTTGGAACACTACAATAAAAACTAATGACATAGTGTTTGGTGACTAAATAACATAATAAAAAACAATACAAAGGGAGGAGGAGTCAAGATGGCGGTGAAGTAGCAGGCTGAGACTACTTCAGGTAGCAGGAAAACAGCTAGATAGCTTATCTAAAGATTGCAAACACCTACAAATCCAATGGGAGATGGAAGAGAAGAAGAACGGCAATTCTAGACAGAAAATCAACCACTTTCTGAAAGGTAGGATAGGCAGAGAAGTGAATCCAAAGTGACAGGAAGATAGACCACGGGGGGAGGGGCCGACTCCCTGCAAGCGGCGGAGCAACGGAGCACAAAATCAGGACTTTTAAAAGTCGGTTCCGCTGAGGGACATCGCTCCAGAGGCTAAACAGGGGTGAAGCCTATGCAGGGTCAGTGTGGCCTCAGGTCCCACAGGGTCACAGAAGGTTCGGGGGGTGTCTGAGTGTCACAGAGCTTACAGGTATTAGAATAAGGAAGCCAGCTACAGAGACAGAGCCAACCTTGAACCGGTCAGAGGCTCGGTGAGCTCAGAGCGTGGCCGGAGGCCAGGGAGACGGGAGTAATTGGGGGCAGTTCTCTGAGGGCGCACTGAGGAGTGGGGACCCGAGTTCTCGGCTCCTCCGGGCCAGAGACTGGGAGGTCGCCATTTTCTTTCCCGTCCTCTGGAACTCTACGGAAACCGCTCAGGGAACAAAAGCTCCCAATAGCAAACCCAAGCTGATTACTCAGCCCGGCCCCAGGTAAGGACGGTGCAATTCCGCCTAGGGCAAAGACACTTGAGAATCACTACAACAGGCCCACACCCCAGAAGATCAACAAGAAATACATCCAGAACCAAGTTCACCTACCAAGGAGTGCAGTTTCAATACCAAGGAGAGCAGCGGAATTCCAGAGGAGGAGAAAGCAATGCATGGAACTCATGGCGTTCTCCCTATGATTCCTTAGTCTTGCAGTTAATTTATTTTTTTTTTCTTTTTCAATTTTTTTCTCTTCTTCTAAATTTTTTTAAACTTTTACGCTTTTGTTTTTAATGTTTCTTAACTAGTTTATCTAATATATATATATATATATATACTTTTTCTTTATTCATTTTTTTTACTTGTTTCTTTTCTTTGCTTTTTTTTTTTTTTTCTGAACCTCTTTATAACCCCTTTCTCCCCCGTCACAATTTGGAATCTCTTCTGATTTGGTTAAAGCATATTTTCCTGGGGTTGTTGCCACCCTTTTAGTATTTTACTTGCTCCTTCATATATCTTATCTGGACAAAGTGACAAGACAGAAAAATAACCACAAAAAAAAGAACAAGAGACAGTACTGAAGGTTAGGGACCTAATCAATACAGACACTGGTAATATGTCAGATCTAGAGTTCAGAATGATGATTCTCAAGGTTCTAGACGGGCTCGAAAAAGGCATGGAAGATATTAGAGAAACCATCTTGGGAGATATAAAAGCCCTTTCTGGAGAAATAAAAGAACTAAAATCTAACCAAGTTGAAATCAAAAAAGCTATTAATGAGGTACAATAAAAAATGGAGGCTCTCACTGCTAGGATAAATGAAGCAGAAGAAAGAATTAGCGATATAGAAGACCAAATGACAGAGAATAAAGAAGCTGAGCAAAAGAGGGACAAACAGCTACTGGACCACGAGGGGAGAATTCGAGAGATAAGTGACACCATAAGACGAAACAACATTAGAATAATTGGGATTCCAGAAGAAGAAGAAAGAGAGAGGGGAGCAGAAGGTATACTGGAGAGAATTTTTGGGGAGAATCTCCACAATATGGCAAAGGAAACAAGCATCAAAATTCAGGAGATTCAGAGAACGCCCCTCAAAATCAATAAGAATAGGCCCACACCCCGTCACCTAATAGTAAAATTTACAAGTCTTAGTGACAAAGAGAAAATCCTGAAAGCAGCCCGGGAAAAGAAGTCTGTAACATACAATGGTAAAAATATTAGATTGGCAGCTGACTTATCCACAGAGAACTGGCAGGCCAGAAAGAGCTGGCATGATATTTTCAGAGCACTAAAGGAGAAAAACAGGCAGCCAAGAATACTATATCCGGCTAGGCTATCATTGAAAATAGAAGGAGAGATTAAAAGCTTCCAGGACAAACAAAAACTGAAAGAATTTGCAAACACCAAACCAGCTCTATAGGAAATATTGAAAGGGGTCCTCTAAGCAAAGAGAGAGCCTACAAGTGGTAGATCAGAAAGGAACAGAGACCATATACAGTAACAGTCACCTTACAGGCAATACAATGGCACTAAATTCATATCTCTCAATAGTTACCCTGAATGTTAATGGGCTAAATGCCCCAATCAAAAGACTCAGGGTATCAGAATGGATAAAAAAACAAAACCCGGGACGCCTGGGTGGCTCAGTTGGTTGGACGACAGCCTTCAGCTCAGGTCATGATCCCGGAGTCCTGGGATCGAGTCCCGCATCGGTCTCCCAGCTCCACGGGGAGTCTGCTTCTCCCTCTGACCTTCTCCTCGGTCATGTTCTCTCTCACTGTCTCTCTCTCAAATAAATAAATAAAATCTAAAAAACAAACAAACAAACAAACAAACAAACAAAAAAAACCCATCTATATGTTGCTTACAAGAAACTCATTTTAAGCCCGAAGACACCTCCAGATTTAAAGTGAGGGGTTGGAAAAGAATTTACCATGATAATGGACATCAGAAGAAAGCAGGAGTGGCAATCCTTATATCATATCAATTAGATTTTAAGCCAAAGACTATAATAAGAGATGAGGAAGGACAGTATATCGTACTCAAAGGGTCGGTCTAACAAGAAGATCTAACAATTTTAAATATCTATGCCCCCAACGTGGGAGCAGCCAACTATATAAACCAATTAATAACAAAATCAAAGAAACACATCAACAATAATACAAAATAATAGTAGGGGACGTTAACACTCCCCTCACTGAAATGGACAGATCATCCAAGCAAAAGATCAACAAGGAAATAAAGGCCTTAAACGACACACTGGACCAGATGGACATCACAGATATATTCAGAACATTTCATCCCAAAGCAACAGAATACACATTCTTCTCTAGTGCACATGGAACATTCTCCAGAATAGATCACATCCTCCACCCTAAATCAGGACTCAATCGGTATCAAAGGATTGGGATCATTCCCTGCATATTTTCAGACCACAATGCTCTGAAGCTAGAACTCAACCACAAGAGGAAGTTTGGAAAGAACCCAAATACATGGAGATTAAACAGCATCCTTCTAAAGAATGAATGGGTCAACCGGGAAATTAAAGAAGAATTGAAACAAATCATGGAAACAAATGATAATGAAAATACAATGGTTCAAAATCTGTGGGACACAACAGAGGCAGTCCTGAGAGGAAAATATATAGCGGTACCAGCCTTTCTCAAGAAACAAGAAAGGTCTCAGGTACACAACCTAACCCTACACACCTAAAGGAGCTGGAGAAAGAACAAGAAAGAAACCCTAAGCCCAGCAGAAGAAGAGAAATCATAAAGATCAGAGCAGAAATCAATGAAATAGAAACCAAAAAAACAATAGAACAAATCAACGAAACTAGGAGCTGGTTCTTTGAAAGAATTAATAAAATTGATAAACCCCTGGCCTGACTTATCAAAAAGAAAAGAGAAAGGACCCAAATAAATAAAATCATGAATGAAAGAGGAGAGATCACAACTAACACCAAAGAAATACAAACTATTATAAGAACATACTATGAGCAACTCTACGCCAACAAATTTGACAATCTGGAAGAAATGGATGCATTCCTAGTAACATATAAACTACCACAACTGAACCAGGAAGAAATAGAAAGCCTGAACAGACCCATAACCTGTAAGGAGATTGAAACAGTCATCAAAAATCTCCAAACAAACAAAAGCCCAGGGCCAGACGGCTTCCCGGGGGAATTCTACCAAACATTTAAAGAACTAATTCGTATTCTCCTGAAACTGTTCCAAAAAATAGAAATGGAAAGAAAACTTCCAAACTCATTTTATGAGGCCAGCATCACCTTGATCCCAAAACCAGACAAGGATCCCAACAAAAAAGAGAGCTATAGACGAATATCCTTGATGAACACAGATGCGAAAATTCTCACCAAAATACTAGCCAATAGGATTCAACAGTACATTAAAAGCATTATTCACCACGACCAAGTGGGATTTATTCCAGGGCTGCAAGGTTGGTTCAACATCCGCAAATCAATCAATGTGATACAACACATCAATAAAAGAAAGAACAAGAACCATATGATACTCTCAATAGATGCTGAAAAAGCATTTGACAAAGTGCTTGATCAAAACTCTTCAAAGTATAGGGATAGAGGGCACATACCTCAATATTATCAAAGCCATTTATGAGAAGCCACCACAATTATCATTCTCAATGGAGAAAAACTGAAAGCTTTTCCACTAAGGTCAGGAACACGGCAGGGATGTCCACTATCACCACTGCTATTCAACATAGTACTAGAAGTCCTAGCCTCAGCAATCAGAGAACAGAAGGAAATTAAAGGCATCCAAATCGGCAAAGAAAAGTCAAACTATCACTCTTCGCAGATGATATGATACTATATGTGGAAAACCCAAAAGACTCCACTCCAAAACTGCTAGAACTTATACAGGAATTCAGTAAAGTGTCAGGATATAAAATCAATGCACAGAAATCAGTTGCATTTCTCTACACCAACAACAAGACAGAAAAAAGAGAAATTAAGGAGTCAATCCCATTTACAATTGCACCCAAAACTATAAGATACCTAGGAATAAACCTAACCAAAGAGGCTAAGAATCTATACTCAGAAAACTATAAAGTACTCATGAAAGAAATTGAGGAAGACACAAAGAAATGAAAAAAATGTTCCATGCTCCTGGATTGGAAGAATAAATATTGTGAAATTTTCTATGCTACCTAAAGCAATCTACACATTTAATGCAATTCCTATCAAAATACCATCCTTTTTTTTTTTTCAAAGAAATAGAACAAATAATGCTAAAATTTATATGGAACCAGAAAAGACCTCAAATAGCCAAAGGAATATTGAAAAAGAAAGCCAAAGTTGGTATCATCACAATTCCGGACTTCAAGCTCTATTACAAAACTGTCATCATCAAGACGCATGGTACTGGCACAAAAACAGACACATAGATCAACAGAGAGAATAGAGAGCCCAGAAATAGACCCTCAACTCTATGGACAACTAATGTTGACAAAGCAGGAAAGAATGTCCAATGGAAAAAAGACAGCCTCTTCAATAAATGGTATTAGGAAAATTGGACGGTCACATGCAGAAAAATGAAATTGGACCATTTCCTTATACCACACATGAAAATAGACTCAAAATGGATGAAGGACCTCAATATGAGAAAGGAATCCATCAAAATCCTTGAGGAGAACACGGGCAGCAACCTCTTCCACCTCAGCCGCAGCAACACTTCCCTAGGAACATCACCAAAGGCAAGGGAAGCAAGGGCAAAAATGAACTACTGTGATTTTATCAAGATCAAAAGCTTTTGCACAGCAAAAGAAACAGTTAACAAAACCAAAAGAAAACTGGCAGAATGGGAGAAGATATTTGCAAACGACATATCAGATAAAGGGCTAGTGTCCAAAATCTATAAAGAACTTAACAAACTCAACACCCAAAGAACAAATAATCCAATCAGGAAATAGGCAGAAGACCGAACAGACATATGAAAAATTGCTCCATATCACTCGGCATCAGGGAAATACAAATCAAAACCACAATGAGATATCATCTCACACTAGTCAGAATGGCTAAAATTAATAAGTCAGGAAATGACAGTTGCTGGCGAGGATGCAGAGAAAGGGGAACCCTCCTACACTGTTGGTAGGAAAGCAAGCTGGTGAAACCACTCTGGAAAACAGCATGGAGGTTCCTCAAAGTGTTGAAAATAGAATTACCCTATGACCCAGCGATTGCACTACTGGGTATTTACCCTAAAGATACAAATGTAGTCATCCAAAGGGGCACGTGTACCCAAATGTTTATAGCAACAATGTCTACAATAGCCAAACTATGGAAAGAACCTAGATGTCCATCAACAGATGAATGGATCAAGAAGATGTGGTATATATACACAATGGAATACTATGCATCCATCAAAAGAAATGAAATCTTGCCATTTGCGAGGACATCGATGGAACTAGAGGGTATCATGGTGAGCAAAATATGTCAAGTGGAGAAAGACAACTATCCTATGATCTCCCTGATATGAGGAAGTGGAGATGCAACATGGGGGATTAAGGGAGTAGGAGAAGAATAAATGAAACAAAATGGGATTGGGAGGGAGACAAACCATAAGTGACTCTTACAAAACAAACTGAGGTTTGCTGGGGGGAGGGGGCTGGGAGAACGTTGGTGGGGTTATGGACATTGGGGAGGGTATGTGCTATGGTAAGTGCTGTGAAGTGTGTAAACCTGGCAATTCACAGACCTGTACCCTTGCGGATAAAAATATATGTTTATAAAAAATAGTTAAAAAATTTTTTAAAAAACAATACAAAGTAAATAAATAGACAATAACAATAATAAATAATAAATAGTAATAATAAATAATAAATAAGTACAAAGAAATAAAAATATATATAGGATAATATATAAAATGGAAATTAAAAGCTAGGCTTTGGGAAGAGAGTGTTTAAGATAAAATCCCACTTTTGTCTCTGACTAGATATATGAACTTCAAATGATTATTTAACTATTTCAGGCCTATTTTTTGTAATTGTAAGAACCTAATGATACCTACAATAAATGGTTACTTCATTGTTGTCAGAAGAAATGATGTGATGGTTAGAAATATCTGACAGCCAGTGTTCCTGAAAACCAAGCGGGCTTTAGTAAAATGAAAATGAAGTAAAATTCATTTTGAGTGGGATTATGGACATTGGGGAGGGTATGTGCTTTGGTGAATGCTGTGAACTGTGTAAACCTGGTGATTCACAGACCTGTACCCCTGGGGATAAAAATATATGTTTATAAAAAATTAAAAATTAAAAAAGAATTCATTTTGAATTTCAGGCATCTGATTTGTTTTTAGAATCAAATTAGCTAGTACTCCACATTCCCCAAGATTATACTAACATTCTCCATGAAATCCCCTTCAGGCCAATGATGCAATCAGAACAAAGCATTACTTTTAAATACTCATTCAGTCACTTCCACTGAATGAATATAGGGTAAAACAAGATCACTTCTACTTATTTACCCAACTAATAGGAAAAACTATTTTTATATAATACTTGCAAACAATTATTTATGACAACTTTGCAATTATGAAAAACTTCAACTCACTAAGATGAACGTCAACATCTGAGTGAATAAACTAGCAGTGACATTATAATTTAATTAAATACTATTTATCAATATAATTAATGTGCTAGCAAGCTATGCAAAGACATGGATGGATGTCATGGATGTCATGAATGCATATTGATAAGCCAAATAAGCCAGTTCCAAAAAGCTACGTATTACATGATCTCAGCTATGTGACATTCTGGAAAAGGCACAGCTGTAGAGACAATAAAATGATGGAACAGTGGTTTTGAGGTATTTGGGGAGTGGTAGGCATAGGGCTGAATACATAAAACATAGGAAACTTACTGGGTAGTAAAATTATTCTGAACAATATGTAATGGTAGATACATTACACTATAAACTTGTCAAAACCTATAAAACTTACAATACAGAGGGAACTTTATGTGTGAATATTAAAAAAAAAGAATCACTTACGATACTGACAGTTCCCATGAAGGAATGTAGACTATTAGAAAACTATTCAACTATATTACAAATGTATGAAATACCCTCACTGATGTGGGTGGGGGAGAAAGCTACTGATATAAGTAATTTTGAAAATCATTGAAATATGGAAGAGTAAAGGCAAATGAACTGGTACATGAAGACTGAGTTCCAGTGGATAACTTTTCTCACCATTAAGGGTAGGGGTGAAAGTATTTGATACCAATATATTGTTATTGGAGTAGAAGTTTACAGACAAGCAAGAAGAGGCTAGAATGGCCCACCTGGTAGTGGATTAGAAATAAAGCTGTCAGTCTGAATTTATGTTTTGCTTAGTAGGTTTATAGATGGTTTGAAATAGAGTTTGAAATAGATGGTTTTATATATATATATATATATATATATATATATATATATATATATATTTATATATATATTTTTTTTCTTGCTTTATCAGTTGGTATGCCCTAGAAACTATGATGTTTCAGAAGTAAAGGACACATTTAGCTCAGATCTTGGTTTCAAGTATCATTCTCCAACAAAATATTACAGAGTTCCTGGAGAAGTGGCTAATTCAAGGATGAAAGAGGTAATCTACCAGGTGATCCTGTGATTTTGCAGAGCCAGAGAGTGCCATACAGCAAAACAAAACAAAATACAAACAAAAATCCATGATGATAGGAATAAATAAATAAATAGGGATAGAAGAACCAATTGAAAGAGCCTTCAAAGGCAAAAATCTGGAACATTTTGAACTACAAAATCAATAAAATAGTATTATAATCTAACCAAAGTATTAAATAAATATTTCTGTGTCCATACTGATGCAATTAGATGACTGAATAAATACATGGGGCCAGGGATGAGAGATTAATATCCCAAGCAGAAGGATTCCAAATAATGTATGTGAATACTCCATTATCAAAGAGGTAGAGGAAAACTCACTCTTTAGGTGTGAGCTATAGTACTGAACTCCTTTCAGATAGTACAGTACGAGAACTGGGGATAAAGAATATCTTTTGCTAAAAGAAAAAAGAAAGTACTTTCTGTGATCTTTCTTGCATAGCTGCAGTCTAATCATGAGACAAATACTCTACTATAATTGAGGGATTTTCTGTAAAGTTATTGGCCAGTACTCTTCAGGAGTTTCAAGTTTCCTGAAAATAAGAATGACTGAGAAACTGTCACAGCCTCAAGTTGTCTAAGGATACATACTGATTAAATGCAATATGGTATATTGGATTGGATCCTGGAAAAGAAAAAAAAGTGACATTTAAGTGAATGTTAAGAAAATATGAATAAGATATGAACTTTAGTTAATTATCAATATTGGTTTTTAAATATAACAAGTATTTCATACTACTGTAAGAGTACAGAGTCTATGGAAACTGCTTCTACTCTTTCTATAATATTGCTGTACATTTAATTTATAATAAAAACTACTAAAATGAAGTTGAAGTATATATTTCTCAAATGTAAGAAAAGATAGTTTCCATTAAACCTGCATTACATAAGATTTTAAGAATTAGTGAGGGTTTATAATAGGTATATTTGTAAAATATTTAACATCAAGAGATAGGATTTTTAAATTGCCATGATATTATATTGTAAGATTTTTACATTATAAGTGCAGCAGCAAATATTAATTAGAGAGTGCTGAACTAAAGTTGCATATTTTATTCCCTAAAGAAATCCATAAAAATAACAAAAAACAATGCTCCTGAAATTTCAATAGGGGAGATAAAATGGCTTAACAACAAAATTTCCTTGATTTTAATGACGATAAAAGAAAAAGAAAATGGAAGAAAGAAAAGAAAAATGGAAAGTCTGTAGTATAAGGGCTAACATAAAACCAACCTTATGAAGAATTACATTAAATACAAGTGAAATAAAACCCCAAATTAAAAACAGATATTGTCTAACAAGATTAAAAGTACAAAATGAGGCTGTAGGCTATGTAGAAGAGAAGCATTTTACGTAGAAAGACATTGCCAATATGAAAGGTAAAGATTCCAATTGGGGGAGTGTTTCTGTTTATAGTTATAGTAAGCACAAGACAGCTGGTTTGGCTATATTGATTACAGAAAAAACAGAATTCAAAACAAGCAGTGTTAACTGCCATAAACAGGGTCATTTCATAATGATAAAAGGGTCTATTCATCAAGAATTCTTACTATCTCTAAATATAAATGTAGCTAGTTAAAATTCAAAATGCATCTAGTCAATACCCTCAACCCTGAAGCTACTTTCTCTTCTCAATATCCTTAAATTATGCCTGCTATTAGAGAAATCATATAAATGATAACATATTTGTCCTGAAATAAAGGTTTTTTATATTAAGTATTATCCATTATAATTTATCAACTTATTTTACAATTAAATTTCCTTTTTTTTGGCATACAATTTACATATCATTCACCCATTTTAAGTATATAAATTAATGACTCTTGATAAAACCTACATGCTCACCACAATATAGCTATAAACATACCACTCATTGTTCTTAAGCTATTTGTCATATCCAATTAATATTTGCCATTAAAGTGTGCATGTTTATAACTATTAATTCACATTTTCTTTACAAATTTAAATTTGTGTAAGCATGTAAAATAAAAGTACCCATATTCCACTTCCATTTCTGTTCCCCAGCATTATCTCTTGAAAACTATTGTTAAAGTCTACATTTTCTTAAGGTAAGCAACATTGTATTACATATACATACACACACACAAACAGATATCTATTATGTTCTATTGGTACTAAGTAAATAGAGCTTCCTAAAAAGTTATACTGAACCCTCATTTATGTTTCTTTATGTTCTCATAGCCTGGAAACTTATTTTCCTTTGTCCAAAACAAAAGTCAATTTGGACTAAATTATAGACCAAGAGAACGGTGTGCTTAACTACATGATGATGTTTAGTGATTTTCTTGGTACTTGTTTCTTTACTTTCTAAAGTACTCTGCTTTCTATGTTTTTCTTTTCAAGGAATATCACATAATTCTTTGTATTCCCTAAACCTACAACAGTTGGGAAAATAAATGATTCTTAAATAAATATCAACTAACATGTAAGATCATGTTCTAATGTTATTTGCTATAAAAAGAGATTGGATTTCATAGCTGAGATCTCTAAAAACATGACTGATTTGCCATTCTTTACTTTGTAAAAATAAATATCACAGGGAAAAATAAATGAATGAATGAATAAATAATAAATAAATATCACAGAAATGCTATCATGCCCTTAAATAAATTCATGACATATTCCAAATAAATATATTATATCTTAATTCCACACATGTATTTATGGAGTATCTCCAACCAAAGTTTTAAAACATGAAAAAATTATGGGAGACAATAGCACGAAAAGAGTTAATTTTGTAGTTTAAAACAGTAGCATACCATAGAAAAGGTAATGCATTTTAGAGAAGTGAAAAATTGAAAAAAAAAAAAAATGCCGAGTGTGTCAGGTAAGACTTAGGTAGAAAAAAAAGTAGAATTTGAGTAGGGTATAAATATATAAGGAATCACAAAGATATATCAATTGCTGCACAATGGAAATGGAAAAAGAGCTTATTTGTAAAAGTATCAACAATGGGTAATTTATATGTCAATAAGGAAAATAGTTTATGAATTTTGGGGGGGATGAGAAACATATAATGTGTGGAGAGATTAAACTAGTTTTCAGAATTAACACTGAGGACTAGCGATTTGACACTAGAGAAAACATTTTGATGTTTTGAGGGATGTTTTTACTAAAATAACATGTTAACAACAACAAAACTGAGTTTTGGAGAAATCATTAACTCTGCCATTACCTTCAGATACTTTATGTGGCCTTTTAATAAAATTACTCTTTGTTTTTGAGAAAGGACCATTGCAAACAGAGATTTGCAAGACTTAATCCTGGGTACTGAAGCTTTGTTAAAAGAAACACTCTTAAATAGATTGAGCAGGCTCATTATTAGTCAATGTATTTGCAATAGGGTGGAAAAAATGACCTATTTGTAGTGAAAGAAGCAAGAATTAAACCTATAAACAATCTAGAGATAAGCACCAAATGGGCAGAAAAAAAAAATCATTTTAACATTATTTCTCTTCTTCAGCTATAGATATTTTGAATGAATTTATAGTAAATGCTGTACTTAAAGTGACAAAAGTAAAGTATGATATGAGAGGATAAAGTTGACAGAAGAAAGTCTATTGGAAGTACAGATTTTCTTCCACCTTGCAGTTCTACAGTCCATTAACTTTAAATACTGAACAAATGCCAAATTTTAATACAAACATTACTTCTGCACATAGTCTTTTTAAGTTATATCACACATTACATTTAGAATGCTTTCAATTTGGCTGTAATTGGTTTACTTAAAGATAGCTGAGCATTTAAGGTTTTAAGCTTCTTTCTCCGTTGATGAAGCTTCTGTTCCTATTTCTCTGTATTACACAGTTGGATAGTAATTTGACTTAAATTTTTAAACTTACATGGACAGTACATAATTAAAACATGACTGAAAGTCTGTTGCAATCATACCGATTTAACCAGTTGCTTAAATGTTCTTGCGATTTAGTATTAGAAATATTTAGAAGATTATTCATTTTGGTGGCAAAATATGATTAGTCTATAAAAAATATTGTGCAGTAAACAGTTCTCTTTGGATTCCATGTATAAGTACATTTTACATGAGATTTCTTATATAAGAGGTTGCTGAATGGGTTCCCAGGGATTTAACTTGCAGATTGCAAAGAACAGGGAATTTATGTTCTCTTTCAAATTTTCTATCTTCCTAAAAGTAAAATCAGTTTACTGTTTAAACTGAATCTCAGTTAAGGAGCTGTTTGTAAAGATGAGAGCTGTTTCTGCCTTTCCAATGCTTATTCCTAGCAGATCTAAAAAAAAAAAAAATGTTAAGGACTTTGCTGTTCCTAAAATTTGTATCCCATATTATAAGATAAAGCAATTATATAAAATGGATGAGGGGCATCTGGGTGGCTCAGTGGGTTAGAGCCTCTGCGTTTGGCTCAGGTCATGATCCCAGAGTCCTGGGATCAGCCCCCTGTCCCGCTCTCTGCTCAGCAGGGAGCCTGCTTCCCTCTCTCTCTCTGCCTGCTTCTCTGCCTACTTGTGATCTCTGTCTGTCAAATAAATAAACAATCTCTTTTTTTAAAAAATAAATAAGATGGATGAAATTTGAAAAATAGAATATATTCCAAAATTCAAGAATAATAAGTATTAGTTAAGAAAATGAACAGAGATTATTTACATTCTTACAGAGACCTGGAAAATAAAAGGCTCACAGAATGGTCTGTGCCTATCCTCTGATTTCTGAGTTTACTTCCTTCATATAACACCATAACACCAATTATATGTATATGAATTTTATCATTTCCTTTGCAGTTCATCTACTTTAAAACTTAGAGTGATTCCATTACAGTTTTTCCCATCACAGGAAACTACGCATTAGTGAATCAAACAATTTCTTAATAAGGCTTTTTTTTTCTATTTGGTAATTTACCATCAGTTGCAAAAGAACAAGCAATCTTAAAATATTTCTCTGGAATAATAAGTTGAAGCAAATATTCATTGTATCAGAATTATAATTCTGAAAATGAGTGTGCTAATATCTCATCTTTGTCATCTGGATCATTGATGTCTCAAATTCTTTGCTGAATGAATAACTATCCCACCCACACCAATTACCATAATATTGCTCTCCAGAATATCAATTTATTAGATTTTACCAATTCTTATAAGCTTTGAATGCACATTTAAATGTAAATGTGGGACGCATGTTTTCCAGCCTGTGACAAATGTCTAGCATTGTGTAACAGCTTGCAATTTGATGGTAAAATTTGTACCCAAGGTGAGCCACTGTCATAACATCTTTGACCTCGTTCCCTTCAGTGCCAAAGACCAAGACCTTAGATGTGAAAGTAGAGGCTGTCAAAAGTGATACTCATTGTGCTTTGCATTCTTATTGAGATGTGATATTCAAATGTGGAATAAGACATTTTCATATACTTGTGCTTGCAAAGATTTCTAAATTATTAGTCTCTGGGTAGAAAAGACTGAATAAAATATTGCTTTATACTTTTATGTAACATAGGAGATGAGGTTGGTTCACTGCTTTCCTAAATTATAATCCAACCATATTTGTTCTATTATGAAATGGTCTCAAAATTATAAGGATCAAAAAAAATACAATTCTCACTGTAGAAATTTATCTTCTGTTGAAACCAATGATCAAAATTTAAAATATAAACTTGTAATGCAAATAACTTGATTTTTTTTTCTTCTTTTATTAACATATATTGTATTATTTGTTTCAGGGGTATAGGTCTGTGACTCATAAGTCTTATATAACTCACAGCACTCAACATAGCCCACACTCTCCCCAATATCCATCACCCCACCACTCCAGCAACCCTCAGTTTCATCTTGTTTCATTTTTTCCCTCCCTTCCCCTATGACCCTCTATCTTGTTACCCAAATTCCTCATATCAGTGAGATCATATATAATTGTCTTTCTCTAAATGACTTATTTTGCTTAGCATAATAACCTCTAGTTCCATCCATGTCATCATTGCAAATGGCAAGATTTCATTTTTGATGGTTGCATGATATTCCTCTCGAGTGTGTGTGTGTGTGTGAGAGTGTGTGTGTGTGATCTTCTTTATACATTCATCTGTTGATAGATATCTAGGCTTTTCCCATAGTTTGACTATTGTGGACATTGCTGCTATAAACATTGGGGTGCACATGCACCTATAAATAAAATACATTGATTTTATAGTGACCTGGTTTAAAAAAAAAAAAAAAGATGCATTCATACCATATAGTGAACTTTGTTTTAAAAGAATGAGGTAGGGACCCCTGGGTGGGTCAGTTGGCTAAGCGGCTGCCTTCAGCTCAGATCATGATCCCAGTGTTCTGGGATGAGTCCCACATCGGGCTCCTTGCTCAGAAGGGAGCCCGCTTCTCCCTCTGCCTCTGCTGTCACTCTGCCTGCCTATGCTCGCTCTCGCTCCTCTCTCTCTCTCTGACAAACAAACAAACAAATAAATAAATAAATAAAAATCTTAAAAAATAATAAAATAAAAGAATGAGGTAAAATAATTATTTTTTGTGTGGAAAGTAATATTAAGTGAAATATCAATGTAAGCATTAAAGTATTTTAAAAGGATCAGTATGAGAAACCTAACATGCTTATATTTGAGGAAAGAACCTTGGTAATGGGAAGATTTTTTTGTCTTTTAAACATGACTATTGACTTGTTTTGAATGTTATTTTGAATGTTTTGAATGTTAAAAGGTATGTATATATTACACTCAATATTATATCTAATAATTGAGATAATAAAAATGTTTATTTTTTCTAAAATGTTCTAAATTTAAGTATTAGTACATGTCTTATATAGTAAATTATAAGTTCAAACACAATCTCATAACCCATTTATTATTTTGTCATAAAAAGACTAAAATTTGGTACTGTAACATTGCTACCTCAATGTCATTTAAATTTACTAGTATTTATTATTATTTTTGATAAGGAAGCTTACTTCTAAGTATTAATTACAGGGATGCCTGTGTGGTATGGTCAGTTAAGCATCTGCCTTCAGCTCACGTCATGATCCAAGGGTGCTGGGATTGGGTCCTACATCAGGCTCCTTGCTCAGTGGGGAGCCTGCTTCTCCCATCTGCATGCCACTCCCTCTACTTGTGCTCTCACTTTTTCTCTTACTCTCTCTCTCTGGCAAATAAATAAGTAAATAAATAAATATTCTTAAAAAAAAAAAATAAGCCAAGACAGCTCTTGGCTCCTTATTGCAACTTTCCAATGAAATTTCCAATGACCATAAGCATTATGTGTTAATTTCAATTCAACACATTTTGTTTGTATAAATCAGCAGTTTTCAAGGCATTCCATTATCCATCCAAACTGAAATAGATTGTTGGGATTCTTCTAGATATAACTTTATATCGCTCAGAAATTGTTTGGGATGGTATGGTTGTTTTATGGTTGTTTTAATTTATGACTGGCTAGACGTAATTTTTTTTTTTTTTTAGGTGCAAAATGGTGGTTTATTAAAGCACGGGGACAGGACCCATGGGCAGAAAGAGCTGCTGCCCCAGGTTGTGAGGGATGGCAGATTATGTACCCTGCGGCTGGACATACTTATTGTCATAAACTACAGTCTGTGAAAAATTCACATCAAGATATACATAGGTGAGTTTTCTCAGCATGTATTTCATAGTGGTTGCTTTATAGATTAATGAATATGAGGAACTATCCATATGCAATTTGCTTTTGCATAGATTCTCTAAGTGCTACATGATATTCTACATAACTAGTTACCATGATAAATTTCTTAGGAAATTTAACCTAGTGTTCAGATGTTTTTGTAAATGTTATGACTTTGATAATAATGGAAAGAAATAAGTGGTGAATTTGTAAAAACAAAAAAACAAAAAACAAAAAACAATAATTGTAAAATAATTACAATAATTACAGACTAGGAAGAAAACAAAGACACAAACATTTTATTTCTGTTAACTAATTTTTCTAGGTAAAATAAACAATTCAGTGATCCTAAGTATGCTGTGATTACTGCTACTAATGAATAGGATTTAGGGATAAATTATCCAATTAATTGTATAATTTTTGTCTCTGCTTATATGTCTCTGAGAAGGATCACTGAAGAACAGGTCCATGTCTGATGGACAAAATATGAAATCAATGACAAGAAACTTGACCCTAGGAAGCTATGGCTTTTGGTCTCTTAGTTCAAATGCTCTATTTAGGTCTTGGAATTGATAGTACTCAAATAGCAATCACAGAAGAAACAAGTCATCTTTAATTCATCTAACCCAACAGAGAACCCTGGGTATTGGGTATTGAGTATCTAATGTGTGGAGATGATTAAGGGTAAGGATGGGTTGTAATAAAGCACAATTTTTGCACAATACACCCAAATGTTTGTTTGTTGTTTGTTTATTTATTATAAAAGCTTATGTTAAATGCTCAAGTTGATGGGCCATATTAAAGTGTAATCAGCTTACATATTAAAGTGTAATCAGCTTATGTTTATAAACAGTTTTTAGCTGACATTAACTTCTCTACTAATTCGGGATAACCTGAAGGAATAAAAATATTATTTAGTTCAATGCAATAGTAATAACCCTCCTCTGAGAGTTTGATCACACTTTTGTTATCATAAGACTAGTTTCCTGAGCTGATATTGTTATTATTTAGCAAAAAGATAACATAAAAATCATAACTTGTTATATAACTTGTTACATTATCCCAGAAAGCTTTTTTACTATTCTGGACTTTATTTCTTTATCTGCTAAAATTTTTTGTAACTATAAGTTGTGATCAAAACTTGAATATGGTTAGTATGGTTCCAAAATCCATGTACTTAACCAAACTCTGCCATATATATATATCTTTATCTGCTAAAATTTTTTGTAACTGTAAGTTGTGATCAAAACTTGAATATGGTTAGTATGGTTCCAAAATCCATGTACTTAACCAAACTCTGCTATATATATATATATATATATATATATATATATATATATATATAATCGTGTTGCTTTTTCAAAAATAGAACCTATAAAGTTTAAGTTAAGTGTGGTGCATTTTATTATCCCTCAATCCCATTTTCTTTCTCTCCTATTTCTGTAATATGCATGGTTTATAAACACTTTATTCTTTGTCCACCTGAAATTATTTTTCATATAAAGCAATTTAGTATAACTTAAAGTAAATAAACATAAAATATATTTTTTTTATTTTTACAATTAATAGCACTATTACTCAACTTCAATTTTGTTTCCATTCCAAACATTTGGAAACATTTTCCAAATTGGAAACAAATTTCCATTTTGTTTCAAGAAATTTGAGACAAGGAGAGGGAAAGGAGACCATTAATAAGTCAGTCATGGTAATTACAAAGAGGTGATAGTGACATGAACTATGATGCCATTGATAGCATAAGAAATGCAACAGTAAGCAACACATGGATGACTGGATTGGGATAACATGCATGGAGTCAGAATCAGGTGATAGGGCTACAGAAAGATGATAAATAGTATTTTGTGTTTCTGTGAAACATCCAAGAACAGGTTGCCACTTTGAAGGTGATGTAAGATTGGAGGCTCAAGAATGAGCTTATGGGTATATTCAGGATTTATGAAAGAAATGGGTGACAGTTAAGCTATACAGGTGGATACTGTCAGCAAGAAGATGGCCTCAAGAAGAAGAAAAAGATGGTTTTAGAAATATATGTGAGTGATGGCAATATTTAAAAGGTAGATAGAGGGAGAGATCTTAACTAGAGATAGTACACAGAATGAAAAAGATAAAACAACAAAACCCTTTAACTAATTGTAACAAAGATTTTTCTCAAGATGAGATAGGTAAAAAATAGCAAATATCGAGGAGAGGTCACTGTGAGAAAGGTAAATCTTATATGTACTTAGGAAATATACAGATGATTTTATAAGCCATGTTATATTCTGTCTTAGTATTATCAATATAACAGAGTTATTTTTCTTCTGTCTACTAATGTATCATGAAAAGAAATCTAAAAATATTCTCACTCACTTGGAAAAATATTTTGAACTGAATCACTTCAAAATAAAGGAAAGATAATTGTAGAAGGAAAACTGATCTGAGGAGGCTTCAAATTGTTAGAAACACATATTTCAGAGCAGTCAGTCTTAAAATATGAGAGACAAATGATCTCAATGTATAAAGTTAAACAGAATGAGGTCCCAAATATAAATACAAAGAGAGGGGTGCCTGGTTGGCTCAGTGGGTTAAGCCTCTGCCTTCAGCTCAGGTCATGGTCTCAGCGTCCTGGGATTGAGCCCTGGGCTTTCTGCTCAGCAGGTAGCCTGCTTCCTCCTTTCTCTCTGTCTGCCTCTCTGCCTGCTCGTGATCTCTCCCTCTCTGTGTCAAATAAATAAATAAAATCTTAAAAAAAGAATAAATACAAAGAGAAAAACAATAGTACAGCTACACAAACTTTGATATTGAATTTCTTTTTCGATAGGCAACTCTAAGAGGTATGTTACAGGACAAGAAGAATTAAAATAGTTCCAAGTGATGGTTGAAAATTGTCTTGACTGCATGATCATATAAACTATACGAAGGATATCTCATCTTTAAAAATACCGTGCAATATGCAATAAATTTGAGAACTTTATGTTGGAATATATGTGAATTTATAAACTGAAATTTGAAGCAAAGCTTTAAAATGTTGATTGATGAGTCCATCATGAGAATCCCAATTATAGCAATCATAAAAGTAATTTGTCAATAGAGGATTTACTTCAGTGTAAATCTATTCCAAGAATTGTAAATCAACATAATGTTTTAGGAATCAACTATGTTTGAGACTAAACAATTTGCAAAATGTCAAAATCTACTCTGTAGAATTGCCTATGATAGCTTTATTTACAGATGCTCTATGGAGCTGTATGTAACAGATTGAGCAAGTGGAACACTGTAATTTTTTTTATATGATTACAAATCATTAAATCTTTATATAGTAAAAAATTCTGTTTTAAACTTTTTAAACAGATAATTATTATTGCAGATAATTTAAAATAAAGATAATAGAAAATCAGTAAGAACAATACAAGAAATGATTAAAAATCTTGAATATTTTTAAGTTAACTCTTTCATCTACAAGAATTCTCAGACCAATTACTTACATAGAAACAAATGAGGATGAGGATATATTTACTCTTTTACATACACAAATATACACTATGCTAAATCTCAGCTTCAGCTACAATTTGATTTATCTCAAAGCTCATAGTATGATTATGATCTTTCTCAATATGTTGGGACTTGTTTGTGACCTAATATGTGATCTATTCTAGAGAATGCTTCATGTGCCCCTGAAAAAACTGTGTGCTCTGTTGTTTTAGCATGAAATGTTCTGAATATTTATGTTACATCCATCTAGTCCAGTGTATCATTCAAAGCAACTGTTTCCTTGATTTTTGTTTGGATAATCTGTCCATTGATGTAAATAGAGTGTTAAATCTCCTACCATTTTTTAAAGAGGTATTTACCTGAGAGAGAGGGAAAGAGAGAAGAAGCATGGGAGTAGGGGCAGAGGGAGAGAGAGTCTTAAGAAGACTCCTCACTGAGTGTGGAGCCTGACACAGGTCTTGATCTCACAATCCTGAGATTATGGTGTGAACCAAAACCGAGATGGAGGCTGAACTGACTGCACCATCCAGGTTGTGCAAATCTCCTACTATTTTATTGTGTTATTATCTATTTGTTCATTTATATTCATTCTTAACTTTTTTTTTTGTTTTTGGGTGCTCCCATGTTGGAGGGGCATACATATTTACAAATGCTAGATCTTTTTGGATTGTTCCCTTTATTATTACATAGTGTCCTTTGTCTCCTTTGACAGACTTTCTTTTAAAGTTTATTTTGTTTGATAAAAGTCTTGCAACCTCGAATTTTAGACATCCATTTGCATGATAAATGTTTCTTTATACTCTAATTTTTTATCTGCAGGTATCTTTAGGTCTAACATGAGTCTCTTGGAGACATATGGATGGGTCTTGTTTTTCATCCATTCTGTCACCCTATGTTTTTTTGATTGGAGAATTTAGTCCATTTACATTCAGAAAAATTATTGATAGATATGAATCTATTGCATTTTGTTTTGTTTTGTGCTTGTTTTTGTAGCTTTTTCCTCTCATCCTTTCTTCTTTCTCTCTCTCATGGTCAGCTGG
Source organism: Mustela erminea (assembly GCF_009829155.1). Lineage (NCBI taxonomy): Eukaryota > Metazoa > Chordata > Mammalia > Carnivora > Mustelidae > Mustela > Mustela erminea. Next base: position 56,107,698 of record NC_045625.1, read on the forward strand.
CTTTTTTTTGGTGTTGTACTTGAATTCCTTTCTCTTTATTCCTTGCATGTCTATTATGGGTTTTGATTTGTGGTTACCATTACATTTGTATATAACACTTTCTGCAAATAGCAATCTATATGAAATTGATGGTTGCTTAAATTTGTACACTTCTTTACTCCGCAGCCTCCATATTTTAGGTATGTGGTTTCATATTTTACATCCTTTTATTCTTTGAATCTCTTGACTGATTTTTACAGTTTTACCTACTTTTACTGCATTTGTGATTCCTACTCTTCATGATCTCACTTATGGTCTTACCTTTCTACCCAAAGTGTACCCCTTTAATATTTCTTATGGGGTAGTTTTAGTGGTCATTAGTTCTTTTAGTTTTTGTTTGAGAAACTCTTTACATCTTTCTAAATGGTAGCTTTTCTGGGTAGAGTATTCTGGGTTATAGATTTTTCCCTCTTAGCCCTTTGAATATTTTATGCCACATTCTCTGACATTTTCTACTGAAAAATAAGCCCATAGCCTTATGTTATTTCCCCCTTATATGTAACTGTCTTCTCTTGCTGCATTTTTTTTTCTTTATCAGTAGTTTTTCCATTTTAATTATTATGTGTCCTGGTATGGACCTCCTTGGGTTGATTTTATTGGACAATCTCTGTGCCTCCTGGATCTGGCAAGAGTTTCCTTCCCCAAGTTAGGGGAGTTCTCAGCTATTATTTCCTCAAATACCTTTTCTTCCTCCTTTTATCTCTCCTTCTTCTGGGATATCTGTAATGAGAATGTGATTATGCTTCAGGGAGTCAATGAGTTTCCTAAGTCTATTATCAGTTTGCATAATTTGTTTTTCCTACACTTGTTCTGTTTGATTACTTTCCATTACTCTGTTTTTTTCTTATTCCTTTAGGTTATTTTTTTCCCCATCAATTTCATTTTTAACTTCATTTATTATGTTCTTCATCTTTGATAGGTTATTTCTACCTGTTTGTTAAGAGTCTCACTGGTGTCATCCACTCTTTCTTGAGTCTAAAGGGTATCTTTATCATCATTACTTTAAATTCTTGGTCAGGCATATTAGTTATATCTGTTTTGCTTAGGTTTCTAACTGTGGTTTTGCCCCTATTCTTTCCTTCCTTTCTTTTTTTAAAATTTTTTATTTCTTTTCAGCATAACAATATTCATTGTTTTTGCACCACACCCAGCGCTCTATGCAATCCATGCCTTCCCTAATACCCACCATCTGGTTCCCACAACCTCCCACCCCCCGCCCCTTCAAAACCCTCAGATTTGTTTTGCACAGTCCATAGTCTCTCATGGTTCACCTCCCCTTCCAATTTCCCTCAACTCCCTTCTCCTCTCCATCTCCCCATGTCCTCCACGTTATTTGTTATGCTCCACAAATAAGTGAAACCATATGATAATTGACTCTCGCTGCTTGACTTATTTCACTCAGCACAATCTCTTCCAGTCCCGTCCATGTTGCTACAAAAGTTGGGTATTCATCCTTTCTGATGGAATCATAATACTCCATAGTGTATATGGACCACATCTCCCTTATCCATTCGTCCGTTGAAGGGCATCTTGGTTCTTTCCAAAGTTTGGTGACCATATTCTTTTCTTTGGGACATATTCTTCTGTTTCATCACTTTGTCTACCTCTCTGTGTCTGTTTCTCTGTGTTAGGAAAGTCAGCTACCTCTCCTGCTCTTGAAAGTAATGGTCTTGTAAAGAAGAGATCCTGTCTTGTCCTCCAGTGCAGTGACCCTGTTTTGTAGGACCTGGGATCTCAGGGACTGTCTCATATATATATATTGACTTTCCCCTAATGTTGTGCCCTGGACACTTTATCCTTCAGGCCTGTTGTCTTCAGGGGTTCTCTTTGCCTATTACTTGTTTTTTTATCAGTGTGGGTGCAATTTATCAAGGTGTATGCTGGTCTGCTTACAAGACTTGCTGCTGCTGCTCCCAGAGCTGAGACCCTTTTAAATGTCTGAGTTAGAGTTGTGTATTTGTATGGTTTGTACCAGTTTTCTAAAGGAAGATACCAGGATTGAGGCAAGTGTGACTGGGAGCTACCAAAACATGGTGGATTGGGGCTTATTGTAAGCAAATTAGATAGTGAGTATTGGTGTCACACTCGTTCCTACAGGTGGCTGTGTTTATGCTGGGGCTCAGAGGAAGGAAATGTCACCTTCCAGTTCCTTTTGTTCTTAGAAGGGTCTCTCTGCAATCCCTGACTCGCCAAGGTATGCTCTGAGATGAGTATAACTCTCCCTTTTGCATGTGCCAGCTATTCCTAAAACTGCTGCTTCTATGCTGTATCTGCATGAGTTATTTGTCATACTGTTTAATGTGGGGACTCAGCTTCTGAATGTTCTCTAGGTTCTCCCAGAGCTGAGCCTGATGATTTTTAAAAATCCCAGGCTTTAAGTACTACTGGTGGCAAGATCTCATGAAATTCAGCCCTTCTTGCTTTCAAAGCCAAATGTTATGGGGATTTGTCTTCCCCATGTGAGCTCCCCAGTGTGATAGTCTGTTTCTTGAGCTTCTCTGTGACACTGGCTTCCTCCTGACCATAGCTGCACATGGTCCTTTCATTCCCCAAACTTGTCTCCACCCTTCCTACCTTCTTCAGTGTGGTCTCTTCTACCTTTAGTTGTGGAATTTTATCTTCTAGTCTTCAGGTCATTTTCTGGGTTATTTATACTGATGTGAGTGTTATCTAGTAGTATCCATAGGATTAGGTGAGCTTAGGGTCCTCCTTCTCCACCACCTTGTTCCCAGGCTTTCATCTGAATTTATCTCAAATATCAAAACTCAACTATATTCATATCCAGTTTTTTTTTTTTTTTAGGTCCCAGTTACTCCAGAATTTTTTTTATATATATATATATATATATATATATATATATATATATATATAAATTTTTTTTAATTTCACATATTCAAATGTAACACAGCTGTTTTTAATCTTACCTTAAATTTTATACCAGGACTTCATTAAGAATAGGACAAGTTTCATTTATGCATCCATGTTGCTGAGATATTTGAAATATATTTTTGATAATTTTTTTTTTTTTTTTTTTTTTTTTGGTCTGACATTCCTTCCAAAAAGAAGGGTTGTAGTAGCCTAAGTGTATCCTTAGGGAATATTCAGGTAGAGTAGATATTGTAAGTGTTTCACCCATGTCTTCTTTGTCTGTGTGTGAGGCCAAATTTCAAATGATAATATGTACATTTTTTTTTTCTTTCCTTTGATGTCTCTCTGCCAAAGTCTACCATGAGTGCCTGTAGGATGAGCTCAGAATTGATCATCTTTATTCTCCAATGGCAAGAACTGAAGAATACAAAGATCAGTTCCTATACCACTCTGGTGTTATAATTGTTTTTACACTTTTATTTTTACTGAAATCCACACTCCATAGGATTAAGCCCTAGTTGCCCATTAGATAACATGCTTTATTGTTTTACTTTTTCGCTATATCACCTATCCTCTCCCTTACAGTTGTGTGTTAGAATACATCTTTGATAATAAGAGAAACCTGATATGAGGGTTTGTTTTGAGAGAAAACCAAACAAGGAGTGTAAATTGATTGCCCTTGTCAGAAACTTAATAAGAGGGAGATTATTTCTAGATGAAAATGACATGTTCTTTATGGATAGAATAAGATAGAATAAACTTATTATCAATGAAAAAATATAATTTGATACAAAGTAGAGACATTTATTTAAATAAAACTGAAAATATATTACCAAGCAATGGATCCTCTCTGAAAATAACTATAAAAGAAGAATTTTTTTTCATTTTACTCTATTTCTTTACAGTGTTCAAGAATTCATTGTTTATGCACCACATCCACGCAATATGTGCCTCCATAATACCCACCATCAGGCTCACCCATCCACACACCCTCTTCCCCTCAAAAACCCTCAGTTTGTTTCTCAGAGTCCACAGTCTCTCATGGTTTGTCTCTCCCACTGATTTCCCCCAACTTCTCCTCTCCATCTTCAAATGTCCTCTGTGTTATTCCTTACGCTCCACAAGTAAGTAAAATCATAGGATGATTGACTCTCTACACTTGACTTATTCACTCAGCATAATCTCTTCTAGTCCCATCCATGTTGATACAAAGGTTAGATATTAATCCTTTCTGATGGAGGCACAATACTCCATTGTATATATTGACAATGTCTTCTTTATCCACTTGTCTGTTGAAGGCCATCTTGGTTCTTTCCACAGTTTGGTGACTGTGGCCATTGCTGCTATGAACATTGGGGTACAGATGGCCCTTCTTTTCACTACATCAGCATCTTTGGGGTAAGTAGCACAATTGCAGGGTCATAGGGAAGCTTTATTTATTTATTTATTTTGGGGGAAGCTCTATTTTTAATTTCTTAAGGAATCTCCACACTATTTTCCAAAGTGGCTGCACCAACTTGCATTCCCACCAGCAGTGTAAGAGGGTTCCCCTTTCTCCACATCCTCTCCAACACATGTGGCTTACTGTCTTGTTAATTTTGGCAATTCTAACTGGTGTAAGGTGGTATCTCAATGTGCTTTTGCTTTGGTCTCCCTGATGGATAATGATGATGAACATTTTTTCATGTGTCTGTTAGCCTTTTGTATGTCTTCATTGGAGAAGTGTCTGTTCATGTCTTCTCTCCATTTTTTTTTTTTTTACATGATTGTCTGTTTTGTGTGTGTTGAGTTTGAGGAGTTGTTTTAGATCCTGGATATCAGCCTTTTGTCTGTAGTGTCATTTGCAAATATCTTCTCCCATTCTGTGGGTTGCCTCTTTGTTTTGTTGACTGTTTCCTTTGCTCTACAGAAGCTTTGATAATGATGAAGTCACAAAAGTTCACTTACACTTTTGTTTCCTTTGCCTTTGGAGCCATATCTTGAAAGAAGTTGCTATGGCTGATATGAAGAAGTTACTGCCTATGTTCTCCTCTATGATTCTGATGAATTCCTGCCTCATGTTGAGGTCTTTTATCCATTTTGAGTTTATCTTTGTGTAAGAGAATGGTCGAGTTTCATTCTTGTACACATAGCTGTCCAATTTTCCCAGCACCATTTATTGAAGAGACACCATTTATTGAAGTATATTTTTTCCTGCTTTGTTGAAGATTATTTGAACATAGAGTTGAGGGTCCATATCTGGGCTCTCTACTCTGTTCCACTGATCTATGTGTCTGTTTTTTTGCTGGTACCATGCTGTCTTGATGATCACAGTTTTGTAGTAAAGCTTGAAATCAGGCAATGTAATGACCCCAGTTTTGTTTTTCTTTTTCAACATTTCCTTAGCAATTCGAAGTCTCTTCTGATTCCATACAAATTTTAGGATTGTTCCTGCTTTTTGAAAAATGCCAGTGGAATTTTGATTGGGATGATATTAGAAGTATAGATTGTTTTAGGCAGGATAGACAATTTAATAGTGTTTATTCTTCTGATCCATAAGCATGGAATTCTCTTCCATCTTTTTGTGTCTTCTACTATTTTTTTCATGAGTGTTCTGTAGTTCCTCAAGTATAAATCCTTTAACTCTTTGGTTAGGTTAATTCCCAGGTATCTTATGGTTCTTGGTGTTATAGTAAATGGAATCAATTCTCTAACTACCCATTCTATATTTTCATTCTTAGTGAAAGAACCAATTTCTGTACATTGATTTTGTATCCCATCACATTATTGAATTGCTGTATAGCTTCTAGTAGTTTCGGGGTGGAGTCTTTGGGTTTTCAATATAAAGTAACATGTCCTCTGCAAAGAGAGAGAGTTTGACTTCTTCATTGCCAATTTGAATACCTTTTACTTCTTTGTGTTGTCTGATTGCTGTTGCTAGGAGTTCTAGTACTATGTTGAACAATGATGGTGAGAGTGGACATCCTTGTAGTGTTCCTGATCTCAAAGGAAGGCTATCAGCTTTTCCCCATTGAGGATAATATTTACTGTGGGTTTTTCATAGATAGATTTTATGAAGTTGATGAATGTTCCCCTTATCCCTATACTTTGTAGGATTTTAATCAGAAGCGGATGCTGTATCTTGTCAAATGATTTTCTACATCAATTGAGAGGACCATGTGGTTCTTCTCTCTTCTCTTACTGATTTTTTTCTATCACACCAATTAATTTGCAAATGTTGAACCATCCTTGCATCCCATGGATAAATCGTACCTGGTCATGGTGAATAAACTTTTTAATGTCCTGTTGGATCCTATTAGCTAGAAACTTGTTGAGAATCTTGGCATCCATATTCATCAGGGATATTGGTCTGAAATTCTCCTTTTGGGTGGGGTCTTTGCCTCGTATGGGGATCAGGGAAATGTTAGCTTCATAAAAGGAGTCTGGACATTCTCCTTCTGTTTCTTTCCTTTCCTTCCTTCCTTTCTTTCTTTCTTTCTTTCTTTCTTTTTTTTTTTTTTTTTTGAAAAAGCTTCAGAAGAATAGGTATTATTTCTTTTTTGAATGTTGAATAGAATTCTACAGGGAATCCACCAGGTCCTGGGCTCTTGCTTTTTGGGAGGTTTTTGATTAGTGATTCAATCTTATTACTAGATATTTGTCCATTCAGGTTGTCAACTTCTTCCTGATTCAGTTTTGGATGTTTATATGTTTTCAGGAATGCATTCATTTCATCTAGGTTTCTTAAAGTATTGGCATATAGCTATCAATAGTAATTTCTGATGATTGTTTCTATTTCCTTGGTGTTAGTTGTGATCTATACTTTTTCATTCATAATTTTATTAATTTGGATACTCTCTCTTTTCTTTTGGATTAGTTTGGCCAGTGGCTTATAGATCTTATTATTTCAATGTTTCTAGTTTCGTCAATGTGTTCTACTGTATCTCTAGTTTCTATCTCACTGATCTCTGCTCTAATCTTGATTATTTCCCTTCTTGTGTGTGGGACTGGCTTAATTTGTTGTTGATTCTCCAGTTCTTTAAGTGTAAAGAGAGCTGGTGTATTCTGGATTTTTCAGTTTTTTTTGAGAGAGGCTTGGATGGCTATGTATTTTCCCCATAGGACCATCTTTGCTGTATCCCATAGGTTTTGGACTAATGTGTCTTCATTCTCTTTGGTTTCCATGGATTGTGTTCTTCTTTGATATCCTGGTTGATCCAAACATTCTTGACAGGGTGGTCTTTAGCTTCCAAGTGTTCTAATTCCTTCCAAATGTTTTCCTGTGGTTGAGTTCCAATTTCAAAGCCTTGTGGTCTGAGAATATGCAGTGAATAACCTCAATTCACATCAGCATATTGGTTGAGCCCTGATTTGTGACCCAGTATGTGGTCTATTCTGGAGAACATTCCTTGTGTGCTCGATAAGAATGGGTATTTTGTTATTTTAGGGTGGAATGTTTTGTATATATCTATGAGGTCCATCTGGTCCAAAGTGTCATTCATTGCTCTTATATCTTTATTGATTTTCTGCTTGGATGATTTGTCTATTACTGAGAGTGGCCTGTTAAGGTCCCTTAGTACTAATGTATTCATATCAATATGACTTTTTATCTTGATTAACAGTTGTCATATGTAGTTGGTTCCTCTCATATTGGGAGCATATTTACAATTAGTTCTTCATGGTGAGTAGGCCCTTTTAGAATGATGTACTGTCCTATCTCTGTCTATAGTTTTTAGTTTAAAATCTAATTTATCTGATATGAAAATCACTACCCCAGCTTTCTTTTGAGGCCTATTTTCATGAAAGATACTTCTCCATCCCTTCACTCTCAGTCCGGATGTATCCTTAAGTTCAAAATGTGTCTCTTTTGGACAGCTTATAGACAGGTCCTGTTGTTTTATCCAATCTACAACTGTGTGCCATTTTATGGGAACATTTAGGCCATTCACACTGAGAATAATTATTGAAAGATACATTTTATTGACATCATGTTGCCTGTGAGGTTTTAGTTTCTATAGACAGTCTCTGTACATTTCTGTTCTATGACACTCTTGGGTTCTTTCTACTTTTGTAGAACCCTCCTTAATATTTCTTGTAGTGCCAGCTTGGTGGTCCCATACTCTTTTAAACCTTGCCTATCTTGGAAACTCTTTATCTCTCCACCCATTTTGAATGTCCGCCTTGCTGGGTAAAGTACTCTTGGATGCATGTTCTTCTCATTCAGTGCCCTGAATATGTCTTGCCAGCCCTTCTGGCTTGCCAGGTTTCTGTGAACAGTTCTGATGTTATTCTGATGGACCTTCCTCTGTACTTAAGGATTGTCTTCCCCCACCTGTTCTCAGGAGCTCCTATCTAAAATTATGATTCATTAGTTTCACTATCAGGTGTCTCTAAGTCTTTCTAGATTCTATCATCTTGGGGGTTGATCTTTCTGCCTCTAGGACATGAATACTGCTTCCTTTCCCCAGATTGGGAACATTTTCATGGAGAATTTATTCAGCTATATCTTCGAGTATTCTTTCTTTCTCCTCTCCCTCAGGGATCCCAATAATTCTGAAGTTGGACCATTTCATGGCATCATTTATTTCCCTGATTCTGTTTTGATGGCTTTTAAGGTGTTCCAGGCTTCCTCCTGATCCTTTATGTCTATCAGTTTGTCCTCTAGATCACTAATTCTACCCTCTGCCTCATTTACCCTAGCTGTTAGAGAATTTAGATTAGATTGGATCTCATTGATGACATTTTTGAATTCTTACAGGACAGCTTTCATTTCTGCCCTAATAGATTCCATGTTGTCATTATTGGTTTTCTTCAACCTAGCCATTGCCTGGATAGTTGTTACCCTGAATTCCATTTCTGATGTACTGTTTATGCCCACATCAAATAGCTCTGATGGAGAGGGCACAGTCTCTGAATTTTCCCTCTGTTGTTTGTTCCTCTTCCTAGTAATTTTGGTGAGAGGTTGTTGAGGGTATGTGTAGTTGAATATATCAACCATGATCCAGGCAAGGTGTTTCCTTGAACGTTTCTGAGCCAATCAGAAGTTGTCACCCAAAAGAAAGAAGGGGGGAAAAAAAAACAGAGGGAAAGAGAGAGACTGGAAAAAGAGAGAGAGAGAGAGAAGACCCATCCAGAATGGGCCTTAAAGGTAAGATTTATGATGTGTACAAACAAAAATGTACAAACAAAAAGACAAAAGAAAATGGCAAGGAAAAAAAAAAAAAAAAAGAACCCAGCCAAAATGAACCCCACGTGTACAATTTCTATAATACCAGGGCAAAAACAAATACACAGAAACACTGACAGAGGAAAAAGATGGGAGGGTGGTTATAAATCCTCAATGTGGGTGAGGAAGGTTATTTTGATTCCTCCTGGGTGTATCTTGATATTTTTGTTAAAGGACTCAAATTTCCAGAGATAAAGGGAGTTAAAACTGGTTTACATATAGGCGTGGTATTGATTAGAGAAAGAGGATTACCTTGAAGCTTTTATCTATATGTATATTAAAAAAAGATAGAAAAGCAAAAGAAAAATACAGGTATATGTATGAAAAAAGTTTAAGTTAAAAATTTATTATGGAATATGTTGTATTGAACCTCTCCTTTTAATGGTAAATAGGTTAAAAAAAGTTAAAAAGGATGAGAGTGGGAGAACAAACTTAAAAATAAAAGTTGTATCTATGAAATATACAGGTTTTAGGGCAATACTGGGAGCTTAATATCTTCTTTTTCCATGATATTGAGGTTTTACAGTTCTAGGGGGACCCTGTAGTGGTTGTCTTCTCATTCTTTCAGCTGACTTTCTGGGGAGAAGCCTGCTGCAATATTTTTCCGTCAGTCTTGGTTAGGTTGAGTCTTCCTGTTCCCTATCAATGGGGTAGGCTGTGTGGAAACCAGTTTTCCAGGCTTTTGTTCTATGGAGGTTATTGCTCCTTTGTGGCTTTTTGCAGTTTTTCAGAGGTTTAGTGGAAAGAAAACTGTGCCCAGACCTCCATCTCAGAGAGAAGCTTCAGTTTGCTCCCCTCTGGGTAGTCTAGAACACACAGCCTCCCCCTCTGCAAACTCTGCTGGGCTGCGCAACCTCTCACAAGCAGTATACACCCCCAGCCATCATCTCAGGGTTTGCCCAAAGTTCTTGTTTGTCTTTGTCTTTGCAGCCCTGTGCTACTAAAACCATAAGCAATATTGGTCCAGTGAGTTCACTTCTGATAGCTGGCTTTGCTGGGACTGCTCTCTGGGATCCAGACTGCCTGAGAGATCCCAACCAGAGATAGCTACCAGAGATTTTCAAGGCCAGGCTGGGAGTGTTCAGACTCTCAGCTGGTCCTGGAGACTGCCAGCTAGCATGGAGCTCTCTCAGGTGCAGGGGCGTAACACGGTTTAATTGTTGGCCACAGAGTGCGTGTGCAGAGTGCAAAAGGTTGTGGTTCTAGAGAGAGCCAGCTGGTGTCCACCCATACTCCCTCATGTGTGCTGGTGAGAGTGCACCCAGCCCAATGCTGGTGCAAGCAACGGAAAGCCAGGGGGTCAGGGACTATGGCCTGGAGGCTTCTGGACTCTCTCTGGCACAGGCAGTCTTGGGTAGTGGCTGTCCTGGGTCCGTAGTCTTAGGCCCATGCTGATGCCTGTGCCTTCCTGATTCTACCAGTTGCCCCTTAAGATGTTTTGCCCTTTTTGAGTGCTTTTAAGCACGGTCCAAGTTAATGCTGGTCCCCAATCACAGGGCACTCTCATATTAGGATATTACCTTTCCAATGGGTTACTTCTGGTGGCTCCCTCCCCCTTCTGTTAATCCTCTGGTATCAGCCCACATTCTCAGTATGCTTTACCTCTTCACTGGAGTCTTCTGCCCCTGTAGAGATCCAAAAGTTTATAATCCTACATTTCAGGCTGATTTCATGGGTGTCCAGAGTGTTCTGGTAGATAATTAACTCACGTTAGGAGAATGGTTGAAACAGGGTCTTCTACTTCTGCACCATCTTGCCCCAAATCTCCATATAAAAGAAGTATTAAAGGTAGAATGAAAATTCCAGGTGGCATATCTGAACTTCAAGATCAAGGTTGAGCAACATATTATAAATATGAGGTAGTAGCTGATGCTGGAGATATATTGTCCTTAATCCTCAAACACTCAATCTGAGAATAATATTTAGACAACTCATATGCCTTAATATCTTGTCACATCAAATATCTTGTGTCTGTCCCACTAACTTGATGTCTCAAGCTTTTCTCCAAAGCTTCAGAAGACCTTTCCTTCAAATTCAGTCACAACCTGAATGAACTAGTTAATTAATATATCTGTGGTTTCCTTCAATTAAAGTGTTAAGTTTTAGTGGTCATTGCATTAATCCCTTAAGCACTAGTAAGAAAACTATGGATATTTCTTCCATGGATTCTGAGCAGGTCCAAGACCACAGTGCCCATAACATTAACCAGTATGTTAATCTATCTCTTTCTTTCCTGTACTTATACTTGTTGGATTCATCTCCAAAATAAACTACTTGAGCTTAAGTTCCTGCTTTGGCTCTAATGTTGGAAGGGAGGAAATAATACTCTGAGAAAATATTTAAAAAATTGTTGAAATGCATAGAGTGATATTAAAAGTCTAACCTAGGTTAGAAATGGTCTAGAGAAATACTGAAAATCAATAGCATGAGTTGGGAGTGGAGTAATGAAGTTGTAAATATTTTGAATTTCATATATTATCTAGAAGTAGAATAAGTGTGTAATTATAACTGTCAGTGGGTTTAGATGAATAACATAAATTAGTAGAAATAAACATTTTCCAGGCATGGAGACAATGTGACCTGAGAGGAAAAACAAAACAAAACAAAAAAACAAAACAACAACAACAACAAAAAAACAAAAAAACCCACTCAAATCATAGAATAATGGCAGAAAGGAACAGGAAGCATGCAAGTAAGAACAGGATGATATGAAATATTTAAAGTGTTGAAGGGGAAAAACATGTTGAAGGAAAAGCCCACCAGTGTAGAATTCTATACCCTGTGAAATTATCTTTCAAAAATGAAGGAGAAACAAACACTTTTTAAGAAATACAAAAATGGAGGTACCTGCCAACAAGAGATGTTAAAATTTTTGCTTGAGGTAAAAAGAATATAACATAGGTCAAAATTTTGTACTACATTAACAAAAAAAAAAAAAAAGTTCCAAAGAGGAAATAAGTTAGAAATAAAGCTCAGTTTTTATTATTCTTAACTGATCTCATAGATAATAGTTTATTCAAAATAGTAACAATGTTTTGGATTATATATGCATATGTATAGGTCATACATATATTTATGTATGCTTATATACAAGTGAAATAAATGACAGTCATGATGCAGAAGACAAGAGGAGGAAATGAGGAATATGTTGTTATTATAAAGTATTTGTACTACATATGCAAGGTATATTGTTACTTAAAAGTGGACTTGTTTAGTTGTGAATATTATTGCAAACTCTAGGGCAACTATTTAAAAATGTGTATAAAGAGGCACGATTGCTATATTAAGAAAGGAGAGAAAATAGAATCATATAAAATATTCAATTAAAACCAAAAACGACAGAAGAACAGTGGGAGACAAAAATAGGAGCAAAGAATAAGAGCGACAAATTAAAAATCAGCAATAAATTTGATAAATATTCTGATTATATCAATACTACCTTTAAATGTCAATAGTTTTAGTACACAAGTTGAAAGTCAGAAATTTTCAAAGTGGATCAAAAAACATGACCCAAGTATACATTGTCTATAAGAAACCACTTTTTAAATTTACTTTATAAATGGATGATATGTATGTGTGTGTGTTTATATATATATATATATGTATATATATATATATATATACATATATATATATTTGCTAACATTAATCAAAAGAATAGAGGAATAACTATATTAATTTCAGGCAAAGGAAATTCAAAGTAAGGAATTTCAAATAAGGAAAGTTGTCAAGAAGAAAAGATGGAATATAATGACACAAGGATTAATTCTCCAATAAGAAAAGACAATTCTCAATGTGGATGTGTATAACAGGGGAAAAAAAAAAAGAACTACAGGCAGCAAAAACTAATAGAATTACAAGGAGATATAGGTGATTTCACACTCAGAATTCAGTAGATGTCTCTTAGAAATGGAGAGAGACAGCAAGCAGAAAATCAGTAAGGACATAGTTTAACACAGCATTGTAATCATGTGAATATAAGGAGTATGTATAGACTACATTATCCATATAGAACATTTACCAGAATAGAAAATATTCTAGGTCATACACACCTTAAGAAATTTAAAGGATAGAAGTAATACAATATCTATTCTCAGACAACCATAGGATTAAATCAGAAAGCAATAATGCAAAGATAACTGGAAAATCCTAAAATAGATGGAGGTTAAGTTACATATTTTTAAATAACACATGGGTCAAAGTAGTCTCCAATTGAAAATATATGAAGTGGACACCTGGGTGGCTCAGTTGTTAAGTGTCAGCCTTCTGCTCGGATCGTGATCTCGGGGTTCTGGGATCAAATCCTGCTTCTCCCTCTCCCACTCCCTCTGCTTGTGTTCCCTCTCTGGCTGTCTCTCTCTGTCAAATAAATAAATAAAATCTAAACAAATAAATAAACGAACTAAAAGAAGATGAATGTGCTATTTGTCAAAATTTGTAGAATTCTCCAAAACTAATACTTAACAGGGAAATTTGTATCATTGAATGCATAGATTAGAAAATATATATATAAAATCAATAATCTAACTTCTATCTTAGAGCTATAAAAATAACAAATTAAATTCAGAATAAGCATTACAAAATAAATAATAAAAATCAAAGCAGAAATCAAATTGAAAACAAGAAATCAATAGAGAATGTCTGTGACTCAAATGCTGGTTTTTAAATATCAATAAAATGAAAGACGTTATAGAAAGACTAAAAAATGAAAAGAAAGGGAAAGAGAAAGAGGATACAAATTATTAACATTAAACACTAAAAATGGGACATGAGTACAGGTCCTGTGGAACATAAAAGGATAATAAAAGAATACTATGAATAACTCTATGCCAATAAAATTGATAACATAGATGAAATGGACCAATTTCTTGAAAGATACATCTGCCAAAATTCACAGAAAAAATAGGCAATCTCAATAGGAATATTTCTATTAAAGTAATTTAGTCTGAAATTAATAGCTTCCCCAAACCGAAAACACCAAAGCTTGTTATACACAAGACCAAATGGGTCACTAATGAGTTCCACCCAACATTTTTTAAAGGATTTATTTATTTATTTTAGAGAGAGAGAGAGAATGACATCAGCAGGGGAGGGAGGAAGGTTTTGGGGGGAGGGAGAGAATCTCAAGCAGACTCCCTGCTGAGCATGGAGCCTGATATGAGGCTTGATCTCAGACCCTGAGATTATCACCTGAGGCAAAACCAAGAGTCAGATGCTTAGCCACCTGAGCCACCCAGGCACCCTGCATCCAACATTTAAGGAAGAAATTATGCCAGTCCTCCACAATTTCAATGAGGTCAATATTATCCTGACACAAAACAAACAAACAAAAACACAGATAAAGATTTACAAAAACATTGCAGATCATTATCTCTCATAAACACAGATGCAAAAATCCTTAACAAACTATTAGCAAGTTGAATTTAAAAAAGGCAAAATGAATTATACACCACAATCAAGTGAGATTTATCCCAGGTATGCAAGGCTGGTTCAGCCTTCAAAAATCAATTAATATAATCCATCACACCAGAAAAGAATAATCACATGATCAAATCAAGAGAGAAAAAAAATAAAAAACAAAATTCCAAGATACTCATAGTAAAAACTTTCAGTAAAGTTTTTCAGAATACAGTGGAACATTCATAACTTCATAATGAGTAGCCTCACAAATCCTATAGCTAACATTATACTTAATGGTGAGAAACTCAAAGCTTTTCCATTTAGATCAGTTACAAGACAAAAATCTTCTCATCACTCCTTCAACATCACACTTTAAGTCCTTGATAATACAATAAGGCCAGAAAAGGGGGACAATGTCTATAGATTGTCAAGGAATATGTAAAACGGTCTTTGTATGGAGGTGACATGATTGTCTACGCAGGAAACATGAAAGAATCAACAAAGAAAATCCTGGAATTAATAAACAATTATAACAAAGTTGTAATGTAAAAGACTAATACACAAGTGTCAGTGTTTTCCTAAATACCAAGTAGTATTTGAAATTAAAAACAATTATTTTTGGGTGCCTGGATGACTCAGTGGGTTAAGCCTCTGCCTTCTGCTCAGGTCATGATCTTGGGGTCCTGGGATCGAAGTCTGCATCAGGCTCTCTGCTCAACAGGGAGCTTGCTTCATCTAATCTCTCTCTGCCTGCCTCCCTGTTTACTTGTGATCTCTCTCTGTCAAATAAATAAATAAAATCTTTAAAAAAATTATTTTAATATTAGCATCCCCAAAATGTAATATTTGGGTATAAAACTGATGAAATGTGTACAAGTTCTAGATGATGAAAACTACATGAGGATAAATGAAATCAGAGAATAAACCAACATTCCATATTTATAAATAGTAATATGCAATATTGTCAAGACCAGTTCTTTCACAATTGTATAGATTTTTCCAAACTCGATTAAAATCACCAGAAGTTATTTTATGCATATCAACAAAACACTCTAAAGTTTATATGAAGAGGCAAAGACCCAGAATAGCTAAGAGAATTTTGAAGAAATAGAAAAAGATTGGAGGACTGACATTACTGAACATCAAAACTTATGAAAAGGTTTGTCTCCCTCCCAATCCCATCTTGTTTCATTGATTCTTCTCCTACCCACTTAAGCCCCCATGCTGCATCCATAAGTGACTCTTAATCTCACAAAACAAACTGAGGGTTGCTGGGGGGAGGGGGGTTGGAAGAAGGGGGGTGGGGTTATGGACATTGGGGAGGGTATGTGCTTTGGTGAGTGCTGTGAAGTGTGTAAATCTGGCGATTCACAGACCTGTACCCCTGGGGATAAAAATATATGTTTATAAAAAATAAAAAAATTATTAAAAAAAACCCAAAACTTATGAAAAAGTTAAGGATTCCTGGGTGGATCAGTCACTTAAGCATCTGACTCGATCTCAACACAGGTCTTGAGCTCAGCATCCTGAATTCAAGCCCCACATTGTGTTCCATGTTCAGCATGGAGCCTACTTAAGGGGGGAAAAAAAAAAAGAAAGAAAGAAAAAGGAAAAAAAAAAAAAAAGAAGAGAAAGCTAATCAAGACAGTGTGGCATTGGTAAAGAAATAGATGAATAGGCCAATATATAGAATAAATGGTCCAGAAATTGACCCACATAAATTTAGACAAATGATCTTTGGTAAATGAGCAAAGACAACATGTCAGAAAAATAGTTTCTTTACCAAGTGAAATAGCTGAATATCCACATTAAAAAACAAAACAAACAAAAAATACCCAACCTAAAAAAAAAAAAAAATCAATCTAGACACTGAACTACACCAAAAAATCAAAGCAAACCAAAACAAAACAAAACTCAAAATGGATCATAAACAAATGTAAAACTATAAAACTCCTTGATGTTAGCCCAGAAAACAAGATAATTTTGAGTATAATGATGCCTTTTTAGATACAACAAGACATGCATGATCCATGGAAGAAATAGTAAGTTGGACTTCATCATAATTAAAAGTTTCACTATAATTCAAAAAATGAGAAGACAAGACACAGACTAGGAGAGAACACTTAAAAAGGACACATATGATAAAGGACTGTTACCCAAAATATAGAAAGAACTCCTAAAATTCAACAACAAGAAAGTGAAGTACCCAGTTAACTGAAGAGCCTAGACTCTTAACAGACATCCACCAAGGATGTGTAGATGGTGGGGGCTGGGGGATGATGTTTCACATATGACATTTGGAAATGCAAATTAAAATAATAATGAAATACCATTTCATACATATTAGAATGGCCAGAATCTGACAACACCAAAGACTTAAAAGAATGTGAAGTAACAGGAAATCTCATTCATTGATGGTAGGAATGCAAAACAGTAAAACCACTTGGAAGACAGTTTGACAGTATCTTAAAAAACATGACATCGCTGTATAATATGGACAGTAGTCCTCCTCGGTATTTGCCCAAAAGATGTGAAAACTTACGTCCATGCAAAAACCTACAAAGAATGTTTATGATCAACCTTTTTTTTCATGATTGTCAAAATTGTAAAGCAACCAGGTGTATGAATAAACAAACATCTGGTACATTTAGACAATGAACTTTTATTCAGCACTAAAAAATAAAGAGCTATTGAGCCATGAAAAGAAATGTAAGAAAATTAAATTCATATTAACAGAGGAGAGAAACCAATATGAAAAGTCTACCTATTATATGATTCTAACTATATGACATTCTGAAAAATGTAAAACTGCAGAGACAATTTAAAAAACCAATGGTTGTCAGGGGAAGAAGGGAGAAAAATGAATTGGCAGAGAGGATTTTAGGTCAGTGAAAATACTCTATATCATGTTTTAATGATTAACATATGCTATTATACTTTTGTCCAAACCCACTGAATGTACAACAGAAGTGAACCCTTAGATAAATCATGGAATTTAGGTGATTATTATTTATCAAGCTAGGTTTATCCTTGGTAAAAAAAAGTGCCATTATGATGAGTTATTTGGTAATAGGGTTATACAAATGTAGGGAAAGACAGTATATGGAAAATCTATCTACATTCCTCTCATTTTATTATAACCCTCAAACTGCTCTATAAATTAAGTAAAAATGAAAAGCTAAGGATTACATAGGTTAGTCTTCAACTATGACTTTGGGGAGAGCATAAATATTTCAGTTTGCATCTCACAGATAACTGCATCTCACAAACTTAATATTGAGTGAAAGAAGCTGAATGGGGTGCCTGGGTGGCTCAGTTGTTCAGTATTCTACCTTCATCTGAGGACATGATCCCATGACCATGATCCCAGGCTCTTTGGATTGAGTCTCAAATTGGTATCCCTGCTCAGCAGAGAAGGAAGGAGAGGAAGAAGCTTCCTCTTCTTCCTCTGCTGCTCCCCTTGCTTGTGCTCTCTCTCTCTCTGTCAAATAAGTAAATACAATATTTTTTTAAAGAAGCCAAATTAAAAAAAAATACAAGAAGCCAAATAGGAGATTATACATTGCACACCAATTCTGCTAAGTACTATAAAAAGATGGCAATAGAAATATATGCTGTTAGAAGTGAAAATATCTCTTGAGGAAGTTGCTGGTACTGTCTGAAAGGGAGCTATGTTTTTGCAGCTGGTAATATCTGATATCTTAATACAGTTGTGTAAATGTGTTTGGTCAGTAAGTGTTCTTCAAGGTTACAGTTATGATATGCACATTTTTCTGTATGTATTTACTTCAGTAAAACATTTACAAGCTGTATTTCAGCTCTTTGGTGGCATTAGTAACATACACTTTAACCCATTTTATTTTTAAACCAGGTACACAAAAGACTTTTCTTCAATAAACACAACAGTTTAAAAATTGTAAAATGTGGGGCACCTGGGTGGCTCAGTGGGTTAAGCTGCTGCCTTCGGCTCAGGTCATGATCTCAGGGTCCTGGGATCGAGCCCCACATCGGGCTCTCTGCTCGGCAGGGGGCCTGCTTCCCCCTCTCTCTCTGCCTGCCTCTCTGCTACTTGTGACCTGTCTGTCAAATAAATAAATAAAATCTTTAAAAAAAATTGTAAAACGTAAAAATTAAGAATAGATGAAATACATGGATAAATACAAAAATAAGGGTAATATAGCAATTTTAATATGACAAAATAAAATATTTAAGTAATAAATAACTATAAAGATAATAAAAGATTAATAAAACAAAATGTACAACAAAATAGCCCTTTTATGTTGTCAGTGAGAATGCCTCCCAATATAAAAATCAAGTGTCAAAATTACTAAGACAGACAAACAAATTCGTAATTATAATAGAAATGCTAACATGGCTATATTAGAACATGAGACATTCTATAGATTAAAAGAAGGAAAAGGGATGCCAATATATTAGAAATTTGAATAAGAAAATTAATTTTTTCAATAAAAATACTATTAGAATTCTGCCACCAAGAAAGAGGACATATTTTTTCAAATTAAAGAATACTTACAATTTTTTTCACCTACCAGTTTGCAAATAAAGCTAGAAATGTAAAGCAAAGTATCATATGAACTGTATTCTGTGAAAGACAGCAAAAGGGAGATGATAGTTTATAAACCAAAAGAAGTTATGGAAAGGAAAGCAAATTAGAGCATAGAGAAAAAGGATAATTCTGTGAAAAGGGGCTAATGAATAATATGCTTTGTTTTAAAATAATTGTTACAATAGAGATGATCAACAGACAAATGAAAAGATGCTCAAAATCACTGATCAGGGAAGTACAAATCAAATCTACGAAGAGATACCTCACACCTGTCAGAATGGCTAAAATCAACAACACAAGAAACAACAGGTGCTGGTGAGGATGTGAACAGGGGAACATTCGCACTATGGGTGGGAATGCAAAGGTGCACTCACTGTGGAAAACAGTATGGAGCTTCCTCAAGAAGTTAAAAATAGAACTATCCTACAATCCAGCAACTTCACTACTAAGTATTTACTTAAAGAATAAAACAAACAGGGACGCCTGGGTAGCTCAGTTGGTTAAGCAGCTACCTTCGGCTCAGGTCATGATCCCAGCGTCCTGGGATCAAGTCCCACATTGGGCTCCTTGCTCAGCAGGGAGCCTGCTTCTCCCGCTGTGTCTGCCTGCCATTTTGTCTGCCTGTGCTCACTCTCTCTCTCTCTCTGACAAATAAGTAAAATATTTTTTTTTTTTTTTAAAGAATAAAACAGGGACGCCTGGGTGGCTCAGTTGGTTAAGCGGCTGCCTTCGGTTCAGGTCATGATCCCAGCATCCTGGGATCGAGTCCCACATCGGGCTCCTTGCTTGGCAGGGAGCCTGCTTCTCCCTCTCCCTCTGCCTCTGCCTGCCACTCTGTCTGCCTGTGCTTGCTCTCACTTCTCTCTCTATGACAAATAAATAAAATAAAAAAATAAAATAAAATAAAAAAGAATAAAACAAACAAGCAAGCAACAACAACAGCAGCAACAACAAAAACACACTAGTTCAAAGATACATTTAGTCCGATGTTTACAGCAGTATTATCTACACTAGCCAAATTGGGGAAACAACCCAAGTGTCCATAAACTGATAAATGGATAAATATGTGGTTTGGGGGCACCTGGATGGTTGATCAACTGACTCAAGGTCAGCTCAGGTCATGATCTCAGTGCTGTTAGATTGAGCCGCATTTTAAGCTTAATGCTCAGTGGAGAGTCTGCTTGAGAGTCTCTCCATCTCCTTCTGCCCCTCCCCATGCTCATGCACGCTCTCTCTCAAATAATAATAAAACTTTAAAAAAAAATGTGGTTTGTGTATGTAATATAAAGGAATATTTATTGTTCAGCCATGAAAATGGTAAAGTCTTGCCATTTGCAAAAACATAGATGGATGTAGAGAGTACCATGCAAAGAGAAATAAGTAAGTTAGAGAAATAAAAATAGCATAAGAATTCATGTTATATGTAGGATTTAAGAAATAAAACAAATTCCTCAAAGAGGAATAAAAAAGAGCAAGAGAGACAAGCCAACACACAGACTCTTAACTCTAGAAAACAAACTGATGGTTATCAGAGGGAATGTGGGGAGGTATAGTTGAAATCAGTGATGAGTGTTAAGGAGTGCACTTTTTTATTGAGATATACAAATAAGCTTGTGTATTTTTCTAATAATAAAATAATAATTTTAAAAATCAGAAAAGGCACAAAGGGAAAAATCAGGAACAATTTTATTAGCATCATCACAAAGAAGTAACTAATTACATTGCTCTATGTGTTTATGAAAACATGTTCAAAGTTATACAGGAAATAAATTATTGTTGATAAAATTTAAATTAAAAAATAAATTGTTAGTGTATGCGTAATTCTTTAAAATGTCTTTTCTAGTCTAATCACAGAACTGAATGGGAATTAAGTGGTTTTTTTGTTTTTGTTTTTGTTTTCAAGATTTTATTTATTTATTTGACAGAGAAGGAGAGATCACAAATAGGCAGAGAGGCAGGCAGAGAGAGAGGGGGAAGCAGGCTCCCTGCTGAGCAGAGAGCCAGATGCAGGGCTTGATCCCAAGACCCTGAGATCATGACCTGAGCCAAAGTCAGAGTCTTAACCCACTGAGCCACCCAGGTGCACCTGGAATTAAGTTCTGACATTTACACTTACTGTGCAAATTTTGCTTGCTTTGGAGAAGATTAAATATATGGGGCAAGGACATTAAAAAAAAAAAAAAAAACAGTTTGCAAATCTTTTGAGAATACACAGAGTCCATGGTATGGGCCCTGTTTATCCAAATTGTGACTCTTTGATCAAATAAAAATGATATTTAACAGGGTATTCAAGTTATATCTAGGAATAAAATATTATCTCCAAATAATATTAATACTAAATATACCTAAAAATATTTTGCTGCATGACATAAGAATTATATTCATTACTGCTTATTTTAAAACTGTTACTGACATAGTTAATCAATATTCTCAAAAATGAACAAAATTTTACCCAAATATTTAAATCAAAATCATGGTTAGCACAAAAGAAGTAAGATTTCAACTACAACACAGTGGCTACTAACCAACCAAATTTCTATAGATAAGATATTACTGAATTAATTACACTCACTTATTAAAAAGTATATTAAATTTTGTAATTATAGGTTCAAGTGAATTTTCCATTAATCCAAATAAACACGTGAAAGTCTGCAGCCTGTATTATATTCTTAATCAAGTGGTGCCTGGGTTAATCAGTCAGTTAAGCATCCACCTTCAGCTCAGGTCATGACCTCGGGGTCCTGGTATCTAGACCCATGTTGGGCTCCCTGCTCAATGAGGAACCCACTTCTCCTATTCCCTCTCCTTCTGCTCTTCCCCCTGGCTCCTGCTCTCTTTCTAATAAATAAATAAAACCTTTTAAAAAATGTCTAATCAAAATTCAATCAAAGCTAAATCATTTTAGATGTCAAATGTAAAACTTCAAAGAACAGAAAAATGTATTCTACAGTGTGACATTTTGCATTCTGTACAATCTCACAGAAGTGTAGAGTACACTTCATTCATTCCTCAGGTTACTATCTTCCCAACTTCATTGTTAGGCAGCTTTGGGTTCTGGCTATATTTGTCCTGAGAGTCTGTTAATCACCACTCCTTCTCTAAAGTAAAATGCTTATGGGACTCCTGGCTGGCTCGGTCGGTTAAGATCGGCCTTCAGCTCAGGTCACGATCCCAGGGTCTTCAGATGGAGTCCTGCATTAGGCTCCTTGCTCAGCAGGGAGCCTGCTTCTCCTTCTGCATCCTGCTCCTCCTGCTTGTGTGCTCTCTCTCTCTCCAACAAAAGAATAAATAAAATCTTTATTTGTTTAAAATAAAATAAATACTTATTTGTTTCCTTCCTATCAGAGGATATACTAGGCATAAAACGTTCATTATGCTATCCACAACTTCTTTGTAAAATGTTACCTTGGGTACAATAATGACATCTCTAATAGATAACAAAACAACAAAGATCCTTTACTTTACTTCTGTAATGATTGAACAGCTAGGGAGAACAATTAATTTTCAAAATCTCACTAGAGAAATAACAATATTGTTTTAATAAAACACCCAAACCCACTCTAGGTAAACAAGAACATAACCAAGTTATTTGACTTAATTTTAAATCACATTTATACCTATAATTCTTGGCTCATTGAAAACTGAAAAACAATTGCATGGGTAACTTTTCTTTTCTTTTTTAAGATTTTATTATTTATTTGACAGGCAGAGATCACAAGTAGGCAGAGAGGCAGGCAGAGAGAGAGAGGAAGAAGCAGGCTCCCCACTGAGCAGAGAGCCTGATGCGGGGCTCAATTCCAGGATCTTGGGATCATGACCTGAGCCCAAGGCAGAGGCTTTAACCCATTGAGCCACCCAGGCGCCCCATGAGTAACTTTTCTAACACTGTTGGTAAGTTGATGCTTGCATGAAATACTAAATGTTGACTTTATGTTGCAGAGGCCTAGTAATGAAAAAATCATGTCAAATACATTTTTAGAAATGATGAAAAATACGTTCAATAAGAAACAGGGGAAGATAGATATGAAAAAAATTTCCTTGAAAAAATTCTAAAAGAGGAAATGCTGAAAAGAGGTTATTATGAGAGACTAAGGCCAGATAATTGTCTTGAGAAGGAGATAAATACTTCAAATAGATTACTAAAATTAATTTTTTCATTTTTAAGAGAAAGAAATTTTATTTTTATTATTTTAAAACAACCCAAAATATGTTTCAAATGATTACATAGGTCACAAAAATAACAAATGTAAAACAAATAGCATTTAAAGTTTTGCTATTGGATGGAAAAGATTAATCAATAAATATGTATTACCCCTTATTTACTAAATCAAAAATATATAAATTTTATATTTGTGCTGATTGGTTAAAGATGAATATTTGAAATTATTGCTCTAATATGAGTTTAGAAAGCTAGATAATATACAATGATATTCTATCTGACAAATGAAATGTACTATGCATCTAAATACCTTACTTACATGTAAGTAAGTAATTATATGTATAATATATACATATAAGTAATTATACTCACATACATAATTTTCCCAAAGGATATTTAAAATTCTTTAAAATTCACATTTATGTTTCAGTTTGAGTTTAACATTCCTGTGTTTACCAAATACACACACATACATGCATGCACACACATACATACACACAAATGCACTCCTTTATGAGTGTCAAGTAGTACATTACTTAGCTGTGCCTATTAGTTTCATTCATGAGTATTTTAACAGGACAGCAGTCATGGGAACCTACATTGAGATTTTTTTGAAGGGTCTCAGGACTAAGGTTTTACTAAATAATAGCAAATGACCCTTCAAGGTCCTGAAAACTTTGCTTTGAAATTCCCTTTAAAAAACGTGCTATAGCAAGATGGCGGAGAAGTAGCAGGCTGAGACTGCTTCAGCTAGCCGGAGATCAGCTAGATAGCCTATCTAAAGATTGCAAACACCTGAAAATCCATCGGCAGATCGAAGAGAAGAAGAACAGCAATTCTGGAAACAGACAAACAACCACTTTCTAAAAGGTAGGACCGGCGGAGAAGTGAATCCAAAGCGACGGGAAGATAGACCCTGGGGGGAGGGGCCGGCTCCCAGCAAGCGGCGGAGAACCGCGCACAAAATCAGGACTTTTAAAAGTCTGTTCCGCTGAGGGACATTGCTCCAGAGGCTAAACCGGGGCGAAGCCCACACGGGGTCAGCGTGGCCTCAGGTCCCGCAGGGTCACAGAAGGATCGGGGGTGTCTGAGTGTCGCAGAGTTGCAGGTATTGGAATGGGAAAGCCGGCTACAGAGACAGAGCCACAGTAAGCTCGCAGCTTGGGGTGACCTTGAACCGGTCGCAGGCTCGGTGAGCTCGGAGCGTGGCCGGAGGTCAGGCAGATGGGAGTAACTGGGCGCTGTTCTCTGAGGGCGCATTGAGGAGTGCGGCCCTGGGCTCTCGGCTCCTCCGGGCCGGAGACCCGGAGGCCGCCATTTTCATTCCCGTCCTCCAGAACTCTACGGAAAGCGCTCAGGGAACAAAAGCTCCTGAAAGCAAACCCGAGCGGATTACTCACCCCGCCCCGGGTAAGGGCGGTGTAATTCTGCCTGGGGCAAAGACACTTGAGAATCACTACAACAGGCCCCTCCCCAAGAAGATCAACAAGAAATCCAGCCGAGACCAAGTTCACCTACCAAGGAGTGCGGTTTCAATAAAAGGAGAGCAGCAGAATTCCAGAGGAGGAGAAAGCCAAGCACGGAACTCATGGCTTTTTCCCTGTGATTTTTTTTTAGTCTTGCAGTTAATTTAATTTTTTTCTTTTTCGTTTTTTTTTTTCCTCACCTTCGGGTAAAATTTTTTTTTTTTAACTGTTACCTTTTTCTTTTTTAACGATTTTTTACTAGTTTATCTAATATATATATTTTTCCTATTTTACATTTTTCTTAGGTGTTTTCTTCTTTTTTTTTTTAATTCTTTTCTTTTCTTTTTTCTTTTTTTTTTCGTTCTCCCTTTTTGAACCTCTTTTTATCCCCTTTCTCCCACCTCATGGTTTTGGATCTCTTCTAATTTGGTTAAAGCATATTTTCCTGGGGTTGTTGCCACCCTTTTAGTATTTTACTTGCCCCTTCATATACACTTATCTGGACAAAATGACAAGACGGAAAAATTCAACACAAAAAAAAGAACAAGAGGCAGTACCGAAGGCTAGGGACCTAATCCATACAGACACTGGTAATATGTCAGATCTAGAGTTCAGAATGACAATTCTCAAGGTTCTAGCCGGGCTCGAAATAGGCATGGAAGATATTAGAGAAACCCTCTCGAGAGATATAAAAGCCCTTTCTGGAGAAATAAAAGAACTAAAATCTAACCAAGTTGAAATAAAAAAAGCTATTAATGAGGTGCAATCAAAAATGGAGGCTCTCACTGCTAGGATAAATGAGGCAGAAGAAAGAATTAGTGATATAGAAGACCAAATGACAGAGAATAAAGAAGCTGAGCAAAAGAGGGACAAACAGCTACTGGACCACGAGGGGAGAATTCGAGAGATAAGTGACACCATAAGACGAAACAACATTAGAATAATTGGGATTCCAGAAGAAGAAGAAAGAGAGAGGGGAGCAGAAGCTATACTGGAGAGAATTATTGGGGAGAATTTCCCCAATATGGCAAAGGGAACGAGCATCAAAATTCAGGAGGTTCAGAGAATGCCCCTCAAAATCAATAAGAATAGGCCCACACCCCGTCACCTAATAGTAAAATTTACAAGTCTCAGTGACAAAGAGAAAATCCTGAAAGCAGCCCGGGAAAAGAAGTCTGTAACATACAATGGTAAAAATATTAGATTGGCCGCTGACTTATCCACAGAGACCTGGCAGGCCAGAAAGAGCTGGCATGATATTTTCAGACACTAAACGAGAAAAACATGCAGCCAAGAATACTATATCCAGCTAGGCTATCATTGAAAATAGAAGGAGAGATTAAAAGCTTCCAGGACAAACAAAAACTGAAAGAATTTGCAAACACCAAACCAGCTCTACAGGAAATCTTGAAAGGGGTCTTCTAAGCAAAGAGAGAGCCTACAAGTGGTAGATCAGAAAGGAACAGAGACCATATACAGTAACAGTCAGCTTATAGGCAATACAATGGCACTAAATTCATATCTCTCAATAGTTACCCTGAATGTTAATGGGCTAAATGCCCCTGTCAAAAGACACAGGGTATCAGAATGGATAAAAAAAACAAAACCCATCTATATGTTGCCTCCAAGAAACTCATTTTAAGCCCGAAGACACCTCCAGATTTAAAGTGAGGGGGTGGAAAAGAATTTACCATGCTAATGGACATCAGAAGAAAGCAGGAGTGGCAATCCTTATATCATATCAATTAGATTTTAAGCCAAAGACTATAATAAGAGATGAGGAAGGACACTATATCATACTCAAAGGGTCTGTCCAACAAGAAGATTTAACAATTTTAAATATCTATGCCCCCAACGTGGGAGCAGCCAACTATATAAACCAATTAATAACAAAATCAAAGAAACACATAAACAATAATACAATAATAGTAGGGGACTTTAACACTACCCTCACTGAAATGGACAGATCATCCAAGCAAAAGATCAGCAAGGAAATAAAGGCCTTAAATGACACACTGGACCAGATGGACATCACAGATATATTCAGAACATTTCATCCCAAAGCAACAGAATACACATTCTTCTCTAGTGCACATGGAACATTCTCCAGAATAGATCACATCCTCGGTTCTAAATCAGGACTCAACCGGTATCAAAAGATTGGGATCATTCCCTGCATATTTTCAGACCACAGTGCTCTAAAGCTAGAACTCAACCAAAAAAGGAAGTTTGGAAAGAACCCAAATACATGGAGACTAAACAGCATCCTTCTAAAAAATGAATGGGTCAACCGGGAAATTAAAGAAGAATTTAAAAAAATCATGGAAACAAATGATAATGAAAATACAATGGTTCAAAATCTGTGGGACACAACAAAGGCAGTCCTGAGAGGAAAATATATAGCGGTACAAGCCTTTCTCAAGAAACAAGAAAGGTCTCAGGTACACAACCTAACCCTACACCTAAAGGAGCTGGAGAAAGAACAAGAAAGAAACCCTAAGCCCAGCAGGAGGAGAGAAATCATAAAGATCAGAGCAGAACTCAATGAAATAGAAACCAAAAAAACAATAGAACAAATCAATGAAACTAGGAGCTGGTTCTTTGAAAGAATTAATAAAATTGATAAACCCCTGGCCCGACTTATCAAAAAGAAAAGAGAAAGGACCCAAATAAATAAAATCATGAATGGAAGAGGAGAGATCACAACTAACACCAAAGAAATACAAACTATTATAAGAACATACTATGAGCAACTCTATGCCAACAAATTTGACAATCTGGAAGAAATGGATGCATTCCTAGAAACATATAAAGTACCACAACTGAACCAGGAAGAAGTAGAAAGCCTGAATAGACCCATAACTAGTAAGGAGATTGAGACAGTCATTAAAAATCTCCAAACAAACAAAAGCCCAGGGCCAGAAGGCTTCCCGGGGGAAATCTACCAAACATTTAAAGAAGAACTAATTCCTATTCTCCTGAAACTGTTCCAAAAAATAGAAATGGAAGGAAAACTTCCAAACTCATTTTATGAGGCCAGCATCACCTTGATCCCAAAACCAGACAAGGATCCCATCAAAAAAGAGAGCTATAGACCAATATCCTTGATGAACACAGATGCGAAAATTCTCACCAAAATAGTAGCCAACAGGATTCAACAGTACATTAAAAGGATTATTCACCACGACCAAGTGGGATTTATTCCAGGGCTGCAAGGTTGGTTCAACATCCGCAAATCAGTCAATGTGATACAACACATCAATAAAAGAAAGAACAAGAACCATATGATACTCTCAATAGATGCTGAAAAAGCATTTGCCAAAGTACAGCATCCCTTCGTGATCAAAACTCTTCAAAGTGTAGGGATAGAGGGCACATACCTCAATATCATCAAAGCCATCTATGAAAAACCCACCACAAATATCATTCTCAATGGAGAAAAACTGAAAGCTTTTCCGCTAAGGTCTGGAACACAGCAGGGATGTCCATTATCACCACTGCTATTCAACATAGTACTAGAAGTCCTAGCCTCAGCAATCAGACAACAAAAGGAAATTAAAGGCATCCAAATCGGCAAAGAAGAAGTCAAATTATACTCTTCGCAGATGATATGATACTATATGTGGAAAACCCAAAAGACTCCACTCCAAAACTGCTAGAACTTGTACAGGAATTCAGTAAAGTGTCAGGATATAAAATCAATGCACAGAAATTAGTTGCATTTCTCTACACCAACAACAAGACAGAAGAAAGAGAAATTAAGGAGTCCATCCCATTTACAATTGCACCCCAAACCATAAGATACCTAGGTATAAACCTAATCAAAGAGGCACAGAATCTATACTCAGAAAACTATAAAGTACTCATGAAAGAAATTGAGGAAGACACAAAGAAATGGAAAAATGTTCCATGCTCCTGGATTGGAAGAATAAATATTGTGAAAATGTCTATGCTACCTAAAGCAATCTACACATTTAATGCAATTCCTATCAAAGTAGCATCCATCTTTTTCAAAGAAATGGAACAAATAATGCTAAAATTTATATGGAACCAGAGAAGACCTCGAATAGCCAAAGGGATATTGAAAAAGAAAGCCAAAGCTGGTGGCATCACAATTCCGGACTTCAAGCTATATTACAAAGCTGTCATCATCAAGACAACATGGTACTGGCACAAAAACAGACACATAGATCAATGGAACAGAATAGAGAGCCCAGAAATAGACCCTCAACTCTATGGTCAACTCATCTTCGACAAAGCAGGAAAGAATGTCCAATGGAAAAAAGACAGCCTCTTCAATAAATGGTGTTGGGAAAATTGTACAGCCACATGCAGAAAAATGAAATTGGACCATTTCCTTACACAACACACAAAAATAGACTCAAAATGGTTGAAGGACCTCAATGTGTGAAAGGAATCCATCAAAATCCTTGAGGAGAACACAGGCAGCAACCTCTTCCACCTCAGCCGCAGCAACATCTTCCTGGGAACATCGCCAAAGGCAAGGGAAGCGAGGGCCAAAATGAACTATTGGGATTTCATCAAGATCAAAATCTTTTACACAGCAAAGGAAACAGTTAATAAAATCAAAAGACAACTGACAGAATGGGAGAAGATATTTGCAAACGACATATCAGATAAAGGACTAGTGTCCAAAATCTATAAAGAACTTAGCAAACTCAACACCCAAAGAACAAATAATCCAATCAAGATATGGGCAGAGGACATGAACAGACATTTCTGCAAAGAAGAAATCCAGATGGCCAACAGACACATGAAAAAGTGCTCCATATCACTCGGAATCAGGGAAATACAAATCAAAACCACAATGAGATATCACCTCACACCAGTCAGAATGGCTAAAATCCACAAGTCAGGAAATGACAGATGCTGGCGAGGATGCGGAGAAAGGGGAACCCTCCTACACTGTTGGTGGGAATGCCAGCTGGTGCAGCCACTCTGGAAAACAGCATGGAGGTTCCTCAAAATGTTGAAAATAGAACTGCCCTATGACCCAGCAATTGCACTATTGGGTATTTACCCTAAAGATACAAACGTAGTGGTCCAAAGGGGCACGTGCACCCGAATGTTTATAGCAGCAATGTCCACAATAGCCAAACTATGGAAAGAACCTAGATGTCCATCAACAGATGAATGGATCCAGAAGATGTGGTATATATACACAATGGAATACTATGCAGCCATCAAAAGAAATGAAATCTTGCCATTTGCGACCATATGGATGGAACTAGAGTGTATCATGCTTAGCGAAATAAGTCAAGCAGAGAAAGACAACTATCATATGATCTTCCTGATATGAGGAAGTGGTGATGCAACATGGGGGCTTAAGTGGGTAGGAGAAGAATAAATGAAACAAGATGGGATTGGGAGGGAGACAAACCATAAGTGACTCTTAATCTTATAAAACAAACTGAGGGTTGCTGGGGGGAGGGGGGTTGGGGGAAGGGTGGGTGGGGTTATGGACATTGGGAAGGGTATGTGCTTTGGTGAGTGCTGTGAAGTGTGTAAACCTGGTGATTCACAGACCTGTACCCCTGGGGATAAAAATACATGTTTATAAAAAAAAAAAAAAAGAAAAATTATAAAAATAAATAAATAAATTTAAGAAAACAACAACGTGCTATATATTTATTTATTTATTTATTTGAGAGAGTGAGAGAGAGTCCAAGGGGAGGAAGAGAGTGGGAGGAAAAGGGTGAAGGAGAAGTAAATAGAGAGAAGAGAGAATACTGTGTAGATATCCTGCTCAGTGCAGAGCCTCAAACAGGGCTTATTCTTTTTTTTCTTCTAAGTTAAATAATTCTCTAAAAAAATTAATTCTAGTTAGCTAACATGGAATGTAGTATCACTTTCAGGTGTACAAAATAGTGATTCTACATTTCCATACAATACCTGTTGCTCATCACAGCAAATGCACTCATTAATTCCCATTACCCGTTTAACCCATCCCCCAGCCCACCTCCCCTCTGGTAACCATCAGTTCGTTCTAAGTTAAGAGTCTGTGTCTTGGTTTGCGTATATCTCTTTTATTCTCCCCTTTGCTCATTTGTTTCTTATATTCCACATGTGAGTGATATATGGTATTTGTCCTTTGCTGACTTATTTTGCTTAGTGTAATCCTCTCCAGGTCTGTCCATGTCATTGCAATGGCAATATTTCAATCTTTTTTATGTTTGAATAATTATCCATTGTACACATACACATCTTCTTTACACATTCATCAGCTGATGGACACTTGGGCTATTTCCATAATTTAGCAACAATAGATAATGTGTAAACATCAGACTGCACTTATCCCTCTAAAATAGTATTTAGTGTTTTGGGTGTAATTCCATAATTGGGTAATTGCTGGATCATATGGTAATTTTTAACTTTCTGAGGAAACACGATATAGTTTTCCACAGTGACTGCACCAATTTGTTTTTCCACCAGTAGTGTAAGATGGTTATCCTTTCTCCACATCCTCACCAGCACCTGTTGTTTCATGTATTGTTGATTTGAGCCATTCAGACAGGTGTGAGATGATATCCCCTTTGAGTTTGATTTGTGTTTCCCTAATAATTAGTGATGTTGAGTATCTTTGCATGTGTCTGTTGTCCATCTGGATATCTTCTTTGGAAAAATGTCTATTCATGTCTTTTGCCTATTATCTAACTGGATTACTTGTATTGGGGATGTTTTTGTAAGTTCTTTATAGATTTTGGGTACTAATCCTTTATCAGATATGTCATTTGAAAATACATTTTCCCTTTCCATAGATTGTTTTTGAGTTTTGTTGATGATTTCCTTTGCTGTGCAGAAGCTTTTTATTTTGATGGAATCCCGATAGTTTATTTTTGATTTTGCTTTCCTTGCTTCAGAAGAGTATCTAGAAAGATGTTGCTACAATAATATCACAGAAGGTACTTCTTCTTGGATTTCTATGTTTTCAAGGCTCACATTTAGGTTTCTAATCCATTTTGAATTTAGCGTATGCGCATGTGTGTGTGTGTGTGTGTGATGTAAGGAAGTGGTCATTTCATTTTTCCACATGTAGCTGTCCAGTTTTCCCAACACCATTTGTTGAAGAGATTATCTTTTTTCCTTTGGATGTTCTTTCCTGCTTTCTCAAAGATGAATTGGCCATAGGCTTGTGGTTCATATCTGGGTTTTCTATTCTGTTCAATTGATCTATGTGTCTGTGTTTCCGTCACCACCATATTATCCTGATTACTAAAGCTTTGAAATATAACTTGAAGTCCACAAGTGTGATGCCTCCAGCTTTGCTTTGCTATTACAGATTGCTTTGCATGTTTGGGGTCTTTTGTGGTTCTAAACACATTTTAGGATCATTTGTTCTAACTGTGTGAAAAATCCTATTGGTATTTTGATAAGGATTGTATTGAGTGTGTAGATTGATTTGGGTAGTGTAGATATTTTAACAATATTTGTTCTGCCAGCCATGAGTAAGGAATAGTTTTCCATGTGTGTGTATGAGTGTGTGTGTGTGTGTGTGTGTGTGTGTGTGTGTGTGATCTTCAACTTCTTTCATCAGTGTTTTATAGTTTGAAGAATACAGATCTTTTATCCCTAGGTATCTTATGGTTTTTGGTGCAATTGTAAATGAGATAATTCCTTGATTTCTCTTTCTGTTGCTTCATTAATGGTGTATAGAAATGTAACAGGGGTGCCTGGGTAGCTCAGTGGGTTAAAGCCTCTGCCTTCCACTCAGGTCATGATCCCAGGGTCCTGGGATAGAGCCCTGCATTGGGCTCTCTGCTTAGCAGGGAGCTTGCTTCCCTCTCTCTCTGTCTCTGCCTGCCTCTCTGCCTACTTGAGACCTCTGTCTTTCAAATAAATAAATAAATAAATCTTAAAAAAAAGAAATGTAATAGATTTCTTTTCCTAAAAGATTTTATTAATTTGTTTGAGAAAGAGACAGAGATAGTGAGTGAGAACATGAGCAGGGAGAAGAGGAAGAAAGAGGCTCCCTGCAGAGTAAAACAGCTGACACACTGCTGGATCCCAGGACACTGTAATCATGACCTGACCCAAACAGAGAAGCTTAAAGGACCAAACCATGCTGGTGGTTCTTTACGTTAATTTTGTATCCTGTGACTTTACTGGATTCATATTAGTTCTAACAATTTTTTGGTGGAGTCTTTTGGGTTTTCTACATAAAGTATCATGCCATCTGCAAATAGTGAATGTTTGAATTCTTCCTAGCTGATTTGGATTCATTTTATTTCTTTTTGTTTTCTGATTGCTGTCGCTAGGTATTCCAGTACTATGCTAAATAGCTAATGAGGACACTTGGGTAACTCATTCAGTTAAGCATATGCCTTAGGCTGAGGTCATGATCCCAGTGTCCTGGGATCAAGTCCTTCAGAGGGGAGTCTGGTTCTCCCCCTGTGACTCCTCCTGCTTGTGCTGTCTCTCTTTCTCTCTCTCTCTCCAGCAAATAAACAAAACTTTTAAAATAATAAAAAAAATAAACAAACAAACGGTGAGAAGGGGCATCCCTGTCTTGTTCCTAACCATTGAAGAAGAGCTCTCAGTTTTTCTCTATCAAGAATGATATTAGCTCTGGGATTTTCATATATGGCCTTTATTTTGTTGAGGTATGTTCCCTCTATCCTTACTCTGTTGAATGTTTTTATCCTGTGCTCATGTTGTACTTTGCCAAATGCTTTTTTTTTTTTTTAAGATTTTATTTATTTAGTTGAGAGAGAGTGAGAGAACACAAGCGGGGGAGCAGTATATGGAGAGGGTCAAATTCTTTTTCTGCATCTATTGAGAGGGTCATATGCTTCCTATCCTTTCTCTTATTAATGCAGTATATCTCGTTGATCAATATGTGGAAATTGAACCACTGTTGCAGTCCAGGAATAAATCCCACTTGATTTTAGGAAATGATTCTTCTAATGTACTGTCATATTTGATTTTCAAGTATTTTATGGAGAAATTTTGCATCCATGTTCATCAGAGATCTTGGCTTGTAGTTTTTTGTTTGTTTGTTTTTGTTCGTTTATTTTGTTTTTGATTGTTTGTTTATTTTTAGCAAAGTCTTTGTCTGGCTTTGGTAGCAGCGTAACTCTTGCCTCAAAGAATGAATTTGGAAGTTTTCTTTCCATTTCTACCTTTGGAATAATTTGAAAATAAGAGGTATTAGCTCTTCTTTAAATGTTTGGTAGAGTTTACCTGTGAAGCCATCTGGCCTGGACTTTGGTTTGTTGGGAGATTTTTGATTGCTGATTCAATCTCTCTGCTGGTTATTGGTCTGTTCAAGTTTTCTATTTCTTCCTCTTTTGGTTTTGGTAGGTTATATACTTTTAGGAATTTATCCATTTCTTCCAGATGGTCCAATTTGTTGGCATATAGTTTTTTATAATCTTAAAATTGTATTTTTGTGGTGTTGGTTGTTATTTCTCCTCTCACATTTGTGATTTTATTTATTTGGGGTCCTTTCTTTTTTCTTTTTGATAAGTCTGGTTGGGGGTTATCAATTTTATTGATTTTTTGAAAGAACCAGCTTCTGCTTTCATTGTTCTATTCTAATATGTAATTTTTAAGTTTCTATATCATTCATTTCTGTTCTAATCTTACATCTCTGCTCCCGCTGGTTTTAGGCTTTGTTTGTTAGTTTTCTAACTCTTTAAGTATAAGGTTCTGTTGTTTATTTGAGATTTTTATTTCTTGAGGTAGGACAATATTGCTATATACTTCCTTCTTAGGACCAATTTGTTTCATTCCAAAGGTTTTGGACTGTCCTGTTTTCATTTCCATTTCCTTCCTTTTTTTTTTTTTTTTAAATTTCTTCTTTCACTTCCTGGCTGCATCGTTAATTCTTTACTAGTGTATTGTTTAATCTTGATGTATTAGTGGTCTTTTCAAATTTTTTTCTGTCGTTGAATTCTAGTTTCAGAGTATTATAATCAGAAAAGTTGCATGGTATGATTTCAGTCTTTTGTGACCTAATATGTGATCAATTCTGGAGAATGTCTCATGTGCACTTGAAAAGAATGTGTATCTGCTGTTTTTGCATGGAATGTTCTAATTTTGTCTGGTAAGTCCATCTGATCCATTGTTTCCTTGATTATTTCCTGTTTAGATGATCTTTCCATTAATGAATGTATGTAGGGTGTTCATATCAATGAGTTCCTTTATGTTTGTTATTATTTTACATATTTAGGTGTCCCCACCTAAATGTAGGGGACATAAACATTTGCAATTCTTACATCTTCTTTTTGAATTGTCCCCTTTATGGTTATATAATGCCCTTGCTTGTCTTTATAGTCTTTTTATTTCTTTAAAAAATTTTATTTTAGAGAGGGAGCATGAGCAGGCAGTGAAGAGGGAGAGGGAGAGAGTGGGTGAGAAAGAGTAAAGTAGACTCCCACTGAGGGTGAAGCACAACGTGGGGCTCAGTCTCATGACCATGAAATCATGACCTGAGCCAAAACCAAGAGTTGGACATTTAACTAAATAAGACACCCAGGCACCTCGTTTTACAGTCTTTGTTTTAAAGTCTGGTTTGACCGAAAAAAAATATTGCTACTCCGGCTTTCTTTTGACATCATTTACAAGCCAAATGTTTCTCCACCATCTCGTTTTCAGTCTGCAAGTGTCTCAAATGAGTCTCTTTTGGACAGGATATAGGTGAAAACGTCCTATGTCTTAATTGGAACATTTAGGCCATTTACATTCAAAGTAATTATTGATAGACATGTATTTAGTACCATTCTTGTTTTGTTGTTATTTCTTGACTTTTTCTCTGATCCTTTCTTTTCTTTGTCCCCTTTGGTCTTTCCTTTGCACTCAAAGTAACTCCTTTAATATTTCTTGCAAGGCTGACTTAATGGTCATGAATTCCTTTAGTTTTTGTTTGTTTGGGAGGGGGGAAGAAGCTTTTATCTCTCCTTTGATTCCGAATGGCAGCCGTGTTGGATAAAGTATTCTTGGCTTCAGATTTTTCCATTCAGAACTTTGAATATATCATGCTTCTTTCTTCTGGGTTACCATATTTCTGTTGAAGAAACTTCAGCTTGCCTTATGGGATTTCCCTTGTAAGTTTAGGACTTCTTTTGTCTTGCTGCTTTTTAAGATTTTTTTTTTTTCTTTATCAGTATACTTTGGAAATTTAGCTATAATACAAGTATTGGCCTGCTTTTGTTGATTTTAGTGGGAGTTCTCTGTATCTCCTGACTGGGATGTCTGTTTCCTTCTCCAAATTAGGGATGTTTTCAGCTAGTATTTCCTTATATAAATTTGTTACTCCTTCTTTCTCTTCTTCTTCTAGGACTGTAATACAAATGTTAATATATTTAATGGACTTACTGAGTTACTATGTCTATCCTCATGTTACATATTTTTTCTCTCCTTTTTTTCAACTTCATTATTTTCCATTATTTTGTCTACTAGTTCACTATTTCTTTCCTCTGCTTCTTTCAGCCTACTGTTCATTGCATCAAGTCTGTTTCCAATCTCATTTATTGCATTCTTCATTCATGATTCCTTTTATCTTTGTTGTAAGGGTCTCCCTATGTCTTCTATTTTTTTCAAGCCCAGTGAGTATTCTTATGATTTTTACTTTAAATTTTCCATCAGCCATGTTACTTATATCTATTTTGCCTAGATCTCTGGCTGTGACCTCATCTTGTTCTTTCTTTTGGGATAAATTCCTCTTTCATGGCATATTATCTAAGTCTCTATATGATTCTCTGTTAGAAAGAGCAGTTATGTCTCCTGACCCAGAAAGTAGTGGCCTTATGATGTAACGACCTTATGATGTAGTCATATAGTGCCCTGGGCCTCGTATTTCAGGCAGTGTCTCCAGTGTGTGCAACATTTGTTATGCTATTGTGCTGTGGCTGGCCTATTCTTCAAGCCAGTTATCCACAGAGGTTATCCTTGTCTTCTGTGTGCAGTGTTGGTTCCTAATCTGAATGCGGTGTGTTTTAACTAGGTTTCCTTTGTTCTGCTTGTGAAATGAGACTGAAAACCAACTCTAACAGAATTTTGGCCTTGCAGAACTCTCTGTTTGGAAGACATGGTGTGGGTAGGGATTTGTGCTGGTATTCTATATTTATTTAGATTATAATCAATAGAGTATTATTTGAAAGTTTCCCCTTCCTATGAGATGTCTAGCATTTGTTACAGGTTAACACTAAGAAAGCAAAGACTTCAAGATT
Source organism: Mustela erminea (assembly GCF_009829155.1). Taxonomy (NCBI): domain Eukaryota; kingdom Metazoa; phylum Chordata; class Mammalia; order Carnivora; family Mustelidae; genus Mustela; species Mustela erminea. Next base: position 56,144,593 of record NC_045625.1, read on the forward strand.
TTAAAAAATTGCAGTTTCCTTATTGAGGATTATAGAATCATGAATAAGTTCAATCATTTTTTTTTCAGTTACTTAAAAGCATTAGTTGAGCTTTTATCATTTAACAAAACTTCAAATCATTTTTTTATTTAAAGGCACAATATTAGAAAAAAATAAAAACAAACACAAAACAAAACCAAACCTCATATTTAAATCTATTTCAGTGATTTAATCTTTGTGCATATAATATTGTCTATGCATTTTCTCTCTTTTGTGTGAATATTTCTGAAGAGCATTTTAAGCAATTTCAAGCAAAACTCAAAGTTGCCAGTATTGTCAGTCTCCATGAAAAATAAGCTCACCAAATTAGGGGAGGGGAGAAAACATAGGAATAGTTATATAACACTTTTGGTGTGACACCTGTTCTTGTTTCATTAAATTAATAATAATAGATGTCGTAGATTCATTTCCTGCTTCTTTTTCTCACTTTTCTTCTTTCTTGTAACATAAAAACCTCAAAAACACTTGGGTAATCAAAAGACCATGTGTGGACTATTTTTTGAATTTCCTCATCTCAAGCTATTTTAGGTTGATGAAATGTATTGTGTTTTTTTTAAATTTAAATTTCAAATATAAATAAATGTGTCAATAACAATTTTCATGTTATTTGACACACATCATGAATATTTGGAATAAGAAAGTAATTTATACATGGTACTGTATGTGTGATTTTATGGGACTGTAAGGTGATTTTAGTTATAAAAGTATCTCTGTAGCTTGAATTGTGCTCTTTAAGAAAATTTGAACTGTGACAAACAAACAAACAAAATCACTCAAGAAATATAAAAGAATCCTAGGACACTTGGGCAGCTCAGTGGGGTAAGCCTCTGCCTTCAGCTCAGGTCAAGATCTCAGGGTCCTGGGATGGAACCCATCATCTGGGTCTCTGCTCAGCAGGGACCCTGCTTCCCCACCCTCCTGCCTGCCTCTCTGCCTACTTGTGATCTTTGTCTGTAAAATAAATAAATAAAATATTTAAGAAAAGAAAATATAAAAGAATCCAAAATATTTGGAGATAGCTCTTAAGACTTATTTGACATTTTCTATATGCATCCCACTTGAGGCAATCAGAAAAAAAGTGGAGACATAGTTTGTGTTAAGACAAATGCTGCTGTTAGATAGGTGTGTATAATTAAATTTCCAGTAGAAATATGAAGAGACTTGTAAGAACTGAGGGGGGAAAGTTGAATGCAAATAAATGCAATATTTAATTAAATTTTAAAATTACTAAGCATGATACGCTCTAGTTCCATCCATGTTGTCGCAAATGGCAAAATTTCATTTCTTTTGATGGCTGCATAGTATTCCATTGTGTATATATACCACATCTTCTGGATCCATTCATCTGTTGATGGACATCTAGGT